>NC_135317.1:101590450-102228859 GCF_048772815.1 Callospermophilus lateralis
ACTTTTCTAGTGAGGCACGCAGCCTCGGGTGTGAGCGCCTCCCCTGTCCTCCCTCTGACTGCAGAATTGACCAAGCTCAGCAACCCCTGTTCAGTTAAGTGACTGCAGTGGGACTGAAACTTTGTTGATTCCTTGAGGTGCCTGACCTCATTAACCCTTAAAAAAATTTTTCTGAAGCTGTCAGCACCATCTCAGTTTTACAGACGAAGAAGCTGAGATGAAAAGAGGGTAAATAAATGGACACCAGCCTGTGGACAGAGAAAGGAAGGGACTGGGTTTGAACCCTGGTATGCTTAGTTCCACTACTGACAACCCCGCCCTGTTTGTGTGCACCTCACATCTATTTTTATTGCTTCAGGCATGCTGTTTACCAAGTTCTGACTATTGCAAGACATTGTGCTTAGTGCAAAAAGGACTTATCCTAGGGGTCTCTCCTTAAGGAGCACATAGTGTCACTTGGAAGACAAGACGGATTTATACATGGGTACAACATGGGCTAAAAAAGGGGACTGCCTTTGAGGAGAGGTGAGCTCTGCGGTTGCTCAGAACTGGGAGAGGTGTTTCCCACCTTTCCCTTCCCCAGGGTACCCATCCCATCAGTCTTCCTTGGATGTTGTAGTAACGGGTTTGGATGTTGACTGTTGGGCTGTAACAGGTGCTTAGGAAGGTTGTAGTTTCAAGGATTCCTTCTAGGAGTCTAGGACTTAAGAACACCGACTCCATCTGGCATGAAATATCCTTCTCACTTGAGCCACAGGCAAGTGTAGCTCTGACCCACAATTTCAATGCCACTCAGTCTAGCAATCCTCCACCAGGGCGAAGGAAACATACAGGCCAGAGATGAACACAGAGGTGCAGAAGGGAAGGCAGAGGAAGAAAAGGGCTGGGTGGGCATTTTATTGACAGAACAAACCATGCTACGGTTTCAGGTTTAAAATTGTCCCAGTTTGGGTCCCCCAGAGACAGACCCTGGGACAAGGATGCCTGTCAAAGTAGCTCAGGAGAAGCTAGCAAGGAGGACAGGAAGTGGGAAGAAGCCAGGTGCAGGTGACATTTCAGGCAAAGCCCCGGTCTCAGCTGGACCAGCACAGGGCATGTCCTAGTGTGTGCACTGGAGACATTGTAACAGGACTGTCACATCCTGCCACTGTCAGGTACTGGCTCAGGACCATTGGCTGCAGTAGTCCCAGGACCATCCTCAGAAGGGACCAGGGTAGGGAGAAGTCAAGGCTCACGGCTGCTGGGGGAAGGTGGGGCCTGGGCAGAGCATCTGCAGAGCTGCTGTGGACCAGGGTCTGCAATACATCGTAGGTCTAGTTCGGGAATCCTGCGGGTCTACGCATTCCTAGGGGTCCTAGGCATCCCCTCAGATGGGAAAGCAAGGCACAGAGAGGTTAAATGAATTGCCTAAAGTCATGTAAACTGATTTGTCACAGAGGTAGAATTTCAGGTTCCTAAGTTTAGGTCCGGATCCCTTGAAACTACCCCTTGGCCACATCACTTCTCTTGATGACCACAGCCACAGAGCTGGGACTACTCCCAGGCCAGCTCTGCAGATCATACTTTGCATTTTATTTGCATCATGCTCTTCCACATCTGGCTTCTCTGAGGCTCAGCATCCATCCTTGCAGGCTGCAGCCAGCCCACTGAGCCCTTCTCAGCAGCAAACAGACTTCTCCCCCTGACAGAGGGCCCGGCAGTCATCTGGAAGACTTATCTGGGCAGTTAAGGAAACCTTGGCGCCTGAAGAAGCCACTCAGAAGATGACAGGTCTGAATAGTCTGACAAATTTTTATTGCCCCCAAATTTCCAGTCCTGTAAGTCATGAAATAAATCTCGGCCCATATCAAATAAATTATTGTCTGTTTAAGAACGAAAGAGTGGATGAAGCAAAGAGCACACAATCTGCTCCTGCCTCTGCTCTTCCTCAGCTCGAGAGGGGGATGTTGTGATCCAGAGCTTTGCCCAACCCTTCCCAACACTACATCTCTCTCACCAACTCCTCCGACAGAGAGCCAGGCCCA
The DNA here is from genome assembly GCF_048772815.1 of Callospermophilus lateralis. Taxonomy (NCBI): domain Eukaryota; kingdom Metazoa; phylum Chordata; class Mammalia; order Rodentia; family Sciuridae; genus Callospermophilus; species Callospermophilus lateralis. Next base: position 101,592,475 of record NC_135317.1, read on the forward strand.
ACTGCAGGGAGCCACCAAGGGGTTAAGCTTGCTTTTGAAGAATGGCATGGACACCCAGGCAGCGAGGAAAGAAAGTCTGAAAGATGAGGGAGCTGTCACGCCCGCTCGTTGGGCAGATGAGATGACCAGCAATTCCTTAGAGCACTAAAGATTTATCAGCAAAAGGAAAAAAAATCAATTGGCCAGATAATCTTAAAAGAGCAAGAAGGAGAAAAAATAATGCAAGGGGTGGGAATAGGGACAGAAATGTTAAGACTGAAAGGGGGAGTTCTTCTCTGGTTTCCCAGGGCTCAGCCAGTACTTCCTTCATCCTTGCATGTATGAGACTGAATTATAATTGCCCATTTGCTTGTCTGTTTCCCTGGCCACAATGCCATGTCCCCAAGGGTGAAGACTCTGTCTTCTTGGTTCACCCTCAGCATATGCAAAGCCCAGTACAACATGTAGCACACAGTAGATGCTTGTTACCTACTTGTTAAATGACTAAGTAAATACACAAATGCATGTAAATGCACAGATGTTAAATGACTAAATAAATGCACCCAGGCACAGTGCTAGACACCTGACATCCTTGAGTCATACAAATCTCTCAGCGATGAGATACATACTATCATATCCATTTTGCAGGTAGGAAAATTGAAATTCAGAAAGGCTAAATAACTTTCCTGAGGCTAGACAGTGAATAAATGGAAGAGCTGGAATTCAAACCAAGTCCTATCTGACTTTAAAGTCTATGACTTTTATTGGATTGACTACTTATTTATAGATAATTTTTTATGCTATCGGGTCTGACTGCCTGATGTAAAAATGAGTTATCATCCCTCCCGTGCTGACTACAGTTTTGTTACCCCCTTGCCTACACTTCCTCCACCTGGTACAGTGGAGAAAGGAAAAAAAAGATGAATTCTGAGCAGATCCATTAATTAGACTGTGCCAGGCTCCTCTCTGGGTGATCCATTTGCATAAGCTTTCTCCTCCACTCTGGGCTGTCAACTCCTTGGGGGCAAAAGCCACATTTTGTGTTTCTCTGGCCACTCATCCCCAGGCACTTGCAGGTAAGATTCGGATCACAGGCCGTCATGACACCCTGGTCCCTGCTTCAGCAGAGGGTGACAGAATGAGGGCGCCTGGGACCCAGGGGGTTGTAGCACATTGGTGGGAGGTGCACAAGAGCTTTTTGGAAAGCCTACTAGTAACAGAATCAATCCATCAGCAGCACACAGAACAGCCTGGTTCTTGAAGGACAAATGGGATTTACACAATGGGAGTAGGAGGGCATCGAGGTAGATTCTGGAAAAACTGGGGCACAGTGGAGTCAGCCTGTCTGCCTCTAATTCTCTTACATTCTCTCTGGGCAGCCAGATAGCATCGGTTAAGGAGGTTTTCTTCACTACAGCCTGGTTGTATCACTGTGACCTTGGGTGACCTTCCCACCTAGAGTCCTCCCAACAGAAAAAGGCTGGCTGAGGCCACCCAGAGCCCTTGGAAGCCCATTCCATTGGAGACCTTCCACGTAACTGGTACTTCTCGGGGCTAGTCACTCCCCGGGAAAGGAGAAATCTGCGAGGAGAGTCAGAAATGCTGAATTAAGCTTATTATTAAAGATACACCCAATGCCTGCTGAAGGGCCATCCATCCTGCCTGGGCTGAGGGGCTGGCATGTGATTAATGCTGCTGGGGAGAGGGTGGGCCCGCCTCCCCCAGCTTCTCCTCTGGATGCTGCTTGAAGAATTCATTAAGAGAGGAGAAAGGAAGGGACAGAGCTGCCACTGTCCTAATCTCCCCATTTCTAGATTCTCCCATTGGCTTCTTCCAACAAGAAGGTCAAGGCTCGATCAGGGTCTGCCGGATCCTCTATTGGGGCTGAGAGAGAATCAGTACTGGTTTGCCTCTCCCAAAACCGTAGAGGAAGGGTTAAACAATTTTGATTATTTGCTTGGAAGTAAAATAATGAAATTAAGGCCCCTCTTCTTCTGTACTGGAATCGTTCCTCCAAGGATCCCTGGATGGAGCTTGCCATCCAGCCACATGGGCAGGAGATGAGCTTCGTGGTAAGTGTAGAATACAGGATATAGAGGGAGGCCCAAGCAAGGACTGGCCCACCTCTTCCAGGCCTCCTGGAAAGGGCCCACTGGGTTGGTCAGAAGGTTCCCTGTGACACACAATTCACAGATGCCTGGAGTGATCTCGGCAGACCACCATGCAGCCAGAACATGGACTCAATCCCTGGGACACAGGACAGCAGACAACGGCCATTACTTAAGCATGAGAATCACTCTTCCGACCCCATGATTTTGAATTCGTCAAAGCATCATTTTTTCGCATTCTCTAAAAATCGAACACTCCTTGCCCCTGCTGGTCATCCATTTAATTATTGCTACAGTGATTGCTGAGATGTAGGAGGATTTATTAGCCCCCTCCCAACTCGAAAAATTCTTCATTAATGACTCAGGCCGTCTCTTCAAGTTTTTACACATCCGCGCAGTAGCATTTCCCATGGGAGCAGGAGACCGGCTTGAAGCAAACTCATTTTATTGATTTCTCAGGTCGGATCATCTGACACCTAACACCAAAGCAAGAGCCCAGTTATCTCAGTGCTTTATGTATGGGGAGCAGGAAAGACTAGAAAAAAGGTCTGTGTCGCTGGAGCAAGAAGATTTATACTGCAGCGCCAGGTCAACAGCATAGAGCTGGGGGAGCCTGGGTAAATCATGTTTGTTACCTGCTGCACTAAAACAGATGAAAACACACATTTACTGACACTAACTTCTATTTCTCGGTTATTTCTTGTCTTTTCAGAACCAGAGCACATAATTTTTTTTTACCATTATTTATTTCATTATTTATGTAGTTTATTTATTCTTCCCTTATTCCAGGGATTTAAAAAAGAACTCACAAAAGAGAAAGGAGAAAGGTTGTTAAAAAATAGATGACGGGAAAAAAGTAGTGTCCTAAGATGTGTGCGGGGTCTCTGCTGTTGATTAGAGTAGGCTGTCTGTGGGCCTCAGCTTCCCAACAGCCAAATGAGGTCATGGAGCCTGAAAGGAGCCAGCATCCAAATTGTTCTGGGAAGAAAACAGGCCATTTTCCCTCCTCCTGAGAACTGACAGAGATCTCATTCTTGGGGCTCTAATAAAAGGATGTTGGGTGAAGAACTGACGCCCCGAACGACGTCCAAGGGTGAAGTTTCCAGAGATTTCTTAAGGCTGTTATTTATTTGTATTACTGCTTAGTGTGGGGGAAGGACATCATGTCAGCGGGGAGTCTGGGGACAGATCCCCAACAGATGGGGGTCAAGACGATGCGCCTTGAGTATGTGTCTCTCTGTTTTAGGCTCTATCTGTTGGCACAGTTGATATTATTCAGACCCGGCATTCTCAAGCGTAGCCCTGAACTGACAGCATCGGCATCTTCTGGGAATTTATTAAAAATGCCAGATTTTGAGGCCTCCTGAATCAGAAACTCTGGAAGTGGAGCCGGGAACCTGTGTTTTAACAAGGCTGGATGCGGGAGGACGAGGGCTGGGGGAGCAGGAGTAGACGGCAGGACCCACTGACAGTTTCTGGAACACCATTTCTTGTCCCGAGCCTTTAATTAGAGTTGGGCAACAGGTGGCTGGAGGATGTATTCTCTTGGCAGAAGCCCGGGGAGCCAAGGCTCCCCTGATCAGCTTAAAGCGGATCTATGGACTCTCAAAGCTCAGAGGAAAGTCTGGCGGCCATCTCCCCTCTTTCGCCCACTGCCACCCGAGGGTCCTCTGATCTCCCTGTCGCTGCCAGCAGTGGGGCCGGTGGCTTCTCTGAAGATGCCCTCCCCGCCCTGTACCCCTTTCTCCACAGCGTCCTTGAATCTGTGAGTGTGTTTCTCATCTCTCCTCCTTCGTTCTCCCTCACGGTGCTTCCCAGCTCCAAAATTCCACGATTCTTCCCCTAGACGGGAAGACAATAAACTTGAGCCCTAAAGCTGAAAGGACTGTGGAAAGGGTGTAGCGCAGCCTCCTGCTTCACCGATCAGAAGCCAGGGAAAACTTCCCCCCTGTGCTGCTGAGCGCTGTGCTTGGCTGTGAACAGGTGGCTGCCGGTTCTCCTTGGATCTGTTTGTTGACGGCCTGTGGTGTTTCGTGATTCTCACATGCCTTACAGCATTCTATCCCCGGGGACATTCTGTAAGTATTCACATCCCCCTTTTTAGACAAGAAACTCAAGCTTGGGCGGTTTGATGTTTAGCAAAGTCACGCGGCGTTAGCCTTACACATCCAGAACGGAGACCAAGGCCCTTAGCTCTGCCACTTTACCTTTGGTGCTTAAAGCCATGCTGGTCACACACTGGGATCCTCAATACAATAATGATGGACATAAGGACCATCATCAGCCATGGTCAACTCAAAAAGACAAAGGTCAGGCCTCGGCTCCGTAAGTGCCCGGGACAACCTTCTGTACACATGGCACCTTGGAGTAAGGGCTGGCTATGGGACCCTCCCCACACCCCACTCTTCAAAAGCAAACTCAGGACACAGTGGCTTTTACCAGACTCCTCTGTCAAGTGGAGCTACCAGCGAGCACAATCAGCTACACAAGCTGAAGAGGAAGAATAAAGGCATTTCCACATCCTCCCGTGTCTGCATTTGTAGACATATTTCTGCTTGCATACAAATGTGGGTGACTATGTAGAAACTGCATGGTGTTCCTATTATAAGCAAGGCGGTTTGGTCTCCTCAGCAAAATTAATCTAGACCAATGCTGCGTAAGGTAGCAGAAAGGAATCAGCAAATCGTCCGATTGAGAAAAGGCAAGAAACGGTTTCACCAGAAACTACAAATCATAGACCCGGGTTTCCTTGGTTGATGAGTTTTTAATCCAGAACCTGCTTCTGAGGGAAATGTCTTGCCCTTTTTGCTTGGTTCATTTTTTGCTTGTTTGTTTGGCGGTGACCTTCACAAGAGTCAAAGCTGCTGAGAGGGCCTGACGCCTCGACGCCATGCAGCGGCCCAGCCTGTAATCCCCGCCACTCAGGAGGCCCAGGCAGGAGGACGGCAAGTCCAAGGCTAGCCGGGGCAACCCGGAGAGACAGAAAGATTCAAAATAAAAAGAAAAGGTTGGGGAGGTGACTCGGTGGTGAAACGCCCCTGGGCTCAATTCCTAGTACCAAGGAAAGAAAGGAGGAGGGAAGGAAGCAGGCAGGCAGGCAGGACCCTCCTTTCTCTAGTCGCCTTTAGTCCCACATGAGGGAGTCCAGCTTGGGAAGTGAAGCGGAAGCTGAGTTTCTACTTCCCTCACCCCTCTGCCTGGTACGTTTGTGCAGGACACAACCAATTCAACTGTCCATGGTGGCCCTGTCTTTCTGTGAACCTCTATGCGTACTGAGACTGCAGGGCCGTTCAACTCCATACGGTTTGTATCTGGTGGTATAGTTCACACAAGGCGTGAACAGAAGCCTTGCTTTCTGCTAAACCAAGTCGCCTTTCCATCAAACTAGAAATGCATTGTCAGGAATGGCAAGAAGACTGCTCACAGAACTGTCCCACTCATTGCAATGGAGAATTACTTCTAACTCGCTCATTTCACACGGCATTTTCCTAGCCGAGTCTAGATTGCCCTTAACGATGGTAATAGCTAACATATTCAATGCTTATACATGCCAGCCGTTATCCAGAATGCCCCATGTAGTAAGCCTTGTTATCCTCCTAGCAGCCCTTTAAGATGGTTCTCATGACTCCACGGTACAGATGTAGGAGTTCTCTGAAACACAGAAGAGTCAAGTAACCGCTCCAGGTCACAGCTAGGAAGTGGTAAAGCCTAGTCTGGTTCCAGAGCCTGTGACAACTAACCACTCCCAGCCCTTTTAAAAGGCTGGCAGCCCAAACAAGGCCAGCATAGGCAGGTATGTCCTCAAATGCAAGTCCCACCCTCCTGCCTCCCAAGAGCCCCCTGCAGGCCACCTCTCCATGCTAAGAGGCTGTCCCCTGCCTGTGCCCTGGCCTCTTCCTGCCAGGCATCCCAATCCCCCTTGCTTTCTGGGAAATGCATTTTCTGTATTCCAATAGGTCTGAAAGTGGTGAGAACTGTGTGTGGTGGTAGGGAAGCCACCAACCAGGACTTCCAGGAAGCTGGGCGGCCAGCAAATGTCCAGCCAGCCTTCCTCCTCCGCTCTGGCCCCCAGGAGCCGGGGGCCTCCTGACGTCGTGGCCAACTTGCCCTGCTCTTGCACGTGTCTGTGCTCCCTCCCGCACGCAGGTGGCCCAGCTCCCCCCAAGGTAGACTCTGCTGAGCAGCAGCGGAGGAGCAGGCAGACCCTATTAATTCCGCCCATGCTGCTGGGTGGCACGTGTGAATTACTCGTCACTTGGTGGCCAGGATCCTTAAGACCCCCTCCTCCCATTTCCCAGTAGGGCTCTAATGGCCTGTTTCCATCATCATGGCAACATGAACACAGCTCCAAGCCCTGGAAGGACCTGAGGTGAAAGCAAAGAGCCCGCCTGCTCCGTGGGCCACCAGGAGGGCCACATGGAAAGCCCTTCCTGGCCGCTGACCCACTGACCCCTGGGCCTCAGCTCCGCTCCTCGTGAGCCCCACAGCCTCCTGCTGGTGCTGGGGGAGTCTGCAGCCACTCCTCCAGCCTGCCTCTCCATCCCGAAGCCAGAACCCTAGAAACCTCTTAGCGGGAGCCTTAGATTTAAGGGCGCATGCTCGGTAAGCCCAACAGGCTCTCCCTCCAAATGTCTGCCCTCATGGACCTTCCAGTTTATCAGAGGATTCCAGAAAATGTGGAGACTTGGGGCCTTGAGATTTGTCACAGCGTAGTTGACGTGAGCCACTGGGCAGAAGGCTGGCTGAACTAATGGAGACTGACCCTGCCCCTTCAGGTGAAAGACACCGTCAACACTTTACTACAGTCTCTGGACCAGTGTCATATGGGACCTGCATTCTGTCCCAAAACCTAATTGTAGAGTCCACACTTCTGCATGCATCTGTATTCATTCGGGCCTGTAACTAGGCTTTTGTCACCTTTTTGAATTCAGATTTGAATCCTCACCTTGCTCTGTTTCTACAGGCCTCTGTAGCACCTGTACACCCCAAGAGCATATAGCCTATGTCCATTTCCAAGGCCTTTGAAAACCTAGAAAACATGCTAACACCATAACCCTCCAGCCTGGATTCACTCAGTGCTGAATACACACTCTGGGTCCCATGAAAAAGAGCCCCATGACTTCTGGAGAGTCGGTCTGTTTTTACTTTTGCGATGGTAGGATCCTGACCAAGTCACTTAACCTGTTGGGCCTTTAGCTCTGATAGATGCTCTGTAAGTAATAGTGAAGTTGAACTGCAATAAGTGGTGGTATGCAGCAAAGTCTCCAGTGTCCTACAGAGGACACAGTCAATGGCAACACACCTAGAGGAACGTGTGACTGCAGAGGAGTCACCAGTTTCCAATTCCGTGGGCATTCAATCTTCCCCCAAGGCCGTCTGCTTTCCTTCAGGGCCCAGCCCCTTGTTTTGGAGGTCAGTGTATCAACACTCACGGAGGGATGACTAAGGCTAATGCCCTCTGCTGCCCCCGCACCCTGCCTCCTGCCAGGACACCCCTCAGCTAGTCTTACCTCAAACAAATAGGCCTCTTCCCCGTGTAAATTCATCCCCAGGTACAGACATGTAAGACATTTAAGAATGGGTCCCAAGGTCTCCAAAGTAAAGGAAGTCCCGGGAAGATTCAGTGCTTAGGTACAGTCTGAGCGTTCAGCACGGCCAAGGGCAGCTGTGTGGCTGGAGACTGGCATTCATGGCTTCAGCAGAAGTTACTGAATGCTCGCTCTATCCGCAGTGTCCAGGGCTCTCCAGATGGGCGGCCTGGGCATGATTTCCCATTACAAGCCTCTGGATGTTGTGCAAGGACACGTGGGGAACAAAGTCACTACTGACATCCCGGAGGAAACACTGCTCCCCACACAGCATTCACCCCGAGCTCCACAGACCAGTGCTGTTTCCAGCCTGGCCCAGACGCGCACTGGGATTCTGGGCGGCTCCTCCCACCCCTGCCCGGCTTGGGGAGCCTCCTACCTCAGGGATAATCTCTCTCGTGGTTACTTGCCTCACGGGGATGTCTGAGAGGATTTAATGAGATAATGTTTGTAAATCGTTTTGAGCTCCTCAGAAGAATGAATGGTGCTATATAAATGCAAAGCATCATTATTACAGTGATCACAGGAGCGTGGCTCTAGTTAAAGGCAAGGAGGGGGACCTTGATTCCATTATAATCTCCTCTTTCCCAGAGCTGATAACACGCTGAAATATGCTCCCCTTTTCCAAATGAAATTCTCCACTTTTATAATCGGCTCAGAGGTGAAATGTTTGGGGAAAATTTTAGAAATTTCCCTTTAGTCTCTTTTGAGGAGGAAGAGCAATAAGTAAGCACACTTTGCCGGCTTACAAAAGAGCTGTTTTGACCAAAATCATTCAAAAAGGCTGAGCTTTATGACTTCAAATTCAGCTGGTCTTTAGTCCCCACTGAGATAATGGAGCAGTGTTGAATCGGAAAGGGGTATATTGGTTTGGCAAGGTTCTGATGGTTGAGGCTATCATTGGAGGGCTGCAGAACACAGGCTGATTTTTCCATATAACAGAACCATTTCTTCCTAGAGAAATGAGTCCACTGACTCTTCCCACACTGGAAAACAAGGTTTGTTATTTCAGCAATAACCCTTTCTTCCCATTGGTAAAGATCATCAATGTTCAGAAGAACCTCAAAATTATTTTCCATGTATAGAATCAGTCCCCAAGAAGCATAAAAGACCCCTGTAAAGCAGGTGGCCCAAACTGAAACGATTCTGGGAGCCAGGCAGTAGGCTAGACATCAAGACCTCTGAGCATACCCTCCATGTTGGGGAGTCGCAGGAAGTGGGAGTGTCCCCGGAACTGGAGAACCCGCCCAAAGAGCTGCCATGCTTAGCCCCTGCCAGCTCTTGCCATGTAGCAACACAGGCCCAGGTTTTCTTCCTTTCAAGGGAAGTAAAAAATCAATAATTCTATATACCCTTTCCAAGTCACAAATGTGACTCATAAATTATTTTTCTTTTTTTATATTGCTAGGTAGCCTCACCAAATACGTGACCCATGAGATATTGTTTTTGACCTCGATTTTAAACTAATGTGAATTTTCTAATGAAGTTAGAGTGTAGGGAAAAAAAATAAATTTTTCTCTATTAGACCAATAGAGTCTAAGAATAGCAGAAGAATCATAGAATTCTGACAGCTCCTCTTTCATTATTGTATTCTCCTTCCTCCACCACAAGTTGCTTAATTTCTCTGTGCCTCAGCCTCCTCGTTTATAAAATTAGCATAATAACAACACCCACCTCATAGGGGTGTTGGGAGTGATAAATGAGAGAATATGTGTATGTGTGTGTGTGTGTGTGTGTGTGTGTGTGTGTGTATACACATATATAAATATATACATGATGCTAAGATACCGGCATGAGACAAGCACTCAATAAATCCTGTCCACCATGATTGTTGGCTCTCATCTTTTAACTAGCCACACCACCACCCGAGAATTAAGCCCACACTGCCTCCATTGCCTCACTCACTTCAGTCCCATTCAGTCTGAGAATTTTGTGGGCCTGCTGTACAATAGTTCACATTATCTGAAGAGGATATGTTCCAAGACCCCTAGCGGATACCTGAAAACATGGGTAATACTGAATCCCACTATGCTGTTTTGCTTCCACCACAGGGTTTAGCAAACTCAACATACAAATTTTTCTTTATTAAGTGGAGAACTTCAACTTTTTTATTTAAAGAAAGCACTTTACATCTTCTCTTTGTCTTATTCAAATTGCCAGTGTCACTTCTCTTGTGCTTGGAGTCCATTATTAAGCAAAACCAGGGTTACTTGAACATAAGCCCTGTGATAACATGACAGTGGATCTGGTAACTGAGCTGGCTACTAAGTGACTAATGGGAGGGCAACATATACTGTATGTATACACTGAACACAGGATGATTCATGTCCCAGGCAGGACAGAGCCAGCGGATTGGAGATTTTATCATGTGACTCAGAACAGCAAGAAATTTAAAACATTTGGATTATTTATTTTGGGAATTTTTCATTTCATATGTTTAGACTGAGGGTGAGCTCAGAAACTGTAGGAAATGAAACTATGGACAAGAGGCGACTACCATAAACTAAAAAAAAAAAAAAAAAAAAAAAAAAGATGGGAGATACATTGAAAGTCAGCATTTCTGAGGACAAGGGGACAGGAATAGCTGTGAAACCAGTTGAGTCAATGCAAAACTGCCCTGATTTTACTCTCACAGCTTCTAAAAGGAACCTGAGAAGTTCTTCTTCTCCATCCATCTGTTTCTAAAAGGGAATCTTTGGTGCTGCACTCCAGCAGAGGGGCAGCATGGACACAGGAGAAAGCCAAAGTAGGCTTACTCCAGGTTTCAGTTTAGTAGATGCTTAGGCTCCTGAAAGACTCTTTCGTATTGGCCTTTGCATCTCATAGGTAAAATGAAAGCCTTGGCCTCGACAACCTCTAAGCTCCTTCTAGCTTTAATTTTCTGAGTCAGTGTCTCTTATACCTTCTCCTAATGACATTCTCTACCCATGGTAGGCAGTCACCAGATATCCACTGTCAACCATGACACAGGAGTAGGAAAAACATGGGCAAAGAGGCAGAATGTCCACAGGCCCAGCACAACATTTCCAGGGTCTACCAGAAATATCCTGGACAGGACATCTCTAACTGGTCTGCTCGTCTTTTCTCTGTGCCTTTGGAAAGTGTGCCATGGGGCGGGAGAACCCTGGGGAGAGAACAAGATCCACACCAGCAAACAGGCCTCTCCTAGAAGCCGAGGAGGCAGGCGCAGAGGCCTGTGGGGAGAGAGGCTCCTCTCCTGTGGCCCTCCCGAGATCCGCCAGGCGGCTTTATGGGTGAATAATTACTCCAGAAATAAAGTCTAATAAAAGGAATGCAGCACTGCTGCCAGTCCTGAGTTCTGGAGTCATCAATGTGAAATATTCCACCCGGGCCTCATCTGTAGGGGAGGACACTCGGCGTGTGGAGGCGAACTCCGCAGCATTTCTCCATTTTCCAGAAAACAAATGGTCCCGGGGCCCTGCTTGTCATGCAAGGCCGCCCACACGCCTCTCCTCTGCAGACAAGAACAGAGGACAGAGGCTGATGAGCTCTCTGGGCTGGCCATGGACAGGACCTGTGAGGGACAGGCTCTTTTGAAATGTAATCTTATTGATTTGGGTTCTGGAGTGAAGGGAGCTCATGGTGGTGAGGGAATCAAGGGGCCATCAAACCACGGAGTTCCCGAGGCCTGCGACTCTCAAAAGGGGCTGACAGGGGGGTCAGGTTGCTGTAGTGAGCTATTTTTGCAGGAATTATTTGCCCACAAAGCCACTTGGCAGCTCTCACGAGGGCCCCGCAAGAGAGGGTCTCCAGGTCCCACTGCTTTGGGGGTGCACACTGCTCACAAGGGTTGGCCGGGATGGAGCTACTTTCTCCTTGACTTTTCTGCTTCTCCATTGCCTGGCTCCTGGGAGGCCTGATTTACAGGGTAGTGGAGCAGGATGGAGGTGAGGCGAGGCTCAGGCTGGCTTCAGAACCTCCATTCTCCATCAGCGCCCACCCCAGCAGGGCAAGCCGACTGCAAGGCGAGCTCCCTAACTTCAAGTTCGCGGCTTTCTTGGCAGAGACAGCTCCAAGATGAGTCCCCTACACCCCAGACAGGTTGCTGCCCTAATCTCTTTCTGTAGAGAAGTTCTGGCACTCTCCATTCTCTGTTGGAGAGAGTCAACAGGTGGCAGGAGTGAACCCTTAGTCAGAGAGGCAGGAGAGATACCTGCTTCCTGTCCCGTGGCCTCGGACGACATGAATGTCTCTCCCAGCGCTGGTGGTGGGGGAATCAAGGGGCTATCAAACCTCGGTGGGTACCCACTAAACAACAGCTCCCCACTGCAGTCAGAGGCTCCTAGGACAAGAAATGTTCCCCCTTGAAGTAGTGCTTGTTTAGCCACTGACAAGGAGCAGGCCAGAGGAGGGGGAAAGGGGGCTTTAAAAGTCACTGTCCACCCAGAAACCTAGAGAGAAAAGCTTTTCCACTTGAGGAGACACAGCACTTAGGGAGAGAGGGCTGGGCCTCCTGATGCTCCAGCCCTGAGCTGTGACCTTGGGGGCTGTGACTTAACCTTGGGAAGTGCAGCCACAGGACACTCTGCACTGAGCGATGGCTAATCCCACAGTGGAACAAGGAGCTGAGCTCAGAGAAGGCTGCAGATGCGTGACAGGGAGGCAGTGAGAGCAGACACCAGTGGACTCCGCACCGTGGGAAATGTGAGAGCCGGGTCCGGTGGGCCCTGACAGAGAGGGATCCCTCGTCAGGCTCCCCAGGGACAAGGGTTACCTACACAGAGCATCGCCCACAGGTAGCCATTAGTAATGCACAATCCCAACTAGGGACCTCCCTGGCCCTCCATCACTGAGAACTGGCTCCAGGAAGGGAGGCCGGGAGCATCTCCCCAGGCTGGCGTTCAAGCCCAGTGGGAGGGGGGCAGAGGCTCCAGCATCTCCTGAGCTCCCAGTGCCAACAGAGACCACAGCAAACCTAGCCCTCTCTCAGTTTCTGCTTGTATTATGATCTTTTCCCTGAAGCAACTCCAGGAGGCAGAGGCCTTGTGTTTTTAGTCATATGTTGGGGCTCCTGATGGGCACTGCACCATCCTAGGCACCGAGGGCCTTGGGAGAATGTAAGTGGAACAGCTCTGTCTTCAGGTTGCAAACAACTGAGGGGGTGGGGGCCCGGAGCTGAGCCGCTGGTGGGCATGAAGGACCAGAGAAATGGACGCAGTGCTGCAGCTGGCTGCACCTCACCAGGTGTTGCTTAGCCTGTCTCCTAGACCCCAGGGGGGAGCCCTCAGTGAGCTGAGGGCCCTGGAGAAGGGGACATGTCCACAGAATCTGGGCATGTGGGTAAGGCTGGAGAGGCGGGGGGTCAGAAGGTGGCAGGGAAATGTCATAGCTCCAGGGGCAAAAGGAAAACCGGGGTGCAGTTTCCTCTCCCCTACCTAGTATCTGCCAAATACATCTCCCTTTGCACACTTTAGGAAACAAAAGAAAAACGCTCCCCTTTTGTCATACGCCCTGCTTACTATTCATGTTTTCCTTTTAAAACTGGGTGTTGGCTGTGCGGGGACTCCTTGCAGAAACTTCGCTTAGTAGATTGCGTTTGCTCCTGGACTTGGGGAACATTAAGGGATTTTTCCCCACTCTGGCATGAGGGAGTCAGTGCATGGTGTGTGGAAGGCAGGGACTAGCATCCTCTTAGCTCTAGTTTCAATCTGAAAAAAGAGGATTTCAAAACTAGACAGGCTGGGCACCAAGAGCCAATGAATCCACTCATTCATCATTCATCAATGCTTTCTGAGTGCCTACTGCATGCCAAGCCTTGGAGCTACAAGAATGAGCTAACCATGGTTCTTTTACATACTGTGGAAAATACAACCGATCAAAGACCCAGGGGCAACTGCTGAAAGGAAAGCTATTAGGAAAGGTAAAGCAAAGGGGCTGTAGCCACAGTGTGTCCAGGGATCAGCAGCCGGGGGTCAGAGCATAGCCACAGAGTGACCAGCAAGTGCAGTGAGGGACTCTGTGGGCAGTCAGGCTCCACCAGGAGTATCTGCCCAAGGTAGCAGGCTCCAGCAGCGCTCAGCATCAAGGGTCCAACCCCCCCATGTAGGACAGTCCCTAAAATCGTTGTTATTGGACACACAGGAAATAACACGAGAATCCAGTTACCATTTGGGGGCTATGACATGGGGGAGGGCAGGGTTCCAGGCAGTTGGCAGAGGTCTAGCCACTGAAACTGAAGCCCAGAGAATGGCAGCTCTGGGGGAAGGGAAAACGTGGTTCCACAGTCCTGAGTGTTGGGTGGGAATGGTTTTCAAACCCTCTTACTTCAGTTGAACCTGGTTTCAGAGCCCAGGAGCAGGGTTCAGTTTGTACATGAAGGACAAATGCCTCCAGTTGGGATGGAGGAGAGCTACAGAAACTGGGAGTCAGGTCGGGCCTAAGACAAGGGGTGGAGTCATAAATATGATAATCATATGATAATAGTAACTGCTCAAACTAATAATTATTGAGCACATTATGAACTGAGTATTCTAATGATTTCACATGAATTATCTCTTATAAATCTTAGAATTACTCCATAAGATGATATCATTATCCTCATTTTATAAATGGAGAAACTGAGTCTTCAAAAGATTGAGTAACTTGCCCTGACAGTCAGCATAATCTATGTTAGGCTGCAGTAACAAAACTCCCTAAGTCTCAGTAGCTCGGCACAACAGAATATTTATTTCTCCTCACATTGAAAGCAGGCCAGCAGGGGTCTCTGCTTATCCTAGTTCCCAGGCGAGGTCAAAATTGACCTGTGCTTCCTCAGTTGCTATAGGAGAGGGAAGGGAATGTGGTGAATTTTGCACTAGCTTTTAAAGTTCTCACCTCCATTTCTCTTCCCCTCCTGTTCCTTGGCCAAAGCAAGTCAGTTGGCCACATCAACTCCAAAGGGGCCAGAAAAGTGCAATTCTGCCATGTGGCATTTGGAGAGCTGAAGTATTTGTCAACAGCCCTTCTCTGTCCATACAGATTCAGGGAACTGGTAGGTGGGGAAGCCACACTTCAAACCCGCATGGGGTGACTCCAGAGTCTGTGCTGGGTCCTCTCTTTGTCCAGAAGAGAGGTCAGCCAGCAGACAGTACCTATTTCCTCCCTCCACACTCCTGAAGCCTCTTCCTTCCCCTTCTCAGGCTGTGGGTTAGGAGACAGGCACTGGGTGATTGATGGCTCCCAGCGATAGTTGGAGGGAGATTATCTACCAGCATGTGCTGAAAGCCGTGGCCGGGAGCCTGCTCATCACAGCAATTGAAGCACTAGTTTCTGCAGGGTTTGGAGCACCAGGGTCTCGAGGGTTTATTAATCCCACAGCAGTCCTGGGAGGGGTTCATTGCTGCTGTTATTTATACCTTTTTCTGAGCTCATCCAGCAGGGGAGTCTGCTGGGATTAGGTTCCAGGGACACAGAGCCCTGGCCGCCATCCAAGTGAGGGCTGCAAAGGACTCTTCCTTCTCAGCTGGCTCCCTGGCTGCATTCATCCAGAGGAGTGAATGGACCTGTTGAGTCCTGGGGATCAGGCAGAGAGGCACTCATCGAGAGGAGGCGGCCAGGAGGATTCACAGGCTGGGGACTCTGCCATCGTCCTCAGAGCCGCCTTAAAGGCTACCTTCTCTGTGATCTCCCCTCCCCAGTCCAGTGCGATCACGGACCTCCCTCAGAACTGCTGTCCTCCTGCCGTCTGTCCCTGCACCTCTTGTTATTTACTGGGTGTTACAGTCTCTGTTTCTTTGACGTGACTGTGTCCTGCCACTAACATGAATTTCTGGAGTGCAGATTATGACCAATGTTCTGTGGGGACACTCAGAGCCCAGCACACATACGAGGGGTTCAGTGGCGTTTTGTATAGGTCCCGCAGTGACCCCGTTGGCTTTCACCCCTCACTCCAGCCTGCTGGGACCATGGCTCATCTGCGTGGCCCTCCTCCTTGACTTCGCCCACACTTTCCTTTGGCCTTGAATGCCCTTCCCCTCCTCCTTGCCAGTCATAAGTCTCAGCTGAGCAGACCCCTCCCTCCTGTGCCAACACTGTCCCTTGCAGAGTTCTGTCATAGACACAATTACATTTCAGTGAGTTGTTTACCCACCTGTCTTTCCCACTAGAAGTGGCTCCTTGAGAACAGGGACATGTCTGTTTTATTCTGTGCGCCTCTGCCTTTCCCAATGCCTGCACAGCCCCAGGACTGGGGTTAGGGGAGCCAGACATTTGTTGACAGCACAAAACATAAGAGGGCACCAAAAAGACAGCAGTCAAAGCAGATCGTCTTAAATGCAACGTTTTTAAAAGTCAAAATTAAGGCAAAATCTATTTTGGACAAAATTTTGTTTTATTATGTTCATAAATTTAGTGTGTAAAATACGATGCCATGATGCATGTATGTACATTTGTCTATATACATACATATTAAAATGAGTTCTACAGATAGGTTAAAGAACACACCCGTCCCCTCCCAGTTACCTCTTGGACTTGTGTATGGTAATAGCATCTAAAATCCACTCGAGAGTTACAATATTATTAACTATAGTCCTCAAAATTTTAAATAAAATGAAACCAGGAACAGTGCCATGCTGAGTCACCCTGGAGCCTGAGGCAAAAGGGAAAATCTGAAATACTGATTCTGTCTTTATATCAAATTTTGAAATTTTGTTCATTTGGGATTTTTTTTTTTGCAAGAATTTTATGCATCAAGTTTTGCAACAATTTTTTGTTTGTTTTTAAGAATGTCACCTAGATTGTTGTGGGTGCCGCATAAACATCACTGAGTGGGTGAGTCAGGGAGAGAGGGAGGCCTGAGAGGGCACGGGGTGAACGGGTGGAAACGTTTTCCAGATCCAGTCTCCGCTGATTCATCTGTGACCCAAAATTTCTGTGTTCACTTTTGGAATTTCCCGCATGTCCTTACCAGCTCCTTTTACATTCTATTATCTGCCTTTTGATGAAAGTTACTTAAATTCCTTTCCAAGTTTAGAGAAAAAGAAGAAAGGTGAAACAGGGCCCCCAGACCAGGCCTGTTAAATGTGCTCTGCTCTCGTATGTGAGCTGCAAGTCATGGCACCAGGACTCGGGGTCTCACCTGCTTGAGTTTGGGTTTTGTTGGATCCAAAGAGAGAGTGCTACCCTTCCCTTCCCTGCCCTGACCCTCGCTGGTCACTGTGTAAACAGAAAGCCTTGGTCACGGGGAACACTGAATGAGAAACGAGCTACTAGAGCCCACCCTCCTCACCAGCAGAAGTGCAGGAAGCACCCCCAGGCACAGGTTGTCCTTCTGGATTGAAGAGTCCTGATGCCTTTACACATCACTGTTCCAAGAGCTGGCCAGGCAGCTGCATCGGAGCTCCTCTGTCCCAGTGAAGACACGGATGTGGGCTTTTGTGGGCCCAGAAAACAGAAGCTTGGGTTTGGGCCCAACTTTATTCTCTCACGAGCTGTGATTCTGACCAAGCTACTGAGCCATTCTGAGCTCCCATGAGTTTGTGTGTGAAAAGAAACTTATCTGCAAAATTGTGGTTTTCAGCTACTTGTGTGAAAACTGTGGTGTTGTGAGCAGGTCTCTCAGGGGTTTCTGAAGGACTCGCGAGGGAGATGCATGTTCCTCCAACAGAGCTCCACTTTGGTCAGTTATTAGATTCCCCAAAACATTTCCATTGCTTAAAAAGGGAAAGAAGCCATTTGACTCGAACCCCTGACTCATAGAGCTAGCCCTCCTCAGACAGGCAGGACAAGCCAAATCCCTCTCCACATGATACCCTCCAGATAACTGGAAGGTGGTCATCCACTGCTGGCCCCCTCCAATCGGTCAAGCTCATCACCCTCATTCCTGAGCTTTGTGACATAGACGTGATACCCCGACCATGGATGTGGCTGCCGTGTTCGCCTTTCATCTCTCTCTGGTCACTCCAGAATACCATGCAACATCCAATGTAGGTTGGTCAGACCAGAGAGGTGGCAGAAGAGCTTTCTTTTCCTGGTCTAGTGATTTTTAACCCTCTGGGCATTAAAACCACCTGGGCATTAAAACCTTTTACGGGGAAAAAAATCTTTTCCCAGCTTTATCAGTGAACCATTTAATTAGCAATTCTGAGACTCTGATTTTTTAAAAATGTTCAAATAATCCTTCAGTGTGGCCTGAATTAAGAGGCACTGCTTTTGACATTAGATCCTCAATTCTTGTTTCAATTGGCCATTGAGTTATTGGACATAATTCACAGCTTGTTTGTTGGGCCAATATGAAGACAGAAGGAAGCACCATACCCAAGTACCGAGCTGTCCTCTAAGGACACAATTCCATTTAATCCTCATCTGCAAGGTAGGTGCTTTTGCCTGTTTTATAAAGAAGAAGAATGAGGCTCAAAAAGATCAAGCAGAACATTCCAGGTCATTCAGCTTCCCAAGTGACCAGATTCCCATTCAAACCCAGATGGGATTCCAAAGCCCATCTTCGTTTCATGCCACTCTGCATTCCTGAATTCAATTAATCTAACACTAATTTATTAAGAATCAGGGCCTACCATATGTTAGACGTGCGAGGCCAGTAACTGTTGTGAGCTGAAGTCTTTGTGGTAATCTACCAAGCTGTGCTAGGACACGGAACATTTTCTGTTTTCATTCAATGATTTGTTTATGGGTACATTTTCTTGAAGGAAAAATCATGTCAATGTAATGCAGGCTTTGTAGAGAAATAAGTCTTTGGTATTTGGTTGTAAAATAAATGTCAGAATAAAATGTTAGAGAAAATAAAGAGCTGTATATGAAATCACTTCCCACAGAGCCATAGAATACTGAAGGACTATTGTTGCTGGTGTTTCATTATTTAAAGCCAAATTTGGTATGCAAGGAGAGAGCTGCTGCACCTTGGCCGTGACTGATCCCTGGAACTATGGTCTCTTTGGCAGGAGTGACTGTGGAGTGGCTTTCACATTATTTCAGCCACTAGAGTTATTTCCCCCTGTAAAGATCATCCCAAGCAGGTGACTCCCGGCACCCGAGTGACTCAACAGCATCCAGTGTCTCTGGCTCCTTCAGAAGAGCTTAGAGCCTACTCGAATGAAGATGGCCAGCTTTTTTGACCTCAGATTAACTAGGCAGGGCTATTTAGTGGTCCAGACAAGGGAAGGAAAGAGAAAGAACAAAAGTGAAACAGGGAAAGAGGAGTAAAAAGATTCTTAAGGGTGTGCATGGAATAGCCACCATTTCTAGGTGACATTCCCCTGGCCACCAATACCCTGCTACCCACCTCCCATCTCCCTCCCAGGAGACATTGACCTCTCCTAGACAGCTCCTCGTCCTCGACACTTCCCTGGTCACCTAAGATTGGGCCAAAGTCCTTCCCATATCCTCCTTCGCCACAGCACACACGATGCCTCATTTCTCATCTATCACTTCTTTTAGACCAAAGCCTAAGTGTGCCCCCAGGTGTGTCCCAGTGAGCCCACTCTGTTGTACTTAGGGCATCCAGCTCCTGAGTCCTGAGCAGGCTCAGCCTGTTCCTCCAACTATGAGGTGAAACTACTCTTTATGCAAACCTAGGAAAGGTGAGGGAAGTTTCTAGACTCTTCCTTAATTAGCGATGGGAAGGAAGGAAGAGAGAGGCAGAGGGGGAGAGAGAGTAGGGAAGAGGAAAGGAGGAAAGGAAGAGAAGCAGGCTGCCCAGGAGGGACAGGTTTTCAGCAGATGGAGTTACTCGAGACCATTGCCAAGTTGGCCCACAAGCAGTTCAAGCCTGGATGGGGTGACATCCTGCATGACATCTAGGGAACCCCAACCTTTAGGCCAGAAAGACCCAGTGGAAAGAGCATGGGCTGTGGAGTCAGCTCTGAGGATCTTGAGACCTTGTTCAAGGTGTTCAACTTGGTTGTCCTTCAACTTTCTGGTCCATTAAATGGGTACAATAATAGTTTTGTTTTTAGGCTGTTGTACAGTCAACGGTATATTGTTTTCACAACACTCTTGACCCATGACAACACAACATTTTCCCCAAACCTTTGTGCTTTTCTTTCAGAACCACTTCGGGAACCATTCTTACAGCACTTGCTTAGTGCTAGGTTTGAGTTTTTGAGCTCCAATCCTGGTTCTATGTTTATATAACCCTAGACAAATTACTTAACTCTTGGTGCCTCTGCTTTTTGTTTTGATTTATTTTTTCCTGTAAAATGTGAATAATTGTGCTTACTGTATCAGGCTTTGTTAAGCGAGTTAAGAGAGAGGAGATGGGTTGTCCTCAGACACATCTGCACATTCTAAACCCTTGTGTTCCTGCTTGCCATTTATGATACATATCACCTGGTAGGAGCTGGCTAAAGTGGATTATAAGCCCGCGCCATGTGCAGATGCCCCCTGCCCAGGCTGCTGTGCGCGGGTAGAGGAGACACCCCCCACTGGCCCCATCATGGAGCTGTGCACCCACAGGGGTTGGGGGATGCAGAGAAGTTCATTTGCAGTTAATATATATTCAGCTGTACTAATTAGTTCAAGCCCTAAAGCCCAAAAATAAATTAAGCTGGTCTTTTTGAAAAATGAGCCTGTAGGCTAGTAAGAATGTTGACAACTTCTTTTTATTATTATTGTTCTAATTATTAAAAGAATGAAAGTGTTGATATGAATCAAGGTTATCTGCAAAACAGAAAACTGCAGGCCCCCTGTCCTGAGTTGTAAAGGGGTTTGGGTGCAGAACAGCAGGCATTTCTTATGGTTTGTGGCCTTTAGAGTCTGCCGTTATTGACTTTCATACACCTCCACTCAGATGTCGCCAGTTGCCTGTATCAGTTTTCTGAGGACAAATGATTTAAAAAACAGGAGCTTACTGTCTCCCAGTTCTGGAGGCCACAAGTCCCAAATCAGGATGTCAGCCGCCCACGCCATCATGACGTCTCTAAGGGAGAGTCCTACGTGGCTCTGGCAGCTCCTCGGGTCGCTGTGATTCCTGGAGTCCTGCAGCTTGTGAATATCCCTGGTCCCGTGTGGCTGGTTCCTCTCCGTCTTCATGTCATCTGCCCTCTCCGTGTGCATCTGTCTCTGGGTCCAAATTTCCCCTCTTCACAGGGACACCAGTCACGCTGGCTTAGGGCCCACCCGAAGGACCTCGTTTTAATTTGATTACCTCTGTAAAGACCCCGTGCCCAAATAAGGTCACATTCTGAGGTACAGGGGACTAGGACTTCAACACAAGTTTGTTTGAGGGACACAATTTAATCAATAATAGTCACACCACCTTTCAAAGTTTGTGTCCTGTTTTATACATGATTACAGCCTCAGGGGGTCAAGAAAGGTGTCCAGTCACAGAGCTGACCTTTGGAGAGATCCCAGGTCTTCGGGCCCACATGAGACCCCTCTCTCCTTGTCCCTGGGTGCTGCTGGCCCTGGCACATCACAGTGTTGCGGGGCAGGGGCTCCTCTACTTCACCACAGCATGGTTTACTGACTTTGATTAACCCGTTCTCTGGTCTTGGTGCCAATGCTCTCAGCTGGAGACTCCCTTTGCTTGTTCTCATCAGCATTCAGGGTTTCTCCTGGTCCTGGCATCTGCCTTCCCCTCTGCTGTGCCTTCCTAGTTAGCCACTGTCCACTCTGGCCTCTGACAACCCTGTGCCCTCCCCGGCTGTCCCAAGGAACCGCTGTGGCCCATCCGTCACTCTGCAGCCCTCCCTGGAGTGCTCCGGATGGGGCAGGAGTGGGAGTTCTTATGGTCTTGGCTCCGAGGGAGAAGCTTCTGACCCAGGGGCTCTCCTCTGCTGGCCCCCGATGCTGGTGTCACCAGAGTCTGGATTGCTTGTCACTGTGCCGGGTCAACTCCCAGCTCCTGACTCTCCCAGCCCCACCCTCTGTTTGGCAGGCCCTGGCTTTCCCAGGCTCCAGCCTCCGCCAGCCCCCGCCTGGCTCTTCTGCCCACGCTGCTCCTGCAGCCTCTTGGCTCTCACATCCCGGCCACCTTCTGGAGCTAGTCAGGCAGATGGGGTCTCCCTGGCCTTCAGCAGTGGCCCAGCCTGGTGAGGCGGTGGTAGAGGAGGGATCTCCTCAGCTCCCCTCTCTCTCCACACCCATCCTGCTATCCTCCGTGATGTTGTAACAGAACATCTGAGACTAGATAATTCGCAGTGGGCAGAAATTTGTTTCTCACAGTTCTGGAGGCCCGGAACTCCAAGGTCAACACACTGGCACCTGGTGAGGCCCCTCGCTGCATCATAACATGGCAGAAAGCAGCCCAGGGCTAAAAGGCAGAGCGGGGGAGAGAGCGGGGAAGGGCCAGGCTTTCCCTTCTACAGCAAACCCGCTCCTGCTCTCATGGACTCACTCCCACCATGGCAGCGTCTTCCCATTCCTGAGGACAGAGCCCTTGTGGCCTGATCACTTCTTGACTTTCCCACTGCTCAGCTCTGTCACCCTCAGATTTCAAGGTGAATTTTGGAGGGAAAAACTTTCACACTATAAAACCTGCCATCAGTGCTATCTGCACGACACGCAGCTCTCTGGTGCCACACAGGGATCAGGTGAAGGGGCCTTTGACCATCAGGTGGGATTCTCTGCTACCCCTTCCCCCAGAGATTCAGCTTCAAGGTAGCCCATGGAGCATGTCCACTGGCACACCAAAACACTCTGCGCTCCTCTCCCGTCTTCCGCAGCCTCCTCCAAGCTGACCAGAGGTTCTTCCCCCTCCACGTGATGGGGAAGCTGATCTTTACAGCCCTTTGTGGCCCCTTCTTCTGGGACTTGGGTTAAAAAGTCCATGCTGAATCCTCCCGTCTTTTCTCTTGCCAATCACAACTGCCTTTTGATACTAAAGCGGCAGCAAAGCCACAGGACCTGCCGTGAGTCCTGGATCTTGGGGCAGCCAAGACTTGGCTTCAAGAGCTCAAAGTCTAGAAGCTGAGCCTTGGTTCTCAAGAGGCTCTTTGGTGTCCTGGGCAATCAGCCTCAGCCTGGTGGTCCTGTTTCAAAGGTGAAAGAGTTGTAAGGTAAAAAGGAGTTGCCTATAAAGGAAGTCCTTGAGGGAATGTTCTAGAATAGTGCTCTATTTTTGTTTTGTCGTTAAAACTTTGCAGCCAAGAAGAGGATCCTTTCCTGGTGCCTCCCAGAATTTGTGAGTTTAGTTGGTTGATGCAAACTTTTAACGAGTCCTAGGTTCTGGCCTGTAGGAATTGAAGGGTTTTGCTGGAGTCGAGGACCTGGGACCATACCTCTGATTCTGGTCCCCACATCCAAACCTGTGCTGTTGGAGACCACGTGTAGCTAGGGTGGGTTAGCATGACTTGCCATGACTGGAACATGGTGGGGAACAGTGACCTTTTCCTTTATGAGTAAGAGCCACCAACACCATAAACCTGATCATCTGTTCAGTCTTCGTCATTTTTAAAATGTAGAAACACAACCCAAGAAAAGTGAGAAAAACTGCCTCAAAGATCCCAAAGCTTCATTGTAGGGAAGCCAAGGCAGGGAGCCTTGGGCACAGACGAGCTCTGCAGGAATCCAATCTCCCACCACGGTTCTCTCCCCCTGTACCCTGCTGCCAGGAGGATTCCTTACACTTCCCAACCGACAGATTGTTTTCCAACTATAAATATCCAGTGGAGGAGGAGCTGGACAAGTGCAAATGCTTGACCCCAAGAAACCCCAATCCATCTGCTCACGGCTGCCCAAGATAGAATTTCTGACGAACTGGGACCTGTTTCTTTGCCAAGAGACTTTAGCCGCATGCCAAGGAAGGATCAGGTCTCTGCTCCGATGAGCCCCCGTGTGAGGGTGGGGATTACGGGCGGCTGCGCTGGGTGCATCAGCTGCACACCATCCGAAGGCCCCTGCTCTGGAGGCAGAGCAGACCCGGGCAGGTGGTGAGGATGCAGAGTTCCATCCTTGGATGGGGCCAAGCCTCTCCTCCTACAGTGGTCTTGCAGTGCCTAGATGAACCCCACACCGTGCAGGAATTTCTGCGGACTTTTAAAAGGCAGCTGTCAGCTCAAGCCTGCTCCACTGAGCTTTCGTCCTGATGGCTGTGCTGGCAGGGTTCCCATTTGGAAACCTGGAAGGACTTACCATCAATCATAACCGTGCACCTTCTCCCTCCGTTTTTGTTTTCAAAGCGGAGACTTCCTGAGGATTTGAAACCCTCTGTTCTTCCTTTAAGAATATACGGGACCTCCCACCCTCACAGTGGAGAGGCAGCAGTGAGAATTTAAATAGGCCCACATGCCACCCAGTGGTGGGGGGCTGGGGGATGCAGGCTCTCCTTTTTTCAGACCCAGACACCATTCTCCCCTTCTGCAGATGAGATTTGGTAAAAATATGATGGACAATTTTGAAGGTAAAAAAAAGTTAAAAAAGGCCTTCTTTGGGAGAGGGTAAAGGGAGTCCCACAAGCTCCCCCAGGTCGGAAACTACAGAAGGAAGGGCTGATTCCTTGTGCGCGAGTGATTATAATATAGTGAGGCTGCTATTCTTGTGTGGCTCATTAACTAGCCTTAAAGATAATTCCAAGAGAAGTTCAAAGGATATTTCAAGCAGAGGGAGAAGCGGCAAAGGCATTACTTTGAATGACAGCCTTCCCTTGGATCTCAGTAAAAAGTTAATCACATTTCATATGCAAAGAGACACCCCCCAGGTATAGTGTCTGGCTTCATTCATTTATTCAAATGGTATTTCTGAGCCCTTACCAGGTTGCCACACTGTGCCAGGTGTCGTGGGGCACACGGGAAAGGTAGGTCTCCTTCTCCAGCCCCTGCTGTCTTTGGGGAGAAGTTAGGTTGGTACAGCACAAAACATTTAACTGACATGGCAAGACAGAATTGTCAAAATAATTGGCCACACCTCAAATAAGAGTGTCAAGCTGTCTTGCATCAGCTGTCAGAGCCACCTCCCCACTCTCTCTCCCCTAGCAGCTGCCTGCCCGAATCAATGTCTGGATGTCAGGCGGAAGAGTTCTTGGGGTCCACTCTGCAGGTGAACACCTTGATGGTAGAGTCTTCCTCTGGGTCCTTGCTTTGCTCTCCTCTCCTTATGCTGTTTGGACCCTAGTATCTTTTAAGGGATCTCTGATGTGTCTGGGTTGCCATGGGGACTGATGGCCTAAAGGGGAAGGGGAAAGAGAAAGGGGTGGGAGGGAGAGGAATGGAAGGATAAAGGGCAAAACCTGCCCCAGAAAGAATCTAAGTTGGGCTTCCCAAGGAGGGGCCAGAGGGTGCCCTCTCCTCTCTAGTTCCTAGGACCTGGATCTATGCCCTGGCCTGTCTCCTGTCCCATGTCCTGCTTGTCATTTATGCATTGCTAACCCAAATTGACTTTGTCTCCATGTTCTTAAGACCCTCAGTGGGTTATCCTTGATGCTGGCGAAAGCTCAAATTCCTGACCTTTGCTCTTTGTGAGGGGTCCTCTCCTGGACCCTCTGCTTCCACCACGGCGTCTGCTTGTGGCCGCCCGGTGCACCCAGCCTGCTCTGGTTCAGTCCTTCACCTCCACCCTGACAGCCTTCTTCACGCTCTTCCCTACTGACCTGCCCCACTGGCCAAGCTCCCTCCAAGCCCCCAGCCCACTGCAAACTTCTTGTCCAGCCTTTGAATCCCCATCACCCTGCAGTCTGCATCACTCCCAAAGCCCTGGGAAAATGCCTCGCGGTATGTAATGGTGGCTCCACACTTAATAGATCTTAACTGTAGGAAGAAAGGGGAATGGGGAAGCCAGAGGAGGAGGGAGGGAAGCAGGCAGGGAGAGAAGACCCGCTCATCCTCTAGCACTGCATAAAGGGGCCTCAGGTAGTAGCCCATGAGGGACCCTCAGACAGTTTCTTTCACGCAGTTGAATTATCTGGCTAAAACTGAGTGATGGTGGGCAGGCTTCCCGGCACTTGCTGATGCCCCATGGTCAAGGTGGAGAGCACCAGCCTTGGCAGGCTGAGGCAGGCCTCTCATGATAGCAGGGGTGACCCTAGCTCCCCTGGGTCCCCACCACCCTGCCACATGGTTCCAGCCCCGGGTCTGCAGAAGTCCCGTCTCTCAGCCGTGGGTGATGCTCTGGTTGCCAGGCTGCCTCTCATTTAAATTCCTCTCAGTGGAAAGTGCAGAAAAGGTGACGAAATCCCGGCAGGATTTCTGTTTGTTTAATTCTAGTTCAGCTCCAGGGATCTCCTCATTAAAGCCACACTGGGGCAGAGCCAGAGGCAGCAAACCCAAGGTGGCTGCTGCCCGTCCGTCCTGCTCCTCACACCCTCCCGCAGCCAGGTGCGCCCTCCTTCCCGCTCCACCCAGGCAGTGCCCGCGGCTCTCCGCCGACGGTTCTCGTAGTTTATCCACTGGGCTACTCACACTGTTTCCATTTCCTGTCTGCTCTGTTTTATGGCCCTTTCCATCCAAAGCATCTATCCTGTTGATATTAGGGGCCATTTATATTCCCAGCAGCGCCGAGCCTTCCTGTCCTTTTTAATCTCCTTTATCAATCTTGCTTACCTTCTCTATCTGCCCTTCATCTTGCCATTATCTAGTTATCCATGGAGTTAAGTTGCCCCCACCCTCTCTCTGGGCCTCCAGCTTCCCCTGGCCGCCTACTCCACCCTCACCCCCACTTCCTGCGTTTGACAAGTGACCCCCATTAGACCTACCTAGGGGGCAAGACATGCTTGACCAGACACCCTTGCCCCCCAGATGGGAAGCTGAGGTTCGTCCTGGACCAAGAGCAGGAGCTGAGGCCTGACCAGCACCCGGCAGCGGTCAGGCCCTCCATGCGTCCTTTTCCTGTTGGCCACCACTCTCCCGGGCAGTTTCCCTTTATGTTACAGAGGAGGAAGCTGGGGCTCAGGGAGATGGAATAACTGCTCAAGGTCACTCAGTTGGCATGTGGAATATTGACAGCCCACTCTTTGTTATCTGCATGAGCAATGGCATGGATAATCTTCCCCTACAGGAAAATGTAGAACTCATTTCTAATGGGCTCTGGGATACGGCACTGGGGATAGTAGAGTCCCCTGGTGCTGCTCTGCTGAGACTGATAGTCTAATTCAGGGCAGGAAAGGCCAATGTGTGGGACAGCATTGTGTCATCGATTCTGAAAACGCCGAGTCTGAAGGTGGCCCTGAACTCAAGTGCTCCTGTGCTGGAAAGGGCAGAGCTGGCATGATGGCTGCTGGCCTCCTCCCCAGCCCCTGGGTCTCCAGCCCTTCTCCTCCCCAGCCCTCCAAACTGTCTCTACTGCCCCAGTACCTGTGTGGACCAAGGCCATGTGGGGTGGTGGCAGAGGCCCAGTGAGGATCAAAGGAAGGCACCCCAGGATCCCAGCATGGTCTAGTGTAAATCATAGGGAGAGTAGCTGAGTGTCCCCTGTGTGTTGGAAAACAGAGGGGTCCCAAAGGGAACCTTCATGGGGTCAGGTGGAGAAGAGAGAATCTTCAGACTAATTGATCAAGCCCAAAAAAGACCTCTCCCCCAGACCTCGTAAACCCCGAGAACAAGAATCCCAAGACAGAAAAGCAGCCGTAAAACAGGACTTGGCACGCTGCAGAGGGCACTGTTGGATTCTTTGTCTCCAATTCCTCCCTGGGGGCTTCTTGCCTCTAGAGTTGGATGGGACCCCTCACTGGTAGGCGAGGCCCAGGCACCCTCCTGGA
This sequence comes from Callospermophilus lateralis, assembly GCF_048772815.1. NCBI lineage: Eukaryota > Metazoa > Chordata > Mammalia > Rodentia > Sciuridae > Callospermophilus > Callospermophilus lateralis. The sequence goes on from NC_135317.1 coordinate 101,619,732, forward strand.
CTTCACCCTCTGCGGGAACTCCCTCTCCTTACCAGATGAGAAGTCCAGGGGGTCCCTACCTGTACCCCACATGGTGTGGGGGATGAGTTGAGAACCCCCAGGCATGCTTGAGAAAGAATGAAGGGCTGTTCTTTCCTAGTTACAGGGGTTTACCCGGAGCCTGTAGTATAGAGCACCAAGTTGCTCTCCATAAAGGGAGGCCGTGAGCACCCTGGGAACCCTGCAGAGCGTGGGAAATGGGGGCGCTGGGGACGGGAGACTTGCGCCAGTATAGGGTTGAAGAAGGCTTCATGGAGGAGGTGACATTTCTGCTAGGTCTTGGAAAAGCTCACAGCTTGGGTCATGAGCTGGGGACGATGAGGGTGGAGGAGACCATCTTTCATGGGAGAATGTGACTTCATGGCTGCACATTCTGTAGGGGCAGTGGCCATGTCTTAGTAGCTGCTGGCCCTGCCCAGTTATGGGTGGTCCTCAGTTTCTGATTGTGAGTGGCACAGTGACACTGGCCACAGCGCGTATGTGAAGGGGTGCAGATGCCACTTGCTGCCACTCAGCCACCATCACCATGAGGCTTAAGGTGGGGAACCAGAGCCCAGGACACCTGTGTGAATTTCTCAGACCATTTTCTCCTCTGCTACCATCATCTCCAACCCTCTCTGACTTTGCATCCCTTCCAGAAAAAACAGGGCGGGTGGTGGTATTGCCAAGTCAGTCTAGAACCCCCGCCCCCCGCCCCGAGCAATAGGCCCCGTCACAGAAAAGTAATTTCTCTTCAAACTTCTATCCCATGTCATCCTGCCACTGCACCCAGTGGCCCAGCTGTGCCAGCTCTGCCACCCAGCCTCTGCAGGGCCGGGAATAAAGGAAAACGCTTAGCATTAAATTTCATGTAAATCAGACTTTATTTGCTCTGGTGACAGGTTATTACCTTCTGCAGGGATGGAGGGGGAAATGGCTGCTGGCTGGAGACGCAGCTCCCCCAGTGAGCGGCTCTCCAGAAGCAGCCAGTGCGGGGCCAGTCGGGTACCTGCTCTGCTCCACCCCTTCCTTTCCTGAGGAGGTTTTCCCTCCAGCATCTTCAGGTTCCAGATGGGCTTAAATCACGCCCCAGTTGTCCTGGGAGTGGGCAGCTGTTTCTACTGACTGCCCCAAGCACGTCCTCCCCAGCCCTCTGCACTGAGACTCAGGCTCCCAGAATAGGCCATGCACTTCCGTTCGCCTCCTTAAACTTAATTTGACCTTCAAGGCCCAACTCCAGTCCAGACTTTCCATGAGGTCGTCCCTCGCCAGCCAGCCTGGGCTGCTCTCTTCCTCCTTTGAGCTGAGGCCATCTTTAACCTCTCTTCCACACCCTAACCTATTCTACCCATACTCTCCTAACAGCAGTCAATTGAATAAATTGCATTTATTGAGAGTCTACGTGCTTAAAATGATGGTTGGCTTCTTCCCAATGTGCATACATTAGCTCCTCCTCCAGAATGTGACAGACAGAGGGTGGAGATGGCACCCATGCAGGCTTGTGTCCATCCACCATGGCTGGCACGGGGCCTTGCACAAAGTAGACTCTCAATAAAGGTCTCGGCTCCTCCTAGGAGTGTATCAGTCAGGTCATGCTTGTTTATGTTCCGGTAACAAATACCCCAACTCACATGCTCACATGGCCTTTCTTGTTTATGCCGCATGTCCATTCAAGTCAGTTGGAAGACTGCTTCTTTTAGTCACCCATAGATCCAGGCTGAAAGAAAAGCCACTTGAATTGCTTGGGAAGCTCTCACATTAGCAATGGAATGAGCTTTGACCTGGAAGTGACAAATCACCTCTATCACAAGCCACATGACCCCAACAAACATAAGGGGGCCAGAAAGTGCAATCTTACTAGGTCAGTCAGCTTTTTATCACTGTGACCAAAATAGCTGACCTGAACACCTTAGAGGAAGAAGTTTATTTGGGTTCACAGTTTCAGAGGTCTCAGTCCATGGTCAGTCTGCTCCATTGCTCTGGGCCTGAGGTGACGAGGGAACATCATGGCGAAAGTGTGTGGTGGAGGAAAGTTCATGGCAGCCAGGAAGCAGAGAGAGAGAGAGAGAGAGAGAGAGAGAGAGAGAGAGAGAGGAGCCAGTGGCAAAAAAAAAAAAAAAAAAAAAAACTATAATCACCAAAACCATGTCCCCAGTGACCTACTTCCTCCACACCCCAACAGCCTGCAGTAACACCCAGTTAGCCACTCACATTATTAACCCATCAAATGGATTAATCTACTGGTCAGGTTGTATCTCATGATCTAATTATTTCTCCTCTGAACACTTCTGCATTAACACAGGAGTTCTGGGGGGACGCCTCACATCCAAACCATAAAAACTGCCACTTCTCCAGAAGTCAGAAAGCAAAAAACACTCGATTCGAAACATTAGTCAAAAACAAAAAGAAAAGAAATATCTTTTCTCCAATGTGCTTAGTTACTAAATTCCACGTGGAATGTACGATCTCTCTCTTGTCCAGTCCCGATCCTTGATGGCCCGCATGGTGCTTGACACACATTGCATACTCAATAATACTGAGGCTGCAGCCAACCTTGGATGAGCCTTTGTCGGGGTGCAGAGCTGTGTCTGTTGGCCTTTGCCCTGCCTTCTGTGCCTCTGGGGACCGTGGGCCCTGCAGGACGCAGCTTGCCTTCACAAGGGTGGTGTCACTCAGGCACCTAACCTTCTGCACATAGGAGAGCAGGACAAGAGGCCACCATCTCTGTTGAGACTGCTTATCATTCAGTAAGCAGGCTCTTCTTGAAAAGTGTGTGTATAAAACACTAACATGCGTGTGTGTGTGCTCACATGCACTTGTGCCCACAGGTAGCAGCGAGAGGGGAAGGCAGAGGCAGTTCCATGTGTCCCCAACTCCCATCTCCCACTGGTGGTTAATCTGGTCATCCTTGCTGGGATGCTGGTAATGGGAGTTGGGAGAAAGACCCCGGGGGGGGGGGCGTAGAGTGCAGTCCCCCTCCTGGCACCCTGCCTGCTTCCCCATGGGAGCCGCTCCTGCTTTCACATTCTCCATTTGCCCCTCCTTCTCTTCTCCTTCTTTCTTTCTACTTTGAATGCTTTATTCCTTTTTCCAAAATCACAGCAGCACCTAGGAAATGAGGAAGGGAAGGGGTGTGGCCCTGGCTGGGGAGCGAGGGGACGGTTTGGGGATGTGAGAACAGGGCCAGGGTCTGGCTGCAGATGGGCCAGCATTTAGTGTCATGATCAAGGCTCGAGGGTCTTTGTCATGGTCACATATGGACAGACCTGACCAGGTGGGGATCCCTGGTTGAGCAAGTCAGGAGCAGAGATCATGGCGGGCACTGTCTCCACCCCTCCTTTTCAAGGCTTGAGGGGAAAAGCAACTGGAATCTGATCTCATGGTTCATATTTAAGGAAAGTCCCCTTGGTCATGCATCCCACAGCCAGGGAAGGGACAGGAGGCTGAGGCCTTCTGTGGATTATATCCAAGGATTAGTTTGGGATTTTCTAGCATCTCTGATCAAGGACTGCCGTTCAGAAAGGCAAGGCTGGTCCAGCAGCGTGGCTGGTCCCAGAGCCTCCAGTGCTGGGTGTCTGCCCAGCTCACCATCTGTACCCCGCGGCCAGCGGCGTGCATTGCCAGCTCCTGCATCAACTCCCGCCCTCGCCCCTCCGCCCCCAGCCTGGGCTGGGAACCTGGCAGCGCCCCAGACTGCATCATACAATCAGATAAGCTTTGCCAGGTTTATGGCTGGTAATTTATGGCTTTCTTTAGCAACATCTATCACGCTGTACAGTCGTTAATCCCAGAGTCTTTGCCCACTTTGCAGAAAATAGCTTGCAATTCCTTACAATGTAGCATTTGCTAACTCACCTGTCGGGCTGTCAGCCTGGGTGGGTGTGACAAGCCACTCTCCAGTTACTTCTTTCCATCTTACTTTGCTTAGGTGAGCCAGGCCTTCTCCAGAAAATAGCAGCAAGGATCTTTATTATCCACCTACCATCCTGCTCTCCCACATTCCTTCTTAGCAGCCACCCACACCCAACCACCAAGCTACCAGAAAGGGAGTAGGGCCACTGAGGGAGGGGGGGTGGGCCCCTAATCCAAGCAAGAGCAAAACCTTCTTGTACAAAAGAGAGGGCAGATCCCAGGGCACATGAACTTCTCCCCCCCACCCCCTGCCCACACTGTAAGAGTCAGAGGAGGGGCTGGAGTGTGGCCTGGTGAACAGACACACTTGTCCGACATTACAGGGCATATGAAATACCTCTGTGGTCAGCCCCTGCTTAGGCATACTGGCCAAATGATCAATCTGGACCACTGAAAATTGCCAACAAGCACATCCAAAATGATTTATAAATGCATTTGGCTCCAGAATGGATCACAAGGTATTTTACAGTCAACCTCTTAACTTAAGCTATTAAAATTAAGCTTCCTCATCTTAAGGCATGCCTTCCTGGGCAAAAGAGAAGGTCGCTTGGGAAATTCTAAATCATGGTGAGGGAGGTCAAGGAAGGTGAAGAGCCTCGACTGCAATCGTATAGAACCCAAAGTGTATATGGATAGTTTTTTTAAGTTCTAGAGAAAGACAAGTGATACAGACATACTGGAAGGGAACATACCAAAATGGCAAAATGGTCAAATTCAAAGGTTGGGAGATATAAAGATATCCATTTAGATAGAGACCTGCATCTTCTATGAATTGTATATGACACATATAAGTACCTATTATATATTGCATATGTAACTTCCAGTGTATTGTTTTTCTAAAGTTTCTCAGTTTTCTATAAATAGCATGCATTTTGGCACCAAGAATCTATGGCCCAGGTGACTGGTGATGCCCATTATGACAACTGAAGTGACTCTCATCACTGGTCATCCCTCTCCTGGCACCTTATCATAATGCTTTTCTTTGGCTCATTCTCTACTAATGTACCTGAACTTCTTCTGTGTTCACATGCATTTTTTTTTGACAGCAAATTTGGAAATGAGCCTCTCTATGAGCAGCTGACATGTTGCCCACTGCAGAACCCACTGCCCAGCTCCACGTACGCAAGGCATATTTGCATGAATGAATGTAGTGAACTGGATGCTCCTCAAGCCAACTGAGGCAGCTGGGTCAGGCCCATGTCACTTTGCTGACCCTGGAGTGGGCTCCTCTGTCTCAGTGCCATGGATAGCACCCGCCCATGGTCCTGGTCCTCGGCCAGTCGGGGTGTGGAAGGTGCAGACACAGAGCAGACTGCTGGAAGTGGGGCCCTCTTCACTCTGGGGCTGCGGATTCACAGATCACCTTAGGGCGTTTGCTTCCCTCTTTGTTTTGTTGGAGATTCTTCTATCAAAGGAAAACAGTATTCGGTGGCTGGTGCGTATGTTCCCACAGGAGGTTCCAGTGGACTCTGGGAAAATGGGAGGGTCTGGCCGAAGAGAGGGTGAAGTATGCATCAAGGGGTCGACGGAGTGGGCAAAGCAGAGGCTCTCCGCATACGGTGGGCGGTGCGAGCTCCGGAGCAGGGGCCATCTTTCCACCACATTTGCTGAGTGTGCAGCTTGAGGGCATTATTGGGCTTCTCTAGGCTGCGGCTTCCTCATGTGCTAAACGGAGGTGGTGACGGCTGTTTGGGGACACTCTGGGCCTGGTACGCTAGGGGTGTGGTAAAGATTAGCTATAGCGTTACCCTCTCACCAAGACTGAAAAGGAGATGAGGTTCAAAGGAGGGAGGAGAGGAGTGTGTGGGGAGGGGGAGAGAACGTTCCACAGGAGAGCAGCCAGTGGAGTGGAGGTCATGACCTCTACGGTGGGTTTTCACGTGAGAAGCCAAAGGAACTTTGAGGTTAGGTTTTTCGATAGGTCATGCAGGTGGTCAGTGGAGCCACCCGTGATAATGACCAGGTCCAAATAAAGAGGAGAAGTGCTCAAATTCCAAGTGAGGGTGACTCTGAAGGGGGCAGTAAATGACACTCACGAGCCAGAATGTCCACATGAGCCTCAGCAAATGCCAGTGCTGTCCCTGGGTCCCACTGGATCAGAGAAGTGGGGGGAGGAGTCTTCCCTGGAGACACCTGAAGGGTCCCACGCCAAGTGAGGAAAGGGATGTCTCAGTGTTAGAAAGGAGTGCAAGGGAAAAATGATGAAGAATCAGGAGATATGGGGGGTAGGATTGGGTTTTTTCTTAACAAACAAACAAACAAAAGCCTAGAATGCAACTGATTTTTTTAGAATTTAAAAAGAAAAATAGAAAAAAGGAGTATGAGACAGAAGAAGAAAGGGAAAAATGTAAGGAAGAAGAGGAAAAGACAAAGGAGGGAGGGAGGAGGAGGAGAGGAGGAGAAGGAAAGGAAAGACGGAAACAATAAATTCAGGCTTGGTGTTTGGAGAGGCACCCAGACGAGATTTGTGGGGGAGCTTTAAGTATCAATCTTAGTATCCCAACCCTTTGGGACGTAGTCCGCCATGACACCAAATAAAATAATAAAATCTATTTGTATCAGTCTGTCCACCCTGCATACGCACGCCCCACATGCTCACGCGCGCACACACACACCCTCTCCAAAAGAGGCGGCAGCTTCCTCTTAAAGCCGCATACAAAGCCCAGCCCCCTGCCCCTCTTTCCTTCCCTACCCAATGCCCTCAATCATCATTTTAATCAGGTTTAAGGGGTGAGGAGGATGGGACGTTGTGCAAATGACCCTGAACCTCAGTCTGAAATTGAGGTGCTTTTGTAAAGTTCACCCTTGGCCCTTGGGGACATTCACAAAGACCGCACATTAGCAGCTTGGCCTTTTTCAAGGGTCAACGACAAAAGACGAAAGAAGCAAAGTTTAAGGGCCAGGAACGTGTGTGTCCAGACCTGCATAAAACTTACCCCTGAATCCCGGGGATTCCTATGTTTAGTACCAGTAGGAGAGCGTTTTTATCCTTTACTGTCTGTAAGGCTGGGGGAGCGGGGTGCACAGGCCTGAATGAGGATCTGTGCCACGGGCTGACCATGGTCATTCAAATGTCCATCCACCGTCTCTGGCTAGGTTTAGAGGGCTGTCTGGCAGCCGGCATGTGGATGACTAGTGGAAGCTGCAGGTTTGGAGTCCAGGCTTCATACTTGGGAACCTGGAGAAGCACCCCATCTTTCTGACCTCGCTGTTTGTCGTCTGCAGACCTGCCTGCCTAATAAGAACCAAATGAGCCAGTGTTTGTGGAAGTGTTTTGCAAACTGTAAAGTTCTTCATAAGTGTAAAATATCATCAGAGTAAGTGTTTAATAAGTACTTGTTGAATGAGTGAATAAATGGAGCTCGGTCACCGGGTGCTATTAATTTTGATGACATATTGATATCACTAGCAAGCATTTTATCGATCGCTGACAATTCTATGAGTACCAGTCAAAACAAAACTGCAAAACCCACAAATTTCATCACTGAATGATATATGGTTTTGTACTAGTTTTCTATGTCACATTTGTCTCTGTCTTGTCCCCACACTTATACTGTAGGCTGCTTGAAAACAGATCTGGTCATGTACAGCTTGCCCGGCATCAGCTGGGCTGAATAGTGGACGTTAGTGAATATTTGGAGATTAACTCTTTGCATCGATCATGGACAGAACTGGAGGTTCTTTGAGCATGCCCAAGCATGGGACAGACATCTATTGGGGCCTGGAAGATGGGAAGTAGGAGGTATGGTGTGAGGGGACTTTTTCTAGAGCATTGAAATTATACGTAAGTATTTGGATTCATTTTCATAAAATCATACATATAAGGAGGTTGATTCCAATCCTCTCCTCCTCCCCCCGTTCTCCCTCTTCTGTTCTTCTTCTGTACACACCTTTTATTTAGTTAGTTTTTAATTTATTTATATTCAATTTACACTTTCTACATTTAAAGGTGAAATTCCCTTCTGTTTGAATAAAATGTGGTTGTGTTAGATACAGCCCATATCTCTTCCCCTCTCCCTCCCTCCCTCCCTAACCCTCCTACCTCCACTCCACTGATCTTCCCTGTGTCTTTGTGATAGCTGATCCCTTCTTCTTCTCCTTGTTTTGCTCTAGCTTCCACAGATGAGAGGAAATATTCGACCTTTGATTTTCTGAGTCTAGTTTATTTCTTTTAGCATGATTTTCTCCATTCCCATCCATTTACTGGCAAATGCCATCATTTCATTCTTATTTTTATTTTTTCCTGGGACAGAGTCTCACTAAGTTTGCTGTACACCAAAGTGGCTGCACTAATTTGCAGTCCCCCCAGCAATGTATGAATGGACCTTTTCTCCCACATCCCCACCAACACTTACTGCTGTTCATGCTTTTGATCACTGCCATTCTGACTAAAGTGAGATGGAATCTTGGTGCAGTTTGATTTGCATTTCCTTGATTGCTGGAGATGTTGAAAGATTTTTTTGGGGTATTTTTTTTTTTTTTTTTTTTGGCCATCTGTGTTTCTTCTTTAGAGAAATTTTTGTTTAGTTCTTTTGCCCCTTTATTGATTTTTTTTTTTTTTTGGCATTCAGCTTGAGTTCTTTATATATTCTAGATATCAATCCCCTGTCAGATGAGTAGCTGTCAAAGCCTTTTTCCCATTTAGTAGACTCTTTCTTCACTCTAAATCATTTCCTTTCCTTTGCAGAAGATTTTTATTTGATGGCATTCCACTGATTGATTCTTGGTTTTATTTCTTGAGCTTTAGGAGTCCAGTTGAGGATTGGTGTCTGTACCTATATGATGGAGTGTTGACCCTATGTTTTCTTCTAACAATCGCAAGGTTTCTGACCTAAATTCTAAATCTTTGATCAATTTTGATTTGATTTTTATGCAAGGTGAAAGGGATCTAATTTTGATCTTCTACATATGGCTATCAGGTTTCCCAGCACCACTTGTTTAAAAGGCTGTCTTTTCTCCCACATATATTTTTGGCACCAGTCATGTATCAGATGGCCATAAGTATGAGGGTTTGTCTCTGTGTCTTCTATTCTCTTCCATTGATCTTTTTGTCTATTTTGATGCCAATACCATGCTGTTTTTGCTACCATAGCTCTGTAGTATAATTTGAGATTAGGTATTATGATGCTTCCTGCATCACTTTTCTTATTCAGAATGGCTTTGGCTATTCTGGGTCTCTTATTCTTACAAATGACTATTTTTCTCTAGTTCTGTAAAGAATGTCATTGGTATTTTGACAGGGATTGCATTGAACCTATATATTGATTTTAGAAGTATGGCCATTTTGGCAAGGTTAATTCTGTCTATCCAAGAACATGGGATGTCTTTGTATCTTCTAAGGCTGCCTTCAACTTCTTCAGTGTTCTAGAGTTTTAATTGTAGAGAACTTTCATCTCCTTGGTTTGATTAATACCCAGGTTTTTGTTGTTGTTGTTGTTGTTGTTTGTATTGTTGTGAGAGGGATAGTTTTGTTTTTCTGATTTCTCTCTTAGCTGAATAGCTGTTGAAGCATAGAAAAGCTATTTTATTCAAGTGCTGGTCTTGTATCCTGCTACTTTGCTGAATTCATTTATCAGCTCTAGGAATCTTCTGGTAGAATATTTTGAGTCTTCTAGATATAGGATCATGACATAAGTTAACAGTGATAATTTGATTTCTTCTTTTTTATTCATGTCCTTTAATTTCCTTTTCTTGCCTCATTGCTCTGGCCAGAGTTTTGAGAACTATATTGAACAGAAGTGATGAGAGTGGACATCCTTATCTTGTTCCTGATTTTAGAGGAAAAGCTTTTAGAATTTCTCCATTCAGTGTGGTATTGGCTTTGGGTTTGTTGTATGTAGCCCTTATAATGTTGAGGTAAGTTCCTTCTATGCCTAGATTTTCCAGCATTTTTAACAAGAAAGGTTGCTTTATTTTACCAAACACCTCAAAAACATCCAAAGAAGTCCCTGGAATAAAGCCCCCTGGTCATAGTGTATTGTCATCTTAATGTTTTTGAATGAGGTTTGCTACTATTTTATGAAGGGTTTTTGCATCTATGTTCATCTGGGAGGTTGGTCTGTAGTTTTATTTCCTATGTGTGTCTGTCTGGTTTTGGAATCAGGGTTACACTGGTTTCAGGAAATGTATTTGTAAGTGCTCTGGAGGGACCCTTTTGTGCATCTGTCGAAGCTGTCACCTCTCATATGCAAGATGCTTTCACTCTAATTAAATAAAAGGAAAATGGGATGTCCACAGTAGGTGGAGAGACGTGCAAATGTCCTCTGATCCTTTTGGGTGGTGCTTTGCGTCTCCCCAGAGGGTCCGCCAGTTGCCTTTTTGTGCCTTCTCTCGTCCCCTCTGTGCGCCTGTGTTTTTCTCCTTCCTGGCCAGTCACGGGCTCTCCCTTGGCAGCCCCTGGCCGGCTCTGTCTTGTCAACGAGGCCTGCAGCTGGGACGAGCCGTCGCTCTCCCTGCATGGCATCCAGGGGAAGCCCTTTAGCTTCCTCCAAGCCTCAAGTCCCAGCAAGAGTGTTCCTGTGAGCTCCAGCCCCTAAGCCTCCCGCCTGACCGCATGGGGCCTGTGAGGGGGGACGAAGTGACCCACGGGGGCTCCAGCCATGAGCCCAGGACTGCGTGGGAGGCAGAGGACTGGAAAGGCTGAGAACAGGCTCCAGATACTCAGAGGGTGAAGTTAAAGCCGAGGGGCGATGGGAACGCATGTTCAGTGGCACAAACAGGCAGAGCGAAGGGACCACAGAGCCTGGAGGACGGAGGGACAGGGACCGTGTCAGACCTGAGCACTGCTCATGAGGTGAAGTAGCCTCTCCATGGGGAGGATGGAGCTATTAAGGGAGGTATTGATTGCTGAGCAAGGCCCACCAAGCTTGTTCCGTGGACGCAGAGCTCTTTAAACAATTACGCGAAACAGGTAGGAACCAGCTCTTAACAAGGGAAAGAAAACCCAGAGGTCAGGCCTGTTTGTTTAAAGAGAGAACAGCAGTGATTCATCATCATACTTCAGACAGCCAAATAAATATTTACTAAACGAGGGCAGCAGTCCACGGAAAGGGCCCTGCGAGCAGTCCTTGAGACAGGCCTGTCCACAGCTGCACCAGCGGGGGGCACTTGGCCCCAGGACCCCGGGAGCTTGGCCTGGAGGGGGTATGTCAGCTGCAGGTGCTCATGTCACCTTGAGCAAGGTGACACAAGAAACCTGAGAGCTTTTTGGCCAGCTCACGCTATTGTCAATACACCTGCTAACTTGTAATTATGCCTGGCTTAGGGGCAGGCGGGCAACAGGAAAATTGAAATAAGGGATATCCAAGCAGCATTTTAATCACTGTTCTCTGCAGCCACTTTTTCAATGACTTTGTTGTTGTTGTGAAACCACAGGCATTAGGAGCCATAACGAAACCCAACACGAATATCCATCCTACTTTGTTCACAAGAAAGCAGCAAAGACTCCCAGAATGAGCAGAAAGGAAGGGCCTTCGAACGCCCCTCGTTCAGGGGTCATTTCTCAGCAGAGGCAAAGGGCCCCACAAAGGCACCTGGCGGTTGTATCTCAGGCCCCAGCTTCTGCTCCCTGCTTTCTACCCCTAGGATGGAAGTGCTCAGAGCATCAGAACGGAGACGCTCTTCCCTGGGCTGGGTTAGCCTCCTGGATCAGTCTCCTGCTGTGGCTCCGGGGTCTTTCCTAAACAGCCTTACGACCTGACTGTGCAGAGGAACATCTCAAGGTCCCCCCTAATAAGTTACAGGAGGAGGGCTGGATGCGGTCTGTGGGAGAGAAGAGTTCTCAGGGCTGTTTCAGTCCTGGCTGAACTTGGTTGTCCAGGTCCCAAGGCCTCAGCCCCCATGGGGACAAATCTCAGCTGGCCACTGGTGTGCGAGCCCACGGACACCCTTCCTTCCCCCACTCACAGTCCCCATGGGGAACTTGAATGTTGTTTCAGACATAATGAATCATAGTCCCACCCGCAGATGACCAGGGGGACCTGAGGTTTTCAATCTTTCCTGCTGGGTACTACTTGACCGGAAGAGCATTAAGACCTACTGACCAGGGGCATCTTAGAGGTGGTGAGAGGGTGCCAGGCCAGCTGAAGGAAATAGGACACAATACGCTTGCTCACATAATGGTTTTGTAAAAAAGAATTTAAGACCCCTGGGGCTGAGGGCAGACAGAGGAGCACATTTCAATAGGGGACGTAACTGCAAACATGATTGGATGTCTCCTATTTCTGTTCCCTAAAGATAACTTTGAAAGATAACAGCTTGGGGACTAAAGTTATTAGAGGTGCTTTCTCCTTGTAAACAAAAAACATATATCTATGATATTCATGTGAATAAAAGGCGATGGAGGAATGGAATAGACAGAGGTTTAATGTGGATTGAATCTGGGGAATAGGAACATGCATAGGCCTCATTAAACAGCTCTCTGGTCCCATAGGCCATTTATCAGGGGCCTTTGTGTCACTCAAAGATTTTCCAGAGGCCGTAGTACTCGTGTTTATAAAGAGAAGCTGGGAGGAGAGAAGCAGGTCCCTGTTTTCTGTTGCTATACCAAAATATCTGAAGCTGGGTACGTTATAAAGAAAGAAAACAGTTTTAGTGGTCAGAAGATCCCGATTGTCCTACTCCATCTATTTGGCCTCTGGCAAGGGCCCCCTTAACTCTATCACAACATGGCAGAGAAGGAGAAAGGAAACCAGCCATGTGCAGAAGGGATCATGTAATGAGATAGAAAGCGAGAGATGCAGGGCCTAGACTTGCTTTTCATAACCACCCCCTCCCCAGGATCAGCATTAGTGTCCCCTGTGACCCAGTGACCTTCCAGAAGAGCCTCCCACCTACGGTTCACCAGCTCCCAACACGGGGGACCAAGCTTCTAGCACATGACCCTTTGGGGCACACTTAGATCATTCCCAGACCGTACAAATCCCTTGTGGCTGAATTCTCTTTGTTCCTAGAGAGGGCAGGAAATCTGGAGATGGGAGCTTACAGCCTGGGGGTCTGGGGCTCCCGGGTCAGGAGTGGATTTCTTCATTAAGTGCATCCACAGTGGATGCTGCTGAGGCTCATTGGACATTGGACATGCTGTTTTGGAAGCTAGGGCCTCTGTTCAAAGCCACAAACACTCCGTGTCCTCACCCCCCCCACCCCGGTCTGTCGTTGTTAACAAGTAGCAAAATCGATTCATTTGGATTTTATCTCCTTTTTATTTCCCCTGCGCACCCCATTTTGGGGTTGCTAATAAACCACATCTCAGGGTAAAAGGCTGGCAGCCAGGGGGGAGACTAAAAATGCAAGCACAGAGCTAATGAATTAATTGGATTTTGATGTACTCAGAGTCTGTAATGAACTCCCGATTATTCAGGGATATGTTCCCAACCTAATGCAGTCTTCTTTATTTTCTTCCTGCTTTGCTGGAGGCTGGGTAATTTGGAACTTGAGTAAAACAACAAGGATTTTTGTGGAAACAAAACCAAGTAACAGACCATAGTCTAATAATCTTTTCTTTGAAAAACCTTTCAGTGACTCCACCTGTTGTCCACCCCCTTTGGAGGGCCAGATGTACATCTGATTTATATCCACTCACCCCCATTCAGGAATGTCTTCTGCATAGCAACTTAGGAACAGCTCGACAAATACATTTCCCTTTTTAATAGTTTCATAGTATTCCATTCATTTAATCTGACTCTTATTATGGGACACTTGGATGATTCCCCATTTTTTAGTATTCTCAACAGTTTAATCAGAATCCTTATCAATAAACCTGTACTTCCTTAATTGCTTTGGAGGGTAAAGTCCTAGAAGAAAACAGTGGGTTTAAGTGGACATGAGTTTTTAAGGGTTTTGAGATGCATTGTGCAATCACGCTCCAGAAAGACCACAGTGTGTGGGAGCTGTTCCCCCACAGGGTGCTTCCTGGGAGGAGCTCTCCCTGGGTCAGAAGTCACTCCCTGGCCTGGTGCAGCTGCTCCTAGGGTGGCGTTTCCACCGGGTGCCTTCACCCTCTATTATGGGTTTCCACGCCCGAGCCCTTTCAGATCCAATACTGTATATTTTATAAAGGTCAATCTACTGCTTTCCTCCTCCGCAGGTCTGCCCGACCTCATTTGTGGATTCTCTGCTTCCACTCACCTATGTCATCCCTGGCAGAGGGCGGGGGACGGAGTGGGGAGGGCAAAAATGAAATGCAAGAGCTCCAGGAAGAGCCAGCACCTTCTTGCTCCTTCTGAGACCAACAGCACCCTCAGCAACAGAAGGGCCAGTTGGCAGAGCCCTCCTATTCTGATTTGTAAAAAGGAAAAGGGGGGAAAAAAAAGCAAAACTATTGTGATTCTCTCAAGATCCAGAATTCCTTATGGGTCAGAACCATCTAAAGCAATTGCTTTCAAACTAGAAAGGTGATCTCAGCCCTTAGCCTTGGATGTTCCGTCATAACTCAGGTTTACGGCGGTCTCCCGGGCCTCCCTGCCTTCCAGCCAGTCTTGACTAAAATCAAGAGAAGGCAGATTGGGAAACAAAGTGAGTGGCCAGGGATGGGGCAAGGGACAAGTGGAGAGCCAAAGGGGGCCAGGGAGGCCAAAAGCCAAGGGCAGGCCACGTGTGGGCAGAGAGGAAAAGAGAGATTTTTCAAGGCCGGCTAGTTTCCAGGGTCTGATTCAGAATGACAAGAATGCGGGAGGGCTAAGAAATCAGGGGTGTGCAGGAGGGGGGGGGGCCCATCTCCATCCTAAGCCTCTCTCCCAAAGCCAGCTTAAATCAGCACTTAACCTTGGTGTGTTCCCTAAACCCCCCCAATCCCACCCTTAGGCCCTTCCCATCTGGAAATTCTGGAGTTGTCTGGGATGTATCTAAAGTCAGCATCAAATACACAACCAACATGAAATGCCTTTTAAATATTCTGGGCCTCCAGGTACCATTTGATATATTAATTATGTAATTTCCTGATTGAGTGGATTAATAAAGAACAGCTACTCAAGAGATTTTCTGCAGCTCTGCACAAGAGAGGCTCCTCTCCCACCCCGTAAGGCACAGTGGCCCCAAGGAAGCATCCCAGAGGAAGTCTGGGGAGGGAGTCTCTGGTGGCCGGATCTGGACCCAGGTGTGGGTCTCCCCGCCGCCCACCTGCCTGCAGGTGGGAGGAAGCTGTGGACAGGGAGACGGGGCAGACGCAGGAGGAGGACACAGGGGCTCTGCTGGGGAAGATGCAGGTGCATTTCACATTTCAGAAGCTGCCAGGTGCCGTGAAGGTCAGGGGCTTGGGGAGCAGGGTTGGATTTCTGCCATTTGGCTTGTTGATGCTTACACGTCTCCTGGAGAGCACTTTTAATGGCAGTGACCATGCTTTTGCTAATCTTAATCTAATTTGACAACTGGTTCTCTAGCTGGAAAGGCTCACTGATTCTGAGCTGAAGGATGATTCCGCACCCACCAGTCTTGACAGGGACGGCAGAAAGCAAACAAGCCTAATTCGTGCCCAGGGTCTGGTGAACTTTGGAAAAGGCTGACACAAGCCTTAGAGAAAGCACTTTGCTAAAACACAGAGATGTAAGAGGAGGCCTTTATCACCAAGCCAAAGTGTCAGCAAGGGCCCCTTGCTCATGGTTGATTAGAAAATAACAGACAGCAGAGAGCTCCTGTGGACAGTACCAGCACTCACGGCTCTTCCTCCTCCTGCATTCAAATAGCAATGCATTTTCCCAACAGAAGCCTCCATGTTGCTCTCTGCCAAAACCCAGCAATGAATCTGGAACTGGAGCCAAAAGAGCTTAGTATATGTGTCAACGCTGTACAGAGCTTTGTAAAGCTGCCCGCATCCGATGGATGGATACTTTCTTCATTAGAGGTTGGGAGCTCTCAGGGTGGGTGGGGAGGGGGCTCCCCTGGGAGAAATAGTGTACTTGTCATTTCTTTTTTTTTCTCAAGATTAATAACTGGTGTGTCCCTTAATACCTGGTGATGAGGAGCAGCAAATAGACAAACCATTTGTAAGAACTGAAGCGCTTATGTGGGAAACTTTGCTAAGGGTTGGAGGACCTTGTCCAGAAAACGCTGCAAGTGTGTTTTGTGTCCCAAGAAATCTTTGACCACTTTGAAGCTTAGCTTTGTTTAATTGCAACCCGTGTTCATCTGCTCACCCTTTTGCTATTTTGCTTGATTTTTTTTTTTTTTTTTTTTGGTTTGTTTCTCTCTTTTTCCTCTGGTGTGGTCTATCTAGGAGAGAGCAAGCCCTTGCCCTTTAGTTGATTCTGTGGAAATGGATTTGGAAGAAAGGAAAAGGGAGAGCCATGGCGGATGTCTCTGAGGCTCATGCCTATGTCAGGGGCTCTTTGCAAGACAAATCTGCAGACACCCCAGAGAGCCTTTCGCATCTGATATGCGGCCTTGTCTGGCTGACTGAGGTGGGGTGACAGGATTGATCGGCTTCCTGCTTTGTCCTGTCCGTTTGGGCCAATGACTGATTCCATCGATGTCTTTGTGGAGCGGGGCCAGCGTTTGATTGAATTAACCAACCCTAGAGGCTGTTGTGGTGGTTTTTTTTTTTGTTTTGAGTTTTGCTTTTGTTTATTTCCTCATAGGCACAGAATGCCTCCGGTTATCATTAGATGTTTTACTTCTGGTGTTTAGGACCTGGCAGAGAAAAAGCAAAATTGACTCTTCATGACAGCAGCTAAAAACTGGCAGCTCTACATAGCCAGCCAAGTCCCTCTGTCCCTTGTCAGACGGTCTGCACCGGGAGGGAGTCGAGCCAGCAGCAGCTTCTCCTGAGCCCAGCAGCTCTGCTGTGGCCGCACGGCTCTGCAGCATCCTAGCTTTTTGTTCTGCAGGGTCCACCCAGGACTTGTATTTCTGCAAGAATTCCTTGAGTATGTTGTGTGTTCTCCTCTGCTTAGTCATTCAGCCATAACCTTTCCATTTAGAATCCTGCCCTGCTGATGGCTCAGCTCCCTAGTTCAATATTTTACATTTATCTCTATTGAATTCCAGTTGCCTTCTGTTATAAGAGGCACTTAAATTATCTGAGCCTTGCTCCACAGGCTCAGACTCCAAGTCCAGGACAAATCTGTTTAGCACTTAGGGATCATTGGCTGTACGAGGGGCTTGGGAGTATAAATGGGTCTGAATTGGGCATTTCTTGATGATGTTGAAGGCAACAGACTTGGGGAGAGAACCGGGGAGACACTAAATTTATAAAATCTCAATCAGGTTCCCTGAGTATTGGGGGGAAATGGACCAGAAAAATTATTCAGAGAGTGAGAAAATAAATATAGATCTCTAGCCTGGAGGAAGGAGCCCTAGCATAGTGTGAGCCCCTGCTGGATATGAACACCATCAGACACGTGGAAACGTCACACAGCCTCGTTTCTTGTCAAGGAGATTTGTGATGCTGTGTCAGCAGCTCTCTTGTTGCCCTTTGACCTGTGATGGCAGGAAGGCATGGCTCTCCTCCTATTCCAGGGTTGGGAGTGTGGCTCGGGAAAGGAGAGAGCTTACAATATGCTGGGAGTGGTCCCCAGCTTTGTTCAACTGCTCTATTACTCTTGCCAGTGGGTCATGGCCACTGGAAAACAGACTAAGGGGCCCAGGTGTCAGGAATCTCCAAATAAGGGACTCCATGTTGCAACATTATACAGATTAGAAAAGACCCAGTTCTCAGGTGGGAAGAAGTGAGTGATGGGTAGTCCAGCTAGCTTCTCTCCCTACATACCCTCCAACACATCACAGTTCGATTTTATAGACTTTTTAAGGTCTAAATGCAGCAGTTTAATGGCTTCTATGAAAAACAGGTGCTGGTTTTCAGGCTTAAACTGACACTATGGGTATCTGTAGCTTCATAAAATCCTACCAATCATGGGACCAAAGAGCTCAAGGAGGCTAAAAAGTCTCTTGCCTCCATGAATCCAGGTTTCCTTCTGGTTGTGACATATTTTGCCTCCATACGGGTGAAAGGAAGAGTAAGAAGTCCACCCTGAGAGGTGGGCCTGGTGTGGACGGAGGTCTGTGGAGGGTGATGGCCACGCTGCTTTGTCTGTTGGGCCCCCTTTGTACCCTGTAGAAGTAGATGAGAGATGGCCCTGTTTCTGATGGGAGGGGGGAGATGGTGTCCTTTAATAACATGGAGGCCACCCCAGCACTCATACATGTAAAGGCCATGGACAAAAGATGGAGAGACACATAACAGATATTAAGAGCATCATCAGCCTGAAGGATCGTACCAGGAAGGGGAAGCTCAGAGTAAGCAGAGGCCTCAGAAAGATGCCAGGAGCAACAGAGGCACCTGTAGTCACTGTGATCTGAATTAGAGGGACAGGGAGGACAGCTCACTGCTTGGGGGACCTGTGCCAGTCTGAAGATGAGATGAGGAAGGGGAACCACTCAAATATTTTGTTTCTTCACCAACAGGCAAGATCTTTCAGCAGGAGAGAATAGAATCAATATTGTTAAAATATTCTTGACTCTGAACCTGGATAAACAAAATGTAAATGGTCACCTGGAGGCTTTAGTACTTTCCAAACCTGACAAGTTTCATGCCAGGATTTAAGATACTTGAAAACATTCACAAAACACAATTGAGAATGATTAAGATAAAGAGCCCCAAAGACTTCAGATGAGTAAAACCTGGGTATTTCAAAAGGAAACTGGATTCCAGATTTGCAAGTTGCTGAATGTGACACTGACCTTAGAAATTCCAGGATGAGGTATCATCCCCATGGACGGCAAGGTCTTGGGAGGGAAGCACCAATCACCAGAAGCCGTGTGGGTTTAATGAGGGCCAGGCATATAATTTTTGACCAAATTGATAGATATGTAAATCAGCCACACCCTGTAGACACAGCAAGACCCCTGACCAAGTTCATCTTGTACTATTGAGTAGCATCATGGTTGAGTGCCCAGCTGCCCAGACAGTGGGTCACATCAATGTTAGGAGGACATTTTGCAGTGTACTGAAGGGCTTTATCTTTGGTTCTGTCTTCTCTATTTTATCAAGGATTTAGCTCAAGATGCAGAAGGCAGGCTTATGAAATGTATGGATAGGAGGGTAGAAACACTCGGAACCAAAACATCTCCACAGACTATGGGAATGGCTAAAAATTATAAGGCAAAATTCAATAGGGATAGAATTAAAGTCATGCACATAGGCTTAAAAAGAATTAGCTGTGCAGGTGCAGGCTGGGGATATCTGGATTAAGACTAATTCATATGAAAAATACTCGGGGGATTACTGTTTGACTAAAATATCGATAGAAGGTTATAGTGCACATGGCTGCTAAAACATTTCCTACCATCTCAGGCCACTGGTAGAAGTATTCTGTCCAGGAACAAGGAGGCAACCATGTTCCTAACAAGCCAAAGCTCCTCCAGGGAATGCAAACACAGTCACAAGGTATCCCATTCCTCACTAGGAGAGGAGCTGGGTGATGGCTGGTGGGGCTACAGGTGACAGGTGCTCCTGGATGTACAACCTGGAAGAGCACTTGCACCTGTGCACGAGCAGGTAGGTATGATAATGCTCCTAGTGGCTTTCACTGTGACGGCTATGAACAGACATAACCTGAAAGTCCCTCCACACCATGGCCAAAGGAAAGGTGGTATGTTCATAAATCTCACAGACATAACTATCATGGCAAAAGGAAATTGAATAAGAATGTCTACAGTTAAGAGCATTTATTCATATCTAAAAGCCATGCACTGTGATGCCATTCATTTCTCAAGGATACAAATGTATAAAGTAAAATACAGAAGAAATCCATGGGGGTGAGAACAACCTACACTGGGTAGTGGTCACTTCTCAGTGGAAAAGGAGGGCAGGACAGTATGTGATGGGAAAACGGGCCCTTACCTCAATTCACCCAAGTTTCGTTTTTGAAGATGGAATGTTGTTTTGGTGGTTTATTTCAATCTGTATACAATTTTCTATATCTACCCATAATACATGGGGGGAGGGAGGTTTACAAACATGTTGAGATGAAGTTCACATAACATTAAATTGACCCCTGGAAAGTGAATTTCTCAGCAACAATTAGTACAGGGACAATGTGGTGCAGCCACCACCTCATTCTAAAACATTCCTGTCACTCCAAACCACAAGCCCATTAAGCAGATTTCCCCATCCCCCATGGAAGGGTTCTTATTTATTTATTTGTTTATTTTTATATGGGGAGAACTTCTCATTGATAGATTTTATTTGATGAAGGGGTTTTAGGTTCACAGAAAAATCAAGTGGAAGGTGCAAAGATATATAGTATGTGTGTCCCCTCTCCCTGCACAAGTGTAGCCTCCCCCGTTATCACCATCTCCTGACAGAGGGGCACATTTGTCACAACCGGGGACCCTATGTGAACATCTCATCACCACCCAGAGTCCACTGGAACTGGGGTTGGCACCTGCTATTGCACATGCTGAGGGTTTGGGCAGAGGTGCGGTGGCATGTGCCCACCACAACAGTACCACACAGGGTAGCTTCACTGCCCTGAAATTCCTCCAGGCTCTGCCTCTTCATTCCTCTCCATAATGGATTTTTAAGGATTGGGATTTTTTTTTAAGTCTTAAGAAGGAAAGGGGATACACGATAACTATCTTTAAACACTTTTAATATTTCCTGTGGAAGAGAAATTCAGCATTTATCTTGTAATGTTCCCCAGGGATCAATGAGCAGATATTAGAAGGAGGGATTGGTAGGTCTAACATAAGGAAGTTTCCTAACAAGATTGAGCAGCACATCACTGTGGTTCAGAAAATGTCTCTGAGTTAGAGAGACTTGGGTTAAGATGGGTTTAATGCATAATGAGAATACGGATCTAATAGAATGAGAAATAATTTCAGTGGGATATATTTAATTTTAGGGTGGTGAGTATCACAGAATCAGGGCTGCATACCTATCAAATGCTGTGACTGTACAGGAAGGAAGAGCTCTCCATACTCAGGATGGGTGTTCCTAGGACCAGGAGCACCTGCACGCTGTGAGCACTGCTGGGTGGTGCCCTGTCCGAGGTGCTGGAGGAGGGGATGCCGCATCAGCAAGGAGGCTAAGGCCCATGTGCCCTGCAGGTCTCAGGATCCTCGCATCTTCAAGTTCGTGTTTGAAACCCTGGAGAGCCAGATCATGGGGTGCCTCTAAGTGTAAGGTGCACTGGTCACCTATTGCTGTGAGCAATATCACCCCAGATTTAGGGACTCAAAACAACACACGTCTGTTATCTCATAGTTTGGGCCAGGAGTCTGGGCACAGCTCAGTCGGTCCTCTGGCTCAGGGTCTCCTCTGAAAGCTCCAAAGTGTCGGCCAGGGCTGAAGTCACTTCTCAGAGCTCAGCAGGGGGAGGAACTGCCTCCAGGCTCAAGTGAGTGCCAGGAGAAGGCCCTCTGTTCTGGCAATGGCTGGTGGTGGGCCTGCTGGGCTCAGTTCTTTGTCACAGGAGCCTTCCTAATGTGGCTTCTAGCTTCATCCCAACCAGCAGGGTGAGAGGTCTACCAACAGGACGTCACGACCTTATGCCACATAACCATGGAAGGGACATTCCGTCACTCTTGCCATGTGCTGTTGGCTGGAAGCAAGCCACAGAGGCTGCCCACACTCCAGGGGATAAGATTACTCAGGGCATGATGCCCAGGGAGCAGGATCACTGGGGGCCATTTCTGAATCCCTCGTCCACAGGAAGGGGACTGTACAGGGGAAACAGGAGTGTCATGGTGAGGGGGGATGGGGGGCAGTCCACTTGGGTAAATCCAAGCGGAGCACAGTGAGACCCAGAAGGAGCAAAGGAGCAGGCCCCGGGGGAGGGGCGGCGACAGCTAACTCACCAGCAAAGCAGGGCCCAGAGAAGGCGAGCAGAGCGTAGACAGGATTTATCAGAAGGTATTTGGGCATAAGGTGCATTTAGACAAAGTGGAAAGGTGCGTGCTAATAGCAGGCCTGCTCTGTACCAGGTGGAGACCAGGCCTCTGTCCCCTGGAGTATACTTCCTGCTCTGGGGGAGTTATTAACTTTTGTGCTCTTGCTGAAGGCTGCCCACTCACTGATCCTGTGTGTGTGGCTTGGTGCCAAAGACAGTTGGCCCTCTAATATGGATGAGGAAAAGAATTTCACAGGGAGTGAAGGCTGAAGATGCAGGATGGCACCCCTGGTGGCCAGGGAGCCTGCCTTCCAAATGGCTCTTGGTTGGCCCATGTTGCCATCAAGCGTGTGGGTCTTCTTATCTGGGCTGTATTCACAAAGCGGCCCAGAAATTATAGCTGCAGCTCTGGCTATTTCCAATTTGGCTACATATACTTTCAAATCTTTCTACATTATCATTCTGTCATAAGTGTCCAGGGCTAGGGCAGGGTGTGTGAGCTATGGACCTCGCTTGAACAGAGTCTAGACAGTCTTCAAATCCATACATAATGGGTTCGTGTAAAGCTAGCAGTGTGGTGGCTGTGAGGTGGGAGACTTGTGCAACTCGGGGTTAGGAGGAACCTTCTAGTTGAATCCTCTTGTTCAAGGCTGATGTCAGAAGGCTTGCATCAGCTACTTAAGATTATTCATGGTTTTATGCCTCTCGTTTTGATTAAGAGCAAAGGGATTTTTCAGTCTCTGGACAAGGAAGGAAATTGTAAGTTCAGGAAATTGGTATAGTTGCTTGAACTTAAGAGCAAACGCAAACTGCCTCGGCCATGTTTTCCCTAGATAACCAGCTCACCTGTGTGTGCTTCAGGATCCTTCCATCAGTAGAGCTGATTTTTGCATCTAGTGGCTCCATCTCCAGCCTAAACCCCAGGAGATGGCTCCCCCTACACCCTCTTCAGTAATGGTGAGTCAGCACTGATTGCTTAGGATTCAGACAGTGTGGTGGACCCGCATGTTCACCCAGCACACTAGGCAGAGGGCGGCATGGGCTGCTAACCTGACATCTGCAAGAACTGGAGTGATTCAAATACTTGACACTTTTCCCTTCCGTATGCATGGGAAGGGTGACAGAGAGAAAGAAAGTGGCACCTATGGAACACCTCTCTTCCAAGCCAAGCACAGACTCTTTCCATGTGTTGTCTCACCTGACATCTACCATCCCCCCCTCTCTGTGGCTGCCTTGAGTTTGCAGCACCTAACATGATGCTTTGTCTATACTAGGAATTCAAGACTAGTTGCTGAACTAAAAAGAATCAAATCAGCTTGTGTCTGTCCTGTTGTAAGCTCAGGAAAGGGTGCATGTGGACCAGGAAGGAGCACTGGATTCTGCCCAGCCCCTCTCAGCTACTAGGTAACCTTGGCTTATCCATCCACTCTGAGGCATATTCCTCACCAACAGATAGGATTGAATACATCGATCCCTAAGGCTCAATTAACTCAAACCCCCAATGGTTATATGGTGGGAGAGGCATGGGTAGGAGAGAAGCTTGGATTTCATAGGGAAAGAAAGAACTGATACAAAGGGAAGAGTTTGACCCAGCCTCTCAGCCTCTACTGCAGGTGTTGAACAGCTCAGAGATGGGGGGCCCAGGGAAGCATCGAGCCAGGGGCCTATCCCCAGCAAAGCTAGAAGCACCCCCTCAGCTGTGCCCAGAACCCAAACCACCAAACAATGCATAGCCCCAGTTCTTGACAAACACAATTCTGCTTGAGAAGGCAAAAAGTAACCAGCTCCATGAGAAAAAATTACCAAATTGCCTGAAATAATTACAATTTCCAAACAAATAAAACCCTCTGCTATCTGTCAATTCACTGAAAAACACACACACATAAAATGATAAGTGCGAGCTCTTTGCCTGAACTCTAATGAGCACCAGCCTCAAAATCACACCTTGATTTTAAAAAGTCCTAAGTGCAGAAAGGGTATCTGTTTGGCTTTTGATGCGTAGAACACCTTCGTGTGTCCCTGAGAGGTCCTGTAAGCAGGTCCTTGTGACTCATCACACACCTGGAGTTTAGAGATAGGAACGCCTCCTCTGAAAGGGAAACTACCATGCACTTGGCTTGTGGCTCCTCCTGCAGCGTTGGGTTGGCCTGTGGGAGTGTCTGACTCCCCTCCGAGGCATGCAAGAGTGAAGGCCAGCACAGGCCCAGCACATGCAGCAGGTCTGCAAAGGGTCCTGACCATGCCAAGTCCCCCGGTGCTTGTTTCTCTCCGGCCATCTTTCTTTAGCACTCAGCTCACCAGATTGCTCATTTGCAGGACTCTGAGGGCGTCCAATGATGGGTTTGTTTTGCCCACAGACAGTTTTCCCATTACTGCATCTTGAATCCTGTTTTTCTCAGAAATGAGTAACTATTTAGTGTGAATTGGCACATGAACTTGTGTTTGTGTGTGCACAAGCAAGTGTGTCATGTATACATACTCATATTGTAGCTACATGCATGGGCAGGTGTGTGTGTGTGTGTGTGTGTGTGTGTGTGTGTGTGAGTGTGCGTGCTTTAAGGTGTGCAGAGATTATTTAAAATACAGTCCAGTCAGCTGGCAGAGTGATTCTTGGACTCATTTCACGTTACTGCATTTTTCTTTCTGAATTAAAAATGCCGTGGAACCGAAGAGCCACTCTCGTCTTAATTACCACAGAAATATTGCTAATTAGAAACAAGGGAAGGAGTGTTAGGGATTCGCCTTGGAATCAAAGGCAGCATTATTTTCCAATGGATATGAAAAGACTTGCAAAGAGGCTGAGATGACGTGGTGGGAGCTGTGGAGTGCGCCCAGGGCCCAGCGGTGAGGCGACAGGAAGGGGAAGGTCAACATCTTGGAGGATGTTGTCCTCAGATGTCGGCATTCTGCCCGCGGCCGTCCTGCTGTGGCTGGGATCCTGCCAACTCACCCCGAGAACAAGACGGGATCAGGAGCTCTCCCAGGAACTGGAGGGTGGACGCGTGTTGGCTGGAGCCTGGGCCTCTGGCCACCTCGCCCCTTGGCGGGCGGTGGCCGTGGACATGGACCCAGACAATGTGACTGCGGCTCTCCTTGCCGCCCTGCCGGGTTCCCACTTTGAGCTTCCACTGTTTCTTCAGCCTCTAACCAGTGTGCGCTCGAGGATCACAGCAAGAGGCTGGGGCCCTGAGAAGCCGTCCCTGGGCTCTGCTCTGGGGGGCAGGCCCCTGAGCATGTGGAAGGATGAGCAGGTGCCCTGGGATGGGCAGGGGGCCTTGTGGCTTTGTTAGGAAGGTCTCTCATGTTTAATTCGAATTCCAAGTCTGCGGAGACTGGGGTGGCTGCCTCCAGCCACCAAAGGGGCACCAGATCATGGTCCACTGTTCAGTTTCAGCCTTTCAAACGCTTCCATTCCTGAAGCTGAGAATTGAATCTGGAGGCATCAGGGTGAGATCCTCAAGCAGCAGGAATGAGGCCCAAACACTCAGAAAGGAAGCAATTCAGAAATGGGAGAGAGAAAGGTAGGAACAGATATAGCGGAAAGACAGGGAAATAAAGAATAGGTGCCTCTGTATCTACATATTTGGAGCCCTGAATGGATAGTGTACTCTGGTACAGACAGATGGATGACATTTTCCAAATGGGTGCTGTACTTCCCTTTGCCTTAGGTGGCCTCTGTCAGTCCATAAAAAAGATAATTTGGAATCCTTGCTGTGTGACCATGGTTAAGTTACTTGAACTCTCTGAACTCCAGTTTCCTTATCTGCCCATTATTTCCTGTCCTGACTTCCTCATGTGCTTGTTATGAAGATCAAACATGATAATGTGTGTGCAAGGACTTTGTAAACTGGACAGTACTATATGTGCCAAAGACATGATCTCAGTTGTGCCTCAGTACTACACAGCTGAGCCATATCATTCAAACATTCAAGAGTCAGGTAAAAAGAACCAGGGGCTTATGTTCACGTGTAAAGAATCCGGCTCTCCAGGCAGGTCAAAGTTACCAGAAGAAAATCCTTCTTCACCCCACCTCGAGGATGGGTCAAAAGGGGAGCATTTTTTTTTATCAGGATGCTATGTAAATTAGATATTTTTCCTATGGCTTCCTAATTACTGATATGAAATTTAGAAAGTTGAACAATTCTTGCAATCTCTTCATGAAAACAGCATTATAACCCAGGGACTTGTGCATGTGAGGCAAACACTCTACCAACTGAGCTATGTCCCCAGCCTATGATGCCATTTCTTGAATATGTTTCTGTTTTTTTCAAATTTAGAAGCCTCACATGGATTTACCCCTGTGGAAGACACAGATGCACTTCACCCTCCATATACACCCGCACCTCCCCGCCCTGTCCTCCCAATGGAGTGTATCCTAATTGCTGTTAAATCAACATCTAGTACTGACATTATTTTGCTTTCATATTATTTACAACAAAACTGTGTAGGCTACAAGTATCATGTTTCTTCTCTTGGTTGTCCATAGTGTTTGGTTTTGCACCCACTGGTTTTCATTGTGACTAATTATAATATAACCAAGCTCTTTGCAGACCCATGAAACATAAAAACAGCCAGGCACCTAAAGCCGTGCATAATCTCTTTTGCAGGAGATTCTCAGATTTGCAGAAGCTCTCCTCCCAGAGCTTCAGTCTTTCTGCCCCATCAACTGGCTGGTTTCTGGGTCTGCAGCACCCAGTCCTCCTGGAACTTCCTTTCCCCATCCCCCTCTGTTTCCCGGACCCATACCTTCCTCCTTTTTGGCTCACTCCTTTGTTTTGCAGCACCTACCTTCTACGAGGTCCTAGGAAATGGTGCATCAGAGGTAAACTTTTTGAGGCTGAGACCTTGAATATCTGAAATGCCATTGTCTCTCCCTCACACTTACTTAGTAGTTTGGCTGGGTATAAAATTTTACCTTAAAAATTATTTTCACTCAGAATTTTGAAGGAGCTGCTCCATTGACTTTTAGAATCTAGCTTTGTTCTTAGAAGTCTGAGGCCATTTTTATTCTCCATATTTTGTGTGTCAACTGCCTTTTTTCAAAAATCTGGAAGCTTCTAAAGAGATCTTCAGATCTTTTTATGACTTGTCTTCTGAAATTCCATGGTGATGTGCCTTGGTGTGGTCCTTATTTGTTTATTGTGTTGTCCCATAAGCCTTTTGATCTGGAAAAGTCATGTCCTTTAGTGGAAGAGAATTTTCATATTTATTCCTTTAATAATTTCCACTCCTCTATTTTCTTTGAATTATCTTTCTCAAACTTCTATTAGCTGGAATTCAGTCTTCCAGGAATGGATCACGTAACTTTCTTATCTTTTCTTTCCTATTTTCTATCTTGTGTACTACTTTCTGGGAGATTGTCTCACTTGATTTTTTTGTTATCTTAATCTTTAATACCCAAGAGCTTTTTCTTGCTTCCTGAATGCCCTTCTGTAAATAAGATCCCATTTTGTTGTTTCATGAAATATTGTTTTCACTTAGGTCTGACTCTCATTTCCTTCTTTGTTTTAATCTTTTTCCATACTAGAGACCTTACACGTCTGATAACACTTTTCTGTTCATATCTTCAATGTGAACAAGGCACAAAAAGACCAATGAATTGCATATAGTGGGAATGTGGTGGGAACAGGAATTGACAGAAAGTTTCCCAGGCTCCTTCTCAGGGGGTGAGGTTATTATTTGTCCACCTGCATGGGAAAAGGTCTGGGGTCTGGGGGAGAGTCTCCTATGGCTCATTTGAAAATTTCTCTTAATCCTCCCTTTTCAGTACATCTGCTGTCGCTGTAATGGGTGTCTGTAGGTCCACAGTCAATCTGACTCAGTGTCTCTGGAGAGGAAAGCTCTGGTCACCTATAGAGATGCAGGTAGGAATGCTGTCTGGCTGGAGAGAGGAAGAGAGGACTCCAGGGAGTCCAGATGCTGTGTATGCAGATTTTACTGGGTGGGTCCTCCCACTTGCAGGGCCACCTGTACCCCATTCTTCACAGGCACCACTCTTGTTCCTGGGCCTTTCCTGAATCCCCAGTGAGATTACTACATCTTGGCTTCTCCTGTGGGTGCTTTCTTTGCTATTCTAATTGGTAACCTATTGCAAAATTATGTTACCATATCTTCTCTGCTAGAATTGCCTCATTTATGCATTGAAATCTTTGTTTCTTTACAGAGTGCACTGACTTCCTACTGCACTCACAAAATCCACCCAAAGCCTTGCATCTTAAAACAGCACGAATGTGTCATCTTATCTTGTGTGGGTCGGGAGTACAGTGTGTTTTAGCTGTGTCCTTTTTTCAGAATCCCATCAGGCTGAAACTGCAGTTGGCCAGCTGCATCCTCATCTGGAGGCTTGACCACGGAAAGATCCACTTCCAAGTACTTCAGGTGGTTAGCAAAATCCCCTTATTTGAAATTATAGAACTGACGTCCCCATTGTCTTGCTGGCTGTTGAGCTTTGGGGTCATTGTCACATGGCCACCCCCGCTCAGCAACAGAGAACCACTTATGTCAATTCTCTTCCATGCATCACATCTCTGAATTCCTTCTCTGCTTTTAAAGAGTTCATGTGATTGGGCCCAGCCTCGCTGGATAGCCTCCCCATCTCAACATCGACCACAACATATAACAGTTACCTCCTTGCAGGAGTTAGGCTTTAAATTCACAGCCTCAGTATTATACAATATGGGGTGGGGGAGGGAAAGCATGGTAAACTTAGAATTCTTTCTACCATGAGAGATTTTTCAAAGGAGATGGCAATAAATTTACATGTTTAACCCAGAACATTTCATGGAAGTCTCTTACGCCCTCTCTGATGCATTCTAATGCTGTTGCACTTCCACTGTAGACATTACAACAAATT
Source organism: Callospermophilus lateralis (assembly GCF_048772815.1). Lineage (NCBI taxonomy): Eukaryota > Metazoa > Chordata > Mammalia > Rodentia > Sciuridae > Callospermophilus > Callospermophilus lateralis. Next base: position 101,648,337 of record NC_135317.1, read on the forward strand.
TGATTTTTGACTTTTCAATGGGAGTGATGGCTGTGGTCCAGGAAGATAAAAGATTTATTCCTCCCTCATCCAAATGAGTGAGCCTTATTATGTGCCTAAGAACCCCAAGAGACCCTGAGTAGGCTCACATGTTCCCTTCCAAAGTCATAGCATGTGAGGAGGCCGGGGGCTGCTCTGTGCTCCGTCTTGGTGTCCTGATGCACCCAGTCAGGGGGATTCATTGCTCCTGGCGTGGGCGCAGGTGTCGGGTACTAACCGCTGCATGAAGACGTTACTGATGAGAAGCAGTACCTTGGCACAGGGACATGGTGATTTTTCCTGGCTTGGCGGATCCCAGCGGTAGTTGCTGTGTTCAGTGATGAATCACTAATTTCTAGAAACCTTGACTAGAACCTGAAGGCGGAAGATAAATGTGAGTAGGGGTGTTGCCCTGAGCATTCCAGCAGATGAATGGCCAGTCATAACTAAAAGATGGCTTTACATTTCCTGAGTGTAATCAAGTGAGATGTGACCAATATTCTGTAGTTCATTAGCCTCGTGTCTCCCGACCTGCTCTGCCAAGCTCTCCCTCGAGGAGCGGCTCCCTGTCCATTCTACTTTAAATTTTGTCTTTTTTTTTTTTTTTTTTTGCTTGGAGGAAAACTAGGGGGAGAGCCATAGGCAGGTAACCAGTAGACACCTGCTTTCTAAAGGTCACATGTGATTTGGTCTTAAGATAAAAGGGAAAGAAGAGAGAACAGGTAGAGGCAGGAACAGGGAGAAAGACTGACATGGGGAAAATAGTGTGATTTTAGTATCCTTCCTCACACGGGTACATTTCTTCTTATAGCCAACTGGGCATCGGTACACCAATAACACACGTGCAAACTTGGAGGAAATTGATGGAGGAGGCTCCTCTTGCTGCTGCCCCCGATCCAGTGGCAGCAGAAATATCTTGCTGTATGGACCTTTGGCCTCCATTCCCAGCAAGTCCCTGGGAATTCGTTTTAGAAAATCTCTTTTATTCATCCTCCTGTGAAGAGGAGAGGTGGAGACAGAGACTCAGAACCACAGCCCTGGGAAGATGAGCTTCCTCCCTGCAGAGCACGCAGGGCCTGGGGCGAGAGGCTGCCTCCAGGGGGCCAGTTGTGTGGCCCACCACAATGAGGGTCCAGTTGTGGTCTTGCCTGGGTAGAAAGACCACAACCAGTAGCTTCCCACAGGTCTTTGCCTAGCTGCAGGTCTTTGCCTCTCCAGTTTCTGCCTTTCACGCAGCCACCAGGAGCTTTCCAAACCCCAAGTCTAATCAGGTAGGATCCCTACGTAAAATCCTTGGGAGACCTGAATCGCCTGTAGACTAAGCCCAAGGCCAAATTTCTGAGCAGTTCATTGACTCCTCTCGATGACGAGGCTTGAACCCTGTTGCTCCTGGCTGCAGTGTCCGTGCTCCTGCGCTGTGGCCCCCTGCCACCTGCACCCCTCACTGACGTCCCCCTGCACACGGGCTGGTATCTTTGCCCATGCCTTTCCTCCTGCCCAGAGCACTCCTGCTTTCTTTGTGTAAATGTCACAAAGCATGGCACTCGTCTGTCCCGTGAGCACCAGCCCCAGGCTTGTTCTCTGAGAACCTTGCCTTACCACGGGCTCCTATTTGGTCTTTTCCTCTCAAGTTGCACCCAAGAATCTGCAGAATGAGCTGCTAATTTATTAAGGAGAAGTTGAAAGGTCACATAGACACAGGTTGTGGGTAAGGAGTTGACAGAATCGAGGACCCCACACGAAACGAATGAAGGAACAAGGGACGTCCATGTGGGCAGAGCCAGTCTGGAGCCGGGGAGGCTGGTGTTGGAGATGCTGGAGTGAGCTGTGGCTGGCCTTCTGGGTCAGCAGCACTCTTCTGGCGACAGGGCAGCCCCCGGGGAGACAGTGTACCTTGCAGTACATAAGACAGCTAGTGCTGTGCTGTGCCTGTTTGGACAGTGGTCACTCTTAAATAGCAGCTCTTAAGTAGAGATGATCTGGGAACTCCAAGCCTAGAGTACAAGAAAGGCAGGGGAGTGAGTAGCCAATTGTTCATTCAAATCAATTCTCATCTCGGAGCAAACAGACTTTGGCTGACGTGCAGGAGCCTCTGTCCCTGCCTAGCAGCTATGACCCTCACTTGTCCACTCGGCTCACGCCACTTTGGAACTCACTTGCCCCCCTGTGCCCGCACCCCTGTTCTTGTGATGGGGAAGTCCTCAGACTTCTGAAGAGGCCAGGGAACATTCTCCTGTTTAGAGCGTCCTCAGTACACTGCGGTGACACTGGGCCATCTGACAACTCACAACACGTCCTGCAGACCTGGGACAGGATGAAAGGCCAGTCCTGCTTTGAAATACCTCCTGAAAGGCACACTGGTCTGGGGACTGTGTGGGATCATTTCAGATTTCTCCAATTTTGAATTCTAAAAAGCAACTCTGCCCCCATAACTTCTCTGACTTTAGTCCAGGTCTGAGGAAAGTTCCAGAACCCACTAGCCATGTCCTGAGCTTCACAAGGAGACAGAGGAAAGTTGGGGAATCTTAAAGATGAGAGATTGCTGGAAATTCCATTTCCCCCTTGCTGGAATCTCTGCCTGCAGATCCCATCCTCCTGTGCCCCAATTCCCTCAGCCTTTCACACGCACCTCACTCATTCCAGGGTCGAAGCTGCTTCCTTGTGCCCATGTTCTCCATTACCTAGGAAGCTCTGTTCTCACAGGGCCAAGTCTCCCTAAGCTCTTAGCCCGGCACAGTGCCTGGCACGCAATGAGCAAGTGCTACCAAGGCTGTGGCTTCCTCCTCTGTCTTTGGGCTGTTCTGTCCCCCTCTTTTCTTCCTCTACTTCCTTCCTTACACCCCAGTGCCAGTCACAACATAGAGGCTTGAGGGACACTGTCAGCAAACCAACCTGCTGACCAAAGAGGGGGCTCAGTCCTGGGAATGTCCAATCCACTGTCCAAGAGGCCAGCCTTGCTCCTCCTGCTCACTCTGCGAACTTCTCTTCTCCGTCATGACTCGCACGGCCTTCTCTGGCACGTCATCCTCCCTGTCCGTGCTCAGAACCTGTCTGTACCTGGAGGGGTAAGATGGCAGATTGATGAAGAATCCTGGACATACAGAGAAGGCTAATAGCAGTAATTTAAATATTAAATAAACTAGTGCACACACAGCAATCAAGGCAGCGTGGGGCGCTTGGGACTTTCCATTTGTTTTATTTTTAATATTTTGAGGGAAACACAAATAACCTCAAGCAAATAACCTCAATACTTACAACTCCAGTCTCTTCATTTCCACAAATGTCCCCTACTTTGTTTCTACTCCGCCTTACGCTCCCTTCTCCCTGGTTTCCTTCTCTTTGCGGTCAATGATCTCAGGGAATCTCTGCACTCCCAGTCCCCACCTTCTCACCTCCCTTCGTGCCTCCGTCCCTAGCAATCTTCAGCTTCCCCGATGCCAGTCCATCTGCCTTCCCTAAGGTCACCAGCCACCTCTCTGTTGCCACCCCTAACTTCTTCCCACTCTTGACCCTGTGGACCACTCACTTTTCCCAGAATCGTCAACCATTCTTTTCTGGTTGACCAGTCAGATTTGTTATGCTACACTAAAGTCACAATCCCCAAATCTCAGTGGCTTACAACAATAAAGATTTTCCTTTACACTCGGATTCCCCATCAGCAGCAGGCTGGATCTCCCTCTGCTCCACAGATGATCTTCATTAGGGGACCCAGATGAAGAAGCAAGGTCTCATAGCCCAGCCAAAGGGCTAAGGCAGGGCCCTGCAGTGACCCCTGACACCTCGGCCTGGGTCTAGTGGGCATCACTATTGCTCACATTCCATTGGCCAAAGCAAGTCACCCGGCCCAGCCTGACTACAAGAGATGGAAGCAGTCTACTCCTCTCATTTGCAGGGAGCAGGGACATGCTCTGACCTTCCAGGAAAGGCAGCAAATTACAGGGAAAAGGACACCATGTGGATTTCTCTTCCACCTTCCCAATAGCTCATCCAGCTTCATTGAGCCAGCACGTTCCATCCATTTACTAAATACGAGGACTCTGCAGAGGGTTCCACTTCCCACGTGCTCTGTGGTAATCCTACCCATGCCCTTAACTTGGACAAGAACCCATATTCTTATGACTTTCACATCTCTAGCTGGGCCACCACTAAACATGCTTAACAGTGCCTTGAACTTAACATTTCCAAAGTTCAACTCATTTTCTTACCCTATTCTCCTTCGTGGATAATGACAATGTTATTAGCCCAGATGTCTAAATCAGAATCCCAAGAAGAGTTCATTATTCCTCCCCATCTCATTCAAACCAATGAATCAAATAGTATTCATTCTTCCTTTAAAATAAACCTTTAGACTCTATTTACTCTGTTCTTACCTCGTTTTGGACTTTTGCTATCTGTGATAATTTTCTATTGCTGTAACAAATTCCTAACATAATTAATGTATAAAGAGAAAAGGGTTATTTTGGCTAGTTTCTATTTACTCTGTTCTTACCTGGTTTGGGGTTTTTGCTATCTGTGTTAGTTTTCCGTTGCTGTAACAAATGCCTCAATCAACACATAAAGAGAAAAGGGTTATTTTGGCTCACAGTTCTGGAGGCTCCTGTCCATGATCCGTTGACCCCCTGGCTTTGGCCTGCTGTGAGGCAGCAGCATATCATGCTGAGTGTTGGGGGAGCAAAAGCACCTGCCTCATGGGTGGGAGTGAAAAAGAGCAAGAAAGAGACCAGAGAATAGAGAAGATGAGTTCCCCAGAGCAGAGGATGACTCATGGTCCTCGTTGAAGTTGCCCAGGATCTGACACAGCACACACGTGGTGAATTCTCAGTCAGTGTTTGTTGAGGTAAAGAATAAACAAATTAATGACATAATCCAGTCGGTCTATGTCACCTTAACACAGTGGCCAGATTTTGCTGCTTATCAGTTTTCTCCCTGGTTGCTTGCTGCCCCTGGGGGACATGCTCTCCTTCCTAGCTGGACCACAGACCTCTTGCCATCTGGTTAAACCTATTCCTCCTGTAGCCCTGATAGCCTGAGTCTACAGGTCCACCCTTATGGGGCTCCTTGGCCACCTGGCTTTTCCAGGTCTGGGCTCTCCAACGTAACTGCTCCTCTGGCTACGTGCCTGCTCTCCTGCTTTCCCGGGGACTCCCACTGGCCCCTCTGGCCCTTCTTTCCCTCTCCGCTGGAGTTCCCTGAACCTGGCTTACATCATCACTCTTTCGGCCTCCATTTTTTATTTTTCTCAGGGTCCTTTCCTCCCCATCTCTGCCAAGACCAGCTATTAACTTTGCAGGGCCTGGTGCCAATTGGAAGTGCAGAGACCCTGGTTTAAACTTTATTGAGAATTTCAAAATGGCAATAGCAAGCATGGGCGAATCCTTCTGAGCACAGGACCCTGCAGGACCACCCGGTTTGCATGCCTGTGAAGCCGACTTGAGCCAGTTTCAGGCTGTAGCTCCGTATAGAGGGTCAAACAAGGAATTTGTCAATGCTTCAATGGTGTTAGCAAGGGTGTTTGTCTGCATTAGGGCAAAGCATTGGAAGGAATTGGGTGGAATGTGTTATTTCTGAATAAGGCCTTTAGCCAAGGTAGTTAGAAAAAAAATGTTTTGGAAATTACATATGTGTGCATAAGGTTAATATGTGATTATTTGATAAGGGTTTGAATCCATGCCATGTAGAAGTTGTTTTCATAAAAATAAGCTGTCTCATCAGAGCATTTTGTAATTATGATGAAATTGCTTGTCCATGTTTGTATCAAATCAGATCAGGGTGACTGGGCGAATGCTAGGTGTGGAGGTGTGGTGACAGAATCCTCGTCCTCTGTGGGGTGTGCCGGGTGGCAAACGGACAGGCAGTCCGACAGGCAGCTTTTGGAAGCTCGCTCATTTGTTCACCCCTTTGCTAAAATAAACATTTATTGAGCACTTGTTCAGGGCAGTCGCTCAGATCAGAAGGTTTCATCATAGCAGAGAGTGGGAGAGAGATCAGGTACGGGGCCCCAGCGGCCTCTGAACCGCTAAGCTCCTCCAACCATGCAGCGCCCCATTCTGACCCACTGTGACTTTAAAATAAAGTAAAATCTTTACATTTACCATGCCAGCCCGGGCAGGACACTGTGTCCTGTGGAGAGATGGGCTGAGGGAGGGAGGACCTGGGGTAGGGGTTGGAAATATTCTTTTGTTTCTTTTAGTCCTCTTTCCTCCTTTCTATCGACTTGGCAAATGAGCAAGGTACTTCATTCCTGGGATTTGCAGCCTGAGAGTGCACTGCCCTTGGTTATCCCAGTCTCACTCTAGTTCTGGGAGACACTTCCGGTGAGCTTTGCATTTGGAGGGTACAGCCATTATCTCATTTCCATCTCCACACAGTCTTGTTTCACATACTTAAGGCTGAACCACATGAATTTGCCATTTCTGCAGGTCAACTGTGGCCGGAGGTCGGCAATTTCATATGATCCAATCTAATATGGGTGGTGGGGGGGTCCCCATTCTGACAACTATGGAGGCTTAGACTACAGAGCCAGGCATGGGGGCTGGAGTCCAGGTAGAACTTGAACTCAGAGGCGTGCTCTTTTCTCACATTTGGCACCCCCTCCATGTGAATGGCACCTCAGATTCATGCAGCCACACACACAGGTTGGAAGCTCATGTTAATGTGCTTTAACTCTTTTCTTTTTTCCAACCCCAGATTCAGTAATGGCTCTCTGTACAAACTCATTCATTTTTAATCAGTTGACTGTAATGATTTGTTACAAATGATCTTTAATTCTCAGCTGCAGTTAATCAGGACTGAAAGGCACTTTTCCTGTTATTTTATTTGGATAGGACTCTTAGTGAAGTACTTGCCTGCCATTACTTAATCACTTATTTGTTTTCCCTCTGCACACAATTTCTAGCAGCACACAGCATTATTTAATGTGGGCATTTTCCCTTTAGCAAGTGAATTGAGTTCTCCAAGCTGCAGGGGCAGGGGCTGGGGCTGCCCTGGGGGCCCTGAGGTAGATACTTTGGTTTCTTACTCATTGACTCTCTTCTGCTGGCCAAGCACCAGGCCAGATGGGAAGAAGGAGCTGACTTATATTGTACTATTGCAACAAAACTTGGAAAAGGTGATTGAGGGTGGGGAGAGTGGGAGGGATGGCCCCTCATCCATCCTGCAATGTGGGGAAGTCTTCCTGGAGGAGCTGAATCCTGGAAGAGAACCCGGAACCAGGCAGACATTTCTAGGCAGATGGAACAACGGAGGCCAAAGCAGAGAAAGTGGGCACAGGAGTGGGGAGAGGGCCGAGGGCCGAGGGAGGAGACCTGGAGAAAAGGGTGTGGAGAGGAGGCTGGGAAGGACGTGGAACCCACCGTCACAGGCCTTGGGCACACCTTAGCCTTGCACGCTTTGAGAAGGGGAATCACCTGAGCAAATCTGCTTTCGAAATATCCTTCTGGGAGCAGTGTGGAAAATGGATTGGAGGTGGGCTGGATGGAGGCAGGAAGCCTGGAGAGGAGGCGGAAGTGGAGGCAAGGAGGCAGGTTGGAGATGATGGGCCCCCCTGAAACTGAGTAGCTCCTGGGAGGAGGGAGAGAGCGGGTGTGACATGAATGGCAGGTGGGGCACAGGCTGATTAGGGGAGAAAGATGCCAAAGACAGGTGTTCTGCTGTGGTCTTGCAGGGCTTCTGGGTGCTTGTTTGTTCCCAAAGAAATGGAACCATTGAGCTCTAGGCCAGGGTTGCGTGGTGTCACTGGCTGCCATGCCTGGCCATTCCTCAACCGTCAGCTCTCTCGTACCCTTTGTGCAGTTCTTCCCATGATCTTCCCCACTCACTACCCCCAGGTTCTGGTAAGCCCTCCTGGGAGTCAGGCACCACCATTCAGAGATCTGAATCCTACCCCGGGGGCTAACAGCTCTAGAAGGTTCTCTACCAGGGTTATTTTGTCTGGGGATGTGCTCAGGGGTGCCTCAGGGGGCAAGCCCTGTGCTCAGCTGCAGAGGGAGGCGAAGGCTTCCTGGGGTTCCTTCCACAGCCTGTCTGCCGGCCTACCAAAGGCCACCCAGCTCCTGAATGCAGGGGTCACGCAGTGTGTCTGTTATCAGGGCGACACTTGTCGGATTGATCAGAGGAAGGACTAACAGATGAGAGAATCGCCATGGCAATGATGTGGTCTGAGGACAACAGCAAAAACCAGAATCCAAACCCGACACCAGCTCCCTCCCCACTCCATATCCAAGATTGGTCAGCTGGCGCCTTCTGGTTTTCTAGCAAACTGAGTATCCTCTTCACCTCTGCTTTTGGAGACCTCACCACCTTCCCTCTGCCTTCTGATGCTCATGTCCTTAAGTCCTTCTCCCAATAACTGGCACGACTCACCCATGCTGTACTATTAGTGACTTATGACTTTAAGACACGCATCTCCAGGGAGAGGCAAACAGTATGGTGAAGATGCGAATCCAATGGCAGAAATGTGAGTTTGGGAAACGGGGACTTGGAGGGTTTGGGGACGACCCTCCAATCAGAGTGCTTAAGCCACTTAATGCCATTCTCCGGATAGGCCTTCTGGGTTCTGGCACATTTTTAGAAGGACTTGTGAGGTCCCTTTAGAGCTCCAGTGTTGCAAAGCCAAGGAGGTCTGTCAGGAGCCAACAGGTCTCTGCACAACTGGTTCTCTCTGCCCCTGTTTCCAAGCCCTGGCACCTCCATCTTCCTCTGTTTCCTCTACCTAGGAGCTGAGGAGGCCAGCTTCCTATTGGAAGTGTGGGCGTGTGTGGGGGTGTTTGTGTGTGTGCATGCGTGTGTGCATGTGCGCATGTGTGCGTGTGCGTGGGTGTGTAGTGGTATTTTGGGCTGTCAAAATGCCTGGCAAAGGCTCATGCCAACACAGGGTAGGGAGGGCCAGAGATGGAGGGCACCCTGTAAAACCCTGGTGGTCAAGCAACTCGCAAGCCTCAGACCCCATGCTTGGCTTCCCTGGATGCCAAAGCCTGACAACCTCTGTCGACACGAGGGACTGTGTCTTCCCCGTGGCCTGTGAGGTCCTTTGGCGGGCAGGAGCCATTCTCACTCACGTCTTCATCCTCAGCCAGCTTCCGTGCTCACGGACACTAAGTGACTGGTACACCAGTGCTGTTCTCCTTCATTTTATTTACTTTTTCCTTTCCTGGGAAGAGGTACAAGCAGATGTCTGCGAGTTGAAGGCTGAGTGGATTTTTTGGGGTGTGTGTCCCTGGTCTTTCACAAGAGCCTGTCGTATCCATCAGGCCCTCACTGACCAAGAACACCAGGACAAAAAGGCCACTGTTGGTGCCTTCAGGGATCTCACAATGTCAGTTCAAAAACCAACGTAGGAGGGTGAAAAGGTTGAAAGCACTGTTTCCTCCCACAGGAAGGCCTTGTCCTGAAAACCACCACTTGGGGACTGGTCATCTCTGATTAAAAACCCAGTTTTAAGGAGGCTCCCAAGCTTTGGCCTCAGGCCCTTGAACATGAACCCAACACCTGGGGTGTCAGTCACCTCCGTGGGCTAAAGGAGAAGCTGAGGGGGTCGGGCTTCCTACCCTGGGGTATTTGGAAGTGTGTGTGTGTGTGTGTGTGTGTGTGCATGCGTGTGTGTGTGTGTGTGTGTGTGTGTGTGTGTGTGTGTAGTGGTATTTTGGATTGTCAAAATGCTTGGCAAAGGGGTCATGCCAACATAGGGTAGGTAGAGGCCAGAGATGGAGGGCAACCTGTAATACCCTGGTGGTTAACCAACTCACCCACAAAACAGGAGCTAGAGGACGACCTTGGAACATACCCGGACTCTAAGAATTTGAGGTTTTAGATAGAATCTTTGAAGACCCAGATGTTGATGAAAGGAAATAAACTCTCATTTTCTGGGCCCTCTTCCTGCTAACACACAGTCAACTTGCCTGTGCGTTGGATGAAACTCCTCTTCCTCACTATTTGGAAACAGAATATAGGAGAAATAGCTTTAACCTTTATTTTACCCCAGAGGATTTTTGACCTGGACACAGGTCCTGCAAAGATTGAGACTCTACTCAAGGCATGTAGCCCAAGGGATGGTGGCCTTGTTGGTCAAACTGTAAGTGGCCATTCTGCTCCAACACTGTACCTCTTGTTCCCATTACCTATGAAGCCAGCATCTGAACAGAGAAAAATTATACACCTCAGACCTGGTCATGGCCCAGTGGACACCTTTTACATTGCTCTGGTCTTACACCCAGCTTCTTGGGCTCTTTGTTCCTGCATACATCAAACCCCCTTGACCTCTGGCTTTTCCTGCCATATTTTGTCCTGGCCCAGATCACTAACATATTCTACTTCTCCAGATTTTGACCTTGGAGAGTATCACCCCCAAAATAATCATCCCATTCAAAATGGCAGTCATGTCCCCACTAGATTTGCACTTGGCCCTTGGTTGAATTAACTTCCTGTTTGACTGGGTTATTTCCCACCCACTCTCTTTCCTGCTCACAGGCCCCAGAAGCAGGCCCTTGTCCTCATACCTGACCCTGGCCCTCACAAGGAGAGAGGCCAGGTGCTCTCTGTACCTTCTGCCTAGAGAGTCCTGTGTTCCCAATCTCGTGCTCACTGATGGGGAAGCCCAACCCAACCCTGTGGAGAGTTCTTCATCAAATGCTTGGGAAGTTTATCTTTTATCACGCTAGCAATTGATCCCCCCTTAATTGCAGATCCAAGGGAGATGATGATATCAAGCAAATTAAAATTGAACGTGTTCAGAGAAAGCAAAGGTTTTTGGGCCACTCATCAAGCTGTGCCCTCTGGTCAGGCCCTTGGAGAGGCACTGAATCTTCACAGAGGGCCTCAGAGCGGCTATCAGAAGAAATACACTCAGCTCAGGTCACACCTTTGCCAGCCAAGGACTGGATAAGCCTGTCACCTGTGCCCCATGAGCCACCAGGAGAAGAGAAGACAGACTCCCCTGTGTCCTGTCCTGGGCAAGCCCCGGCTTTATTTTAGGTGAAGCCAGGACCTGGATTCACCTGCAATCCAAGGCTTTCTCTTCCCCCTTCTTGGCTTCACGTTTGGCTTCTTCCTCTGAGGACAGCACATGTCTTCAGACAGGAAATCACCCTGGTGATTGATGGCTGGCAAATGCAATTAGGCCCCAGCTAAGTGCTCTCCACGGGGTGCCTTTCTAGTGTGGCCGTCCAGGTTTGGTGATCACTTAACAACCATGCACCGGAGGCTTCCTGGTGATAAAGCATTTGTCTCTGTCAGGCTTTGGCCACCAGAACTTCCTGCTCCCTTCAGAGGAGGAGAGGCTGTGGGTAAAGAGGTGAGAAGGGAAGGTGGAGCAGGGAAGAGGTGAAGTGGAGGCTCATAGGGATCCCTAGCAAGGAACCACAACAGGTGCCCCCAGGTTGGCCAAGGTCACGCATCATGCCTTACAGCTCCCAAGGTGATGCCTGAATGTGAATTAAGGGCAGGGGTCACTTCAGTGGCTAAAAATCCATTGTATTTGCTTCTCATCTTAGTGCTCAGAACATAATTCTTTAATTCTACTACTGTGGTGGCTTTGGAAGGATGAACAAAGAAAGATAGCCCAGACCCTGCCCTTGAGGAATTTGCCCTTTAGCCGGGAAGGTCAAGCACACTCCATCTCATTTCCAGGCAACCGTGGATGACACAGCCACACACAAACACATGCAGTTGGACATTAAATATTGACTCATCAGTAGCTAAAAGAAGGACATCTGGCTTCTGCCTGCCTGAGCTCTTATCTCAGCACTGCCACTTAGAAACTGGATGACCTTGAGCAAGTTATTTCACCTCTTTGTGTCTCAGTTTCTCAACTGTGAAATGGAGGCTGTCTCAGTTCATTTTCTATCTTTGTAACAAGATACCTAAGACCATGTAATTTTGAAAAAGTAGAGGTTTATTCTGGAGGCTGGGAGGCCCAAGGGCATGATGCAGGCCTCTGTGCGCCTCAGATGAGGGTCTTCTTGCCGTGTCATATAACCTGGTGGAGGGGATCTGGCGAGACAGAGCAAGCAGGCCAATGTGGGTCTTTCTTCCTCTTCTCAAGAAGCCACTAGTACCATCCCTGGGGCCCCACCCGCATGACCTCCTCTAATCCTAATGATTTCCCCGAAGTCCCTCCTCCACATACCATTAGCAAAGGAAGTGTAAGAAATAGAATCTTGGAAACATGAACTTTTGGGGGCCACATTCAAACCACACAGGGGATAATATTAGTACCCTCCTTGAAGGGTTTTAATGAGGATTCAGTGGAGTTCTGCACAGAAAGCCCAGGACCTTGACCATGGGAGTGTCAACAAATGCCTGGTCCCTTTCTTCTCCCCTAAAATGGAATCAGCCTTGTTCATAGCACATACCCCTTTGGCAGGCTAGTGAAGCCATGAATCCTTTCTCAGAATAATAGCATAAACATATAAAGATAAAATACACAGGATTACAGAGAAAACTGTATTTTATAGAAATACAGTTATCAAAATGCTAAAAACCCAAATCTGTGGCACAGTAATGTATGTGCCTTCTTTATTAACACAGTAAATAACCAGATCTGCTAGCAGGCCTAATAACTACTGTAATTTTGAAGTAGTAATAAGCTTAAACAATATTTCAACATATCTGCAGCAGCAGTAATGAGATATAAAAATCTGATTTCTATTGGTGACAAAATTATAGCTACTGCTCATACAACTGTGACTTGTTGCCTACGTTCAAAATTAGAGAAACAGCTAAAGTTTTGTTGGAAGTCGGTGAAAATGAAGACATAAGTTGTTGTCCAGCTAAATTCATAGACTCTTTGTAGACCCTGGGCTAAAAATTGTTGCTATAGAGCTTAGTAAAGTAGGTTGCAACCGTGATTTCTAAGTTTTCAAAATAATATTTATTTTGTCATTACTGATGCAAAATGTAAACATTATAGAAAACTTAAGAAATATGGATTAAGGGGGAAAAGACAAAGGAAATGAAAAAAAATTTAAAAACTGTCATCTAGAGAGCTGCTGCTAACACGAGTATGGTTAAGACGCGGCGCTCATTGCTAATCCATTTTTCACACACTGAATCTGCTCCATTTATGATTATTGGATTGCAGTTTCACTCAGAGGGATGTCCAGGCCCAGGGAATACTGATCAGGTACCCCAGCAAGTAACCAGCTCCGTGCACCGGAAATACAAGGCAGAAACATCACAAAGGCCAGCCATGGGAAGGGGCTCCTGCCCTTCACAGAACAGGCACCTCAGACCAGAGGGCACACCAGAGCCTTCCAGCCCCACTGATCCAAACTGTCCCACAGATCTCAGATCTCCTGTTAGACCTGAGGAATGGCTTCCAGTCTGAACCACGCACTGGGAGAAATGGAAACTCACTGACTCCTCTCCAACCCTGCCGTGCGGTCCGTTCAGATAAAGTCCCTGATGCACGGAGCAGAGTGCGAGGACTCACCTATGGAAGATGATGAGCTGGCCCCGGATCTGGGAGGCATTAGATGTGTGTGTGTGTGTGTGTGTGTGTGCGTGTGTGCGTGTGTGTGTGTGTGTGTGCGTGTGTGTGGAGGGGATAGAGGCAGACCATCATTTTGCCCAAAGTGATTCCCAGTGTAACTGTAGCTCCTCTTCAATGAACAGGTAGCTGCAGGCTGCCCCAGTGGCCTCCAGGTGTAGACTGGCAGTGTACACGGGCTTGTCTAGTCCCTGCTAAAGCCACTGTAATAGTTCAGAAAATGACAGAGGCCAGGCCCCGGTGTGCATCCCGCACCCCAGATCCTGGAGCTCTCAGACTGTGGCCTGCCTAAGAACCCTGCCCTGCCAAGCTCATGTGTGAGTGGGAGGGTGTGGAGTCACCATCCTCAGGTGACCCAGCAGCGTTGCCATAGCAACGTTGGAAAGCGCCTCCCTTCTCTCCAGCAACCCTGTCCAGAGAGCCTTCTTCTGACCTCTTAGCAAGACCTTCCTGGAGGGGAGGGGGCTGCTAAGGAAATGCTGCTGGCAGGGATCCAAATGTGACAGCGAGCTTTCCTGGAGGAGCCCTGCCACCCCGCTTCCTTTCCGCCCAGTTAAGACCACAGCCCCAGAAAACAGTCCAGCAAAGATCCCGAATACAAGGCACAACACATTTCAACATCTTCTTAATAAAACAATGTGGAAGGGCAGCCTGTTCATTTTGATCCTCCACCGGGTCGTTCAATTAAACATGAGATGCCAGCAAAACGTGAACCCCCGACCATATTTTCCATTAGTAATAATAATGAAAGATAATTATTGAGCCTGTCTGTCAGATATTCCAGACAAGTGTACCTCTACTTAATTAACTGCTAATTGAGATATGAAAGAACGGTGATGTGAGCACACACCCTGGCTTTACTAAGCCTCAGAAAATCTTTCCCAGAGCAGGGAAAAAAAAAAAAAACCCTAACCAGTGAAGCCTGAGCCCCTCCCGGGGTGAGGAGCGGATCTGAGGAGGTGTCACCTTGTTCCGGGAGGACACTGAGGAGGCTGAGGTAGGCCAGGGAGTTCTTGTGCTCTGCGCTGAGCTAATCCCCTGATGCGTGCTAACTAAGTCTTCATGGTCATCCAGGGAATGCTGTCCCCATTTCACAGATTAGAAAACGATGCTGAGCTGGATTAAGTAAACATCTTTTCTAAAAGAAGGTGGCTGGTACGAGAGAGGGTTTGAGCCAAACCCTGTGCATTCCACATGTTGTTCCAGCAGATACTAGAGGTAGAAATGTCTTCCATGTCTTTACCATTAGTGACAGAGCAGAAGAGCACCCCTGGTGGCTGCTCTGTTTGCGTGCCAGCACCCACGCCCGAGGGGGGCCCTCCCACTTTAAACCGGAGAGCCCGCACAGCCAACGTTGCACAGAACGTTGCAGACACAATGACGTTAGTCACAAAGCCACGGAGGCCCTTGCTTGGATTGCTCATGCAGAGGAGCCAGCACCCCGTAAGGAAACTCAAGCAGCCTCACAGAGACCCTCACGGGAGAAACAGAAGCCTCTTCCAACCACCAGCCTCCCAGAAGCGAGCCCTCTTGGAAGCAGATCCTTTATCCCAGCAGGTCTTCAGGTGACCACACCCCATGACATCTTCACTGAACCCTCATCGAGGACCCTGAGCCAGAACCCCCCCAGACAGACCACCTGTTGATTCCTGGCCACAGAAACTATGCAATATAACAAATGATTGTTTTAAGCCACTGAATTTAGGGATAATTTGTCATGCATCAGTAGATAACAAATTGAGAATTCATGAACTTTTCACAGCCTGCTAATTGCAGTCCTGCCAATACCAGGGGGTCAGAGAAATTCTTCTGAGAAACATTCACATTTGTATGCCTGAAGGCACGAGTCTGAGATAACGGCCATTCAGGGTCCCTCCCGGTAGGAGCCCCAGTGAGTTTCAGAGGGCATGTGGGTCAGACGGCCAGTGGTTGCCCAGGTTTCCCACATTCTCATTAAGGTGACGAAGTACGACTTGATGATCGGTCACAGTCTGGCCCACTGTTCAGCACCAACCGCTGTGAGAATGGAGGAAAAATGAATTGGCATATTTTTGGGTACTGGGTGATTTTGTCTAGAGCTGGTCAGCATCCTAGGAATCAAATAGCTATTACTGGGACATCTCCAGCAGTGCTCAGCACACGAGCCCACACCATCCAAGCACTGAGGTTGAAACTGAATACCAAAATGAACCCATGCTGTGAAGTCTGAGGTCCCAGCGGCGGCACTCTGCTGTCTCTCCTGGCCTGGCAGGTGCCTTTTTGTCTGCCCACGATTCACCGAAGTCAAAGGGGAAAACCTACAAGGCTTTGGAAAACACCTGTGATTGAAGTCGATAGGGCCCCTTGGGCTGTACTCTCTGGACTGCCCAGATCCTCAGTCCTGCCTGGGCAGCCAGGGCAGAGAGCCCACGCCACGAAGCCCCAGTCCAGCCCGCTGTGTGGCCGCACTCAGCTTCCATGCAAGAGGGGTCAGCATTTGATGAGGAAGGAAAGTGCCTTACACATTTTCTGAACTTATTTTATAGAAAAATTTTTTTTTCAAAGATGAGCTGTTGCAAGTTGACCCTAGAAAATGCTGGGCACCCAAGAGGCAAAGCGCTGGTGAGCGAGGGCTCAGAGGAACGCGGAGGAAGACGCTCATGGGCCAAAGTCCACCGAGCAGGCTTCTGTGTTCTTGCCTGGGTCTCTCATGGGCCCCTGCCTCTCCCGCAGGGGCCTCTCGAGGTGTGAGGCCGACGGCATGAGGCAGCGTGAGGCCCGTGGCCACCATTTCTCTCAGCCAAGGGTTTCGCCTCTGGACTAGCTACCACAGGAGCACTCGCCAACGTTGTGACACACCGGCTTCAATTTCTGTCCTAATCGTCCTTTGCTTTGTCTCCAGTGTGAAAATCAGCTCTGAGATAAGGCCTTTGTGTGATATACTAGGGCTGTACAACTTGTTAATCAAATGAAGCCGGTGTCGTGGTGAGGCAGTATGTTATATCACAAGGCCCATTATACCGGGTTTGTGATGAGCTTTATTGTGACAGGCGAGTGTGATTATGACTTCAGGAGCGTTGGCACATGCTTGTTCAAATTCAACTGGCCACAGCTCAGCCCACAGCGGGAAACGTGTGTGTGTGTGTCTGTGTGTGTGTCACTATGGCCAGCTCTGAGAGACAGGAGTTCTGTGTCCTCTTTGTGTTCTCAGGGCCTGGCATGGGCACTGCCAAGTGACCGAAAACCTAAATGAGCTCACAGATCCACGTTCCACATGTCTGCATATGCGTGGGTGGGTGTGGCAGGAAGTGTGTAAGGACGCATTCCGTGCTGTTGACGCGGATTGAGGAGAGTGTGGGTGGCGCTGGGAAGGAGAGGAAATGGTTAAAGCCAAGCAACAGAGAAGAAAGACCTGTAGCACGATCTTGGAGTAAAAGTATTTGTACTTATGCAAAAGGAAGCTGAGGGGGTGGAGTTCGTGCATTAAGACAGAGCAAGTTGCTCAGGATTTTAGTAAAAAACTACAAACAGAACACCCCGTATATTTGAGATCTATGCATCATCAGGTTTAAACAAGCAAAGGGGAGGCGATATATTGTGGGTGCTGTGATTCCACCCAACAGAGACAATTCCCCAGCTGCTGGGAATGTTGGCTGCCGGCAGCTCATGCTGAGTTTCTTTCCAGGAATTGACCTCAGCTAAAAAACATGTCTTTACCAAAGATGCACCCACTCAAAGACTGGCCTATATGCCACCCAAAGGCCTGGATTCCTCCTCACTGCAGAACAGAGCAACCTCCAGGGGTTCAGCTTCCTGTGCTCCCCGACAGATGCTAGGACCCACAGAATGTACCAATGACCCTTCTGTGCGCATATTAAGTTTTGTTCTTCCATAAGGTGGAAAGATGCATACCAGTTCTATTAAAGTGTTACCTAAGGGACCAAGATAGGGAGAAATGATTAGCTTTTGTGTATGTCTCCTATTATGATTTCCTTATTGCCATAAGCATATATCACTTAATTTCAAGAGTATTGAATGAAGAAATTTAAAATGTACTCAACAAACATGTCAAATGAATGAATGTATGATCTCTCTCTTGTTGGAAAAATAGATAACAATTAAATAGCACATTGAAGGTGTTCAGTGTGTAAAGAACTCAACTAAAGGGGATTTTGCCAACACTTTGAATAATGCTTGACTAGTTGATTCAAAAGATCTTGGGCTAGCTTTCTGAGAGTGAGGTCAACATCTCACAAGTAGGATAAGAAAAAAGTTAATAGGTGGAAGAAAAAAGGAGAGGGTGAGTTAATTATATGAAACAGGAGAGATGGTCTAGTATCAGACCTATCTGCCTTCAAAATGAGCTAAAATATTTTGCAGCTACTGTCCAAATTGCACTCTCTGAGAACTTGTCAGTTTTTAAATTTTCTGAGCAGATAGATTTAAATTGGAAGAGGAAAATCCCTGGTATTTATATGACCTGCAACATCTCTTTGTCTCAAGTATCAGCAAAACCATCCATGACCGACCACTGCCTTCCTAATGACCAGCCCCAGAATCCTTTGCTCTCCTTTCCCTCCAGGGATCCCAGGCTGATAAGCTGGAGCACTTCCCAGAGATGGACTCTATTTGTCTCTCCAGAACTGACGGTCTTTACACTTCCTCCAATTCTGAGGTTCCATGCGGTTCTCTGGAGAAGGCGGATTCATTTAGGAGTGATTCAGATGAGCAGGTCTATACCTTAGCCAAATGCATGCCTCTTAGTTGCCAACTGATCTTTGCAAATGCATCCTCTTTAGGCGCCTACAGATGAGATCCCTGAGGCTCAGTGTCTTGTGTGGAGAAGGCTTGGCAGGGTTTGAGAGAAAGAAGTCCTTGAAGGCATAATTATTGAGCAACTGACTGTGCTGACAGGTCCCTGGGAGTTGTGTAGGGAGGCCTGGCCCCAGTTCGGCACAGGAACTCTGATTGAAAAGACTGACAAGTTCCCACTTGCAAGAGATGTCCCTCCTTCTGGTGGTGGTGGCTCAAGCTGAGAGAATCACTCTTTGTTCTGCATTCATTCATTCATTCATTGAGTCTTTGTGGAGTGTCTCTGTGCTGGATTGTTCTTGGGATGAGTGCTAGAGTTGGGAGCAAGTCAAAGACTCTGACCTTGAGGAGAATCCAGAAAGACATTGAAAGCCCCAGTGAAAATGGCACAAATTAGGATATTTACAATAATCATGGCTTTTGTAATGTTGGGATGAATGTTCAATGTGCTGAGGATGCTAAGGACCTTTAAAGGGGGCGCAGGTTGTGGGGAAGGGGTTGGATGGGAGTTTCCTGGAGGAGGTATAAAGCATTTTTCATAATCAAATCATCTAAGAATGTGTTGAGGTCACCTTCAAAGAGCTTAGATTTGTTACAGAAAGCATATTCTAGATTTATAATCATTCTATAGGATTTTTATCTTAAACATTTGTCATTTTATTCCAAAGCTATGAGAATGAATGAAAAAATATGAAATGAACAAAACTCTCCATAGAATACAATAATGAGCAGCAATTTTCATTGCTTTAGAAATCAGCGCAGCACTTTGAACTTATTTACAAAGACAGAAGGTGTTTGGAATGGGAAGGGAAACCAAGGTTCCTTGTTATGCAGTCCTAACTGTTTTCTTCCCTGCTTTATCCCTGGTTCAGGCTCTGGCTCATCCCACTGCACAAAGAGCGATCTCTTCTGGAGTTAGGATTAAAGAGTGCGCAGACAGCAGCGAGAGGCAACCCCGAGACTCCATCACAAAAGGTACCATTGGCTTTGAACCCCTTGTCATTCATCACTCCAATGGCCAGTTCCAGGCTTTCACTGGTAACTGCATACTCCCTGGGATCTGAGGCCCTTTGTCACTGAAACTACAGCCTGGGGATAGTCTCCCTGACCAAGGTGGCCAATAGCATCAGTTCCGCCGGGCTCCTCGCAATCTCTGAAAATGCTGGAGAAAGTGGGTACTAAGGTTTTTGGCATCTCGTAAAATATTTCTGAAATGCATTTCATGATGCACTTGGTAATAAAAGTATGCTACTGTGCACGGTCCCTCCACGAGGCTAGACTCCATTCCCAGCCCACCCGCGCCTGCACCGAGCCCGCATGAATCAGTGCTAAATTATTCACCAGCCTGACGCTAAAATTTCTGGAGTTCCAAAACCCCTCATAAAGTATTATGAAAAAATATCCATCTCTTTATCTCTATCCATAACTATTTATATGACTAGAGGAAAAAACCTGTCGTTTTATTTCTTTTAATTTAAAAGCTTTCCTAATTCCTTTTTCCTACCACATATATATGTCTAAAGAATTTTCGGGTTGAAATAATAAACTCTAAAAAATGGTCCGCGAGAGAAGGTGCGGATTCAGAGTTGAAAGGCACGATGAATATTTTGCTCCCTTAAAGACTTTGCGTGATGCTCACTCAATTGGGAAGTTTTCAGTAGGTATGGCCCTTTTCTATGGTACACAATGGTGACAACATACCCACAGGCCTTCCCTCTGCTTATACAATAAAGTTTGTTCACAAAAACATTTCCTTCCCAAGACTCACGATGTCCCCGTCACGTCCTCACTGTCCATCATGATACTCTGGGAGTCTGTTCTGAAGTCCCACGTGTGACTCTACTCAGAATGTCCTCAGCAGCATCCTGCCTTTCTTGGAGACCCTTGACTACAAAGTACCCCAGGCCGTTCATAACACTTTTGAACATTCAAGGTCACAAGTGAGGACATCACACTCAGTGACTGTCAGCCACTCACCTTTAAAGGTGAACTAGTTAATTTCTTGCTTCTGGGCTATCAGTGGGTTGGGATCAAGTTCTCTGCACCCAGAGCTGAAATAGGGTGGACCAGCTAGGCAGCAGCTGGAAGCACCTGTCAGAAAAGCATCACCGGAAATACACTAAGATAGAGATATTTTCACTTATCAGCACTGTGCTCAGAGAAGGTGCTTATATAGATGAAGGCACGTTTGACAAACTGCTTGGATGGGGGATTAAGCTCCTTACTCGAAGAACTTGTTTAAATAAAAACACTCATCTGTAAACTGACTTCTAAGTAAGAATTCAAGGTGAGCCTGAGATCCGGGGTGCTATCACCCTCTTTAAAACAGATGTTGAATAAATATTTAAAGAACATTGGTTTAGATGTGAGATGAGTCATTGGCAGACAAGAGCACCATGTATCTTAGTCCAGCCCTGCTGTCTAAGGCTTTAATGGGGGGGGGGGGGGTTGGAAGGATGAAGAAGGAGCCCAGGTTCCTGCATGACTCTGGGAGAAGCAGGCAAGTGGGGAGAAAAGACTAGGGAGATGGGTCCCCATCACATCCAGGGACGGCTTCACTCCAGCAGCAAGGACCCTGCCCTCGGTCTTACCTTGGGGAAACAGCCCCCAGGCTGAAGCAGAGAATGCTCATGAGCGACACGATGAGCTGCAGTGTCCTAAATCGCCGAGAGTCATACACAGAGCAAGACAAGCCCCCCTTCAGTCGAGGGCCGGCAGGAGTTCCTGGGCCCAAGAGAGTCAGACCAAGGGGGATGTGGGGGGTCTGCCCCGAAGTGACTAACAGTGAGTCCTGCAGGTCTCCTGAGAGGGGACCTTCTCACAAGGCCACAGGGAGCCGTGTTCACAGGCGGTTCTCCAAAAGCCACCTCCTGGCTGAGAGCCAGTCCATCTTCTCTGCTGCGTCTTTTCACATGTGTAGGACCAGCCTCACAGGGGGCAGGACTTGTCCAGGTCAACCTTCTTTCCTGAGCCCTTAGAAATGGCTTCTTACTCACGAGCTTGGTCCTGGAATGGCGGAGGTCACCCAACAGGAAGGCAGCCAGTGGCCCTGGCTCTCTGACTGTTCAAACCGAGGCGTGTCCACCAGGCTGCTCCCGGCTGCCCGGCTCGGCTTGCCTCTGTCCTACCTTCAGTCCCCGTGCGTTTGCAGGCAGCTTATTTTAAGAGCTGATTAGATGAGCCCTTAATAACATTAGAACTTAAATGGCCCCAGATAGGCTTTTCAGCTTCTTGCCAAATTGAGATAAATGTGATATTTGGGGAACTGAGCTCTCAGCTTCGTGGACTGCAGGCGAATTCTGAGACACTTTACCCTCTCCTGTGCTTTTTTGCAGCAGAAAGTTGGGTTTATATACCTCTATGGGGTCCCTTTCATCTGAGGGACTATGACTCTGTGTGAAGAATTGCCTCCGTGATCACATATTTTCAAGGAAAGCTAAGTTGGGGACAAGGGGCTTCAAACAGAATTATTTCATTTGATACAATCTATATGGAAAAATTCTCCCCATGCCCCAACACCTCTGGGAACTTTCAGTTCAGGCAACAACCTTTACTGATCAACTACTATTTAGCCATTTAATTCAATACTAATGTTGTTCATAGTAGGCTTTGGCCAAGGATCACATAAAGTGATTACAAATATGAGCGTTTCATTGCACAAAAACGTCCAGGGCCCTCTGTAACTCTTCTGGGAGGGTTTATTTCCAAGAAGGACAAACACATTTATCAAGTAAATAGTTATAGGCTTCCATTTTAATTCCCTCTGTAAATTTTAGAAAAAAGTAAAAACAGACTTGGAAAAAGGAATTTTTAAAAGGTGAGTATAAACAAACAGTTCAATGCTGAGGCAAAGGTATCCTTACAAACACACCCAGATTGAGTTGTCCTATCTTTCCTCAACCAAACCAGGCACACAGGTTTCCCTGAAACTCCTAAAACCATGGTTTGCTCCTCTGGATGTGGGGGGCCATTCAAGAAATGTCTTTGAGCTTAAATTTCCCTTCGAAAAGCTCAATAACTGGAGATGCTCTTTCCATCTTTCAGATGAAACTAGACCTTGAACCTGGCCTTTGTATTTGGGTGGGAAAGACCACCTGCCCTGTTCTCCTAAAAGGAGGCTGAGGATGCCCAGGAGCCAGGTTAGGAGAAGACAGGGAGGGACCTGGGCCCGGGCAGAGATATGAGCACACGGCCCCTGCTGCTCTGATCCCAAGCTCGTCCCAGCCTCTGGGGACAACTGAGGGGTTTCTGGAAGACTTGAACTGTGGCTGGGATCAGAAACTGCAATTGGATGTGAATGTCCAGTTTCATAGATGTTGGGCAAAGCACGGCTCTGGAACCACCGTGTCTAGCTCTATCCCAAACTCCCATCAGTGAGGGCTGGGCCTCCTGGGGGGGAGGGAGAGGGAGGGCCGAGGACTTGGCAGAGCCTGCTGGCTTAGCCCTGCACCCTCGGGGCGTGCGTTTCCAGCTAGTGTGATGCGCTCTCATGAGGACCATATTATCTGAGAGGTCACAGCTCTGGACAGGCCTTTTCCAGGAGTGCGTATGGTTTCTCTCAGCCTCTGTGGTTACATGGGAAGCTGCAGTGGCAGTGGCAGGTCAGCTGGCAGTTGACCTGGCTGGAGCTCCCCTCTTCCTCTACTAAGTCCCCACCTCAGCCTCTGGTCCATTCATTGCCCTCCACCGTCCCTTTTCTCGCTTCTATTCTGTCTCGGTTCCCTTTCTTCTGCCTATAGACAAGATTTGTCTCCATTAAAACCAACAAACAAAACCGCTTTCCCTTGATTTCCTGACTCTGCGTCACCTCCTCTTATTCTGAGCTCTGTGGAATACTCTGCATTCACTTCTCACCTGTGTTCACCCTTTAATCCTACGGGAAATGGTGCATCCTACCCACCCACCCTGGCAACAAACCCCACATCATTTGACAGACGTTCATTGAGCACATGCTATGTGCCATGCCCAGGCTAGATCCCTAGCACAAGTAGGACACACTCTCCCAAGAAAGGCAAGCATGCCTACCTCTGCCCCCAGGGACAAAGTGGTG
Organism: Callospermophilus lateralis; assembly: GCF_048772815.1. Classification (NCBI taxonomy): domain Eukaryota; kingdom Metazoa; phylum Chordata; class Mammalia; order Rodentia; family Sciuridae; genus Callospermophilus; species Callospermophilus lateralis. The sequence continues at coordinate 101,671,679 of NC_135317.1, forward strand.
GTAAGTGGGGGGATGAGGCTGTGGAGAGGCAGGGTGAGAGTCTTCAGCCCCGTCTTGGGAGCAGGACCAGCAAGGCAAATAAAGGAGTTCCCCGGGATGGATGCTTGAACTTGAACCCTCTGGTGAAGAAGGGAAGACGGAGGGTCTAAAGGTGCGGGGAGGGACACAGTCAGGTTGTCCAGAAAGACCGCGGGCAGCAGCATGAGAAGGGACGTCCAGAAAGAGCACCTCTGAGTCCAGATGGAGGTGCTGGAGCCTGGACCAAATCGCAGCCCCAGGATGGCGAAGAGGGGCTCCTCGCCGGCCTGCTCTGCTCCCCTGATCCCACCTGGACGAAGCTCTCTCTCTGCTCCTCCCTCGGAGCGTGTTCCGGGCTTTTTTCTCCTGCGCTCACTTAGTTGTCTTACAGTCATTTGCTTCTCTCTCTATTTTTCCTTATCAAATTGCATCTTTGTCTCCCCTTCCCCTAATTATAGTACCTGGCTCATCATTAGAGCTGAAGAAAAGGTTATTTAGTCGAATTGAATTTTCAAGAGCCTCAAACCATGAATAATTGAGGCATCAGCCATGTATAAGCGCTCATCATTTACATGATCGTGTAAACAAGCTGATAAAAAATTTTACTTTTCCCATTATTTTTATTATCCCAGAATGCCCCGCTATCCTCCTCGTTCTCTTTCAGGGAAATAGGAAACACAGATTCCCCAACACGCAGAGGCTGCAGAGGAGCGGCCCGTTCTCACCTCCACGGGCAGAGGAAGTGGTGAAGGGAGGGAGCAGATGATGGCATTGATGGACTGTGAAAGCCACAGACGAACTTCGAGAAAGACACTCTCCGAAGAGACGGAATCGCGGAGCACACTGCGTGACAGGCCACGTGCAGAGTCCCCAAGGTCAACACGCAGACACAAATTGATTACGCTAAGTACTTGCTGAAATCGCTTTCCCACTTACAGAGGAGCATTGATCACCAGCAGGACCTGTACTCACCGTGAAAAAGCTCCTGTGAAATGCCCCTTTGGTATGTCATAAAGCAGATTTAAATTGTCTGGATTCTTCCCCAAACGAAAGAGTCTACAATAGAGCTAACAAATGTCATAAGGAGTTAACGGATGCTTACAACTTTGTGATGGAGTCAATGTGTGGACCCCGTTGGCCCCAGAACAGCTTCTATTGTGGCATCTTTTTATAACCCTGAGGAAAACCTCCCTCTCTCCTCTCTCAGTTCAATCCAAAGGATTCTGACTGACTGTGAGTCGGCCCCGTCCGTGGTGGCCCCCAGTGATCAAACACAGCCCCCCACTTCTAGGAGGCTGGGAGTCAGAAACCTCCTAGGCCTGGATGTGTTGGACAGGCTTAACCAGAGCCTGTGGGGGCCACCACCCTGTGACATTTAGGCAGCAGAGAAGCAGAGAAGTGGGGTGAGGTGGAATAACGGCAGAGCAGGACCGACCCGGGGACTGAGGAATTTCTGTGAAAGAAAAAGGCTTGCGCCTCGGGCCACCCAACAGAAGCACCTATCATGCTTCACCTCGCAGGGAACTTAGCCAAGAGGGTGATTTTCAACCCAGGAAACAAACAAAAACAGCAGAGCCTGGCACTAAAATTAAGCACTGCAGGACCGAGTGGGTCACAGGACCCAAACCACGGGACTCGGGGGTTGCAGATCACAGAGACCTCCTGGGAGGGGTCGTGGGTGTGCAGCCAAGTTTTGAAAAGAAAAGTGAAAAACCACAGCAAACGTTTCATTGGGTGCAGGGAAGAGGGGGGAGGCAGACCCAGGGGGCATGGCTCCTGGGCTCATGGAGAAAAGGAAGACCCCACGGAGGGGAAGAAAGAGGAGAGGAGGAGGGAAAGGTGGCTGGTAGGAGTGATGACCAGCTGTGTCTGGTCCCCCTGGGCACCGGCCCTACCCTTGGGACTGCCTTGGCCAAAGACTCCCAGTCAGAGGTGGGAGATGCTCCTGTGGGCCCAGCCACCTCGAGGGAGCCTGGATGGGAGCCAAGCTCTTTGGTTGTCTCCCAACCACACAGTGAGGCGTTCCTTTCCTCAGGTTTGCTTGAGAGGAATGCGGCTTCTACTGGAAACCTCAAACCTTCCAGAATGATCTTCTACTAAAATAAATTTTTCTAATTAATGCGTACTGGGCGTCTCAATACCCGTGTACAATGTGTCATGATCAGAACAGGGTGATTGGCGTATCTCTTACCTCAGACATTCATCATTTCTTTGTGTTGGGAGCATTGAAAACCCTCTCTGCTAGAACTATTTTGAAATAGTTAGTTACTCGCTGTCAGTCACAGTTGTCCCATTAGGAGATATTCCTCCTCCCAGCTGCACCCCTGCACCCAATGACCTCCTTCCCCCACCCATCCTCTGCCAAGCTCTGGTAACATCTGTCTTTCTGCGCCTGACTTACTACACTCATGCAGTCACACTGACCTCTGACAACCAAATGCTCACATTTCTAACAGTGGGGTGTAAAGAGCCCTCAGAAGCTCAAATGAGATGGCTTCATTAGCTGAAGGCTCTGGAAGCTTCTGCAAGAGATGGAGAGGCTGGTAAATTAAGGACAATATACTAGATGCATTTCCAGAAGGTTCTATAGAGAACAGGAAATGACCAGTCAAATCTACTTTGATTGACAACTGGGAAATCTCCCTGTCCTTAAAATTCTTCCCCTAACCCACCCTCAACTCCACCCAAATTTGAAGAAAAAATTCTAAGAGAACAAACAAGTAACACTGGTTCCGCTGTGATGCCTGAAATTCTACCATTTGAGAGACATTCTTGTCAAGGTATTGTCTCTGCCAGATTTCCCTCCCGAGAAGCAGGTGCCCCCTGAGACAGCTGTTTACCCACACTAGAATGCTAATTATTTTAGTATATTATTCGTTTTCTGAGAGGCACGAGAGGAAGAAAATGCAGAGACCAGTGGGGGAAATTATGATGTGAGAAGAGAGGGAAATAGTGGCGGAACCAGGGCCCTGCCAGGAAGGCAGGGCTGAGGGTGGGCAGGGTGAGGGAGCATGGCTGGGGGGCTGAGGGGTGGGGGCCTGATGGAGAGAAGCAAGAATCCAGCTCTGCCCCCTCTGCAGGGTAGCCTGGAGAGGCGCTGACATTAGCTCCGTGACATTAACGTGGGGCATCCTCCAGGGCCACCCGAGAAGCCTCAGCACTGCTTGAGAGAGCCAAACAGGAGCCGGAACTGAGCAGCGGGCGGGGGCATCTGTGGGGCTGCTCCAGGTGGCAGGCTGAATGGATGTGTTTGCAGCGAAGTCAAGTCCAGCTGCAGCAAAACCACAGCAAGTTTTTCATCAGGCGCAGGGAAGAGAGGGCCTAGAGATCAGCCCAGCACAGAACAACTGTGGCCACGGGCCAAGGGAGGGCCGGACTTCAGGCTGAGTCAGCAGAGAACAATAAAGCTGGGCCATGATTGAAGAACTATAATGTTGGGAACTCTGATAATCTGATCCCAGAATCACAGACTCATCAAATGTTCCATCTAGGACTTCAGAGATCATTCCAGTCCAGGGGAAAACAGGGCCCGAGAGGTTAGGATCTGTTGAGTGCTTCTTATATGCTAAGCCCCATTTTGTTCACTTTATAGGTTTTAACTCAATCACTCCTGCCAACGGCCGGTAGTAGCAGGTGCTGTCGTTGTCTCTATGTTATACAGAAGGAGAGTGTGGTGCAGAAAAGCTAAATAATTTGCCTAAGTTCCAACTATTTAGGAAGTGGCAGACCCAGGACTTGAACCTAAGCAGATTGAGTTTGAGGCTGCGTCACGTAAATAAGCAAACCCAGAATGATTGGGGCAAGGTCACCTAGCCAGACCCCAGTAAGGGAAGCAGGCCACCTTTTGTCATTTGAGTCCCATCCCACTCAGGTCAGTGTGTAAGCATCACTAGTGAATGCTGAAGGCCCCTCGGAGAGGTGGCAGCAGATCTGGTGGCAAAGACTCCTAATTCCTAGTGGGACTGAAGTCTGTCTGGGAGGGAAGCCGGTCACCACCGTGGAGCAAGCACTCTGTCCCTAATGAAGGAGTTGTAATGGATTGCAATGCACCGCGGTTGAAGCATGAGGATTATGGAGATGACGGCTCTGGATCGGAGGAGCAGGTGTATCCTGCCTTGAGGAGGAGGAGGAGCTTGAAGTAACGAAATGCTAAAGAGTGTATTGTTGAGATTTCCATAGGGAGCAATGCAATGCTATAGACCACGAGTGTGAAGTTAAAGGAACAGCGTGGTGCCTTTGGTCATCATCACCTGTGCTCACTGATGCCGGTTTTGCCAGGCCTTCGGGGCTCTTGGAAGGAATCGAGTTCTAGTCCACCACGAGTTTCAATTGTAATAAAAACAAGGTAACCGTAAACAACTGCCCCTTTCCCAAATACTGTACCGGAGTATCAGAAATGCCCGTGTGCCTGTCCAGTGGCTGGCATAACCTTGAACTTTGCTGAGGAAGACCCTGGTTGTGAGATCGCTTGAACTCGGGCAGCTGCAGCAGAGGCCTGTGCAGATGAGCTGTCCCTCCAATGAGGATCATTATTGTTCAGCTGTTAGAGAGGAGAGGACGGAGAAGTCTGTCGTAAATAGGAGTAACCGTGACAAGAGTGAAATTGCCCTGGATGGTGGCAGATCTTTTGTAGTTAACATTATCATGGGTGATTTGATGAAGGAGAGAGGGAACTTCTGACATTAATGGAGATGTTGGAGTACATGTCTAGTGTCTAATAGGGATGCCTGGAGCTGAATCAAAGGTGGCCGGGGTCTTGCATGGTAGAGGGGTGGATAAAGACATGGAAATTGTTATGGGAGCAATTATGATTGTAACTGAGGTGATAATAAAGATAATGGACCTGTAATTGAAAAGCTGATGGCTGTAAAGGAGAAGGTGAGGGCAACTGACATGGAGAGGGGGTGACGCGGGAGGTAATGGCGGCTGTGTGAGAGGTAATGGAGTTATAATGTAGATGATGTGAAAGGTAATGGAGTTATAATGTAGTGAGGACTACGGAGTCGGGGGAAGAGAGGATCATTTTAATGGAAGCCAGAAGGGCTGTGTGATACAGGTGAGAATGGTATGCAGAGCATTCATCACAACAGCTGGTGCTGTGGGTGACCAGGAAAATAATGAGCAACTCCGCCCAAGGTTCTCATTACAGCAGGCGTCCTAATGGACCCTGGAATAATATAATGACGTTAATGGAGAAGATGAGACTGCATGAAAGTCATGGGCCTTGTGATGGTATGGAGATGGCTAGTGGGAGAGACCAGAGGAGGACTGGGGGTTCAGGAGCGACCCATGTGGACATAGCTGAAAGGCTCAGGATGAGAGGTCGAGGGATGTTTAGCAGACACAGCCCTGTGGGTTGTCTGTTCACACGGCTGCTGTTGCCAGTACAAGGCGTGTATTGTACATGAGGCTAGTCCAGGCTGAGCAGATCTGTATGGAGCAAAAATCTGAGCTTTTAATCTTAAGTTTGTTCTTAAATAGGCATGACAATGTACTACCCCATTTGTAGTATTTCTGTGAGCAAATGTACAAACAGAACAGCTGGGAAATTGTGAATTTCCAGGAAAAAGGAATGGACAGAGGTTATTTCCTTCTGCCTGTCTATCTAGCTATCTGTCTAGCACCTATTCATCCATACACACATACGTACCACTGATACTGCTCCCAAATGGGGAAGTGGGAGCTTATTTCCAGGGCTCACTGTTCAGTTCAGGTCTGGGGAGCTGGACTCTGAGGGGGAACCTGGGGAGCTGGCGTGCCAACTGACAGACAACTCCAGACCCATGTGGGCATCTAGGAGAATGGACAAGACCCAGCGCTTACAAGGGGATCAGACTCAGCCAGACAGGCTCATCATCTGTACAAGGACTTGTGTGTATGAAATGCAGATGTTCTGTTCCCTGGAACCTAAATGACAACCCTCAGACTAAGCACATGGAAACTACTGAAAAAGCTTTGACAAAAATTCAGATTCCTAGGTCCCATCTCATGGAGAGTCTGATCCTGTTGGCTTGTGGCTGGGCCTGTGAATCTGTACTTTTTAAACTACCCATGATTTTTACCATTTCCTACTGTCAATATGTATTCCTTAGGAGGAGGAGATTAGGGAAGGGATGGGCAAGCGGAGTTTGTGGGAGCAGGCCAGATCACAGGCCAGATCGCACGTTGCTCTGTCCCGGCAGGAGGATCTGACTGTCTTCACCTGTCCCCTCCATCTGCACGTGGGGACTCGAGCCCCAGCAAAGGGTCACACAATTGGTGGAGATGGAGTCCTCCAGCAAGGGCCTGGCAAATGCCACATGGCAAAAGTCAGCCCTGGGCCCTGTTTTGCCAGAACAGAAGGGTTCAGTGGTGTAGGAACTTAGGAGTGTCAGGGGTGGAGGGGAAATGATGTGAAGGAATAGGAAGGAAAATGTCCAGAAAGAGATTTCAGGAGGCTCCAGCTATGAGGATGGATGTGGGGATGGAGGCGGGGGCTGGGACCCTCGTGCTGTATTTGAAGGGCTCCCCCTCCCAACCTTCAAGCGTGGCCTTTTGTTCTTCAAGGTTCTCAAGGATTCCAAAGTGTCAAGACCATAGAAGTGTTCAGTTTGTGTTTGGGAAGTACGAGTTATTTCTGTCCTTAGATGATGGGTACGTGTCGCACATGTCTCAATCAACAAAATTAGCGAGTGGGTGTAATTATTAAACAGTGCGTGACAAATACAATGTTCCTTTTCAATTGCTGCCTGGATATTTCTCGACAGCCCCAGGTCCTGATTCTGTCTGTCCCTTCCAACTTGAACTGTTAAAGAGATCAGCAGCCTACTGAGAGATTCTAGTGTACCATCATGGTTACACCAGAAGAAAAGCCCTGGTCTCAGAGAGACAGAAACCCAGAGATTAATCCTGTGTCCCCACCAGGGAGTGGTGGAGTTCAGCCTCTACTGGATCCTCTTGGGAATGACTCAAGCCAGCAGACGAGGGTGTATTGGAGTGTGACTTCGTGAGCGTGGCCACTTCTCCCTCTCTCCCTGGTCATGACCCTTCTCAGCAAGTGGGCCACAGGGTCCTTTCAAAACTATTCCTTGCTTCCCAGGGACTCTGACCCACCTCTTGAGCAGCGCCGCCTTTGTCCTGCGCCAGGCTGTCATCTGTGAGCTGCGAATCGTTCATTAGCCTCCCAGGTACCTCGCGGAAGCCAGGACCTTTCCTTGGTTTGCGAGGGTGGTTCACTGGGTCCCCTTTAATAAAATTACAACTTCAGGAAACAAATCATTTATATCAAATACAACCCTGTGGCTTCCTCTTATGTTAATCATTTCAGGCAGGTGCTATTAGGTAATTCAATCACTGGGCTACGCAAAGCTGCCACTGAATTAATGAGGAATGAACTCAAATTCTGAATAAGAGATTTTCTGAATAAATGGTTCTGAATAAAAACGTGGGAGCCAAGCCTATAATCACAGCAGATGACAACATTATAAAATTGCATATTAAATACATTCCTAGCATCCATCTACTCCCAGCCCACAAACTCTTTGTGAGCCAAAAGACCATATTGTGGCCACCAGCAATAGCTTCCTGCACCCACCAGGCTTTTATTATTTCCTAATGTTTTTTCAGGTGAGACGAATACATTTGGAAGCCCTCATCCCAACTTGGAGTAAATTTTAGTTTATCCCCGCAGTGTGTTTATGGTCCCATTCAGACTCTGAGATTTTCCCCTCTTTGGGCTGGACCACAAGCCTGCAGTCCCCTTCCCGGCCAGGACCTCCTCTCCTAGCCATCAGGGTGATCTTTCCAAAACCCGGATCTGACCACACCACATGACCTGCCTCACACGCTGCAATCGTTTTCTCTATCCCTGCTGCCTTAGCAAGTCAGACACAGCAATCTGGGGCCAGGCCTCTGCCATCTTTCCAGCCTCATCACCCATCCGTCTTTTAGAGGGATGCGCCCTGTAATCCAGCCACACCAATCCGGAATGTTCTGTGCTGCCCCTAGAGACCACCCACCCCAATTCTCATCCTCTAAATTCATCACAAGCATCACGGCCGCCTCCTATCTTCTGCCACATATATCCCAACTCCCTCTTTACACTGTTTCTACACTGAATGAGGCCCCTTTCCTCTGTGCCTCCTTAGCTCTTGGGGGCAGAGCTCAGTTGATGAATAGAGCTCTCTGTACCGTCTGTTGGAGCACAAGTCTTCCAATCAAACTAGACTGACAGCGCCCCAAGAGCAAGACCACAAAGTGTTTGACCTTGTGTGTTCAATGCCGAGCATATGGTAGACACATGATATGTATCTGATAAATGAATGAACCACTGGTGAAATAGATGAAGTCGTGACTGGATAAATAAGTGATCCAACAGCAAGAGTTATGCTCATTCCAGTAGCCACATATCCATTCTCCAGTGCTGAGCAGAAGAACTTGAAGTCCCTCCATAACCTCAAATTCCACAGTGAAGACTCGGTTGGGAGCCAGTGGGTCTCCTGACAGCTCATGACATGCCTCCTCCTCCCGCTCTTCAGTGAATGGGTACAAAGGAATGCACTCTGCAGCTTGGGTACGATGCTGGGTACAATCCCTGAGGGAGGAAGCGGCCATCAGCACACCGTATAGTGTGGTGCCTGGTGGCCTTCCCGGGGCCAAGGCCTCCTGCTCGGCAGGAACTCGCTCTTGCTCTGACCCTGCATCTGGTTTCCACGGAGCTGGTCGCCTGGCATTTGTCACGCTGTGCTTCATCAGAGATTTAATCAGGTCTGGGTCTTAACAATGTGCTCGTCATGCTCACTTAAGATCCAGCCTGTGCAGGCAGTAGTGAGTCCTGCTCACTCTGTCTGGTGGTTTTGGCATTTAAAACTTTAGGGTTTCTCGTCAGGAGCACTGGGTGTCTTTCCCATCCCGTCAGACACCCAGCCTCAGCCCGGTTCCCCCGTTGAACCTGTCCAGGTGCACAGACGAAGCTGCCGTCAAGGAAGCAGCGCATGTTCCTGCTCTTTCTCTTGATGCCATAATAAGCAGTACTGAAAGCAACACAAGCATCCCTCTAAAAGACTGATCCTCCAACTTTGTACTGGGGAAGCCAGACGCGGGTCTTGTCAAGGTGGGGCAGGGCTGGTTCCTTCCCCAGGCTCTGGGGAGAACCTGTCCCCCGCCTTTGCCGCCTCTGTGGTTGCCCATGCTCCTGGCTCCCACCTCTTCCCCAAAGTCAGCAACGGCTGATGGGGTCCTCCTCACATAGCATCACCCAGACCTCTTTTCTGCCTCCTTCTGCTTTTCAGGACCTGTGTGACCACACTGGGATTACCCAGATAATCTAGGATAATCCAGGGGCCAGTTAATTAGCAGCCGTAATTCCCCTTGGCCACCTAAGGTAGTATATTTGCAGATCTCAGGCATTAAGACATGGCCATCTTTGGTTGGCCATTATTTTTGCCTACTGTATTCTGCCTGGCTCTGGACATCGGAAAGGGGTCTTTTGTATAACTCCAGTGAGTCCAGTGTGAGCCTCCCACAGCACTATCACCGTCTCCTGGAGCTTTGGAAGTACAGCTCCTCGTACCCCATCCGAGACCCTCAGAGTCAGACTCTATGTTTTCATGGACTCCCATGGCTTAGGTGGAGCCCAGTGAACTTGAGAAGCCCTGCCACTCTGAGAGGCAGGGAAAGAGCTTAGATGCTGGTGTTGAACAGTGATCTTGTCTGGAAACTTAATAATGGAAGGATCTCGAGGAGCCTAATAAATAGCACCCTTCTTCCCCAACAGAGGTCTGAACAAGAAGAGACAGAAGAAGCTGTCCGGGTGGGGACTTTTTGGTAATATGAGCTCTACCTGTAGCTCTGAGGTTGAAACTCCCAGTGAGGGGGCTCCTTCCCACGCAGCCAGGGCTGCGCCAGACTGCAGAGGGTCCTCCCCACCACAGTCCCTGCAGACAGAGCAGAGCCCGGGTGGAAGGATCTCGGGTGCATCCGAGAGCACGTGTCTCTGCAGGCAGCCCCACCCCCCAAGGAAGGAAGAGGAGGAGGCAGGCTACACCTGCCTGATTCCTCCTTCCAGACTCAGCCACCAGATAGGTCACTGGAGCACTGGGGAAGGGATGTAGAGAAGAATGGCACAGCCTCGGAGCTGCCTATGCGTGGGGGGAAGTCGACTTCAGGCGGGAACCAGCAGTTCTCTGGTAAATACCACCCGCGTCACAGAGGCGTGGGGAGGAAAGCAGCCCAGACACACACAGCGAGAATCCAGTCACGAGGATTACCGTGTGGCCCAGCAGGTCCAGACCTGGTAACCCGCCAGGACGTCTCAGGAACTTGTTACAGAACGTGGTTTCCTAGACCCCTGCCCCGGGGATTCAGGTTCAGTAGGTGCAAGGTTGGGCCTGGGAACCAAGCAGACCTGAAATCTACAGCACCCAAATGAAGAAAAAGCCCATGTCTTTGCCTCTTTGGTCATTTTAGGCAGGATTTCACCTAAAGCAGAGAAAGCCGGTATTAGGCAAGACTTGATTGCCAGTTTGGGAAGCCCACCTGAGCTGGCTCACCTGAAGAGGGGTGTTTTGCAGACCTCTGGAAGTCTCACGGAACACAGGGCATGTGTGGGAAGGGACTGGCCCCAGGAAGAGGAAGCCCGACGGTGTGCTATCCCCACCTGTCACTTCTGCCTCTCTCTGTGGCCAGTGCCACCTTCTCTCTGTTTCCAGGCATGTGGGGAGCAGTGTGTGAACCTGGTCCCTGGCAGACAGAGTAGCACTCTTGCCGTCCCCCCTCTGCCTTCCCAGACAGAGAATCAGATTGACCCAAGTCAGGTCAGCTGTTCCCTCCAGGTTCAGGGGCTTAGGGGTCGCAGGACCATCCCTCTGTCTCTTTAAAATTAATGCCCAGTAACTGAACATACTTAAGGGGAACAGTGTGGTAATTTGATGCGTGTTTACAATGTGTAAGATCAAGTCAGGCAATTAATGTTTCCCTCTCCTTAAACATATACTCTTTGTACTGGGATCCTTCAAACACCTCCCCTCATTCTTGATAAAATCTACACTAAGTTGCTATAAGCCAGTCACCCCCCTGTGTGCTGGCCGCCAGCCCTCATTCCTCCTAACTGTATTTGGCATCCATTTTCCATCCTCCCTCTGTCCCTCCTCCCTCTCCCCATCTATGACCTCTGTTCTATTCTTTTTTTTTTTTTTCCAGTTAAGAAATCAGTTTACTTAGATCAGTATTCCCAAATACATATAAGCAGAAAATTTATCTGTTCTATTCTTGACCTCTATGAGACCCACTGCTGGTTTCCACCTGTGAGTGAGATCACGTGTGCTTGTCTCTCTGCCTCCCTGTTGGAGGGAGGCTTCTCACAGGCCATCACGTTGGGTGGATCTCCAAAGAGTCTACTGGAAGCTGCTACCCCCTTTCTGCCTTTTGAAAATTGATTTCCACCATAACCAGAAAATAGGAAAGAAAGCCCTGTGACTTTGAGTGTCTGATAAAGATCTGTAAATATTGTTAATCTATACTTGGAATCCATGTGCTGGGAACATCTGTCTTGGTGAAATCCTGGAGATTAGGCCTCCTCCTCTGTTTACTTGAAATGGCCAGAGGTGTTGACTTCTTTGGAGAGGATGCTTCTAGGCCCTTCCATGGGCTTCCTTCTAGGGTGAAGAGGGTTCTCCTTCAAAAAGGCCTTTTCTGGGAGTGAATGCTGAATCCACTTGTGTTGGAATTACTTTTCGTGAAAGTCCACTTCCCAGACACAAGCTCTTCCTCCAGAGTCAAGGCCATGTCCTCCTCATCCTCTAGCTAGAGCGTCTGAAGTGATGCGTGGCTCTGAGAGCTGCCCATGCCTGTTTCTCACTTAGGACTAAGTGAGAGATGTTGTTCTTCAAAAAGTGTCCTATGATGCCATGGTTAGTGAGGAGTCAGCAAGGACCAGGAAGAGTCCCCACATGCAGAGCTGCTGTGCCCCGCTAGGCACCCCAGGAAGGGAAGGGCACCCCCAGAGATGTGGCTGTGAGACTGCAGGCCCAGGAGCTAGGACAGGTGGTCCCATGGCTCACAATCACCTTCTCCTGTAGACCTCCCTCCCTCTCAGTGGCCCAGACCCCTGTCCCCCACCAGATGCTCTCCAGTTAGGGGAGTCGGGAGAAGGTCTTCTCAGAGGAGCGACTGCCGCAGATCATCACAGGGAGAGGGCACAGAGACCGTTTATGAATGTTTATTTTAATTGCAGAAATATAGAACCTAAGACTCCACGATGTATCACTCCATTTTAAGATCAATATCACAAGGCTCAAATATCTTTATCTTGATGATGTTTTATTCTAAAAATGTATTTTCCAACTCCTAAAATAGTAAAAAATAGCTCTGGCATGACAGTCGCCTGACATAAGTGAAAACACAAGCTAATGAAATGGCATTTTATGAATTTAAACTGAAGCAAATATTTGACGTTTTATTTAAATTAATTTGCTGTTCATGCTCTGCTGTTTCGATAGCAGGCGAGCTTTGTTTTATTATATGTTTACTGCACTGGGCTCTGAAACTTGCTGGTGCAGAAACAGAAGCTGAGGAATCCAGGGAGACCAGATTCTGAGTGTCCCCCAGGCCAACACTCTGGTTCTATTGGCAGAGAAAATTGGCAGCATTTGGGCATGACATTGTTTAACACAACCAGGACACCCACGGTTAAACCCCGGGCCAGCGTGGGCTAGCCACCTCCACGCTGCCAGCATTTTTGCCACATAAACACCCCAGTTTCTTTTACTAATATGAAACTGGTCTCAGTGTCCATTCTATATAAATTTAAACTGTGCATTTTTTTTTTTTTTTGTATAGTGTAAAAAAATCCTTTCTCAACTTTCTAGGAAAATGATCTGCCAGTTGTAGGATGCTATGAGAGTAGCCCACCCCCATCCTTGAAGAAAACATTCCGAGAACCCCAGGGCAGTCTATGCCCTGATGTCTCCTTTGTATGCCTATTCTTGCTCTCTGGGACCGTTATTAAACATGAAGATTTCGTGGACTCGAACACTGTGATATCACAATATTTGAACAGGTCACTGAGATAGCTACTAAGTTGCTAACAGGTGGGTAGCGTACGCAGCATAGATACTCTGGACAAAGGATGATTCACATCCTTTGTGAATCACACAAGGTGGAGCTGGCCAGGTTGGAATTTCCTCATGCAACTCAGAATGTTATACTGCAGGACTTATAAACTGTCTCTGAAATTCTTCACTTAACACTCCCCGACTGCAGTTGACCATGGGTGATTAATATGCAAAACAAAGCTTCAGGTAAGGGAGGGCTACGTTACTGTCACTTCAGAGGCAAACTGGGCTCCAGATATGCTCATTACTTTACTAAGGGAAAGTGTGCCAACCCATGGATTTATAGATAAACTTGAGAAAAAATTCGTGTTTTTATTTGAAATTCCAAATTGCTACTGTTTGATCAGGAGTGTTCCCCAAAGGCCTATGTGTTGAAGGCTTGGTCTTGGGCCCATGGTGCTATTGGCAGGTGGTAGAACCCTTAGAAGTGGGGCCTAGTAGGAAATCTTTGGGTTGTTGGGGTCATGCTGTTGAAGGGGATTGTGGAAACCAGTCCCTTCCTTTATCCGTCTTTTGTTCTCCAGCGACCAGGTGAGCAGTTTCACTCACCATGGGCCCCTACCATAATCTATTGCCTTGCCACGGGTCCCCCCAAAACAGGGACAATTAATCGTAGACTGCAAGCTCCAAAACCATGAGCCAAAAAGGCCTTTTTTTCTTTATAGGTAGATTGTCTCAGATTGTTATAAGTATGGAAAGGTGACACACAGATACTAGTGCAATTTCTTTTTGTAGCTTGCTGAATCAGTAATTTGTAGATCCAAGTAAGAGTTTTCTGACAGTTTATAACTACATAAACTCTGACTGTAGTCATTGCTTGCTTCATGTGACCACTAACCTGCACCAATGACCCCTCTCCTGGGAGAGGGTCTGGATCAACAGTGAGGGTGCTGATGACCACAGGATAGAGCCCATGAGCTGATTATGGGTCATGATCAAAATTTTACACATGTGGATGGCAACTTGTGGGAGTTTTTTTTTGGGGGGGGGAGGTATGTTTTTGGGGGGTTGGTTTTTTTTTTGTTTGTTTGTTTTTTGCTTTGAGGCATAGGTCTTCAAAACTCCAAGATTGAGTGCACCTAAAAGATGAAGATATAGTTTAAAGAAAAAAAAAATAAAGAATCTGGACTTAGAAGAAGAAAACCTAAATATGTTTTTAAAAGAGAGAAATCTCTCCCACCACACACTACTCCCACCACATTCACACTGTAAAGTTTGTCCCCACCGTTTGGAAGCTTTAGTTCTGTTCACAGGGAAAAGAAGGAAATTTAAAAAGACAGTACAAGATGCTTCCTGGCCCAGCACCCTCAGCACTTCCCAAAACATCTGCTCTTCACTGACCAGGGTTGAGATGTGGCTCATTCAAACCAGCATCAGAAAGTGTGAATTGTTGGCTCCTTGGGTGGCACCAGGGAAGCTGGGAAAGACCTCCTTCTGGGGACCGTCCTCTCGCCTGGCTTCTTCTCCACCCCAGGGTCAGTCAGGTGAGGCGCTTTGGAAGTGCTGTGAGCAAACTCTTAGAAATGGGAGTGAAGGGAAGCAGGGTGGAAGTTCTTCAGATGCCCCACGACTGTGAAATAACAAAAGGAGATAAGAGCCATCTCAGTCAGGAGGCAGAGGGGGAAGACTAGAAGCAGAAGAACACAGAGGTGACATTTTTCTCACAGATAACCTGGGGACAGGCTTTATCATGCAGAGACCATTTTCTCTCAAAATTCAAAAAGAAGAGAAAAGGATCGGTTCAACAGCAAAGTTCGGCTTAAGTAACCCTACCAGGTAATTGAAAAAGGCTTTCAGGTGCTTGGTTAAAAACATTTTTATACTGTTATCAAATAAAAGCACCACTGGAGAAAGAAGAGGCCATACTTCCCGGGGCAGCTCAGAGAAAGCAGGCATTGGAGAAGAGGAAAAATCACCCCACCCAGCAATGGCTCCTGATTTTCCAATAGGAAATGGGAAAATTCAAGAAATTCTGTGGAGGATATCTATTTATTCGTGAGATACAGCAACGGCCGTCAAAGACTCTGTAATCTACTTCTGGGGCCGGAACTGACTCACATCGTTAGAAAACAGGAAAAGATGGTTTCTGCTCATTGATCATTCTGTAGGAGGTAGAAAAGACGGTGCCAAAAAGTGGTCAGGAGTGTGCATCTGTGTTAATTATCTATGGCTGAGCCACACAGCACCCTAAACCAAGTGGCTAGGAACAGTTTCTGAGGGCCAGGAACCTGAAAGCAGTTTAGTTGGTGGGTTCAGCCTCAGGATCCCTGTGAGGTAGCAGTTGGGCTCTTGTCTGTGGCTTTGGTCATCTCAAGGCACCTCCAGAAGAGGCTCCACTTCCAGGCCCACTCACATGGCGGACAGAGGCCTCAGATCCTCACCACGTGCGGTGGGCCTCTGCGCAGCGATGCTTTGCAACGTAGCAAACTAAGTCCTGCCGGAGCTAGCAAACAGGGAGACGCCCCAGGCAAAAGCCACAGTCTCTTCACAATCCAACCTGGGAAGTGACGTCCCATCCCTTCTGCCACGTCCTCTTCTTTAGAAAGGAATCAGTAACCCAGTCCACACTCTAGGGGAGGGGCTATACACAGGTTTGAACAGCTGGAGGCAAAATGATCAGGGGCACACAGGCACCAGTGAGGTACCTGGAGGTCAACACACCATGGTCAGAGGGCTGCCGTCTCTTTTTGTAAGAGAAGCTCCATTGGACCGTAGCCGCGCCAGTTGGCGACTCACTGTCTGGGCTGCTTTTATGACGGAGCAGTCATGGCAGTGACTGGATGATCCCAACCTTAAGTATTTCCTGTCCCTCTGAACCTTTACAAGCAAAGTTCTGCTGAGCCCTGCTCTGGAGCAGAGCTTTTCAAAACTTATGTACTCATGATCACCAGGAGATAGTGTTAGAAAGTGGATTTGGACGCGGTCAGTCCTAGCAAGTCCTAACCTCGTGCTTTATAATAAACTAGGTGATGCTGACGCTGCTGGGCCACGGACCACACTTTGAGGGGCAAGGCTCTAGTGGGCCATGAGAGATGGGCAGGTCCTGGGTAGGTGTGGAGGGCCTTCAGAGCAGGAGGAAATAACAGAAGAGTTGAAACAGGAAAAGACCTGGCTTCAGGGCTGAGAACAGGGAGATCCTCAAGTTGTCTGGATTAGAGCAGAGCAGGTGGCCTCCTCCTCCCCCTGCAGAGCCACGGTGGAGCACAACAGTTAGCCTTTTGGCAATGGAGAAGCCAACAGTGGGACCAGCATGGTTTTTAGTCTTCTTACTTCCTGATACGTAGTCTATAAAAAAGGTGGGGGAATAAGACTATAATCAATTGTTTATATACAAAAAAAAAAAAACACTAGAAAAAAGAAGTAGATGAAATTACAAAGACATTTCCTAGTGTCCACTTGCTTCATGATGTGCTAGGTTCTGAAAATACAACATGAATAGACAGTCCCTTACCACTCAGGCTGGTGATGGACAGAGTCAAATAAATGCATTGGAAGTGAGGCAGCTCAATGAGTATTTTAATAGCAGTATTTGCCTGGAAAACAGAAGTGAAAAGTGATTGGGTCTGGAAGGATAAGTAGGCGGTCACTGTGCTGAGTGGGTAGAGGAAGGCTTTGAGGCTGAGGAACAGAGGCCTGAGAGCAAGGGTGTCAGGTCACAAGGCCTAAAGCTCTGCTGTGTGTCAGAGGGATGGGAAGAGGGAGGGGGTCAGGCACCCTGCCTGACAGACAGATAGGGCAGGGCTGCCAACAGCCTCAGAGGCTGCAGGGAGTCGGATGCCTTCAGGTGATGATGGCAGATAACCCAGGTAACCTCTCTAGCACACGTGTGTGCTCGGTTGTGGCTTCATGCTAGAAAGATAATTCTGATGGAAAGAGGAGGGCTTCGCCTCTAGAGAGAAAGCAGAATGAAGGAGGCTGCCACTCATTTGGCCATAGGTGAAATCATTTTGGAATCTTGAAATCAGGAGTCCCACACAACCCATGCCACTCGTGTGGCACAGTGGGTGCAGCAGGTCCCCTCCTTCTACCCTGCCTGGGGTCCCAAGTGCTGGCCCCGCCCACTTCCCGGGGCACACCTGTCAGTGCAGGGGAAGCGGCTGCCCAGCTCCGGTGACCCTCTTTATCCACCAAACATGGGCAAGGGCTCTGCCAACACTGAGCAGTGAACCAGACAGATGGATCCCACATGGACCCTGTTCTGACCTTCGTCACCCTAGTCACCACGAGGCCCGGTGGGCGGCCCATCCCCATTGTGACCTGCCCAGATGTGCTATTTACTTGTCTGTCTCCCCTCCATCAAGTTGAGTTGCCTTTAAGCTCTTCAGGGGCAAGGACTGTGACCAGTTCATCCCTGGCACCAAATCCAGCCCTGGACCCAGATTGGCACCTAGAAAATATGTGTCACACGAGTGATGATGGAAAACAGAGCTGTTGATATTCCCTACCTCAGTGTTTGTCGTGAGGCTTCTCTTACTTTGCTTGGCCCAAAATAGCAAATTGCCTTTAACAACAGATACTTACTTTCCGTAGTTCTGGAGGCCAGACACCCAAGCTCGAGGTGTGGGCAGAGCAGAGCTGGCTCCCTCGAGGCCTCTGCCCTGGGCTCCCGGAGGCGGCTTTCTCGCTGCCTTTCACACGGCCTCCAGGCTCCCCTTCCCGAGCGTCCTGAACTCCTCCTCTTCTAAGGATGCCAGCAGACTGGATTAGGGTTACCCTAGCAGGCTCATTTAACTTAATTGTTTCTTTAAGAGTTTTATCTTTTTTTAAATGATCACATTTTTTAAAAGTCCTGGGGATTAGGACTTCAATATATCATTTTGTGGGGGGAGCAATCCAGTCCACAGCCAGGGTTAAATGAGCTGAGCCGAGTGCTTAGAAGGTTGCGGAGGATGCGGTGCCACAGAAGTGCTCCCGATGGCCGCAGGCAGCCTGGCAGGAACGTGGAGGGCGCCCATTGTCCCTGGACCAGCACCATGGGGGCCACTCTAGTCTCAGCACCTTTTAGAAAGTGTTCTGTGGCTTGTTCAGAAGTCAGAAGGAGAGTCGTGTGACTCAGTGTTCCTGCCTGGGACCCTTGTTCCAGGGCAGCGTGGCTCAGTGCAGCTGATTCCTCAATCCCTACCCCTGTCCCATCCCACTAGGCAGGTAACTACTGTGTCCGTCATTTACAGAACAGTTCCCCTATTGTTTCTCTTATACTCTTTACAAAAATGACATTTGGCAGGAATTATAATTGTACAGATGGGGAAAAGTGGGTCCAGAGAGGTTGACCAATGTGCCTAAACTCACCAGTTAAGGACAGAGCCAGGCTTCCAACCAGGCATCTCTCTGCAGCACACTGCCCACTGATGACGTGCTGGTCCCTGATCAAGCATGGTCTTCACTGGGTCTGAGATCCTGCTGATAAAATAAGACAGAGATCCTGACTGGCCCTCTACCCTGGAAACAGCCTACGGCTCCCTCTGTGGAAGGGAGAGGGTAAGAATACACAAGGTGCTGGGTCCCTGCGGCCCTGAGAGCCCTGCACCATGCCCGGATGGGGGTGGGGGTGTCTGTTGGCCCGCCTCCTCCTGTTTTGAACTTTTTCCTGACTAAACCTTTCCTTATTGGAGTGAGGAATGCATTTCTCATGGGAGCAGGCATGAGCACAGCATGGCTCACTCCCACCCAGGGGAGACCAGCCTGCAGGACAAGATGTGCACACCACGCTGGGCAGAGGTGGAGACCCGTGGCCCTGACCAGGGTCGAGTAGGAAAGGAGCACCTGAGTCACAGTGTGGGAGCTCCCGTGGGACATGAGAGGGTGGTGACTGACCACAGTGTTGATGCCAGCGAGCTGTTTTCACCGCTGGCCTGTTCCCCTGCGTGGGCAGAGGAGTCCGCCACCTTCCTGGAGCCTGGGTGTCAACATCTATAAAACAGATGCTAACAGTACCCCCTTGTAGTGCCAGGAGGAATACAGAGTGAGTGCAGGCAAAGTGCCTAGTCCAGGGTCTGGAACAGATAGCCACACACTGAACACTGGTCAAATGCAAAATGACAGCTAGAGTCACAGCAATGTGCAATATTGAACCACCCAGTCCCAGGGGGCAGTTCTCACCCTGGGACATGGAATGCAAAGATCAGTTTCCTCTAGGGCCCCTCATCACGGGCAAAGCAAGTACAAATGTTTAAAGGGTTCCTGGGCGGAGGCCCTCTTATACAGCCCGGCACAACACCCACATGAAGGTGGTCCCTGACCCTTAGAATAAGGCCCTTGGAGACCGGAAGCCCTTCGTGAGCTTGTAAACTTGATATCCATCCAGAAAGGCATTTCCCCAGGGCCCAGCTCTGCCTGCCTCTGATTCCCCGTAGGCTGGCACAACTGAAAAATTTCTTCCTCTCCCCTCCTTCTTCCTGCTGGTCTCCTCCCTCCTCCTGGGATCGGTTACAGGAGTTTTATTCCCCTTAATTTGCTCTGTGCAAATTGCTCAGCTTGAATACTGTGATTCCACGGCTTTGTGAATGGAGCATTGTGAGATGTCAGCGCCTTCCTCTTCGGGGCTCATTCTACTGGAGACAGCTGCCCTGCAGAATGGAAGGGGACCTGCAGCCGGGCCCAAGGTGCCTCATGAAATGCCTAATCCTGCAGCTTCTCGCTTGCACGGGGGTTTCCAGTAGCAGAGCAAAGGCCTCCCTCTCGGCTCATTTGCATAAATAGCATAGGAGGAGGCATAATACCTTCCATCTGTCCAGCTCTTTCCCATTTACAAGTACTCTCATATATATCACCTCATTTATAGATAATATATGATAACATAATACTCTTAAAATATGTTGATTCTCTCCATGTGAATAGTGCTATTACAGTCCATCACAGAGAGAGAACACGGGCTGGCCGCTTCCCCACACTCCCATGCCAACATCTCGTCTTCCTGTCTTTGGCTTGGGCTCCTCAGGACCCATTGCTGTTGGAATGCAGCCTTCCAGATGCCCCTTCGCCTGGGCCTTCTCTCCTCAGCCTTCCCATCCTTCAGCCGTGGGCCCAGCAGCCCTGGCCAGTCACCCTCAGCAATGCCACAGAGCTTGTTCACAAGGACCCTATGTCCATGGGCGCTGCAGCGAGGCGCCTTGCGTTCTCCATTCTCACAGGTGGCAGCTGGGGAGCCGGGGTGGGGTGAGCATATGCTGGCAGCATTTCCAGACTTTGTGTCTGGCACTCAATATTCAGGGATGACTGTGGAACTCCTCAAAAATCATGAAGGATGTCCTTGATTCATCCAGCAGGTCCAACCCACCGTGCAGTCATCTTACCAAGGGGCACGTGACCGGCTCCTCCCTGCCTTTCCCTCTCTCCCACCCTCAGCTCTATACCCTGACGGATGTGCTCCCCGTCCCCTGCAATCCAGCCATCTTGCCCTCACGGGGGCCTCTGCAGGCGCTATCCTCTGGCCACCTCTCGCCTCCTCTTTTGTGGTGCTTTTGTTCATTGCTCTCAACTGGTTTTTCTGGAAACAGACTCTGAGCCAGGGAGTGGCTGTGACCAGAAGAACACTTGGCATAAACAACTTGAGGGAAGAAAGATCAGTGTTGGCTCACAGCTCAGGGATCTCAGCCCATGGTCAGTTAGCTCCGGTCCTTTGGATCTGAGGTGAGGCAGGGCACCAGGGTGGAAGGCGTTGGCAGAAGCTCACGGAAGCTGGGGAGCAGGGACAGAGAGGTGGGATGGATACACCCTTGCCAGGCACACCCCCGGTGGCCTGCTTCCTCCAACTAAGCCCACCCCTTACATTTCCCACCAGCTCTCAACAGTACATCGAGTAATCAATCCGTCGGTGGCCTGACCCACTGGTGAGGTAGCGCCCTAGTGATCCAAGCCCTACCTCTGACCATTGCTGCACTGGGAACCAGGACTCCAGCACATGAGACTTTGGGGGACCTTCCCAATCCAAACCCTAATACTCAGCCTCCACTCTACCAGCAGTTCTCAAACTCTGCGGTCCATCCAGATGACCCAGGAAGCTTTTTGAAATCCTGATGCTCAGGTCAGACCCACAGCATTTTAATGAGACTCCCACCCTGGGCATGCTGAGTGAATTAATCTGAGGTGCCCGTGAGGCATCAGGGATTATTAAATGTCCCCAAGTGTTTCTGATGAGGGACCCACCACTCTGCACTTCAGGAAGGATGGACGGAGAAAGTGCTTCCCCTGAGGAGCGCTCCAGGCTGCTCAAGACCGTGGTGTGCCGCTCCCCCTCTGTGCTTCCCGGTGTCACTGTGTGTCACAGTACTGCCACACTGAATTGGAGTCACCTGTTGTCTGTCACCAGCTGACCTCCTTGAAGAGACTTGTCACCTCTGGGGCCTGCACCTTAGCAAGGTGACTTCAGGGTTGAATGTGTGAATTGAAAATATGAATACATGGATGACTGGGTTGAAATACCAACAAGCGAGTGAATTTAGGCAGAATGGATGACAGAAAGAAAGAAGGAAGGGGGGAGTTAAGAAGAGGGAAAGGAAGAGGCCAGGGACATCCACCAACTCGCAGGTCTCAGCTGGTTGTGGTTGATTTTTACTGTTGTGTAGCAAATTTTCACAGAACTAGTGGCGTAGCGTGATACCCATTTATCACCTCATGGTGTCTGTGGGTCAGAGGTCTGGGCATCTGCTAAGGGTCTCAGAGTCACAGTGCGCGTTCCGGCTGGGCCAAGGGCCAGCAGCTCAGGGTTCTCTCCAAGTCCAGTTGTTGGCAGGACTTAGTTTCCTGTGGCTGAAGGACCAAGGACCCATCTCAGCTCCTGGAATCCACCTTCAGGGCCAAGCTATGTGGCCATACCCACGATCCATTCACAAGCACCATTTATTTCCTGTTAAGATTATTTTGTGCACTTGGGCTGTTTGCTTCAAAGCCAATAGTCTTAGACACTCCACCTTCTTTTAGAGGCTTGCCTGAGTGGTCAGGCCCTAGGTTAACCCTCCTTTGGAATAAATCAAAGTCAACTGATTAGCAACCTTAACTACATCTGCAGAATCCCTTCTGCCACACAAGGCAACATGGGAGCTCTATCCTGGTACATCCACGTGTCCCCACCACAGTCCAGGGCAGGGCATTGCACAGTGTGTGTGCTGGGGCAGGGACACTGGGGCTGACTTGAAGTCTGCTGAACATTGCTGTGCAGCCCCCTGCATTAGCCAGGCCCTGATTTTCTTCCTCACCCATTAGAGATGCACAATAATTTCCTTTCCAAGGTCACAGCTGAAAGGGGAGAGCAAGGCCAAAGGCTGGCCATGATTCTGCTCCTCTCCTCTTCTGTCCAGTCCCCCTGAATAGGGAGACTCCCTCCTGGGACCTCAGCACCAGACGTTTGGCGTTTGGAGGGGGCATGCTGTGTTTCTTGCCTTGCTGTCTCCCTGCATGGAGTCCTCTTTTCCTAATTTATTTTCAGCCCTGAATTTCAGCGGAGCTCACAGGCAGCATCTGGTTCTGCTTTTAAAACAGAGCTCTGGCTGAGCTGGGTAGAGAAGCACAGGAGTCAAACACACTCTTGCCCCCAAGGGCGCTCTGCAGCAGTGGAGCTTCTGTTCCTCCTGCCCACAGGGGCTCCTCCCAGCATCCTCTGTCCTCAACACACAACTTCTATTCACCCGGGCCTGTTCCTGGGTCCTGGGGTTACTGGGTCTACAGCTAGGTCACAGCCACTGGGCTCTCCCAGGCCCCGAATCCACTTAGAAATTCTACATCCATACAGGGATAATAGAAACCAACAAGAATGTGCCTTGTAAGGCCCGAGCTCCACTTTTTAGCTCTCTCTTCTAGCAAGTCAGTGGCCTGCCTGAAACTCTCTGGGCTCAGTATTCCACATTCCGAGACTCAAGTGACTAGTGTGACATCAGAGAAGCTAAATAATTCTACAAAATCCTATCAGAAGGATTGAGTCGTCCCTGACCCCAGAGGTGAGAAGGCAGCCTTTGGGCTCCGCACGAACTATCCTGCCCATTGGCTGCTATTCCCATATTGGCTCAAGTCCCAGGAAGACTGAGGCTTCGTGGAACAAGAATTCTCATCATGGATGGGGTGGCGCATGGTGGCAAGTCAGACAAACACTGGAAGCTCTCAGGGAGAGACTCCAGTACACGTGTAATGGTCGTGGCCGCAGGCGTCGTGTTATCTGGGGCAATTTCACTTACAAATATTCTATAGTGTCGCATCATAACTTGTGCCATTTCATCAAAACAGGTTAATCTTGCTCTAAAAACATGGCCACAGTAGCTATGAAGTGGACCCGCTGGAGTGGAAGCAGGGGAGAAGGAAGCAGGGATGGGAAGGAGGAGGGCATCCTTACGGCAAAGAGACCACAAGGAACTGCAGGTTCTGCCTTCACCCCAACTCTACAGCTAAATCACCCTCCTCCCAGAGGCCCTGGAAGGCCCAGGAGCCAGGGCACTGAAGCATCCTCTGGCTGGAAGGGAGTAATTTGCTTGATTAGCCAGTTCTCCATAGAAGAGCCTAGTCCCAAGGAAAACCCAAGGACAGAGACGGGGTGAGCATGCCACATCCACTGGGCCTGGGGAGGGACGGATGGCGGCGTGCTGGAAACGGGGGGGTGAAGGAAGTGCACAGGGCAGCAATACGAGACATCCCAGGTCTTCAGCTCAGCTCTGGAGCTAGGGAACAGACGGTGGGCGGCAGCCGCAGGAGCCAGGTGAGCCCGCAGTCCTGTGCAGAGAGCCCAGCTTTGGCGAGCACAGCCCTTGGAGCGATGCTGGGCCCACATTAAATATTCAAAAATGTCAGTTATTGTTATTGTAATTATTATTATTACTTGTGAGACATGTTTTCCCTTTGTTCTTTTTAATTGGAGGGGAGGACAGTGCCACTTCCAATTTGTACTGCAAAGAAATATTTTTCCTGCCTCCTCTGTATCTATTTGGGAAGGAAAGACCCGTGACAAAAACCAAACAGAGTTTGGGGAGGAGGCTTGATGGGCCAAGAGCTTGCTCAGCATGCAGAGGGCCCTGGGTCCATCCCCAGTGCTGCAAAAAGAGAAAGAAAAGACAGCAAGCGAGCTTGGATGGAAGAGCGTCCAACAGAGCGATGGCCCGGAGGAGCCAGAGCCTGAGGCACGCACCTTGTAGCATGTGGGCACTCGTAGGTCTGGCTTCTGGCCAAGGTTTCCTCTGCTGTTTTTCTTTTTAATTATGATCAAATGACCTTCTTAACCAAATGTGGTTCTCTGAAAATGGGCGACAGAAGGCTGAGCTACTGGAGTTAGTGCTATCATCAGGTGGCACCTACAACTATGTGATATGGCACCTGTCACTGATAGATGATGATCCTAATAGTTATATGTGCTGCATGGGCCTCGGCCACACCAGATAAGTGCTTGGCCTGGGTTTCCACTCCAAGGGTGGCTTTATACAGTCTGCTCTGAGTCCCTCCTGCCGCACTCTCTGCAGACTCCCAAGTGCTGTGCACTCCCTCTGCGGGACATCCTCCGCTACCACATCTCTTGGCTGCTTTGCTTCAAACTAGGGCAAGGAGCTTCCCTGCCTGCGGGAGGAAGGAAAAGAATAGAAGTAGGATTGGAAAGAAAGCATAAGTTAGGGTAACATGAGCTGTAGAAACAAAGAGAACCCCCAACAGAAGCCTCTGGGCTGCCATAAGCACCCAGGATGAGAGACCCTTACCAGCAGACAGTGCTCCCCAGTGAGGGGGTGCAGGATCCGAGGTTCCTTCCTCCATCTTTATCTCCACCATCCCTCATCCTTAGAATCCTCCACCTAGAGCTGACCCTTGGAGAAGAAAGGAGGGAAGACACTTGCGTGCCTTCCTTGGCCTGGGAGTGACACACATCACCCAGGCTCGTGTCCCATCAGCTACAAGTGGCCTTAGAGCCATGAAGCTGGAGAAATGGTGACACGGTTGTAATTTCATGCTGTGCAAATGGTACACAAGTTTTTGGCAGATAATTAGCTATTTCTGTTACAAGGCATTTTACAAGACCTAAGCAGGACATGTTTGGTGAAAGCACTGGTGATTATTGCTTAATACAAGCACTGAAGAATCCGAGGGGCCTGCTAATGACACTGATGAGGACCTGTGGCAGAGAACACGTCTGAGCCCCAGGGAGCCTCCAAAGCCTGTTTTCTTGCATGGAGTGGAAACCAATTCCATGAGGGTGGCACTACACGGTGACACAACATCAGGCATGGGGAGCCCATGAAACACAAACGCCTACCTGATCGCCACTCACGGGGAAGCCTCGTTATGCAGACACTGGTCCATCCAGCAGATGCACAGTTGGAAGCCATTGTTGTTTCCGGCTAGCTGGATGCCCTAACTGTCATGCTCCAGTAAAAATATCAGATTATCTGAACTAGTTTATTCAAAAATCCATTCTTTCTGGTCCCTTCTCTTTCAAATTAATGGCATTTGTTGTAATTGATGGTGAGAGAGGGAAACAGGCAGACCGAAGAGCACATGATCCCTGCTCTCTCGCGCAGAAACCCAGGGGAAGAGGAGGGGAGAGGAAAGGAGGAGCCGTATAAAAGTATGTGTTCCAGAAAATTAGATTTTAAGTACTACTTTTTTCCCCCCCTAAAGGACTCTTAAAAGAAACCAAGTTGTTGCTCAGTGGTGGAGCGCTTGCCAAGCATGCATGAGGCTCTGGGTTTGCTCCCGGCACCACATGAAAATAAACAAAATAAAGGTATTGTGTCCATCTACAACTAAAAACATATATATTAAAAAAAGAAAACCAAGGAGGTAAAGAATAATACCTAAGAAACTGTGCAATTATTCGCACAATTATAAAATTCAGAAGAGAGTGAGCTTTGTCACCTCATGGTGGACAAAGTTCTACTTGGTTGGAACCTCTCTTCCAAAGACCTCGGCCTGGGTGAGTGAGACCTTGAGTCCAGGAACTGTGGGAGGCAGCAGAGGGCTGTGGCCCTGTCATTGACTAGAAGGATAAAGTTCTTTAATCCCGCTGTGCCTCTGTTTCCCTGTTTGTGAAGGTCTGGTAGTAACTACCACATAGGGCTCATAAGAATTCAAAGTGTTAGTGTTTGTAAAATGTTGAGAGTGAATCTAGCACAGGGCTCTGTGCAGATGCTATGAGATGTTTTAAAAGATTGGAATAAAACGCTGCTGTCCCCTTTTAATAGCTAGGAGACTTCGAGGTAGTTCATTTAAATTTGTAGACTATCTCACAGGTGACGGAGGATCTGAGACTGTGAATGTGGACGTGCCCTGCCCGGTGCCTGGCACAGAATCAGCAGTTAATCAATGCTAAGTGCTACCTTGAGCCGAATGTTTTACGAATTCCCAGCTCCCGGCAAGAACAGAAAATGAGAGACTTCTGTAAACAGTGCCAGGGAATCTCCTGCGTATGGCAGCCCCAAGTCACCGAGAATCGTGTGTGCCAGCCCGTACTTTAATTCTTACTTATTTCACAGAGTAAGGAGCCGCGTGCGTGCTGAGCTCCCACCCAGGTTATTAGAGAGACATATGTAGCACATCAACACAGATTGGCAGGGTGGGGAAACAAGGAGGAGTTGGGGAATACCTGGTGAAAGGTATTTAAATGAGTTAGATGAACTTGGCTCCCGCAGCCTCAGTAGCATGTATATCAGAGTGTTAAAATAGCACAGAGACACAGCTACCGCTTTTGAGAATCCATGCGAATCAGGCACTCAAAATATAAGAGTGGTGAGCCTTTCTATTTTAATAACAGGAAAACACACAAGAACATCAACTTCTCTATATGGAAAAACGACATCGACTTTTCTAACATTGATTCCAAAATGCCTTGAAGAGGGGATGTTAACATCAGCCATCAGGATGTCTAAAGATTCTCCCTGAATGATAATCCGGGGTCTGTGTGTGGCTCCGTGACAGGATGTGGGGAAGTGACAGAGTGTAATATTCAGAGCCTGAATTCTGCTTCTCTTCCTGAGTGAGTTCAAAAAAGATAGTCTGGGAGTGTGAGGATTGGTGTGACTGCCTACGTAAGAGGCCCCATGCACGTCCTGGCTCATCCGAGGCACAAATGGCAGCTCTGATGCTCTGATGAGCACTCGTGGGTCCAGCTGGCTGACATGCAATGGTCACGGGACGTGTGGTGAGGGGCAGCTGTTGGATGGACTGTTCTCGTGCTTGGTTCCATTGAGTCCAGCTGCAGAGACAGAATGAACACTGGGCAGAGTCTTGCAGATCTCAGGCGTCCCCTGTGGGTACAGGCGAGCATGGCAGAAGGGAAACTCAGATCATCTCAGTGGGGAGCACCTTCATTTGTGCCCTCAGTGATATTTTGTTCTCCCAATAAGTATCAGCTCCTGGATGGCAGAGATCATCTTTTTACATCTTGGTGTCCTAAGAACCCTTTCCTTCCTTCAGTAAGCAGTCGCCCCATCCTTGCTATGAGCCAGGCATCCTGCAGCAACAGGAGCATTGCCCTTGAGGAGCTTGAGAGCCTCTTCCACGTCACCTGTTCTGTGAGGGGCTGCCCCTCCCTGCTCCGGGCTCCCAGGCTCTTTGCATTAATCAGCACTACCCATGAAGTATCTGTCTCTCTTCTGCTCTGAATTCTGGAGAGCAGGGAAGGCAAGTCATCTCTTCACCCTTTCCCGGCCCCGTGGGTGCCCCCAGCAGGCATTCCATAGACGGGCATTGGGTAAGTGAACCGGTGGGAATGCCAGGTGGGGAGGCAGTGAACGGACGTGTGCAGCCAGGCGCCCCCCATGCCAAGGTCAGAGTGTAAGCTGATAATACTAGTGGTCCTCAGTCCATCAAGGGGTCTCAGCAGAGGCACCACCTCTGACCTGTTTTCAGCTCCTCTGAAGTAAGGGGATTTAACCTCACCATCGGGAGGGCCCTCCCGATGCAAAATAGACACGCAAAATTTTAGACACAGAGAACAGGGTGCCTTCCCTTCCTCCAACATGTATCCTTGGGAAAGAGTCTAGATTTTTCTTTTGTCTGGTATCACTAAGGCATTGTCCGGACTCCATTAGGATGCCTGGGTTTTAATGGCCAAAATGGAACAGATCCATGGCATGTCACCCTTAACAACAGGGAGCGAATGGATCCCCGTGTCTCGAGGAGCCACGGGACATTTTAGCATTCAGCACACAGCCAGACATAAAAATACAGAAGTGACAAACAGCAGCTGGGAGCCCAGCGTCAGGTGCCAGCATGTTCTACAGGTCTGCTCTGGCCACCGCCCCAGCCATTGCCCTGCACAAACACGTCCTCCCCAGGCGTCTGCGTGCACTCTCTGACCAGGAAGCTCCACCTCATGTCACCCCCAAGCAAACACAAAATCAATGCTTTCCTCTCAGGGCCGACCTTTCCTGACCACCCTGCCACCGCCGAGCTACACGGTCACTGTCAGACTCTGCCCAGGAGCCAGTGCCAGGACTATGAATCAGCTCCCACCTCCGATTAACATTCAGACAGAGGCCTTGGTGATGAATATTTTAATATAATGTTGACTATTTACCCACATGAATGAAAGAACTTGCATCTGCCAGGGCCACCTGTGCCCGTAGAACTACAGCCCAAGCAGCCTCGTCCCCCAGAGAGCCCAGCTGTGTGAGGAGGGGGCGGGCAGGAGGGAGGGCAGGCTGGGCCAGCGGAAGAGAGGAGCCCGACAGGGTGACAGTGGCCAGCAGCAGGAGGAAATAGGGAGAGGGAGGCCCAGACCAGAGACAGGGGAAGGGGACACAAGACAGAAGGAGGGGAAAGAGACAGGGAGGCCAGATGATAACAAAGGAAGCCATGTCTGGGGGCAAACTTGGAGAGGAGAGGCTGCAGGAGTCTCCGGGCCTAGAGCAGACCTGGGGGTTGGTGTCAGGGTGGAGGAGAGATCAGGGTGTCTAGCTCAGCACAGGGAGGCAGGTTGGTAGGGCTCTTTGTGGCCACACAGCCATATGGAACCTCTGGGAGATGGCTCATGCTCTCACCCCGATGCCCGGACCCTGGCCCCGCCCCAGCCATAGCATCTGCAGTAGGAAGGGAGGGAGGCCCCCACCTGGTCAGAAGGGTCATTCACAGACTGAGTTGAGAACATTTTTCATTTTGGAAGGATCCGGAAGGGGCCGTCACTTCCTCCGTTGAGGGTGTTAAAGGCCAGAGGATGTCCTCATGGGGTGGGGCAGAGACCGCTGTCCCCTGCAGAGCATCAGGCAGAGAGACAGCCAGGCCTCCTCTGATGGCCCCAGGCGGACAGCCCTCACCTCTGCTGGGCCCCTGCCTCTTCTACTGGCGAACAGATGGCCCAGAGGAGTCTCTCCTCAGGAGGTGGACCTCCTGCGACTGCCTTGGGGTTTTTGGTTTACTTTGTCACCTTTCTGTGCCCTGCCACCCTTCCTCCCTTTCTTGGGGGAAAATAAAAATTAAGCTTAAATCAGGTTTGGATGTCTGACAGAATGTGGCTCCAGTACACATTTGATTTCCACCAACCCCCTTTCTGGGCCGATCTCTAGGTTTCATGGAACCCCAAGCTCCTTGGAGAGATGGTCAAGGGCTGGCAGCGTGTCATCAGGAGCAACATGCCAAGCTCCTCCTCCCTGGCTCTCTCCCCACTTTGCTCTCTGAGAGACCACCCACCCATCTCTTGCTCCTCCTCCTACCAGGGTTCATCCCACACCCCAGCCGCCGCTCACCACCTGGAATTGACAAGAGGCTCATAGTATTAATTACATTTTTGCAGGCCCATATGTAGGAACAGATTTTGTTTTTAATTTTTTATTATGGAAAATTTCAAAAATACATAAAAATAGAGAGAGTTGTCAATGAACCCAATGTACCAATCACTCAGCTATAAAAATCATCAACCCTGCACCTCTCTGGCTCTGTCCATAACTCCCACTCCCCACACGCCCCCACCTAGGATCTTTCTGGAGCCATTCTAACTTGTGTCGTTTCCTCTGCAAGTATCCGTGGGTGTAGTTGGCACTCCTGCACCGACCCGCAAAACCCTCTCAGGCCCCCAAACCACTGCAGGGCTTGACACATTCCTCCCATCAAGGATGGGAACTCTGTGGCCTCATTTTTAGAAATGTATATCCGATCATCTTGCCCAAACTGTCTGTCTCAAAAAAGCATTGTTAGAAATGTCAGGGACCAGCTCACGGAAAGCTCATCTCAGGCCTTGGGCAATTTCTTGTCTTCGGTCCCAGAAGAAATCATTTTGTAAGCAAGTCCGCCTATCAGAAAAACACCTGTGTGCCAGATGTGTGCAGCGGTATGTGAGCAACTGCAGACCCATCTGCAGAATTGCCTAAACAGGGAGACAGGCAATCTGATCATCAAGGGACTCTGGTAAATGTAGTAGCACAGGCACTATCAGAGCAACAGACCAGGCACGTTTGGGCATTCAACAGAGAGAAAAAAAACTGAAAAATAAATGCTCTTTTTTTAAACCTCCAAAAAGTTGATGAAATTTATTTGTTCACTGAGCAGGAAAACAAAGTTGGTTATAGAAACAGTTACTGGGGGCCCGAGTTTGGGCCCTTGTCTGGTTGCCATCCGTGGCCCTCAGCCCACAATGAGTGGCCTTCCTCTCCGAAGCCTTTAAATAAATCATGCAACCAACCAGTGAGAAGCTTACCATTTTTTAATAGTCTGGCTCTGGAAATCTGGACATAATTGCATGGATGCCTGGGCTTTGGTAGAAAGTGCATTATTTCAACTCAGAAGGTCTGGATGCTTCCACTAACTTGTGTGATCCGGAGACAATTACTTTACAGCTCTGGGGTTCTGTTTTCTCATCTGTGAAAATGAATAAATCATCATAGTTCAGTCTCCCTCACTGAAAAGCAGGTAAGGAAGTCAGCAGGTGCAATGCCAGAGGGACCCTGTGAAAGGAAGAGGAAATAAATTAATACTGGAATGTATTATGCTTATAAGAAACCTGTATGTCATGGAATGAAAACCTCTCTCTTTTGATTGGAGGTGGAAAGTGTGTGTGTGTGTGTGTGTGTGTGTGTGTGTGTGTGTGTGTGTAAGTATTTGGCATTTCAACTTTTTTGAAAAACACAAGCAATGATGAACGTATGTTCTTTTAAAAATACCAGACTCTGAATGGCAAGGGTTATTAAAAACTAAATATAGTCAAACACAAGTGACGCCCCGTCCACCATCGCCGTCCACCATCAATGTCCTCAGTATCAAGTTACGAACAAGAAAGGCTTGATCCTCAATGCACTCAGGACCTCAGCGGGGCAGGGGGTTACCTGGTCTCCCCAGGAAGGCTCCGTCTCCACTTCCAGCTTGGCCCTTCCTGAGTGAATGCCCATACACAGTCCAGCTTGACCAGCAGCCATGATTCATGTGGGGTTCTGGATGACTACACTCTGCACAATCCCTAGAGGTGACGATGGGCCCCCTAACTCTTCCCCAGCAGGATTCCAGTCATGACACAATCTGACGTCCCTCTGTGGGGTGGAACAGGCACCTTTTACATGAGATGTCAAGTGCCTGGGGACCACAGGAATTGCCTGCCCTGTGTGAGCAAAGGGGAGGGGCAAGTCCCTGAGCTGGAATCAAGCGTTTGGGTTCTGTTCCTGCTTTGTCCTGGGTGAACTTAGGCTGTTAAGTTTTTTAGAGGAGTGGCTTATTGTGCCCACTTACTGCTCTGGGGTTCTGTTTTCTCATCTGTGAAGATGAATCAGTGGGGATAATCAATCACCTGCCTCCTTTCTCATACTATTGACAGGGTATCTAAAATATTGTGAAGTTGCCAAGAAATAAGTTAATGAGGTTGTTGATGAACTGAGGTTCTAGGGTTGTGACATATTCACCACTATCTACTCTGAGGTAGACTTGAAATTTGTTTATAGTTACAAATCTCATAAACTT
Organism: Callospermophilus lateralis; assembly: GCF_048772815.1. NCBI lineage: Eukaryota > Metazoa > Chordata > Mammalia > Rodentia > Sciuridae > Callospermophilus > Callospermophilus lateralis. The sequence continues at coordinate 101,703,631 of NC_135317.1, forward strand.
GGACATTCCTTTGTCCTCAAGGTTCCCATTCCTTTATGCTGAACTCTCCATTCATTGAAGGATTTTTTTCCCCATGGTGTATATATCCTCCCTTTCTCACAGTTACTCAGCTAGTCAGTTTTCCATTCCTATGACAAAATACCCAAGACTATAATCTTATAAGGAGAAAAGGTTTGTCTCTTAGTTACAGAGGTTTCAGTCCATGGTCATTCAGCCCCATTGCCCTTGGACCTGTGGTGAGACAGTACTTCAGTGGGGGAGTGCCTGGTGAAGGAAGCTGCTCACCTCATGATGGCCAGGAAGCAGAGAGAGAAAAGAAGGGACTGTCTCCTTCAACTTATACTCCCAATGACCTAACTTCCTTCTAAAGGTTCTACCATCTTCCGATAGCACTGTGGGGTGGGGACCAACCTTTCAATGCACAAGCCTTTGGGGGACATTGCAAACTACAGCATTCACCTCCATCACAACTCTCCAACAATCTGGGACTAGCAAAACATCCTCTTCTCACGCCTCATCCCTCACTTAACATGCCAGCTTTCCACAGTGACAAGGGGTTCTGAGAATTTCATCTTCTTGCTTTTCTTTGAGTGACATGCACACTGGCCCATGCTAGAACTTTGGTAGCAGCTGGGGATCTATAATCAGCGCTCTGACCCAAGAGCCTTTCTTGGAGAGAGGTGCCCGGGAAGAATTGGAAGCTGGGCCCTCTAGCAAGTCAGCCCAGCTTACCACCCAGGACTGTGCAGGGCCACTGAGGACCCCCTGCCCAGCTCTCCTTAAATCAATTTCCCAGCCCAGCAGAGAAACGGGGCAGGGTTGTATTGAATCTATTCCCCTCCATTGCCCCTCACTGCACTCCCAAATCACATCTAGCTTCCAGCTCTCTTCCAGCCAGTATTTAATCCTCGGCGGCGATCCTTTTAAGAAATTTAATTTCATCCTCCACTCTTTTCTCCCCATCTAACTTTGCCCATTAAAAAAAAAAATACTCCTGTGAATTTCCAGATTCTGACATCATATAAAAACTTCTTTGTTCCACAAAGCACTTGTTCCCCGTGCCTAATCCATCTCCCGATTCCCTTCCTGGTGATGCCCTGCATTTTCTGGGATTTATAGATCTCTCATTTGCTCGCTGCTTCTTACAACAGCCTGGAAGTGCAGCCTTTTAAAAATCAATCTGCTTCTCTGCTTCTTTGCCCCTCACCTCACAGTTTGCACAGAATGGCCGTCTGTGCCCTGAAGCCTCCTAAAGATATTATTAACTATTATTTTTGGAATCACCCCTAAGCTTGCCAGGAAATGGCTCCATGCTCTCACCCAAGGCCACACCAGTGTTCTCGCAGCCATCCACATGATGCCCTTATGCACAAGCCCGAGGAGCGTTTCTGGAAACATGAATGATAAACTCAAAGTCCCAGGTACCATCAGAGAGCTAGAGCTAGAAGCCTGTGATCTCCTAATGACTGAAGGAGCTATTCGAACTGCCATGTACCAAGCACCGTGCTGAGTGCTTTGCCTGAACCTTATCACCAGGCGATCTTTGGTGGGAGGTGTGGTCATCTTCCCCGTTTTTCAGATGAGGTTGAGGCCTGAGAGCTTGGGCTGCCTGGTGGAGGTCACAGAATCGGGAATGAGAGGAGTCCTGGGTCACCTCAGGCTGTCTGACTGCAAGGCCTTGTACATATGCACGACGCTGTGCTGCTCTCCTAAAAGATCAATTTGAAGTAACGGGGGCAGAGGGAAATCTCTACTAGAAGCACCCTGGGTGTCCAGCGGGACTCGGAATAAGAAATTGGTCCTCTGCAGCAGCTGGAGCCGGGGACCAGAAGGCCATCAGTGTGTCCTTTTCCAACACTCTCCTGGAGGGGCAGGGGCACCCCTGCTTCAGATCACGTGCTGGCAGGTGCAGACCCTAAGGATTCCGTGCTCTAACAAGCCTGATCTTGGCCTCTTCCCCCAATTCAGATAGGCCTTGGGGAGGGACTGATTGGCGAGAGGGAAAGTCACAGAAAACCGTGGTAGCCCTGAGGGTAGGGTGGAGACAAAGGCAAAGAGGAGTTCCCAGTGGAAGATGGCAGGCAGTGCCCCGGCCGAGGAGGATCAACAGCTGGGTGTGTGTCAGAGTGACCTTGAGGAGGTCCAGCCACCAGCTAACCTGGGTTCCTCCTCGGAAGGATAACCATGATGGAATGCACCTCACAGAACCGTGGTAAGGGCAAAATAGGAAATCATATGGAAAATGCTTGGCATGGTGCCTGACACATGGTAAATACCCAATAAATGCTAGCTATTACTATTATTAAGTCTGAGCCGTTGTAAGCTCACAGTGCCGGGCTCAATTTCACTCCTTATAAATAAACATTATTATACTAAATCCCCCGGCATAGAGAATTCTCATAGCCAATTCCTTTTCCATTTTGGGAAAGTGGGGGAGAAAGCCATGGTGCACCCAGAAGAATCTGCTCTGGGTTTGCCCTGGCCACAGCAGGTGTGGGGGGAGAGCTGCGTGTGTCTTTACACTTGTCCAGAGTCCAGCCCCTCTGGCATCTAGGGCTGTGACACTGGATGTGAGTTCTCCGTCTCGGACTGTACCCTCCCCAAGCACTTGCTCCTGGCCAATGTCCTATGTCCTCTTTGGCTTATTGCTCAGCATCTGAAATGGACAGGGCTGGGGAGACGTGGGAGCCATGACTATGGAAGAAAGGAAATGGATTCCTTGCTACTTATGTCTTTGCTCTCAAGCTGCGGATGGCCATGGGGACTTCCAGTGCTGTCAGGACCTCCCCTGCCTCTCCCCACCCCCTCCAGCTCAGCGAATTTACCATTGGAGAATGTCTTGGTTGGCAAGTGGGGGCCGAAAGAAGGAAGCAGACACTTGGAGCCCTAAATGCCAAATGCATCAGTCTAATTTATTCAGACAGGTTTTCATCTGGGTATTTTTCTATACTATCAAACTCTGTATCCTTCAGTGAAGACATTTGTCTTAGCTGAATAAAATCTCTTAATGGTTTAATAAAAAGCACTTAACTCAGTTTTCCTAGTTTTATGAGTGCCCTGAGGTCCTTTAGCAGAGCAAACATCTTTGCTGGGATCATTGAGGGAAACATAATTATTTTTCTGCCTTCTGATAGATTATTTTCTGAAAGGAACAGTTCCAGATGCTCATCATATGCTCACAAACTCTCTGAAGCTCCATCAAAGGATGGGTATTCTCAGCGACAAGCTCAGTGGTGTCCCTCCTTCCTTCCACCACTGACCGCAGTCCCTTCAAAGGCATCCTCTACATCTTTATTCCTTGCTTTGCTAAAATAGCATCAGGGCCATTATCATTGCCAATTTGCTCTGTTCAGAATAAATGGAGAAAAGAATCTGGAGGTTGGTTAGAACCAAGAGCCAGGAGCAAAAAGGCAAGCAGGAAATTAGGTCAGCAGAAATTCCATGAGGACAAAACAGTTGAAGAAGGCAGAGAAGACTAAATGGAAAGAACCAGGGAAGAGTCGGAGAGAGGAGAGAAAACCAGGCGGGCAGGAGGTACCACACAGGCAAGGGGAGGCAAAGGAGAGAGAGGGCAGGCTCAGGCAGGCTCAGTGGAGAAGCCAAGGAAAAGGGAGGACTCCGGACACTACACAAGAGCTGGAAACACGGTGGACATCACAGAAAGGGGAAGAGGCCCAAGCAGGAGGAAGGGGATACAAGGATATGTGGGACAGTGGCACATTCAGGGATTATAGATGGTTGAAAGAGAGAGTTTCCTAATTAGAGGGAGCATTGAGATAGTTTTCATCTTTGCCAGGAAGTGAATAAAGGCTTGGAGAAGTTAAGAGACTGTTCATCCATCTGTCCATCCATTCATTCAGTTGGACAAATACGCATTGTACATCTCCAACATGCACTTGGCCAAGACAAACAAGGTCCCCAAGCTCAAGGAGCTCAAAGCCTGTGTGGGAGCAGCACAGGGCGAGAGCTGGGAGTCTACAGAAGAGCCCCGACGGCCATGTGTGTGCAGCACAGGCAGTGTGACAGGGATGGGTGGGCATGTGCCAGGCGGCCCAGAGGCCAGCTACCAGCAGTCCACCAGCTGCAGAGGTTCAGTGGCAGAGCCCAGACTGCAAGCCCAATCTCCTGGCTCCAGCCCCCCAATCTGGCTGCTCCAACACCCTGACATCTCTCAGCTGGGCACAAGGGATCAATGCCAATAGCAGCCCCTTTTCCCATCTGTCATGGAGTCCTTCACTGTCCTCTTCGGGTTAAAATCCAAACTCTGAGCACTCAGGCCCTATTCCTTCTAGTCTGTTTCTTATGCTTTTCCCCCTCCCTGGTGTATGCTGGCTGCCCTGGAATACTTGGTCCATGAGTGAACCAAGTAACCTGTAAAAGAACCTGTTCTTTTACAGGTTAGTCTCTCTTTGTGAGGCTGTGCTCCCTGTACCTGCCCCACCCACTCTCACAGTGCTTGACATGTGTTTGAATCCACCCCAAGGCTCCACTCAGGCTCCTCTCCTAAAAATCTCTCCCCCACTAGCCTCCAATCTGAACCCCACAGATCAGGGGGCCTTTCCCTGGGTTCCCACTACAATGTTCTCATAGTGGTCACCACACTGCATGTTTTAACACTCTCTTGACTTGTCAGCCTCCCCCGGTGCACTGCAGGGCCTCTGAAGGCAGGAGCTGTACCTGTTCACCCACCTGTTTTGTCCCTAGTGCTCCCATAATCCCTTGCTTACAAAAAGAGTTGAATAAATGCCTGGGGAGTTGGCTTGAGAAGAGTCCCCAATGAGTTAAATTGCAAGCAACCCTTAATGCAGTTCCAAGCAATTGGCCAACAGCCTTTCCCACTTGAGATGAGACTGCAAAATGGAATGACAAGTTTCCCCGGGACAGACTGTAGGGGAGGTCTACACGGCGAAGTCTTCTCTCCCGTTCTGGTGGTTCATGCATGGCCGTGGTTCATGCATGGCCGTGGTCCAGGAGGGTGGTGGGCTTTGGGTTCTCTTGGTGCTAGTCCCACAATTTATAGAACCTCAGAGAAATTTAGTGAGTTTGGGTCCTATCACCCTCACTGGGAAGCAGAGGGATCCTCTCTCCCTCATTTTGCATTATTCCCAGCTGGTTAATTTATTCATACCTTCAACTGATAATTGTAAAGCACCATGCTAGAGATTCAACTTCCGGCTGTATCTTCTCCTTGTACATTTGTTTTCAGAGGCTTGAGATGCAGAATGTTACTGTTCTTTGCTGAGTAAACTTTAATCAGCATTTTCCTCATTAGCCTATGGCAGCATAGAAGCTGATGGTTCATGCAATTCGTTTTATCTTTTTAAATTTAATAAGACACAAGTTGGATGGTCATTAAGGGGTCCCCTGTTGTGCGTGCAAAAGCCCAAAACAAATATGGATAAAATTAACTGTGGTTCATTATGTTCAGCAAGAAAAGTTCCATCTCTTCCCATCATCACAGCAAGGGCCACAAGGGCCAGGTCAGGGAAGAGCTGTTTGTACTTTCTCTGATTGTCTATATCCATTGACATAACGAATGTGACGGTTAAATAGTGGTTCTGGTTAATTTGGTCATGCTAGAAGCTGCTTTAGATCACCATAGTGCAACCTAGCAGACTTCATTCACATCATTTTATTAAGCAAACATTAATTTATGAGCTGGTGCTAGCACCTAGAGAAGAAAAATTGCCTCTGCTTTTAAAGAACTCAGCTTACATACCAGAAGATGGTGACACACTGGCCTCTCTCTGCATGTGCGCAGTGCAGTGTGGCACACTTGGGGTGGAGCCTGGCCAGGGAGGTGGGCTGCACCAGGCAGGTGGGCTTACCTGGCCGGCCTCACAGAGGCAGTAGCCCCTGCAGGTTGATGGGTTGGCTCTGAAGCAGAGGAATGCCAGCCAGAACAGATCTTGCTACCATTCCCAGCAGTCGGCACTAGGACAGCACTTTGGGGCAGAAGAGTGTGCTTGTTCCTAGGAAAAAGTTCTGGGTTGGCCTAGATTCCCAGATTCCTGTCTGGTTCCCAGAGTAAGGGTTTGAACTGAGAGATTCTCTGGAATGCTCTGGTGCTCCCTAACCCCACTACTGTCCTCCTCCCCAGAGCCACTCAGGAGGACAAGCCTGCTCTCTGCTGGAACTGTACCTCCCTGTGCTCAGGGACGATATCCAATAGCACCTGCCACCCAAAGGTTGGGGAAGTGCTCAGCCTTCTCTCCAAGCAACAGAGAAAGCAATTCCTGGTCCATGCCTGAAACCTGCTCCCAGTAGGGTACAGTAAGATAAGGGAGCACACTGAAATTCATCTCAAATTCTAATCCCTAAAATCAGTCTGTAGGATAAGAGCTTCCACGCTGCAGGCTCCCCCTCAACCTGTGGCACTAGCGCAGGTGGCAGATGTTAACAGTGGCCTCTACTGTCCAGATGTGGAATTACCACGTGCTGCAATCCTGTCTAGAAATTTTCATATTCATTCCTTCATTTATTCATTCATTCCTTCAGCCGGAATTTTTCAACACACCGTTGTTAATGTTAACTATGTGTAAGGCTGGGATAGTATGATTCGAAGGGTGCGAGGAGGAACGTCCCTCTCTCCTTTTCCTAACCCCACATTTCCCTCTCACTGGTCCAGGCACACTACTTGCAATTTGCAAATTTCTCTATCCTTGTGATACAACATACTAGTCTAAACACATTAACAAATTATTCTTTGGCAGCCAGTAACACTGTAGGAGAAATTAATTTATTCTATCAGAACGAAGCATCTGTTGAGTAAATAAATACAGAACATGTGAGTTTGGATTAATGAAAGGGTAGGAAATGGCCTAGGATATGCTTCTAACATGGAGTAGTGCCATGAAACTCAAAGAGCTACAGAAGAGGATTCGGAGCATTAAGCACTAGAGAAGACAGGGAGATCAGAGGAAAGGCCATATGACCACGGCTTTGGGAGTTAGTTCTGACCTCAAATTAGCTTTTCTCATTTACTAGCACTTGATTTCAGGTGAGCTTTTATATTTTTATTTTTAATTAACATGTAATATTGTGCACATTTATGGAGTACAGTGATTATATAAAAACATACACCCACACACCAGGAGCACTGATCAAATCAGGCTAATTAGCATTTCCATCTCATCTTTTCTTTACATGTGGAGCCTTTGACTCTTCTAGTTCTTCAGGAATGTGTAACAGTCTGTTGGGAACCACTTGGGTGAGCTTCTCTCTAGAATCCTCATGCAGGGTTGTGGGAACCCATTATAAAATGCCGTGCATGGTGCTCAGCACAGGGCCAGGCATAGCCAGAGTCTCTGAGGCCGCTCACACTCTGGGCTGCGTCCAACCCTCCCCTCTGCTCACTGTACTCTCTGGCCAGTTGCTGTGCTGCCTTCCAAACCATGCAGACCCTCCTCAATGACAGCCTTTAGGGCATGTCCAAACCTCCGACTCTGCAGCTGGAAAAGGAGCCAGGGTCAGTCCGGAGGCCCTTAGGAATCCTAGGGCCGTCATCAGTTCTGGGGTTGCTCTGAAGAGGCTGAGGAAGAGGTTCCATGGAGATTCCTCCAGAGCTTAATGCACGTGGGCAGATGAGTCCTGTGGCCAAGCCTGCCTGTCCTCCCTCTGCTCCTTCTCCTGCATGGCCAGTGTCACTACCATGTAGTTAGGAGTTACTTATGAATTACTTAGTTACTAAGGAGTTACTTAGTATTTCTCTAGAATTGCACTAGATTCCTATTCTTGGAGATTTGAGATATATTTGTCAATGGTTGTGCATCTTCCAGAATTAGCATGCTGTAGCTTGGCTCAGAAGTGACTGGAAGATTGAGCTACCCAAAGTAGCTGGAAGGGTTTTTCAAAGGAATCTACCAGCTACAAAGCATATCTGTCTTTTGTTGTTATATCAAAACACCCGAGGCTAGTACTTTACAAAGGAAAGAGGTTAATTTGGTCCAGGATTCTGATGGCTACAAAAGTCTAAACAGCATGGCACCAGCACTGGAAGTATGGCAAAATACTGGAGATGTGGAAAGGGAAATGGCTACATGCAGAAGGGGCCAAGCATGAGGGGAAGCCTCACTTTATAACTCCACTGGTCCTGTGTGGGGAGTAATTCACCCCGAGGGCGGAGCTCCATGACTCAATCACTTTCCGCTAGGCCCACCTCTTGTAGATCCATCTCCCAGCACCACACTGGAGACGAAGCTCCCGACACATGGAACTTTGGGGGATACTTTCAAACCACATCCAGTCTGCAGCAGAAAGACGGTCAGATCCTTAGAAACCCACACTTCAGATTCTTCCTCTGTGAGTCAGTAAGCCATGGTGGCCAGGTGGTGCTGTTACTGCAGCTTAGAGGTAAAGATGGGAAGTGAGGTCATCTCAGGCACTCTGGCCACCGAGTCCAGCCAGGAGGCCATGCCCAGTGGGAGCCGGTAGGCTCCTGGGGAACTTCGTGTTTAGGGGACCTACTTTGGGGTACTGAGTGATGGGATTATAATTACTGGAGATTATAATCTCTACCCACTGAGAGACCTCTTCCCCCACACGAGAGCAGAGAGCATCCTAATCATTTTAAGATGGACAGATGGAAGCAAGACAGGCTCCCCTGGGCATGCTCCTCGTTCATGGGGGACCTCCTCAAGAGGGCCCCCAGAGGGATCTGCCCAATCTAAAAAGATCGAGTGCTTAAAACGAGTATAATTAGAGAAACAGAAGCAGAAGAGCTTAAGCGATTTGCCCGAGGCCAAATCTGGAATCCTCGCTGGGACTGGACCCCATGTCTCCTTTCTTCTTCATTCATCCTGCTGAGCCTGCCCCGCTCCGTCCCCCCTCATTCCTATTCATCTCTTGCTCTCATACTGATGCTGCTCCATGTGAACATATGTGCACACGTTTTGGAAGTTGGTGCAAGTTTTCTCACGTGAAAACTGTGTGAGCCTGTGTGTATTATAAATTTGGAGTTTTCCATTACCCACCCCAAGAGAGATGCCAGTGAAGTGGGAAATCCAAGAGAGGGATTACATCTAACCCTAAATGCTTTATTTTCAGTTCAAGAATAAAATACATCCCCCTCTATTTGCAGCACATTCAATTCCTCTGTTTTGCTTTGATATCATTCATCTCAGGTAGTTTGCATTCCTCGAGCCCCCAACAAGTGACAGCACAGGCATCGAGCCACCCAGGAGCATGCCGGGTGGCAGAGGAGGACAGCTGGAGATTAAATACTTGCTCTGCAGAAAGCCACACTTGCATGGCCTGTCCCCATCACCAGGGATGATCAATCAAGAGGTTGAAGGACTGCAGGAGGGAGTGACAAACTGGAAAGATGATGGGGACAGGGGACTTATGAAGCTTCCCTCCTTCGACCTTGCCCTTGTGCAAGAACTAAGTACGTGTCGTATGTGCGAGCCTCAATTAGAGCATCCTTCGCTTAATTTTCTTTTAAATACCTTCCCTCCCTTTCTTCAGACTCAACCTGGCTGGCCTTCCTGGATTCCCCAGGCCGGTAGCATCTTTCCGGGTCTTACATTTGTATGATTTCCAGATGCTGGGCTTGTCCATTTTTATTAGACGGTGCACTCCACAGGGCTGGGAGCCGGGTCCCCACGCATCAGCAAAGCACTGCGTGCGCCTGGCCCTTCACAAACAATGCAAACAGACAAGAAATTGGCTAATGCCTGAGATAAGCAGTTGACACAAAAATCCACATGTAGATGGCATTCTAATGAGAGGTAAAAGCACAACTCTCCACGTGGGGTTATAGAACGCAAGCTCTTCAAAAAGATAAATGTTGCAACCCAGAAAATTTCATCAGCAAAAAATATTCTAAGCAGGTTCCCCCGAGTCGGCGCAGAACATATGAAAATGGCATATCTCCTTTTACTTGGGAGCTAGAAAAGAAAATGTTATTAGTGGGAATGACATATGTGAGCTTCACTGTGAATAAATATGCAGAGTCTATATATATTATATGCATAATAATAACACCTCAAATCTATATGGTGCTTTTCTTCCCAGGAACTAAAAATGATCCATGGTTATTATTATCTCATTTATCCTTGCAGATTTTTTTTCGCTTGTATTTTGCTAGTTTATTACCAAAATAGAGAAACATTTAAAAGCCATTCTTTTGGCTCTTCTTTCCATGCAGTTCTACCTTTCCATTATATTCTCCTTAAAATGTAGTTAGGGGAAGGAACTGTAATTCTATTACAGATCCTGGAATTTATTCATGGGTTTAGAGAGCAGGTGCCTCTCTAGTGCTGTTATAGGTCTCTAAAGACCAATAGTTTTGAGTTTACTGTCCCTGCCCCCATTCTCAGCTTCCAGAGTTCAAATTCCCAAAAGGTCACCATTTAGGGGGTGGGGATCATGTCAGGTAATGTGTTTTCATTGCCTTACAGAGGACAGGTTGCATACAAAGCTATTATTACCTGCTAATGCTTTTGCAAAAATCACTTAGTGGATAAATTAATCTACTTTCCAGCAAGCCCAGCAGAGGCTGCTGAGTAGGCTACAGGGGTTTTATTTTGTGTGAATTTTGGTTGGGAAACATGGCGTTGAGCGGATGGGGGACATGCAGAATGTGAGTTTTCCAGGGAGCTCCAAAGAAGTAAGGCACAGAGGGTGCCTGTCTGAAGCAGGCCTTGGGAGGTCCCCAAGAAGCAAGAGGACACTGTGGACCGGTGCTCAGTCAAGATGGGGAAGTGGAATAAGGAGCAATGAACCCCCCCACACACACACAGAGAGCAGATCCTCCCAAAAGCAAAGTGGAGATCTAGACAGTTCCCTAGTCAGGGAGGCACTTGGCTACATGTTGTCATCTCAGTCCTCTGGGCAGTCTCACAAGCTAGACTTGAATGAGACCATTTTATAGACACGCAGACTGATGCTCAGAGGGACTGTGCTGGTCCTGAGATCACCTTGTCCTGTAAACATGGCACACGCCAGGCTGCTTCCAGGATGTAGCAGACAGGTGTGTGGTCAGCGAGGACCCTTGATTGTTCCCTATGCGGAATCTAGAGGGAACGAAACCGCAGGCTGCCAAGTGCAGGCGTATCCATGGACTTAGGGCCATCCCCTGGGGAGCAGCCTGGTGTTCCCCTGGCTCCCATCAGCGCTGTACCGGGTCCTGCCGCCTGGCTCTCCTTTACTACCACAGGCATCTCTACACCACTGACTTTAATGTTTCCCTTTTACTGCGGAGATAGCATGCTCCTTAAATATCATTTTATTATAGGACCATTGAAGTTTGAAGGCACAGCCAGATGCTCTGGAAAAACTGCCAGTTTTAGTCCCCCGATGATTTCAAATTCCTCGTTATTTCTTGGATTTTCCTTCTTGTATTTGCTGATTGATAATAAAAAAGTTGGGTGGGAGCGAGATTTCTTTTCTGATCTGGGATAGCAGCAGGAATATTTGGGGGCTCTGAGTTCTATCTGAAGAGTCATTAGGGAAGCTTCCTGAAGAAGGTAACCTGGATTTTGAAAGATGAACATAAATTCACCAGCTTACAAAAGGAAGGGAAAGAGGCTTGCAGGCAGCGGGTGCCCAGGGCGTGGTACCTGCAGAGGCTGAGCATAGCTCCCAGACCGCAGCTCCCGGGGACTGCAAGTGTATTGTGTGTGGCAAGAACTTGGAGTCCTAGGAAACAAAGCCATGGAAGGAGACCAAGGTTCGGATTGTCAGGGACCCTTGCACCAAAGATCTTCATTCTGCCTTTCTCACCCCAAAGTGAGTCATTCACCTTGCTAACATCATTTCATGAAATGCCTGTTCCAACTCACCGGCACCCGCTCCCTCTCTCAGCCCCTGGGAGATGGAGAGAGTACGCAGGAACGTGCCGGATCCTTAAAATTTTACTTTGGCAGCAGGTGGTGACGCTGAGAGCAGAGAGATCAGGCAGAAGACTGGGGAAGAGTCTAGATGTGTTCCTGAAGCCTCAAGGAAAGCAGTGCTGGGGACAGAGGGCAGGGAGGGATCAGGGGACACTGAGGCAGTAGAGAGGACCTTGTTACTGGTCACCTGTCCTGCTGCAGTGTGAGCAGCTGTCACAGCGGACTTCCTCATCTCAAACCACTCACACGCTTAGAAACCAGCTCTCTGCACACATCCCAGGCTTTGTTCTCCACACTTAGGAATATAGCTAACTGAATCCTAGGGACAGTCCATGAGGTAGGAACCACATTCTCTCTCCTTCACAGGTGGACGTCTGATGCACAGAGAGGCCACACAGCTGTGGGGCAGTCGGGGCCCCAGTGCCTGTGCTTCTGACCCCTGCTCAAAGCCGCCTGGGTTCACTCACGCACTCGGCCAATGTGCAGCCCCAACCTGCCTGTGCCACTCTTGACCTGTGGTTATGAGCACCAACCCCTGCCCCACACCAGCTGTCCAGGGTGTTCAGACCTTCAAAGACAGAGCTCTCCACCACCACCACCACCACCCCCGTGTTGCCTTCTAGAAGTTTCCAGCTAGTCTCCCCATCTAGACTCTTCCTCACCCCAGGGCTCACTTGACCGTGGACTCTCCTCTCGTGCTGTGGGATCACTTTCATCTCCCAAAGAATGGAGCCAGAACCCACTGCTCCAACCTCGAGTACCGAACCTTGTGTTAATTTGCTGTGCTGCCATGACAAATCGCCACAGAGTGGGCAACTTCAACACCAAGAATTCATTTCTTTCTCCTGGCCTGGAGCCTAGAATTCCAAGATCAAGGTGCTTACGGGGCCAGTTTCCTCTAGGCATTTTCTTGCAGTTGGCTGCCCACCTGCTGCCTCTTTGCCTGGGTGCCTGTGTGTGCACTCACCCCTGGCATCTCTGTGTGTCCTGATCTCTCCGTCTTATCACAATACCAGTCAGTTTGTTTCAGGACCCACCCATTGGCCTCATTTTAGCTTAATCGCCTCTTTATAGACCTTATGCCCAGATATGGTTGCTTTCTGAGGTCCTGAAGTTAGGATTTCCACATACAAACTTGGGGGAGACACAATTCCATCCACAACAGGGCTCTTCTCTCCATCATCTCTGCCTCTTTGGCTCATGGTACAACTTTCTCCCAAAGACACTTGTCTGGAAAGACCCCCCTATCATGGAATTGCAATGAATTAAATTAAAATATGTTCACTAGTAACATGGCTCTTTCCAAAAATAGGGAATGTTTTTATGTGAGATTCCTAAAATGACATCCCTCGGCCTGGCTCCCAGGGAACAGCATGTGCGCTGACAGCTCAAGGGAGGCCGCGGTGACAGAAGAATACAGGCTAGCCATGCATCTCCTCATTTTAATGCACTTCATTAAAACCAGCGTTTTATTACAAAGACCTGCCAAAGTGAATATTAGACAGAAATGCATGTTAAGCTGCCATTGATCTTTCCGGGTGGATTGCACATTAAAGAGTGCACTTTCTCCCTCTGTTAGCTGCTCACACATAAAAGGGAAGCAGAAATCAAAGGGAAAGTGCTCCTGCCTTATCCCCACAACATCACTATGGCTACCCAGTGGGGCCGAGTTCTGCCTTCTAACCTGCCTGGATCTTCAGGCCTCCCTCTTCTCTGCCCACCCACCGGCCTTCCTCCATGCCCGGGAGGACACTGGCAGTGTACCTGGTTGCTTTGTCCAACCTGGAGCTTCCACTGCAGCCTGAAGTGTGTTCTCCATGATGTATTCCCCACGCCAAGGGAGGTGCTGGTTCAGGAAGAGGGCTGGGGCGCGTGCTGGTGATCTGCATGTATGTGCCCATGCGTGTTTGTGTCACCTTGTAGACAAGAACAGAAACCAGAAGTTTAATGGAAATGGGAGAAAATGCATTTGGCAGTTGGGGAAAGAAGCTGTTAAGAAATTGTGTGTCTGGGGTTTACTCTAGCTTGAGATGGAGTCCTGGCGTGTTTTCCAACCGTCGGTCAGCCCATCCTCACTAGGATTCCTGTCTGCTGAAGTAGAACAGCTCTAGAGGAGCGAGTGGGGTTGAAGTGTTACGGGCTAATCCTGCCAAACAATTTCCTCCAGGACCACTGCTTATTTTAAAGCAATCGCCTCTCCTGCCCCTACTGTGTTCTCTTCCTCTCCTACAAACACTTATCCTTACCCTCATCCTAACTGCTGCTCAGTGTAGCCCCCCAAAGCCAGAGGCCCTGCCCCTCAGGCAGAGATGGGCTGTGAGGCGTGGGGGCCCCCCGCTGTGGTTTGGAAAGGCAGGTGAGAGGCCTCATTCTTCTTCAACTAAGCTAGCGGTGCTAAACCTGAGAATCAAGTCGGATTCAGACCTCTGGACACCCCCGCCCTGCAAGATGTCACCTTTCTGACCTAACAGCTTCCTTAATGCTTGCAGATCATCACGCAGCATGGATTATCAATATGGCAACAAGTACAGACTGGCATGGTCACTGGACCTGTCAGGGACCCCAAACAAAGGTTTTTTTTTTACAAGCCATGATGCAACCGTCACAAAGATGGGCAGGGAGGACCTAAGTGAGTTCATTACTCAGACCCGTACATCAACCGCAGTCTCCTGACTCAGGAGACAGTTCTTCTGTTTCACTAATCACAGTGTATGCATTGCCGATCTAGTGGTCACCGCTGCCCCTTGTTTCCCTTTGAAGAACTTCTGCGCCCACTCTTCCATCCCACTCACTTACCCTGCAGCAGCTGAGACCCTCACCCACCATCCCCTGCTCGGACCACTGCGGTCGTCTCTAGGCTGGTCTTTGTGCTTTCAGCCTCAGTACCCTCTCACTTTGTTACCAGTGAGGACTGGTAACAAAGAACAGTTGTCTCCAGTCTAGAACCTCGCTTCCCAATTTTTAAGACCATTAGAGGTATCCTACTTCCTCCAGAATCAACCTTGAGCTCCTTCCTCTGCCTTCCGAGCTCCCTTGCAGTCTGACTCTAGAGTAATTCTACTCTGTCATCTCCGAATCCCCCAGCTGCCAAGAAGCTCCCAGTCCAGTCACAAGAAGCCACACAGCCCCCCCTCTACCCAACCGTATAGCTCCTCCGTGACTTAGCGTGTCTTTTCCACCCACTGGGAAGCCCTACCCACATGCCACCCCAGCTCCTTGCTTGGTAAACTTCTGCTCACTCTTTAGGGTCCAACTGGAACCCCTCCTGTTGTCTGACACTTTTCTGACCCAACCACACATCAGCGGCCCTTTGAGTTCTGCTCTCAGGGCCTGACTCTTTATGGAGACCGTCTTGCTTGTTGTTGGAGCCCCCAGAACAACCAGCAGAGGCCAGGAGCCCATCTCCAGGCCAGCTCTCCAGGGCCTCTCACTTGCTGGCCAACTCCAACCAGCAGCTGTGCGGGCCCAGCAGCCTCAACAAGCCCACCCACAAGGCCAGGGTCTTCCTCGCCAAATGCCCGTCTTCCTGGATTCTCCGCCTGGCTTAGCGGCAATCTCCAAGTTGAAGATCATCTTGAGCCCTCCCCCAGGCCTATCTCGCCCATTTTACTTCTTACATATCCACGGTGTCTCTGCCTTCCTCTCCTCCCACTGCCAACCGCCCACTCTGACCTTCACTGACTGTTCCCCGAACTCTGCCCTGCTCTCCACCAGGCCAGCTGCCACTGTGGATAAGCACATGTTGACCAAACGAACATGTTTTGTTAAAGGAATGTCAGAAGGTAATAGAAATGAACCAATAGAGCCATATACCAAATTCTCAGTATGCATTATCTCAATGAAATCTCACATGAAATCCATGGGGCAAGTAGGGTTTGTTCCCACTCACATAGAGTTCAGGAAATTCAACCTCATAGAGAGTGACTTGCCTAAGGGTAGAAGAGGGATTTGAAACCCCGTCTGTACCTCCATCTCTGGCACTTGCCCCGCATCATGCCTTCTCCTTCACAAAGCTCCAGTAGCAAGCTCTTGCACCCTCAGAAGAGCCCAGGAGGGAAGGTGTCCCAACCACCACAATCAGATCAAGATGCCCTGCGCCACCCCAGCCATTCCTGCTAGTCTGCGGACCTCCTCCTCGGGCTCTGCATCTCTGCAGGCCTGGAGCTGAGCACAGGCTTCCTCTGGTGCCTTTTCATATTGCAAACTTCTATCTAATTTGCTGTTCCCACTCTCCCTAAGGACACATTTACGTTAGTACTTTCAAGGCAAGATTCTCTCTATGAAGCAGGCATGAATCCATCTTTCCCTGGCATCCACATTACAGGAAATGCAGTGCTTTAGATATTAACGAGTAATTTTCTTTGCCCAGTGCAGTTCAAAATTCAATAAATGCTGCTTAAGCCTAATTCTCCCACTTATAGGTCAGAGAGTAGCCTTGTGGAGGTGGAGAGAAAATTCCCACATATTTCCTTTCCCTCCTCCTGCCTCACAAGCCCTGTTCCCTTGGATATCGGTGGCTGTCACTAATAGCATATGAGCTGCAGTGTCAAGCCCCATGGTTCAAACTGGCCTCATGTCACACCCCCAAAGCACGGTCCTCTATCTCTGTCTCTGCAGGAGCCCATCCAGCATCTCCCCTGTGGGCTGAAATCCCGTGGTTAGAAAGGTCACTCCTCTGACTTAAGCAGTGCTCAGTCCTTGGGTCCTCTTCTGGCATGGGAATCCGTGAGGTCATTTACATCTTAACTTCGTTTAGCTCATTGTTTTATTTGGAAAACCAGGTCAACTTGTCATTTGAACTTGGGTTTGAATGGCTTAAGGAAAATGGAGCAAAAGACAAACGGTTCTTTGCAACTCTGGGGAGGCTGATCCTTGCTGGTAGGGTTGGCGAGGGGTGCAGGGAGGAGAGAGCAAGAGGCTGCCTCTGGTCTCACGCTGGGAGAGAGTGGACGTCACCTTGTGCAGGTCGCACTTGCTCAGCTCTGATTGCAGGACTCCTAGGGCACTGAGGAATATAGGTCCAGGTCTGCTCTCTGCAAGGAATAATAATTCAGTAAAATCTCAATTAAAACTAACTCATAAATCACATTTAATGTGGCCCTGATGGGTCAAATCTAATATGCCAGGCCTATTAATCTTTTGGCAACCCCTGGAATCCCACCCTCCCTCTTCTGAGGAGTCAGGGGTTAAGGTCTAATCTCTCCCACCTCTGATACGGATTAATTAGACCCCAGCGAACAGGGGACAGGAGGGTTTAGGACTGTGTCATGTCCTGAACCTGGAGCTTGGCAGCTTGGTACTGCTGGGAGTCCAGGAGAAGGGAGCCCAGATTCCTGAGCAGGCAGTCTGTCTGCTGGTGCGGAACATGCCAGGTGCAGGCTGCTAATGTGCGGATGTAGTTGCAGGAACTCAAAGTGCAATCTGGCAGGTTAAACAACTTTTCCACAGGGCCTAACAATGGCAGGTGGTCCTTCCCCTGAGCAGTGGACATCAGGGGCCTGGGGGAAGAAACAATGTTAACTGACATAAGGAGATCAGTGATATGGAGTCCCACAGAGAAAACTAGCAGACTCTCTGGCCAGGCCAGGAAAATTAGGCCATGCGTGGCAGAGCCCAGTAACTGGGCAGAGACTCAAGGCCAGGAAGACCAGGGCAGCACACACAGGTCAACTGGGAAGATGAAAGGACCCTGTGTTTATCGAATTGAGACAGCAGGCCAAGAGACAAGGTGGAAAATGAGCTCTACAGATCTAGAGCTGGAGGTGGGGAGGCTTCCCTAAAGCCTCAGAGGACTCTGAGGACCAAGTTGGTGTCAATCAGAAAGAATGATTGGAACATCGGGTTTGAAGCCAGAGATGTTCATCTGATTGCTAGCTACATGACCCTGAATCAGGCACATCACCTCTGGAGCCTCAGTGTTCCTACCTTTAAAGCAGGGTTCATAATAATTAGTTGCAAGGTTTTTTAAAAATATTTTTCGTTGTAGATGGACACAGTGCCTTTATTCATTTTTATGTGGTGCTGAGGATCAAACCCAGTGCCTCACACAGGCCAGGCAAGTGCTCCACCACTGAGCTACAGCCCTAGCGACAAGATTGTTTTGAGGATTGAAGTGGAGGCTTCAACAGCAGCCAGGGCCCTGCCTCCAGGGGGGCAGAAGGGGTTTAATTGTCGGGAGTGCAGTGCAACATTGGAAAGGCCATTTCTGCACAGCAAGTCCACATGGCCGAAGGCAAAACTGAGGTCAAGGTTGCAGAGCCAGGGTCCCAGATGGTAAACCAGCTTTGGTGCGGGTATCAAAACATGAGGACCCAGTGGGAGCTGGCGGTCTCAAGCTCTCTGCAGCCCCTCGGGGACCAGCAATGGTTCCATCCACAGGGGTGTTCACGGAGGAGGGAAGGTTCGGGACCAGCCTGAACAGAGCTCTTGGCAACTTCTCCACCCCCTCCCCCCTCCCTCCCCTCTTCTTTCCTGCCTATTTTCTTTCCACACATATTTCTGGAGCCCCCGATGTGTGCCAGGAGCCAGAGTCTTGAAGCTGGGAACCTGCAGGGCTGCAGAGGCTGGTCCACAGGCCTCCCAGCTCCAAAGAGAAAGCAAGCGTCTTCTCACTTTTGAAAGACCTCATAAAAAAAATCTCATGAGGACACTTAAGTGTGATCAATGTACTTTAAAATCTACTTGAGCTTCTGTCATCAAGTCCCATCTTGTGCCCCTGACTGGCACAACATAATCACTAGCACTTATCAAGCACTTAAAATGTGCCAGGCGCCAAGCAAAATTTTGTGAGGTTGATGATCTCAGCTCCCTAACCAGGGGACTTCAGTAAATGGTCTTTCTCCCCATCGCATAGGTCAGGATGCTAAGGTGGAAAGAAGTGAAAGAATCTGCCCGAGATCTTACAATAACTAAGTAGGAAGCTGGGATTCCAATCAAGACCCAACTGAACATTTAATGGCTCTGTGTCATCAACCCTCTACCCAGGGCCAGCAGGGCTCCTGTTCATCCCTCCATGATGCCCCTCTGCCACCTGGTACCTGGGCCTGGAGAATTTTAATGAGGGCTGGCTCCCAGGACTCCCCAGACTCAGTGTCCTCTGGGTATGTGCAGGGCAGGATGGGCACCTGTCAGGGCTAATGGCCCGCTCCCCTGTCCCCTCCTAGAGAAGCAAAGCCCTCAGGGGACAAAGCACACTCTCCACTGGTGGCTAGACTTCTCAAGCCTTGCCTTTGAATAATCGTCTTCATTTGTGGTGCTCTTTCCATGGTACCAGAACAGAGAAAAAAAATTAAATAAAGTAAATTGATAGAGTATGAGACAATGAAAAACAAATTTTCTCTATTATAATGAGCACTTTCCAGTGACCGTTAATGTAGCGTGACAGCAAAACGTCCTGCAAGGGCTGCTTCTCCGCTCTGGAGAGCGACCTCAGCTCACACGGAGTGTGTTCCCCGGAGTCTTTCTTTAGGTAATGTTGCTCTCCCTCTGCCCAGGAACAGTCCCAGGCTCCCCAGCCTCCGCCGGGTGCTCGAAGCCTGTGCTCGGTCTTTCCCAGCACCTCAGCCTTCCCATGCTCCTCTGCCGCTCCATCCCAGTCCCCTTGGTCAGTTTCTCCCCTTCCTAGGGGCTGGCAGTGTCCTCCGGCTTTGTGCCATGGACACTCTCAGAGGGCTTCTTGCTCCTCTTCAGGATTGTTCACATTTTGTTCATGATTTTGATTCTGGACATCAGATTTTGGAAGGCCTGCAGTTCCTAGGACAGAGGTTAACCAGGTCTGTCCAACCTGGTGGACAAAATGGATTTGCCCCTCATTCAGAAGTGCAGTGGGGATTTGTCCTGTCATCAGACTTTCCCTGATTAGTCCCCTTTGAGTGAAGGATTTCTACTAAGCGTTGGGTGGAAGATACTTGTGGTTTGAATTTTGTGAGGGCAGCAATCAGATATGTGGGACGTGAGGGACCTGCTTCTCAGGATTACAGAGCCTGTAGGATAAATGCATGTGCTTTTTGATAGCACATTGATGGATTGATGGTTCGGATTTAAGAGCCCTGAGACGGTCAGACCAGAGAGGAAAACAGCATCACTCCTGGTAGCCCTCTGCCGTATGTTTATATTACCAACTGCGTGGGAAATGGTGTTCTGTGGTCATCTGTCCAGCAACCTTCCCTGTGTCTTCCTTGCAGTGGAACCCCAACTTGGTTCAACTGTCTGAGGTCAGTTTAGGAGGAAGCTGAGTCCTACTCCAGCCCCTGGTAGGGAGGGGGGAACCTTGATGCATCTAAACCAACGATGGCATCTCTCTTCTCCTTTGAGAGTAATTGGCATAGAAATGGGCACATGGCACACTTCTGGCCAGTCGGTGATGTAGCTTTAGGGAATATGGTCACCTTTAAAAAGAAAGGAAAGTGCCTTTTGCCCCACTTACAAACCTTGATACTCCCACAGAGAGGGGTGACAATTGGTCCCGTGGCAAGTATTTTGGGATCAAGAAGACTCTAGCTTTCAAACAAAGGTCCACATAAGGAAAAGTGGATGCAGGAAGACAAAACTAACCTCGTTCTGTGCTGATTCATTGAGCTGATGAATAAAGTGGCTTTGCCCAAACTTTGACAAGCATATCTATTGAATGCATGGTAAAAGCAGAAAGGCAGAGGCTGCTA
This sequence comes from Callospermophilus lateralis, assembly GCF_048772815.1. Taxonomy (NCBI): domain Eukaryota; kingdom Metazoa; phylum Chordata; class Mammalia; order Rodentia; family Sciuridae; genus Callospermophilus; species Callospermophilus lateralis. Next base: position 101,724,125 of record NC_135317.1, read on the forward strand.
GAAAGAACGTACTAAGCTGGCCATGATGGTGCACTCCTGTAATCCCAGGGACTCTGGAGGCTGAGGCAGGAGGATCCCAAGTTCAAAACCAGTCTGGGCAACTTAGCAAGACCCTTTCTCAGAATAAAAAGTAAAAGGGCTTGGGATGCAGCTCTGTGGTAGAACACCCCTGGATTCAGTCCCCAGCACTACACACACACACACACCAAAAAAAAAAAAAAAAAAAAAAGCATACTTAATAGAGTCACAAATTAAAACCAGGAAGGAATCAAAATCTCTGGAAAACGGAGGAACCAGGAGCTCCTGTTGGAACCTTCAAATAAGTGATAGAAATAGACCTGATGGGCCTACAAGGCCACCTTCTGTCTCTAGGCCACCTTCTGCCTGGCTTTGGGCGCCAGACTCTCTGTAAGCGAGAACAAATGTGGCCCCTTCTAAGGCAAAGCCTCTCCGGAGTGCTTCAGAGAAGGCTGCCCTTTGGCCCTGGCTCCTGGCTCCTAGATAGTTACTGTTGCCTGCTCCCTTCTCTAATCAAAGTCCAATAACACAATTCTATGTTCTATAGAAACAATTTCCAAAACAAGGCTTATCACTGCATCAAAAAGGATGAAAAGCAAGTTATGAACCAGAAACACCCAGTGCAGCCGGTCACAAGCTCACCCCACCCCACCACCCTGTGGCCTTTGCTCCTGCACCCTGGCCAGATGTTTGTCTTGTCACCGTTGTTGTTTTGAGGGTGGTGACGATGCTCTAATCCTTGGTAGGAGTGGCATGATCTGTAAATCTCCCAACTCACCCTGTCAGTGTGAGTTAATCCAGTTTTAAGGCACCCTAACTTAAGTTTTAGGACATTTCCATATTTGATCATCATTACAATTCCCAGACTGGTTCCCAGTGAACCCAAATATTGAGACTGCTTGTTTTACTACAGACTCCAAATACACAAAATTAGCAAGATCAGCTCCCACAGTGTCGGCTGCTGCCAAATAAGAGCTCGGGAGAAGTCCTGTGTATATTATTAAATTGTGCATAATGATGGTGTGTGTCTAGAAACCGGCTTTCACGGGTGAGTACGTCTTCATCTCACAGGCTGTGACAGCGTGTCTGAACCAAGGAGCACATTTTGATTCTAGTCCTTCTAGTTCTTATCAGCTTCCAGTGGGCACCCGGTGCCCGAGGAGGCTGCGGTGGTCTCCTTCAGTGTGGATGCTCCTGTGTCTTCATTAGCGTCAGGTCAGACCTGTCCTGCTCACAGTCTTCCACATACTCCCTGTCAGGAGCCGATTCTCCCACGCAACCCCATCCACCCACGCAACTGGACCCAGGTCAGTAATGAATCCAAAAAGGAGTAGGGACACATATTCTAGGAGAAAGTGACAAGGACACGCTGTGAGTACCCACAACTGCTGGCCCTGGGATCCAGGCTTTCTAGTGTGATCTCATTTAATTCTCAGAATGACTCTGTGCTGTTGGTAGATCAGCCCCGTATTTCAGATCTGGAAGCTGAGGCGCTAGGGAAAGTAGCTTTCCAAGGTCATGCTGCTCTCGGTGTGATAGTCAAGGTCAAACTGAGGCTCAGCTCGATCCCGACTCCTCACTTTGCCTAGAAGACCTGCCTGCAGAGGAGGGAAAGCGAAGGCAGGGCAAAGAAATGGCCCAGGGAACAAGGGGGAAATAAAAGCAGAATAATTGGCAGAAATAAGAGTCTATCAGAAAGAGACCATTAAAAATTCATAGGGGTAGGAGTAAAAAGTCTCATTGAAAAGGAAATTAAAAAAATTGACAGAAAAGCATGAGCCGAAGCCATAAACACCCCAAAATATGAAAAACTAAGATTTCCCAAGAGATGTTGCAGAAAGATATCAAAATAAATGATGGGAATAAAGGAGGGTGAGGGTGGAAAGAAAAAAATACAAGATAGATGTAGAAAATTCACTTTCTCTTATTTCTTGGAAAGTCCCTTGTAGGTTATTTGAGTAAAGAATCAAGGAAAGAAGCTCTGATCAAAGCATGATTCGGCTCTGACATTAATGATAGCTAATCTTTGGGGAAGTGAATCCAATATTTAAAATTGTAGAAAGCCTCTCACCTCTCGGAGTGATTCCTGAAATGGAAAGCTGAGCCAGAGAGGTGAATGTTTTCTTGGGAGCAAAAGCTGTCCCTCCTGTGAGGAAAATTACATCCTCCTGGACACGGGGTGCTATAAATCTCAGTCCCAGCAAATTGTAACCACCAACTGCTACCAACCCCAACCAGAGGTCAGCCACTAAAAGAGGCCCCGATCATGATTCTCCAAAGTTGCAGTCCCCTGCGGTGTGGAAATCATTTCCTGGGGCTCTGAGGTTGCTCCTCCCATCCATCTGGGACCAGGAAAAAGTGATTCTTGAGGTTTTGAGTGATTTTTATGTGAAGCAGAGAAAAACAAACTGGATAGCAGAAGACCTGGCCCCCCCGCCCCCATCACACTGCCTGGAATGGGTCTGGGGCTTCAGCCGTGCAAGAGTAACCATGTGAGCAGTATCTGTGTGTACATGTGTCTAGCACGTGTGCATGTACGTGTGTGTCTGTGTCAGCACCACCTCTCCCGGCAGCAGCAAGGTGTTGGACAGGCCATTGTGACTAGTAAGTCCACGTCTGAGTGGACTTTCCCTCTTACTCCTTTTTCCCCGTGGACAAGTGACTGAGCCTTTCCAAGTCTCAGCTTGCACATGTCTCAAGTGGGATAACGATTCTGGCCCCATGACTGTCAGGATCCAGTGACGTAGCACATGAAACACACGAAACACACGTTCTTGCTGCTTTAGTCATCCGTGATGATCAAAATCTTAATACAACCATGAAAGGCAAAGTGTTGGTCTCTTTGAAATCTAAGGGCTGGCTGAGAGGGTGCTGCCGAGAATCAAAAAAGTTTTCAAATATCCCTCTGTCTCTCCAGTCTCAGGAGGGCGGGGAGCCCCCGTGGCCCTGGGGGAAGAGTCCAGGAGGGGTTGTGGGCACATCTCTGCACAGTCGCTGCGGCCATTGGTCTCTTGGACTGGCTCCGATGCCCAGGGGAGAGGTGGTGGTGAAGGCAGCTTGAGTCCTGCACTCCTACTTGGGCAGGCATCACCCAGTCCCAGGAGCCCAGAACAAGGCCAGCCCTTCCTGCCTCCTGCCTCCTGCCTCCTCCCACCCTCCACTGAAAGGCAGAAGTGCCTGCCCCCAGCTCAAGGGAAAAGCCAGATTAACCTTTCTGACACTACAGCAAATGTTAACCGTCCACCTTGGCTTTCATAATGCCAATCCAGGCACCAGTCAGTCACTGTCTGTTAGAAATACAGAGAATGTATGTCAAAACTCACCCGCACATGCTGAATCGGAAAAGAGCAGTTATTACTGCAAACTCTATATACATTATTTATCAAATGAACTCTCTGCAGTAGGAATACAATTCATTTCTACTCTCTCGCGCTCTTGTTCTTTCATTTCAATAGGAGATGAAAGAAACCATTTATAGAATCTTTCTGGGCATTACTCATGCAACAGTATCCCCGGCTGGGTCTGAAGTCGGAGCTGTCTATTGCAGGAGGGAGTGGGCTGTTTGGAGTGGGAGAGAAACAGCCCCATCTGCCAGGCTTTCTCTGGCGCTCCCCCGAGGGCCCCACCAGCACCGCAGCCCACCCCCTGGAGCCGTGGTAACTGGGCCTCCCTCCCTTCAGCTCTCCAGGCACACTCCAGGGGGCGGGAAGCTTGGCTCACACTAAGGCAAAGGACTTTCCCATGCATTTTTTCTTTTTGTAACATCAGCTTTAGCAAATTATTACAAGGTGAGGAAGATGACCCCAGTAGGTCTGTTTGGGGTAGAGATCGATCCCCATTTGGCTCCACATTAGAGAAGAGAAGAAATAGATCTCTTACTCGGCCTGGACTGATGTCTTAAATTGAAGACTGTGCATGTTCACGCTCCGGTTGGCCCAAAGTTAGGAGTTTTGACTAGAGGACATGGTGGTAGCAGTGATGTTGGAGGTAATGATGATGGTTGTGGAGAGGTGGTGGGGGTATTAGGAGGTGACAAGGGGTTGGGTTTGATCATGGCAGGAAAGGATGGTGGTGGTGCTAGTAGTGACAGTGGAGGAGATGGTGGTGGTGATGGAGTCACCCAATGGTATTGGCTTTGATGGTGGTGGGAGGGGGTGTTTTAGTGGTCCTGTCACTGTGGTGGTGGTGGTGGTGGTGATGACTACAGTTGTATATTATGGGTTAGTTTCACAATATAATTTTTGGATTCAAGAGAAATTTCCTTAAGAACTTGGTCACTTTTTTAGTAAGAAGGTACATTGTTCCTATTCAGATCAAATCTTCATGAAACTCCTCATCTGAATTTCTGTCCTATTTGTGTAACTCAGAGTAAAGATTTAAAAACGAAAGTTCCCTTTCTGAGGGACTAACTTCCTGCTGGTGGACTAAGTGCATTCTTGATTTAGGGACCAGGTGTCCCAACCCTTAGCTTTCTGTGCTTGATCACCCCAACCAATCATAAGATTGTTGAAAGCAGGTGCATGTCTTCATGTCTTATCTTTCTGAAGTCCTATACCCTTAAATAAATATATCTTAAGCTGCATGAAAACATGGATGGCTGGATGAATCTACGGGCATTATCATTTTCTTCCCCAAACACATGGTACCATGATGCATACGATGGTTGAGGAAGGCGGGTGAGAATGAGGGTCTCCGGGCCTCATGAGGAAGTGGGAATGGAGTTACCACCATCTATCGCCACTTCAACATCAGCCACAGGACTGGGCTCTCAGCGCATATGCACATTGCCTCCAGGCTATTCACAATAATCCCTCAAGGTGGGGGCTAACTTTCACAGATGGAAATCAGGACCAGGGATTTTCAACAATTTGTATTATAAAATTATGATCAAAATTTTTAACTGGATTCAGAAAGACATGGGTTCAGATAATAACTCTCTCTTAAAAAGCAGTGGCATGACTTTTATTAGATCAGTTCTTGTCTTTGGACCTTCTCTTTCCCATCTGAAAAGTAGGGAAATAATAATTGTACAAGAAAGAATTAAATAAGGAAAGCCTGTCTTTCTGATATACAATAATAATCATTATGAATTTAATTCATATTTATTTAATTATATTTATTTAGTAAATATAATATTATCATAAATTTTATACACTCATGTGCATACACATCTATGCTCCTTGCCCAAGACAAGAAACAAAAACATGTCCAAAACATAATAGCTCTCTTTATTCTCGATTTCTCTGTTTAAGGGTTTCTAGCTAACCCCCGCCATTGTACTAAGGATTGAACCCAGGGGTGCTTAACCCTGAGCCACATCCCCAGCCGTTTTGTATTTTTTACTTAGGACCTCCCTAAATTGCTGAGGCTGGCTTTGAATTCACGACCCTCCTGCTTCAGCCTCTTGGGTCCCTGGCATTAGGGGTGTGTGCCAGATGGCGCAGCAGGCATCTAGCTTTTAAGTGGTAGATACAGATTCGATTACCATGGGACTATAAAGACCACACGTCCAGCCTGGGGGTAGGGTGAGGGTCTCAGCTGTCCACTGCACAGAGCTCATGGCCAAGCCTGGGAGCCACCAATGCTGAGCCCTGCCTGGGAGAGGAGCCCCTCCCGGGGGTCAACCTCCCAGACCCCCCGCCCCACCAGCAGCCCACCTGGAACTGCTCTAGGGGTACGTTTCTGCTCTACCTAAGGGTTAAAAATTAATTTTACTCTGATGGCACTGACAGGGGAAAAGTTAATAGAAGTTTATTTTTAATATGTGAGGTACCTTAACAGGAATTAAGCTTAATGCTTCAGAAATGGGAAGGACTGCTCCCAATCTGTCTCCCAAAATCTGTAGACTTTAGCAGGCAGCTGGAGTAATGGAAGACGTATTACTCCAGCAACTAGAGGCAGGATTGAAATGCCCCCCACAGCAATCGGGAGAAATCCCAAACAGTCTGCCAACCCAAGAAATTGACTCATAAATTGTCCAAATCCTCAGTTTCCCCTTATTACCTTGACCTCCCGTTTTCTTTTCCATCTGGAAAATATATCATTTCAAATTTTTAAAGATATAATAGAGCTTGTCACTTAGAATCATAGAATTTTAGAGCTGATTTCTTCCAGCTATAATAATTTATGATACTAAGCGAAGTGGAGGAAAGTTTATAACAGGAAATTGTGCTGAACCCAGGCCATACATTTTGTTTCAGACATGGCTTTTGGCTGTTTTCAAAAGCTACTAACTTAAAAAAATCTCTCATGCAAAACATTCTTCAGTATCCTTAGACCGGCCCAACTCCCTGAACTGTTCAGGGGTAGACTTCAATCCATTAAGGAGACTGTCAACTACTCTACTCAGGAATTCTTTCACCCAATATTTATTAAGCATTTACTACGTGCCAGGCACTATTGCAGGCATTTAAGGAGGCAGCAGCCAACAAAAGACTTGGAAGTCCTTGCCTTTATGGGACGGGCATTCCAGTGCAGAGAGACAAAAATATTAATGAAATAAATAAGTTTTATAGCATCCTAGAAGGTGACAAGTGCCGAGAAGAAGACAAACCAAAGGAGAAGGGAAGGCTATTGGGAGAGTCCATCACAAACAGGGTGCCCAGGCAGGGCCTTACAGAGAAATGAGGCAGAGTAAAAACTTAACAGAAGTGAGGGGAGGAGCTAAGGGACAATCCAGGGACAGAGCACCTGGGCAGAGGGACCCGGAGCTGCAGAGACTAGGGGAGAACTTGCCTGGTGTGTTGGTGAATCATCAGGAAAGCTGGCAGGCTGGACGGGGGGCCCAGGTGAGCCAAGGGAGCCCGTGGGATGAAGCGGAAGGTCAAAGGTTGCTCCAGGCCTTAGAATGGGTGCATGTGAGTGACCACGCATCTTGACTGCCCAGGACATCCCCGATTAGGCCTACCATCCTGGAAGAAATGCTAGTAGGGACCCCGATCACTCTCAAAGGGCCCCAGTTTGGTTGATAAATCATATGATCGCTCTCCTGCGGGGGTGGGGGGGTGCTGTTAGACTCTGGCTTTTACCGTGAGTGTGTTGGGAACTGTGAGGGTGGGGACACAGTGACAGGACCTGACTCCCATCCACAGTGGCTCTCCGGCTGCTCCGTCTGAAAGAGGCTGGCAAGGAGCCCGTAGGAGGGGAAGAGACCTCAGCGAGCTCTGCCAGGTGTCTCCTCTGTCCTATGTGGTCTGACTGGTGACTTCCCAGCACACGGCGGGGCTTTTCCAGGGTCTGATGTAAACATCTTTTTCCGAGTCTTCCCTGCCTCAGCCCATAGCCCAAGACCTCACAAAATTAAAAAGCTCCCTAACCGGCTGGTTTTCTGGATTTTTTTTTTTTTTTTTTTTGCCATTTTGTTTTCAAACCAACTTGGGTGTTTGCACACTGTATTTAGTTATTAGTCAGCGTGCTGACTTCTGCTAGACAGTGAGGATCTTTCTCTTGAACAGGGAAACAAACTCCAATCACATTGTAGAAAGTTCCTCAGTTTCCATTTTAAATGCACATTTATCCTGAGGAATCGGACCCTGTACTGGTTATCAATTCAGCAAACCATCTCAAACCTAGTGGTACACAGTAGCAGCCATTCCATTTTGCCCATGGACTCTGTGGGTCAGGAATTTGGGCAAAGCTTAGTGGGTACATGGGGCTCTGGTAGGTAGAATGACCAGAGGTCAGGTGAGCCGGGGTTGGAGGACCCATTTCCAAGATGGCTTTGTCCCTGCCTGTCTTTCCACTGTGCTGGGCTCACTCAGGGTTGAGCTCGCTGTGGATGCTGGCCACAGTCTCTACGCATGCCCTCTCCAGCAAGGTGGCTCAGTGTTCTGGGGAACAGGAAAGAAGCTCCGTGGCTTCGTGGCTGAGCCTGTGAAGTCAGTGGCTTCGTTCCCTCCGCTCTCTGGGACTGGAGCATCATAAACCTGCCCAGATCCAGAGGAAGGGACGCGGGCTCCACCTCTCATGGAGGTGGGTGTGGAAGAATCTGCAGCTGTGCCTTTAAAGCTGCCACAGTTCTCCCTGCACTGATGAAGGATTCGAGGCTCGGAGAACGTGGGTTACTTGTCCAGAGTCACCCGACTGAACATGCTCAGCACCTGCTGGGCCACAAAGCACATTTCTTTCCTCCTCGTCCGGACGTCTCCATGCTGTCAGCTGTGCTCAGCAGAGTTTGGCACACTGTGAAGGAAGGAAGGAGTGAATGTGGCATGGCCAGCAGCTCTGGAATGTTCTCCAACTTCTGCTGGTGACCTGAATGGATGGCCCTGATGCGGGGAGTTCACACAGTGTGACCAGAGGCATGGAAGACCCTAGAGGTGTGGGAGACACTTCATGAAGGGCTCTTTCTGCCTGAACCCTTTAACTTACAGACCCGTTCTGACATTTCCAGCCCCAACAAAGGGGTAAGACCCATTTGGAGATGGACCAACAGCAACTGTTGGGTGGCCTGGGTTGCAGCAGGCCTGAGTACATCTACAACAAGAAGCCTGAGACAGGGAAGGCAGGGTGCATCTCTACTCCTGCCCATCCCTCCCCAACTCACAGTCTGACCTTTTTATAAAGGTGAAATATGGCTAAAATGAAAGCAGTTTCATCCTTGATCAAAAAGCTACAAATCAGAGGTCTGAGCTCACATCCTGGCCTCACCACAAATGTGCTGTGTGTCCCAAGAGAATTCACGTCACCTCCCTGAGCCTCAGCCTGCTGTTCGTTATCTGAGAGTCTGTGATGGGATCGCTGTCCTCCCACACCAAACCTTCTGCAGTCCCAGGGGCTGGACTATGACTCTCTCTTGCCTTCACACCCGTGCCTGCACAAGCCCGGCTCAACTTGATTTGCCCACTGCTCACCAGTCACGGGGGCCTGGGGGCGGTTGGGAGATTTTACCTCAATCTTGCACCTTTTCTGTGAAGTCAAAGTCGTTTCTATCTGTTCGTTCTCTCTCCACTCCCTTGTAGCCACCAGGGGTGTTAGTCTAGGCCCAGCCCTGACCTTGGGTGACAGGGCCACTGTCTTCCTGGCATGCTACGAAGCAGGCTGCCTTGTTCCCTGCTGCCATGCTCCTCACCTGGGCTGTGGCGGTGCCTCTTCCCTGCCCTTGTCTGCTTGGTTTCTGCATCTGCTCTTGCTGTCCTGCTGCAGCGTCCACATGGAAGCCAGGGTGGTCTTTACTGCTCTGCTTTTTGCTTATTTTGTTTGTTCGTTTTGGTAAAATATACACAGCCACGTGGACCATCTTGACCGTTTTCAAGGGTATGACTCCCTCGGGTCTGGTACGTTCCCAGGGCTGGGAAACCATTCCCCCTCACCCTCTGTCCATCCATTGGACTTTCTCCTCCTGCCAAGCTGAGTCTGCTGTCGGGACACAGAAGCTCCCTGTTTGTGGCTGTCTCATCTCACTCAGCACAGTGACCTCATGGTTCCTGTCGCAGCATGTGTCAAATAGTCCTTCCTTTGAAACAGTGAACAATACTCCATTGTGGACGCGTACCCCATCCCATTTATCCATTCATCCATCGGGGACATTCGGATTGCTCCTGCCTTTTAGCTCTTGTGAATAAAACCGCCATGAATGGTGGTATACAGGGCCACCTTTGAAAACTACCAATCAGTTTCTGTCACTCTTCACTCACCAAGTGAAGCACCTTTCCCTTGTCCACCGGCCCCACCTCCCGCACCACTCCCGCTCACCAGGCTCCGACTGCGTCAGCTCGTCCAGTCCTCAGATGCACCAAGCACAGCCTCACGAGGGCCTTTGAACTTGTTCTGTCCTCTGCTAGGGAGCTTTTCTGTCCAGCCAGAGCAAGGCCAGCTCCTTCTCACCACCCAGGGATCTGCTGAATGCTGTGCTCCTTAGAGGACCTCCCTGTCCCTGAGCTGCAGGAACCACTTGTAGCCACCAGGGGCTGCTCGTCTAGGCCTAGCCCTGACCTTGGGTGACAGGGCCACTGTCTTCCTGGAATGCTATGAAAAAGGCTGCCTTATTCCCTGCTCGATTGCAGAGCCCAGGACACCCTCTTGCCTGGCACACAAGAGGCTCTCTGAGTGAATAGTGTCCACATACCCGATTTGACAGTCCAGAGAGGAAGTGTACCAGCACAAGGGTCTCAAGACCCCGAGAGGAGCCGGCAGCAGGGAGGCACAGGATGCATGGTGTTGACTCCTGTTCCTCTTTCACCCCCGTTTAGCTCTGGCTTCCCCTTCCCTTGGCCACTGCTTTGGCCACCTCCACTGGGAGCCTGCCACTGACCGCATATGGCATGGCAAGAGACACGGACACAAGAACACCAAGGCCCAGGTCCACTCTCATCGGTGTCAGGCTCTGTGTTCTCAGAGAGCTCAGGATGACAGGGGAGACCTGGCTGGGCTCAGTTGGAGCAATTCTTTATAGAGGTACACCTAAGTCACCGCACCACATAATATATATAAAGAGAGAGCCCATTAGTCTGTGTCTTGCCCACGTTCAAAACGCGAAGTCATTTTTCAGGCTTGGCTCAAGTTCTCCTTCATCAATAAGAGCTACAGCCCTGCCAAGCTGGGAACAGAGAGCTCTACCTGCTGCTGAGATAGGCAAGCTCCGTAACAGGTGACGAGCATGCTAGCCATCGTAGGAGCCCAGCGGGTTCCGCATGTCTCCCAGGCTGGGCCCTATCAGAGAGTGTCCATCCTAGTGCCACCGTGACAGAATCTCCCACTGGAGAGGCATATCAAGGATCCCCCTGCTAGGAGCAACATGACACGGCAGAGAGGCTTCCAGGTCATTCCTTGAGAGGTCTTTAAAAACCTCTTTGGGGGCTGGGGATGGAGCTCAGTTGGTAGAGTGCTTGCCTTGCATGCACAAGGCCCTGGGTTCAATCCCCAACACCAAAAAAATAAATAAGCAAACAAACAAATAAATAAATATCTCTTTGGGCCTCAGTTTCCCCCAAGCGCAAGAGCAAGTAATCAGGCCCGGTGGTCTATGGGTCCCTTTCTAGCTTGGAAATGCTTAGCCTTTGAGCTCATTGGGCAGATACAAGAAAAGCATGCAGAGAGGAACGTGAGGGAGCGCAGGGAGCCCAGCCCGTTGTCACCCCCCACTGTCCTGCCTCGCACTGGCCTTTAGTCAGGGGTCCACTTCAGGACTCAGCTAAGAGTGAAGTTGCCTTTGTGGGAGGAAAAAAGAACAAGAGCGGAAAAACCCCCCTCCCCCTCCCCCGAAAATGAGCAGCTAAGATCTGTGGCCTGGCAGAGGATGCCAACAGCTCCCTCCTGGTGCTGAGGACGTAACGGGCTGTGCTTTCAGACCCCAGGCTGCAGATGGCATCTCAGGCCTCCCCCGAGGCTCATGAGTCCCTTCGGAGAGAACAGCGCCCCCGATGGCTGGGTCCCAGACCATCCCCTTGGTCTGCGTCCCTGTTTGCACAAAGCGTGGCTTCATTCACTCATTCACCAGGCAAACGTGCTGGGCACTCTAGCTGTAGCAATGAAGGACAAAGTCTTTGTTCTCCAGGAGCTCGCTGTCCAGAAAGAGAGAGGAGCAGGGTGAACCAGCCACAGTGCTGTGATCCACGTCAGAGGCACAGGCTGCCCCACAAACTGCTCTTCGTGCCCAGGGAAAAGAACTTAATCCAGAACTGGGCGGGTGCTTCTGCTATCAGGGAGGAGATGTCTTTGGAGCTGTGCCTTAAGGGATTATAAATATCTCCAGTTTTGCCATGGTTAAAGGTCAAGAAGGACCACAACTGCAAGGGACTGTGGGGAGATGGTCACACCAGGGCTTGGGGAGAGGAGGGATTGTCTGAAGTAGGAGGGACAGAGAAAGGGGCCTTGTGAGGCCCCCAAGAACCAGCTGCAGCTGGATGACAGCTTGAGAAATCATTTTTTCCTTGCACTGCTACGTAAGGCAAAGGGCCCCAGCAATGGAGTGTTGAGTTTGTCCAGGAGACGCTCTCAACGAACCAGAGAGGGAAGAGGGTCAGCGGCAGCCAGGTGGAGGAAAGCCCCTAGAGATTGAAGGGAGGGTTTGGGGAGCCAGCACTGGGGGGTGAGCAGGAAGCTAAGAGGCTGCAGATGGAGGTTACAAAGAAGGCAGCCCTGGAGAGGGAGGCTGAGCCTGGCAGAGCCCAGCTGAAAAGTGGTAGAATTTCCCTGGCCTCTGGACTCAGACCTCTCCCCTCTCCTTTGAGAAGGTCAAAGAGGGCCTCCTAAAACATTCCATTCAATTCAATCAGACCAAACATGCAAACCCCGAGGTGGGGCCCCTCTTCCTCTGACGTGCCTCACATCTCCTTATCACCCATGGCTTTGGCTTCCCGCTTTGCTTAGTCTTCACAAATGCCTTTTGGGAAACCAACAGCAGCATGGTGTCTAACCTCAGGGGTGTTCACTGAGCCACCGACCCAGCACAAAATGTAGATTTTCTTAGCTGGTCTGCAGAACCACCCAATAAGTTCAGGAATCCAACATTTTCAGAGGAGAAGGGAAAAGAGGGGAGCAACGACACCCCTAAGACCTCTGCAGGAACAGCTGCGATATGGGGGTATTCAGGTGCCCGGGGCATTGCGCTGGGCATGGGTGGTTCTTGTGCACACGCAGACGTGTGTGTTTGTGTGCCTGTGTGTGAGAAGGAAGGGTGGCAGAGCCCCCCTCGGAATGGAACTTTCGCCATCAGGTTCCATTGAGGTCTGCAGATGTACCCAGTCCAGCTGCTTGGGCAGGCAGCAGTTTCACAGTGTTTCCTACAACTCTAAGGGGTCTCTACAGCGGCAGATGAAAGGAGTTCAGGGTGTTGGCAGAGCGTCCCACAATCCACTGTCACTTACATGTGTCAGCAGCAGCAGTGCCAGCAGGCTGGTCGGGTTCGGAGGCCAGGACCCCATGGGAAAATCACCCTGTCGAGTTGGAGTCAGGTGCTTCCTGACCCACCAGGACGGCAGTGGGCCCGGGCAGCCTCCACGGCTCCTGGACTACCCTCTGTGTTGCTGCAGTGACACCCGGGCTGCTCTTGGCTTGGAGAAAAGCAGGACAGCTCAGAGCCATGCCCCACTTCCTCCTGCCCCCTGCCTGCCTGCAGAACAGGAGCTCCAGGTTCAAAGTGACCACTGGGGACCCAGAAGCAGCTGCTTCCTTCCAGGAAGGGCATGATCAGGCAGCTTCTTGCCATGGCTTCTGGTTGCTTCTGCTGATGTGAAGCTGAACCAGCACCCCTAGGTCTCTGTGCGTCCCATGTGACCTTTCACCTTGGCCTGGTCATGTGGACAGGGAGAGCAGAGCGCACCACCAACTACCAGACTGGAAAGCCGGTGAGATGCCTGAACGCTCCTGAGAGCAGGATGTGGAGGTAAGATGGGGTGGTCTGGCAGCCTGAAGAGCCCCCTGGGTCAGGGAGGCCAGGTGAGAACAGCAGGTGGAGGTCCCGGGAGCTCTGCGGTGGCTCCCAACCTCCCCCCTTCCCAGGCTGAGGAAGGAGAAGCTAGGAGATTGCTTTCTTCTCCCAGTGGAGAGCAATGAGCCTCACAACGGTGGCAGTAATCGCAGTGATAACCACCGCTAACATTTCCTGAGCCCGTACTACACTCCCGGCATGTGCTGAAAGGTTTCTCGTGGATTATCTCATTAAATCCTTGCAACAACCTTGAGAGATGGGGACCTAATTGGGTCCATATTACATGTGTTGGAATGCAATTTGGCCATATTAACTTGGGGATTTTCTCTTGAGCTCCACACACCTCCCTGACCGCAGGTAGCCAAGGCCTCTCTTGCCTCAGAAACCACGCTGCCTGTAAGTAGGGAGGACACAAAACTGGGAACACATAACAACCAATGGACAAAAAGCAGAGACAACCCAGAACTTATGTCTCCAGGCAGGCACTGCCGAAGCCACAGCAGGGACAGGGCTTGAAGTCTGGGTGCTTTGGGTTCCCCAACGGACTCAGACTTTTCGACTTGCTGTTTCAGATAGAAAATGTTTCCAAAGTTCCAAAAGTTAAGTTATTGGCTGGACGTCAAAGGAACTGAAAGTATCATCCATAAAGTGGCAAGAAGGCAGAATGGGGAGCAGTGTAAGAGCCATGCCTCTCCCCCAGGATCCCCTGCAAAAGAAGCAGGAATAAAGAGAGGGAGAGAGACGGACAGTCCACAGAGGAGCAAAGGAGGACCAGGGAAAGGAGGGAACCAAAGTCACCTCCGTTCCTGCGAAGGAAGCAGGGCTGCCCCTCCCCCACTTGGCACCCACCCCACCTGCTCCAATCGCCACCACAGCCAGGGGATAGGAACCCAAGTCAAGTGTGGGGACACCCCGGATGAGAGTCCTGGGCTGTCCCAGAAAGCAGCTGGGAAGGTTTTGAGCCTCTGAACACACACTCATACACGGGCACACCCACAGAGCACGCCCAGGCCACCTGCGGCCTGAGTCTCTGAGGGGTGGGAAGCCTTCCCTTAGTGACCCACCCTTCCCTTCCCCAGCTCACCAGGACCACCACATCCCTCGCTCTGGGCATCAAAAAGAGAAATTTGTGTGTTTTTTAAAATTATTTTACAAACAATTCAGAGTCATTGCAAAAAAAATTAGAAAATATAGATAAACACAAGGAATAATTAAAATCCCACCATTCAGAGAAAAGCACTATAAACAACTTATGTTCTTGTACATATCTATCTATAGATCTATACATATGATTTATATCTTTATAGCAATACCATTTCCATCAGTCTTAAAATCAGATGGAAAAGGACAAGAGCCTTAAATTAGACCGTGCCACCCAGACTACCAGGCAGCACTTATGTCAGAAATTTATGGCCCCAGAAAGCCAACATAAAGGAAGAAGAGCATTCTGTGGATGAGAAAATGTGCCTCCAGGGAGGAAATGACGGAGCCCAGCTTCTGACCCAAGGATCTGGTGCAGAGCTAGGTGACCTGCTGGTGACTTCCGAGGCAGCATCTCCCGAGCTCCTGCATCGGGCCGAGTGGCCGAGGTATAATTCTCCCTCTGCAGCTCAGACCAAGGGCTCCTTCCATGTCCAAGTAGGTGCAATGCTATCTTGTAAAATGCCCTGAGTTAGGAGCTCTCCTTGCAGGATCAGAAAGACGTGCATTAGGGGCAGGAGGGCAGATGGATCCCTAAGAGAGCCACGACTCTCCAGACCTAGAGATTTGAGGGTCAATATCCAAACCACCGTCTTAGTTATCAGTGAACAATTTAAAAAAACCCAGACACACAGGACCCATGTGTTCCCCCTAACGGTTCAAATGAAATTATATAGTCCAGAACATTTCAAAAGCAGGAGCTTATTTCAAACAGGGACACGTGAAAGCTACCGATGTGTACTGTGAAAATTCGATAAGGGAGAACATCTAATGAAAACAGATAGAACATACAATCACAGGTCATGCATGAATTATTAACCCCGGGGAGTTTTCTATCAGTCCTGTGAACTATGGATTGCATCTCTGGTATACAATTTGGGAGCTGTTGGTTTCACAAGAGAGAGCTTGAAGCAGGAGATGTAGTTATTTCTTCTTTAAATATATACTGCAATTACCGGTCGCAATGACTAAATGTTATTATTCATCTGTTGGCTGTTCAGGGACCTGTAATCAGTACCCCTCAGCAGGTCTCCACCATTCCCTGTAGCACTAGGGCTGCGGCATGCCCACACCTATAAAGTGCTGAGAATTTATTGTTGAAAATTTTTACTGAGAGAAACTAAGAAATGAAAAACTCCTTGAACAGTTTTACAACTTCTGCTCAGAAACTTCTGATGGATTCTCATTGCAAGCAGAATAGAGTCTCTGCCCTCCGGTTGGCCTCTCAGGCCTTATTGTCTGGTGCAACGCCCTCTGCCACTGGGTCCCCGGCTTCCCCCTTGCTAATTCTGCTTCAGCCAGGCTTGTCTCCAGAGGCATTGAGAGGGCCCAGACCCTTCCCCGGGCAGCTGCTCTCCTCCCACCACGTCACTTCTTCCTGTGCTTGGCTTTTTCATTCTTCAGGTCCCAGCTTAAACGTTACCTCCACAGGGTGGGACCCAGGCACCTTTTCTTAAGTGACGTCTGCCTGCCCACATGGGTCCTCTCGGTGTTCTTGCATTTCCTGCAGGTCCCGATTACCATGTAGAGCTGTTCAGTGGTGCCTCCCAGGACGGACGGCAACGACGTCTGTGTCACTCACCATTGTAATTCCGGCCGCGGGAAGGCCACCTGCCATCCATCTGTGGAATGGGCGGATGAACCGTGTATTTTGTTAGTTCAGGGCTGTGGCGTGAAGGAGGGGGCTGAGTCAGAACCTACGACACATGTAGGGATCAGAAAAGGCTCTGCTCAGAGGTTAAGGAGGAGGTGCCCGGGGTGGCCAGCCGCACAGCCTCGACTCCCAGGGAACCTCGTAAAGGCACCTCTCAGCATGCACCCAAGTTCCTTCCCCTCAGTGACCCAGATCCTTAGGTCTGCTAAGGCCCCCAGTAAGTCTCACTTCCTCCTTAGAAAGGTCTCAGATTTCTTGGTCAGAAAGTCAAGAGACTCCTTAAAACCCTTGCTCCCCGAGCCGGGCAGCCTCGGCCCTTGTAACGACACCTTGATTGTATTCTGTCTCTATCCGAGGCTTAGCTTTGCGTGCTGGTTTGACTTTCCCACCAGGTTCTATGTGTTGGACTGGGTCTCTAAGCCTGGCCCACTGCTAGGCCTGGAAGTTGCGAGGGCCTCCCTGTCCTGAGAGACATAGACTTAGTGGACACTGACCCCCAAGTCCAGGCCAGGTGAGGCTTAAGCTTCCCCCGGGGTTTGTGGTTTCACACTCATGCCAACTAGAAGTCCAGTCCTCTATGAGTTTCCTCTGCAGATGGCTTCTGCCAAAAAAGGTCAACCCCTGCCCAGAGCTTTGTATGGACAAAATGGGAGATTTTGCACAGAGGGACACCCCCAAGCCAAGGACCATCCTTCCCCATTCCTTTCTCCTCGGTCCTTCCAGCGACTACTCCATCATCCTTTTCTTTGGACCTTTGTCTTTGTTTTGCTTTGTTTTTTTCTTTCCCATCTCTCCTTCCTCCCATCTTTCTTGGGAACACAACAATTCTGCTTGGCCCTGGCAGAAATGTGGCCACACCGAAGGGTTCACTAAGAGAGACTCACCCCTGCACCGGCCTCTTAGCAAAGTTCTTCAAACACTCCTTATCCCACACAAGAATCTCTCTCGATGTTTTAATTAGTGCCCTGCAGTCCCACATAGGGTTGGGCTGGTTTTGACATGACCAGGCATGATGGGGTAGACTGTTCCACTGCAGTCCCCAGGGCTCCTCTTCCCCTCCCTTCTCCCCTCCTGGTTCCCCTCCTCTACTCTACTGGTCTTCCTGCTATTTATTTGTAGGTTTTCAAATCAGTGCTTGATAGATACACATAAAGGTCAGGGTCACTGTGGCATAATAATATACCTACCTAGCATCGTTTGGTCCATTGAATTTTCCTGTCCCCCTTCCCCTCCAGCCCCTTCCTCGACTCCACTGATCTCCCTTCTGTTTTCATGGGATCCCCCACCCCCTCACTTTTCTTTCTCTTATTTTGCTCTAGCTCCTACATATTACAGAAAACACTCGACCTTTGACTTTCTGAGTCTGGCTTATTTCACTTAGCATGGAGCTCTCCATTCACTTACCAGCAAATGCCACGATTTCATTCTTCTTTATGGCTGAATAAAACTTCGTGTGTGTGTGTGTGTGTGTGTGTGTGTGTGTGTGACATTTTTTTTATATGTTCATCTGTTGAGGGGCACCTGGGCTGGTCCACGTCGTGGCTGTTGTGAAGAGCGCTGCTGTCAACAGTGACGTAGCTGAATCGCTCGGGTGTGCTGCAGTAATCTCTTTGCGATAAGCGCCAAGGCGTGGGATAGCTGGGTCAAGTGGAGGCTCCATTCCTGGTCTTTTGAAGAATCTCCATACTGCTTTCCAGAGTGGCTGTACTGATTTTCAGTCCCACCAACAATGCATGAATGTGCCGTTTTCCCCCCATCCTTGCCAGCATTTACTGTTATTTGTATTCTTGATGATTGCTACTCTAACTGGAGTGAGACGAAATCTCACTGTAGTTTTGATTTGTATTTCTTTGATTGCTAGAGAGGTTAAACATTTTTTTTCATGCATTTTTCAGATATTTGTATTTCTTCTGTCGAGAAGTGTCTTTTTAGTTCTTTTGTCCCTTTATTAAGGAGCACTTGATAAAGATAGTGACTCCTAGGCCAGCATTCCTGCCCCTGAGCTTCCTGCTGTGCCAGAGAACCATGCCCTCTTCCAAAACTCTAAGGGAAGTGCCATCCAGAGACAGGAAACCCACCATTCAAATTAAAATAAGATGGCAATAAAGTGACATACAAATACCTAGTTGAAGGGACTTCAATCAAGCAAAAGGGCACTGCTTTCCTATTGCAGCATCACACGAAGGCATTTTATTAGTCTGGCAATTGGCAAAAAAGTCAAATGACTTTATGGGGGCTTTTTCTAAATCACATTTATTAATGCATGTAATATTGTTGAAAATAGACCTCTGGGTAGATGTTGCATTGAGCTACAAGCTGCCTGCAGGGAGGCATTATAAATACTGGCGGGAGCACATGTCACTATCTTTACTACTCACTACACACTTCGTCAGCCTTCTAAAACCCAACTAGCAACCAACTCACGGAAAGGTATGAGGACTTCACAGCAAGTATACAGCACAGGTACATTTTCAGAGCCTGGAAATACATCAGTTGTCTCTAAGTATGATATTCTGTTTTGGAGTTCTTTCCCATCTACATTTTCTCACACCCCTTAGTTCTTTCTGATATGTTGCCATTTGCTTTTAGAAACCTGTCCTGGCTGATTGCAGTGAATGTGGTGGCAGGACTTTTCATATTTGTTATATTTTCATGCTTGGAGACAATGGTGGATGGCAGAGGCTCGCAGGGGCGGACGTGGGTGAGAGCCTTCTCTACCTCCGTGGCCCTGTGAGCATCTGTCTTCATGACAAACGCATAGAGTCCAGTTGAGGGTCTCCAGCCGGCCCCCAGGTCTCCCCTCACTCTCCATGTCCCATAACCAGGTGACACAGTTCCAGAACCCTGGCGTCCAGCAGCCATGTTCAGAGCCCCTTGCTCCCAGTCGTCAGCCTGACCGCAGGCAGGACCCCAGGGCCACTCGGCTTCCATCTTGCTTCTGCTTGTTCCCAGTCACCTCCGTGGCGCTAAGTCACACTGATAGGAGTCGCCTGGCCCAGATTTCTGCAGCCCGTTTCCCTGTCCAGCTGGCTGCTTTCACATAGATTCGACAAATTGAAGACGGAGACGGGGAGGGGGAGAAAGCCAAAGGAAAAATAAGATGTAAAACAGGAGGCCAGTGAAGCAACCCGACACAGACTGCACTGCTCATCTGCTGTCTCCCTCCCGCGCTCCCACGTGGGAGGAGGTGAGCCGCAGCCCTCCGCAGACCAAGCCCCAGCGGTGCGAGAATCCCGGCTCCAGCAGATACCGGTTTTGCCCCCTCTGTTCCCACTGCAGCTAGATCCGGGCTGGGAAGGTTTCCAAATGCAAAATATGTCACGCTTCTGTGTAGCTTTTCAATGCTGCGTTAGTAATTCACACTCCCCTTTCTTGCTTGTCTAACCCCCACTGCCTCGGTGTTTAGACGTTTTTGGAAGCCTTCCCTCTGTTCTTCTCTCAGCGATAGGCTATCATTTTAGGAGGGTTTGACTTATTGGGAAATCGTCAAGCTGGTCAGAACTCATCACCTGGGAAGGGAGAAGAAAGCACGATGCTACCCGGGGCAGTCTTAGCACTAGGTGGATGGGCACGGTGATTCTCTAATGTAGCCAGAGGGACCGCCGAGAGCCCCCAACACACCACTCCTCCACCGGTATCTGTGGACTCGAATTCCTACAGTCTACAGGCTTAATTTTAAGAAGTATGTATATATCATTTGAATTGCTAGGGACACAGAGATAGCAGAGACGAATCAGATATTCACACTCACCAACATCCTCAGCCGATGACCTCGCTTCTTATTTCTTTGAGAAATGGAAGCAATCAGAAGAGGAATGCTGTCCACCCCGTCTTCCCCATCTATCCACCACCATGTGCTCTGCCTTCCATCACGACTAGTCTCTTATCTAAAACCAGCCCTTCTCCTTCAATCCTGGACCCCGTTCTCCGTCACCGACTCAAGGACCTCAGTCCAGCAAGTGTCCTCTCTGTTCTGCTCTGAAGACAGATATGACTTCCACAGTGCCAAGTCCAGTGGTCACTTCCCAGCCCTCCCTCATCTGATTGGGCGAATTCAGCTCTTAATACTAATGAATCCTCGTGTCCCCATGAAACAGGGTCCTCACGGGTATCAGCAAAGCCACTCAGTTCTCCTCTCACTCGCGGGAGCTCCTTCCCATTTTTTTCCCATGGGTTCCCCCTCAATATTCAAATCTAAATGCTGGCATGCCGCCAGTTCTGAGGACCCCCTTTTCTTCCTTCTGCACCCTCCTCACCCCTTTCCATGAATGTTCCTGATGATTTCCCATTTATATCTCCAAGCTGAATTCTCCCTTGAGTTTCAGATTCGTGTGTCCAACGTTCTCCTCCAATGATCTCTTGGTGTGCAAACAGCCATCTCCAATGTCATGTGTCGTCTTCGGGGGCTTGAAGTTCTCCCTGTTCTAAATCGGATACCCCTCGTCTTCCCCATCATAGCACACGCGATGCCAACATCCTACTTGGACAGGCCAAAAATTTTGATGCCATCTCTCACATCTTCCTTTCTTTCACCGATCATATTCAATCCACGAGTTAATGTTAGTGCTCCTTCCCTCAAAATGTATCCAGAATATGACCATGACACCCTGGTCCAAGCCCCCGCCATCCCTCGCCAATCCCACTGCAGTGACCTCCTGGGTGGTCTTCCTACTTCCAACATGTGCCCCGCCCCCAACCCCAGCCATTCTCCACAAGCAGCTGGATGGAGACTTCAGAACATAAGGCAGATCAGGTCACATCTCCACTGGTCACCCTCCAACAGTTTCCAAGAAAAACTCACGTCCTCACCCTGACTCCCAAGGACCTACACAGTTGCCACTGCCCTAGGACAACACACTGGCTTTATCTTGTCTCTCTCTCTCTCTCTCTCTCTCTCTCTCTCTCTCTCTCTCTCTCTTGCTTACTTGCTTCCTGACTGTTCTTGGACTATCCCAAACATAGCCCCACCTCAGGGCCTTTGCCCTTGCTGTTTTGCCTACTTGGAACTTGACTCCTCCAGATAACTCCTGGCTTATTCCTTCACTTTCCTCAAATCTCTTTTTAAATATCTTACATCTTAGACCATTTTACATCTTAGACTGCCCAGCATGGCTTTACTGTCCATGTTTACTCTGTTTTAATTTTCTTTGGAGTACTTACCAGTATTTGACATATTTATATGTCTTTTTTTCTTCCTTCTACCATCAGAACGTAGGTTCCCTGGGAACTATTTTATTCATGGAAATATCCCCCTTGCCTCTATCGTATGTGTTGAGTGAATGGAATTAAAAGCTCGGTGCTTGGCTTCAATGAGCTCACAGTCTAGCAGAGAAAATAGAGGTGTAAAAATACATTCAGGAGGCAACGTACACAGCCCAGTGAGGGAAGCTGGCTGGGCGCGCGAGAGCACCCAGATGCTGCCGCTGGGGAGGGTCCCGGAGCTCCGTGGAGAGGAGCTTCAGTTAAGGGGGAGACGGTGAGGTGCATGTGGGCGGGAAGTAAGGAGGGTGAAGCACACGTCCAGGGCCTTTTAGGCAAAAGAGCAGCAAAGGCAAACTCAGAGAATGCGGCGACTCCACTCTGCAGGTAGGAAGCCGGACAGGTCGGAGCACACCTGCCGCGATCCTGAGCATGAAGCAGGAGGCTGGGAGTGTGAGAGATGAGGTCGGAGACCAGGCAGAGTCCCACCCAGGAGCACCTTCATTGTCAAGTTAGTGAGCTTGGAACGGGACAGTGGGACACCTCAGGGTCCTGAGAAGGTGCTGTGCACACAGGAACAAAGTAGGCTTCTTGGGGACTGATCTAGGCAGGGTGCTGACGCTGGGCAGGTGGCAGGGAGGTCGGGGAGCACCTGCGCTGCAGGAGGAACGGAGGGTGGGAATGGGCAGAGTGGTGTTCCCAGGGACCGCTGATCCCCCTGTGCTGTCCCCACGCAGGTGGGGCTTACCTGACATCTTCACTCCTCCCCGCGCTCTGCCTCACGCCTGCATCTAGAGATGGATGTGTGTCACCTCACCGGCTGCCAGAACCTTCCTGGGAAACCAGCATGCGGACGGAGTTTGAAAATACGATCTGGCTGTATCCGGAGAGCTTCGCATGCTGGTTCCCCAGGACCACACGCAGGGACACTTTGCAAGAAAAATTCAGCAGAAGACAGATGGCAGAAGTCATGGGGCCTCACGCCACCGACGAGACAGAGGGTGACCAGAAAGCAGTGAGGACTAGAGTTCCTGGAGCTGGCAGACCAGGGGCACCGTCCCCACCCCCTTACTGACCCCCAGGGGGAGCAACGGAGGTTCCATGACCCCACAGATGAAGCTCAGTGTTTATGGATTTATGGGTGAATTGCCCCACATTTCTCCATTCTGA
This sequence comes from Callospermophilus lateralis, assembly GCF_048772815.1. Lineage (NCBI taxonomy): Eukaryota > Metazoa > Chordata > Mammalia > Rodentia > Sciuridae > Callospermophilus > Callospermophilus lateralis. The sequence goes on from NC_135317.1 coordinate 101,746,735, forward strand.
ATATTTTTTGAGCGTATTACATCGGCTCAGAATGAACACTCTAAATTTAGACCCAAACTCTTTCATGTTTCCAAGGGAACTGTAAATTACTTTGTGGATGTACCCACAGCACAGCCAGCACAGTCGGCCTCATGAAGCCCCCCTTCTCCTGAGTGTCACAGGCACCCCATAAATCACTGCCTGGCCCAGGCCCCGGGACAGTAGCTCACAGCCCCCGACAGATTGCCCTCGCTTCCCTGTGTGCCACTGCCTAGGACACTCTGCAGCGACAAGAGACTCAGGCCCTCAGCTGCTGTGGCTCCAAAATCCCCAAAGTCCCGTGTCCTGCTGCCTGCTAAGGGTTGGTTGATGGAGAGGAGTCGGGATGCCACCTTGCCAGGATCAGCCATTTAACCTGGCGGAGCTCGGGCTGCCCTCAAAGCATCCTGTCCCACCTGGTAGGGAAGATGGAAGAGTAAAGGCCCAGCAGGGAAGGGGGAGGGTGTGGCAGGTCTTTGATGATGAGGCCAGTGTATCACTGGGGCCACCTTCAGCTACAGACAGAGAGACGAGAAACAACATTGATGTACGCAGCACAACTCACTCTCTCTCTCTCTCTCTCTCTCTCGTGTAAGACTCCAGGTACACTCGGGTCAGGTACACTCGGGTCAGGGCTGGGGTGTGGACACACAGCGTCATAGTGATCTCAGGCTCCTCCTCCTCCTCTCTGTCCTTCTTAGGGTGTGGTTTCCATCCTCAAAGTCACTGTGTCGTCCAAGAAGGGCTCCAGAGCTCTAGGCATCCTGCCCAGACCCCAGCCAACAGGAAGAGGAAAGAGGAAAAGAAAAGTGCCCCAGGGTGCCATCCTCCACTGTCAGACCGTATGGGCAGCTCTCTGAGCTCCCCACCTTGGCTTACCTTGGTCTACCTTGATCACTCCACATGAAAGGCTGGGACACCGAGACCTTTAACTGGATGCAACATGGCCCCACGTGACAGGAGAGGAGCCTGGACATGGGGTGGAGTTTAGCAGTGTTGGCTCCAGCCGGGCTGTGGTCACGAGCAGCAGAGGACCTGTGACCTCAAACAGTCAGAGGAACGCGCTCTAAGATGATGGGGGGAATGAGAGAAAAAGGGAAAGGAAGGAAAGACTAGGGGAGAGAGAGAAGGAGAGAGGAAAGAGACAGGGAAGGAGAGAGGAAAGAGACAGGGAAGGAGAGAGGAAAGAGACGGGGGAGGAGAGAGGAGAAGAGATGGGGAGGAGAGAGGAGAAGAGACAGGGAAGGAGAGAAGTAGGGAGAAGGCTGGCGGGGGGCAGCAGGTCAGGAGTTCCAGGGACCTGCCCTCCCACCTTAGGGTGACCTTGGCCACCTGGGCGGATTCTGGCCTTCTCCTCCAGGACCTGTGCCCCCACAGGTATGGGACTCCCTGCTTCTGCCTTAGCCACAGGTGTCTCAGCTCCTGCTCTTGCCTAGAAAATGGGATCAGCCACAGACTCTGTCTCTGGGCTTCCCCTGACCGCCAGCTTTCATGGGCTCAGTCTCAGATGGGTCAGGTGCATCTCAAGGTTTGGGGTTGCTGCTCACTTAGTGACCCCTTCCAGACCGGCCTCTGGGAATGCCTTCTCCACCTGTGACAGGCAACCCCTGCTTTAACCCTCCCAGTCAGAAACCCGTCCCACCTCCACCCCCCTAGGAGGAGGCTTACAAAGGAGGCCTTCTTGGATTGGCAGTTGGGGCAACCCACCTCAAGACTTGGTAGAAGACCCATGTGTTGTCACCTCTGTCAGAAGCCTGCAGAGAGAGAGAGGATGGCCCATCAGCAAGAGGAAAGTGGATCCTCAGGGAGAGCTGAGGCCTGGCAGGTCCTCACTAGGTCACCTATAGGATAATCACCTCCCACAGGGGAAAACATTTGTCACCCTCAGCTTTGGGTTCTGGCCTTTAGGAACCAGAAGGTGACCGCCATGCCCACCACCCATCTCTAATTGTGCTGGAAGCATTGGTTCCTCCTCCTCTGCCTGACCCCACTGCAAGGGAGACTCCCATCACCAGAGGAAGACTCCCAGCCACTTGGGAGGAAGGGTACCAGGCACCGAGATTATTTTTATTCTGGACCTTCCTAGATCATAACCACCAAGTGGATGCTAGCTCAATCCCCCAAGAAGGAAGAGAAGAGGAAAGGGAGAGTGTGCCTGCAGCATCACCTTAGAATTTAAGCTAGGGCAGAACAGAGACTGTTTCTAAATCTAGTCTACATTACCATCAATGCCAAACTTATAGCTCTCTGCCCAGGGCAGGCACTTAAACATTCTTTTTTTTTTAAAATTTCTTTATTTGTTTTCATTAGTTATGCATGACAGTAGAATGCACTTATGCACTTTGATATACCATACATAGATAGGATGTAATTTCTCATATTTCTGAGTATACATGTTGCAGAATCATTAGTCATGTAGTCACATATACACATACAGCGATAATGTCTGTTTCACTCTACTCTTTCCTATCCCCACACCCACTCCTTTCCCCTCCCATCACTTCCCTCTACCTAATCTAAGGTAACTCTATTCTTCCCTAGTTTCCACCCCGCCTTATTGTGAATTAGCATCCACATATTAGAGAAAACATTCAGCCTTTGGTTTTATGGGATTGGCTTATTTCACTTAGCATGATATTCTCCAATTCCAACCATTTACTGGCAAATGCCATAATTTCATTCTTCTTTAAATCTGAGTAATATTCCATTGAGTATATATACCACAGTCTTCTTTATCCATTCATCCATTGAGGGAAACCTAGGTTGATTCCAAGGTCTAGCTATTGTGAATTGAGCTGTTATGAACATTGATGTGGATGTGTCACTATAGTATGCTGATTTTAAGTCCTTTGAGTATAAACCAAGGAGTGGGATAGCTGAGTCAAATAGTGGTCCCATTCCCAGTTTTCTGATGAACCTCCCTACTGCTTTCCAGAGTGGTTGTACCAATTTGCAGTCCCAACAGCAATGGATAAGTGTACCCTTTTGCCCACATCCTCACCAACATTTATTGTTGCCTCTATGCTTGATGATTGCCATTTTGACAGGAGATGAAATCTTAGAGTAGTTTTGACTGGCATTTCCTCTAATGGCTAGAGATGTTGAACACCTTTTCATATGTTTGTTGATCAGTTGTATTTCTTCTTCCACGAAGTGTCTGTTCAGTTCCTTAGCCCACTTATTGGTTGGGTTATTTGTTCTTTGGGTGTGAAGTTTTTTGAGTTCTTTATATATCCTGAAGATTAATGCTTTATTGGAGGAGATGTGGTAAAGATTTTCTCCCAATCTATAGGCTCTCTCCTCATGTTATTAATTGTTTCCTTTGCTGAGAAGAAGCTTTTTAATTTGAATCCATCCCATTTATTGATTCTTGATTTTACTTCTTGCGCTTTAGGAGTCTTGTTAAGGAAGTCAGATCCCAGGCCAACATGGTGAAGATTTGGGCCCATTTTTTCTTCTATTAGGCACAGGGGCTCTTGTTAGATAAATACATGAGAAGAAGTCTGTTTTCTCTCAGCAACACATAGTTGAGACACGAACCCAAACACATTTTAATAACAAATTTACGTGAAAAAGTTCAGGTTCTGATGTTTCAAGGAAAAAGTTCAGGTTCTGATGTTTCTACCAATTCATTTATTCCTCCCTAAAGGTCCATTTGATACAGTCTCCAAGTGAAATGGCAGTTTGGAGAAGGGCCAATGCTGAATGTCATGTGGATGGTCATGTCCAGTGCTGGCTGCTCCTGGCCGGCGGGGCCTGGTGAAAGACCCCTTTCCTGGAATGGGTGCTCTGCTGGGGAAAAGCAGGTGTCAGGCCAGATCCCTCCCTAGCCCCTTCGCACCCAGGCAAACCAAGGATGCCCCTGTTGGGCCTCTGAGACTCAAAACACTTGGAATAAAATGAAAATGAAATGTTCCTTATCAAACAAAATGACATTTTTTTCACTACAAATATGAAAGAGACCATTATTACAGTAATAATTTTACTCTAAGTAATGACATTTCATGAGGCCTTCTCTTCTATCTGGTAGGTACAAGCAAATCTTATCTAAAAATAATGAAATTGGGAAATAGAGAAAAAAATCTTGAAGGATTCCAATGAAAACCCCGGTACTCGTCAGATGTAGAGGGAAAGTGTCAGACAGCATGGAAAGAGGAGGAGCCTGGGCGGAGGAATCGGAGCCCTTCATTCCAATCTCAGTTCAAAAAGATCTAAGGGGAGCCCTGTAGGCCACTCTCTGACTCCATGGCCGACTTTGGGCCCACTGGAAGTACAATTCCATCATCATGCTCACGGGAGGCCACTGAAGCAAGAGAGTCATCCAAATGCAACTACTGGGACCAGGGTTCACCCAGGCAGCAATCCAGATAGAATCTGCTCTTTTCACCACTGCACTGATGTCTCCCCTCCCCCATGTATGTATATATATGTAAAATCTCTGCATCTACAAGTCTATCCCAAAACTATATTTACATCTATATCTATATCTATCTTGATGATTCACAAGTCACATTTGCACGTTAAGGGCTCTGAAATTTCTTCTGTTAAAAAAAAAATCCATAGAGTTCTATTTAATCCCAAGATTCTTAAATTATTCATTCGACACAAGGAACCCCCTTCAAACACTTTTTCTCTCTTTGCTTCTATTAACAACCCTCATCAAAGAATGTTCTAGAATACCATGAAAAAAAAAATGTTGCTGAGGTTTTAGCTATAAAAAATTGAAGAATGAGGATTTCTAAAAGATGAGAATCTTGGATCCTAGGTTCAGCTTTCTGCTTTATTTAGACCAATATAAATATGACTAGATGACTAAAATCCAAAGGAAAGTTGTCAGATTGCTCAGGTCCTAAATGAGTTTAAAGGAAGTTGATAGATATAGAAAACAGAATGAACTCTATCCCTGTGTATCCAATTAATTGTTTAAGTAATTGAGGACAAATGACAGATGGGTCAAGTCAAGTCAAGGATGTAGAATAAACTAAGTAGATAACATTTCTACTTACATACAACGAGAACAGGGTAGTAGGAAAGAAAAACTTGAAATTCAAGCATAAAAGATTTGCATCTAAGTTCACATTCAACCCATGGCTGGAACTCAATTCCCTCTTAGGTGACCGATTATAATACTGGGTCTGGTCGATGCTCAAAAATTACATGTTGATTTGAACAAATGTACAATCTTGAGCAATTTACCTCACCTCCCTGAGCCTGTTTCCTCACATGTAAAATGCAGAAAATAATCATCACTTCCACTTCCAGCATTACTTAGGAAATTCAATCAGAGGATGTATTTGTGAGCGAGTTTTAATCTTAACTTAGCCTGATGTCAATGTTGGCGGCTACGAGTCCTGTCATCACCAACAATAATAAACCTGGTGGGTTTGACGCTTGGCTACACTAGTTCCCATCAGTTCTTGCGGCCATGTCTCCTCCAGATAGGGGAGGCTGGTCAGCACAGGTGTGCAGGGCAGGTGTGCCCCTCTGATGTAGGAAGAGGAATGGTGATGAGGGACAGGGCCTGGCCAAATTAGCTTCTAGCACCGAGGAAAGAGCCCCTCAAGAAGCCCATAGATGCACTCATTGGTTCGCTGTTGACCCATAGTCGTCTGAAATTACTTGTTGCCTTCACTGACTTACACGTTTTGAGGTTTATTCACAGAGATAGGATGTGGTCCTTCCCCTTCCCCTTGACATTCCTCACAGCTACACAAAAGCCAGGATTTCTGTTAAATCCAGATACCAGCCCACAGTTGATCGAGCTGCAGTGCGTTTCTTGGTGCAGAGGCAGAGGTACCTGGGAAACACAGCTTCAAAACAAAAAAGAAAGCAAGAAAACAGGTTGCCAAACCCCATACACATGCGGGGACACTTGGCTCTTCTTCCTGAAGTGTTCTCTAGAGCAGCCTTCTCCATCCCGTGGCCACCAGCCTCATGGGACAGGTGAGCCCCTGAGATGTGGCTGGGCCGTGCTCTGAGTATAGGACACATGCCAGATTTCAATGACTTAGCGTGATAAAGAGGCAAATATGACGTTGGTTATTTTTATGTGGATTCCATGTCAACCCAAAATATATTATCAAAATACAGCTCATCTTGTTTATTTTTGCCTGCTTAGTGTGGCAACCAGAAGATTTAAAATCGCAGATGTGGCTCACTTTCTGTGGCTTGCATTGTGATCTTGTTGGGTGGGGCTGCTCTATAGCAATGATTTTCAAATTGTGGGTTGTGGTGTATTTGTGAATCATGAAGCCAATTACATGAATTACAACCTATATTTTTTTGAAGGAGGAGAGAATAAATAGATTGGATTAGAATGCATGGCATTTAGTGAAAGGTAAACGCTATTCTGTGAAACCATGGTTTCAATTATATATATATTTCTGTATCAGATAATTGCAGATGTTTTGGAGAGCACGTTACAGATCAGTGTCTTTTTACAATCAATAGAGAGGAAGGGCTTGGATGCCCCTTTCCTAACTAACCCTTCATGAGACAATACTTCCTCAACCCAGAGGTCCCCGCACAAGCTCCTAAGGCTGTGATTTGTACCTGACTCGGAGATGAGTCGGGTCATTGCCCTGGAAACTCTGCAGCCTGTCCTGATGATGCAGGAGAGGAGCAGCTGCACTGCCTGTGAATCCATCTGTGAGCCACAGGAGCACAGAGGCCAGCGTGGAGAGCAGCTGCGGCACCAACCCTGACCCCACCCAGCGGCTGCCAGGGCCCTGGACAAACACAGCACCCCGTGTCCAGGATGAGAAGCCATGCTCCTCAAAGGCAAATCAGAGCTGGGGGTACTGATCTCATCCCCAGAGACCCGCTGCCTGCTTCAGCCCCTCCCTGGGTGGCAGGAGATGTTGCTCTCCAGACTCTTTGGGAATCCAGGCTCCAAATAGCCAGTCCCTGGAGGGTCACAGGTCCAGCTCCAGGTTGACTGAGGACTCAAGGACGGCACGGTGGTAAGCCCTGGCTAAACAGCCCTGGCTTGGAGGAGGCAGGGGCTGGGGCCGACCAGGGTGATGGTCCTGACCTTCCCCTGACGATGCCCGGCCACAGAAGCTGTGGAGGCCATGGCTCCTGGGTTGCCACAGCACTGGTGCTCAACCCTGGGCTGGACAGCGCTGATCTGACCTACTTCACTGCTTAGGGAGGAAGGGCCCCAGGGTCTCCATGTTCCCAGGCCCCAGCCTGAGACGCTGAAGAAATACCGGTCTTTGCTAATCCAGGCTCAGCAGCAGACGGCAGGGTTCAGGGAAAGGAGTGCAAGCACCTCCTGCCGCCACCTTCTCACCAGAGGCTCTTTCCATAGCTTGAGGACACTGCTTCAGGGACTGACACCACCGATATTTTGATACCAACCAAGTCCATTCTGTGCTCATGGATTTCCCAGGATTCTCCCATCACGCACCCAGACGGTAAGAGCTCATTCAGCTCAAGTCCCGGAGGGCCTCAGAGGACACTTGTCAGGCACCTCTCAGAGCACCCACTTTGTGCCAGGCCCTGGGCTCAGTGCTTAGTACCTGTCACGTAGTAAGTGATTAGGTGAGCCGCGTTGAGATCAGTGCTACTATTCCTTCCAAATTACAAGAAACCAAGGCTCAGAAACTCCACCACTGTACACCGTAGCACAGTCACCCACTGGTCCAGACTCCAGGGCTGCATGACTCCCAAGCCCCACAGCCACAGCACCCTCTTGTCTCCAGGTATTCTTAAAGCAAGATCTTAGAAAACGCTTTGACAAGCCCCAAATGACATCCAAAACCGGAGCCCTGAGGTCTGATTGAGAATCACTCTGAGTCTCTCTAGGGGCCATGAACCCATCCTCCCCTGGACACAAGGAGGATGTGGGTGCAGCACCCCCCAGGGTTTGAGTCGCCATCTTTGAATTGGAATCTTTTGCTCGGGCTCCAAGGCCCCAAGACTCTGAGCTCAGCTGCCATCTCCTTCACCCACTTGCCCAGGTCCCTTCCTACCTCCTTTTGAGGCTGCAGCTGCTCTGGTGGGATCTGGCGGGTAAAGAATGGGACAGGGACTTCCTACCCCTCTTCTGACATGTCTCCTGGTCCCTGGCTCCACACTCTCCCGTCCCTGCTGAGCTTTCTCTTCTGCAGAGCTTCAGGTCCCGTCTGAGGGCTGTGCTCACCAGTTGTTCATAATGACGGTCCAGGAGGGGTGCGCACCCTTTTCTCCTGGGGGAATGCTCTATGGGACCTGCTCATTATTCTGATGGGAATCAAACCAAAGTGTCTGCCACAGTGGTCACAGGTGGGGACACAATTCCATACTCACGTCAGTGAGGAGAACCCTGGGCAGCCTATCACCCTTGCTGAGCCCCACCACCGATGGCGACGTGTGCTGAGGGGTGGGCCACTGAAGCAGCCCCCTAGTTGGGATCTGCCCAGCTCCCCGCCTGCCTGGCTGGCCCTGGCTTCTGTCTGGACTGCTCAACCTGGTTGCTGACATAGATCTGCCTTCCAGGTCTGCCCTGGACCAGACAGAGCCATCTTCTGCCCTACTTCACCCACGGCAGCCAGCCCTGAGGCACCTGTTGATTTCGAGTATTGATTCCAAACAGGGGGCAATCTCGATTATGGAAATAAGCCCAGCGGGAAAAATATACACCCAAATCAATGTCCGTTACTGGGTCAGGGCATTAAAATATAACCTTTCTTCATGCAATGGCTATTCTGTAATGAATAAGTTTTGTTTTTCTAATCAGAAATGGAAACATTTTCTTAAAAAAAATAGACTCACTGGTTTAGCTTTAGGCCACTAAAGGTGTTTGCTGGCACATGTGCATCTTGACCCCTGGAATGCTTGGAATCCCCATCCTGGCTCTGTTGAGGTACCTCCTCTCCTAGTGGTTCAGATCCTAGTGCCTCTACTCCAGAGCATCTGCTCACACCCTGCATATGCTGCATTACTGTCTGACTGAGGCCACTTTCTGTTGTTATAACAAAATACCTGACACTGGGCAATTTATAAAGAATAAGAGTTTTTTTAAGGGCTCACAGTTCTGGAGGCTGAGAGGTCCAAGGACATGGAGCAGGCATCTACTGGGCAGCTGATGGGCCTTCTGGCAGCAGCAGCACCACACGGCAGAGGGCACCACAGGGCAAGACAGAGCAAGGGCACCAGCTCAGGTCTCTCCTCCTTCCCTGGTAAAGCCACCAGTGCCTTCACGAAGGCATGACCTCATCTGACCCTAGCTACCTCCCGGAGCTCCCAGTGCCATGTGGATGTGACGACTGAGCTCCAACACATGAACTCAGTGACCTTGGCCCTGCTGCTTCCTGCCAAGGTCTCACCTCAGCCGCCCTAGCTGGGCAAGCAGCTCCTACCCCGGTGCCTCTGATTTCTCAGAGTCTGGCTTCAGGAACAGGCATCCCAGGAACAACCAAGGAGTCCTGTGGGAATCCTCGTGACTCCTAGGGGACCGAGGTCTCAGTCACATTCCAGTCCTCCCCACTCTGGAAAGACACTTGACTATTCCCTAAGGGTTGCTGGTCACCTGCTTGAAAAGACAGTGGTACGACTCTACACTCGGGGGTCAAGAAGCCCACACTGAATGGCACCAAGGGACTTGTCACTCAGTGTCACCCTGGCATCCTCAGTTCCGCTCAACTCGACAATTCCTGTAGCAGCCAGTGGGTCACCATCGTCCCTGATGCTGGGACTGAGAAGGCCAAGGAAGAGTGAGGACTTCACAGTGGACATCCCACGATGACCTCTGGTTGGGTGGAGATGGAGAACACGTGCTTCTTCATGTTTCAACTGTCAACCCTGCAGAGGCCTCTCCATCAACTATGGGCCACTTCACTGGGTATAAAATACCGGATTCTCACTGTGACTCACTCCCACTTCACAGAGAAGGAAACTGGGAGCAGTCACATGGGAGCTCCAACCCATGCAACCATGACCAGAAGGGGCAGGAGGCAGGCACTGTGCTGCAGAGGCAGTGTGCCCCCACCAGGTGGTCACCCTCTCCAAAGTCTCCCTGAGGGGCCCCCTGGAGAGGACCATCCATGGCCAGGCTCACCGCCAACAACCTCCCTCAAGTCCAAGGGCAAAGAAGGCCACAGATTACTCCTTCATGTCTAAGAACAAGCCAGTAAATCTATGGGGACTGACAGGGCCTGAGTAATCAGAGGCAGGAGCTTCTCAGAGAAGATGGACATGTGGCGGGTAAAGACAATTAGGGGGTGTGGACAGCTGACAGATTCCAAGGCCAATAATAAGAAAGAGGTGACAGGCAGCCACAATCAACAGGGAAGTGAAGGGAAAGACCTATAATCCTGGAGCCATCAAGGAGGGAGGCTGGGAGCAGTAGGCAGGGCGTTTAGTACCCTAACAATAAACTTCAGATAGACAGCGCGGTGTGTCCTGACCCTCACCGTCACCCGGGCACTAGAGGCCATTAATTCAGAGAAGAGCATTTCAGAAACTTTGGAAGCAGGAAAGACAAACTTTCAGGACACCTGAGTGGGCAAGGCTGCCTGGAACCCTCACTTGTCCCTGTGTGTGTATTAGTTAGAGGCACGGGGGGGCGGGGGGGTACCACACTCAGGCTCTGGCTGGTTTACAGACTCTGCCCTCCAGACATCCTCTCTGGGTCGGGGGGCAGGGAAGAGGCAAAACTGCAGATAACCACAGTGATATGTGCAATAACAAGTTTTGCAGGAGCTTGAAAGGGAAATAATTGTCACATTTTTTTTTTTTTCTCATAAGCCTTCCCAACTGGGGAGTCCAAGATTTTGGAGTGAGGTGTTTGTTTGAATCTTAGCATCCTCATCTAAAGGCATTGTGATGTTTAGACAAAGCATTTAACCTCTCTGTGCCTCAACTTTTTTATCTGTAAAATGGAGATGATAACAATGATTTATCAGGGTGGGGTGTGACTTGGTACACAGTACTCTCCTAGCATGCATGAGGCCCTGGGTTCCATCACTAGTACTGGAGGTGGGGTGGGGGTAATGATAATGATTTGTATGATTGACATGAGGATTAAATCTGTTAATATTTAAAGTCCTTTGAAGACAGACTACATGTGCTTAGACTATGTGCTTGTCAGTCCAAGAAAGCCCTTCCTTTCCCTCATCATGCAACCCCAGGCATACCAAGACGCAGGAAGCACTAACTCTGAATGTGTGATTCTGATAGGCTTAGCTTGATGGGGATGGGCACTTTTCTTCCTAATAAAATGAATGCAACTGCTTTGGGCAAACACAGCCATCAGTCCAAGGTCTTCAGTCTTTTAGGAAAAGCCCAGTGATCCTTTTATTTTGGAGAAAAGCAATAAATATTCATTGTTGACTTAATACTGCAGACTCCTGATCAAAAGTTTGGATCATTCCAGACTCATTTGTGGGACCAGGTGAACAAAGGTATAATGTTCCAGAAACATGGAAGGTCATGGCTCAGCCCTCCTCATTATTGCCCAGGGAAACAGCTCAGCTACTTTGGGCAACTCATTTAGTGAATCAAGTTGAGTCTTGCTCAACAGGGAGTAGTGATATTATAAAGATTTCCCACCTAAATCTTGTTTGATAAGGCAAACTAGGATCCATCCAAGGGGGTATGTTTTCCCATTGCAAACTCCCGGGAAGGGTCAAGTTTTGAGCTGTTGCTGGAGAAATCGGAGAGCCTCTTGGAGCACATTCCTCCAGCCCTGGAGGAGGAGTGTGGCTGAGTCAATCCATGGAGAGAATCTGCAGGGCCTCCTCGGCACCAATGGGCTGGGGGTCTCCACTTGCTCCCCTCTCACCCTCAGCTGCCAGGCCCTGTCCCATCCCAGCTCAGTGGCCAGGGTCAGTGTTGGCCAGTTTGCCCACCCCTGCCCCAGCCAGCTGCTCATTCAAGCCCCCTGAGTGTCCTGAGAGTGGAGAAGGTAGAAGGCTGAATTTGTTTTTATTGATTTAGAGAACACATTCTTGCAGAGAAATAAAAACAAATAAATAAACCTGTGCCTTTACTTGTTTATTTATTTATTTAATGTCACTGTATTTTTCTGGTGTCCCTGTGAGGAAAACAAACTAACGGCAATGTGAACTAGATTCCTTTTTCTCCCATAAATTTCTGAGATGGAGCAGAGATTACCCCCAGAAAACTCCATTTCTTTGGTAACAACTTTATGGCTTGTTATTCGTAAGAATGAGCCTTACCCTCACTCATCTGTGAAGTGGAGCCGCGTCCACACCTCACCTACTGCCCAGGCCCAGCGGAAGGATCCGCCCAGGTGATGTTTGTAAAAGCATCCTAGAAACACTAATGAGCTCCGCAAATGCCAGGTTCGACTACCCCGGCTCGTTGTAGTGCTTTTCAAAAGGGGAGAGGTAGAAAGATCAATGTGAGAGGAAATGTTGGAACCTTTTACAGACCATGAATCTTACTGTCTGCTACAGCACGAAGCCACACTGAACCGTGTCCACCGTTAGGTTAGTTGAAGGCTGATGTTGAAATGAAAATGTCATGGTTATTTATGGTTTAAGGCCTACTTGTTTCCAAATAGATTTTCAGAAGGCATTAATTTATTGCCCATCCTGTGTCTTGTATTACTTTGGCATTTGACTAACTGAGGACGCACAGACAAAAGAGAAGTTTGAGCCGCATAGGGGACAGGAGGGAGCATCTAGAGGAACAGCCTGTCTCTGGGAACCAGGTGCCTGTGGGTGCCTGAGGGAGGAGCATGGACAGCCACAGTTGGTCAGTGAGGACACTGGGTACAGGTGGTCTGCAGCAGGTGGATGCTGAGCCCTGACCATCCTCAAACCCTAGGAGAGGCAGGTGGAAAAGAGTCAGCCATATGGAGACAAGCAAGCAGCACCCTTCTGCTGAGGGAGGGGCACAGCCAGCCCCAAGCAGTCTCCCAGAGACGGGCCAGGGACCTCATGGTCCTCCGTGCAGGCCTCTGGTTGGGGCTCCCCTGTGGTGGGATGGGAAGGACCAAGGAAAGAGATCAGGGAGGAGAGGGGTTGAGAGAGGACCTGGAAGGGCAAATGCAGAGCTCCAGGACTATGGGCTGAGAAGGGGCCGGGCAGGAGGAAGCCAGGAAGGAAAGACACCTGTAGCAGAGAACCGGACGTCAAGGGTTTTCAGGTAAAAACCCAACCCACCTGGACACCTGTCCCTTCTGGGTGGGCATTTGTCAAACACCATTCAGATCACACCTGAGCTTCCGGAACCCTCTAGACGTGCTCCGCTTTCCAACGCCTAGCCGCCCTGTAGCCCTCAGCACTCACTAAGCACCATCTGTATTCTCAATTTTTCAGAAAGGCAGCTGCATGGAGCTGAATGGTCAATTCTTGCCTCTATTCAGATTGAAGACATTTAAAAGTCCAATATTTTACAAAACATATCCTGAGTTTAGCAGTTAATAAAACAGCATTTGAATTCCATTGGTGCCCCCTTTTAACAATAATGAACCAAGAGGACGCAGTCTAACTTAATGGACAGCAAAATGCATTTTATCAAGAAAGAGAGAGAGGAAAGGAATTTAAGAAATTATGTACCCTGAAAAACCACTCTCGGAAGTAATGAGGAAAGCTAATCTGGGCCTTAGCAACTAAATAACTGAAAAAGAAGATAAACGGTGAACAAAAACATCCTTTTCTTCTCTCACTTTGGAATTCATCTTGGGGTCAACTGCAGCTGCAGATGTCATAGAGTTTCTCAATCAGGTCAGGCTTTGCAGAAAACCACTGATGGCTCCATGGGCCCACAGGACCCAGAGCAAAAGTCTCAAGGTGCCTGTGAAGCCACCAGACATCTTCGTACCTTCCCCCAGAACACAAGCTCTCCTGCGCTGCACCACCCAGGAGCCACGCCCTTCCACCAGCAGGCCCCTCCCCCTCTTCCTCCTCCTCCTCTCCTCCCATTTCTTCTGCCTTTTCCTCTTCTCAAAATCCTTCTCATTCATCAAAATCCAGCTCAAAGGCCATGTTGCCCACTGCCCTTTCTCTTAAGTCCTGCCGCTGAAATGGCTCCCTCTGCTGGGATCCCAGAGGGATTCCCCACACCTCTGACGTGGTACATATCACAGTCTGCCATTTATTCTCGCTCTGTGGATACCTTTCTCCTAGGTCCTCAGAGACTTCTCCAGCCTGCCCCTGACATCTCAAATGGAGCCTTGCCCAGCCCCCGGAAGGCAATCTGTGTGTACCTGAATTTAATTAAAGCACGTTGTGCTCCACATACCACTACCTTCAGGTAGAAAATCGTTACAGTATTTCATGCACTAGAAGGTATCATTCACCTGCTTGTAGTCTCTGGGCCAGGGTGGTGCTACTTCATGCTCTAAAGATGCGATTTACACAATGAAGTAAATAACTCTTTTAGACCACTAGAGCCAAACTCTAGTAAGTTGTCACTTCCAACATACAAGCCATCTGAAGAAATTAATGGATATCTAATATGAAGCCAATTATTTGATTCCTGCTAGAAAGATTGACTCCAATATACTTATATCATATAATTGGAAACAGCATGAATTTGATATTTGAGTCTGTCATTAGGTATTTTTAGAGATGAATTTATCTGGTATTCTGGATATGGGTGAATATAATTTTGAAGATGATTACTCCTGAGATTGTTTCTAAAGAGTTTCAATGTCCTAAAAATCAAGCAATCCATCCCTATATTCACAGTTATAACTATTAGAAGTTCTAAGCCCATGTTTCATAAATCAGCATGGCTCCGGATTGGTCCCTAAGACCCCCTGGTTCATAGATAGCAAGATCTGGGAGCATTGCTAACGTGACCAGCCCCTTATCGAGTGGGCACACACAGACATGCAATGTATTATTTTCATAGTCTAGTTTTTATGGACTTTAAACTTTCATGAAGACTGAAGATGCTCCCTACAGAGGTCAGATTTCCTTGAGTTTGTCGTTGGGGCTCAGTTAACTCTTCTTGCACTGTACCTTTGCCCTCTCTCACCATCCGCTATCCACAACTCTATCCACCTTCCCGTACCATCACTCTGCTGGACTCTGACACCACCTCTCCAGGAGACCTTCTCTGGTCACTTCTCCCACACCTTTAGAGTGCCTACTAAACTTTCAATGAGTGCTCTTCGGTTTAATACATAAAAATGGACTGTCTGGCCTTGGCCTTCTGATTCACATGTATGAGTCTAGTCATCTCCACTAGATGATAAGTCCCAGGAGGACAGAGACCACTCTTTATATCCAGATCTAATATTTCAGCCTGTTCTAAAGGGTCTCTTAGGCAGGAAATAGAAACCATCCATTTGGGCTGCGGCCTGGCTGGCAATCTTTCTTGCAAAGGAACTTTCTTTGTGGTTTATTAAATGTAAAGAAGGAAAGATGAAAGGTGAAATGACTCTTCAAGAAGAATAACTGAACAGCAAATGGTGACATGCTGTTCTCCAAGCTCAAGAAACACAGATGATAAATAGACTCTAATGACAGCAAAAGGTCAGACTTTTGGAACAATTTTTGACCAAAATGGTGGAGATTAATTAGGAATCTATTATTTATGTCCTACCTCCTTCCACAGGATAGAGGCGGCAGATGGCAGGGAGAATGTGGCTTCCTCTGAGTTAAAAAGTCGGAGGTATGACTGGGGGCCCAGCTCGGTTCTCACTCACTGGGTGTAATTGGGCAAAGCATCCCCCATACTCTAAGCCTCATCTACAAAGTGGAATGATCCCATTCACTGTTGTGAGCATTAAATGGGGCCATATATGTGTTACTGTCAAATGCTCCACTGAAATTGAGAATTCTCTGGAGTCTATAAAATTGGATCAGTTCTCACCTAAATGGAATTTCTACTTACCAAAAAGTGTGGGGAAACTTAGATCCTACATAATAATGTTTTGGAGGTAAAATTATCAGCCATAACTGCCCAAAAAGAAATAGGCATTCCTCAGCAGTCAAGTTCACGGATCCTTGCTGGTGGCATCGTACAGTGAAGATTTGAACCTGGGTGACCTCACATGCACTTCCCATCATGAGATTTTTATGCCTCCCTGTGTCATTCCCTTGACTGACATTTAAGACCCCATTTTTCAGATGAGAGGTCAGGTCAATTAGAGCTCCCCAGAGAGTACAAGACAGAGCCAGAGGACAAGGCCAGCATCCAGGTCCGCATCCCTCGGCGGCTTCTCTAATCCACACTGACACGAAGCCACATGGCCTCACCACTTGCATAAACAATGCACGCAGACCCATCAGGTCCCGGACCAGAGCCCTTCCTGCAGATGCCCACAGGGAAGGGTTTGTGGGGCCCAGCAGCCGGGCCTGGTGGGAGGGGGTAACCCGCCCCACCCTGCGTCCTTGCTGCCAGCTCTGGGCCAGCCGTGGAGTCCTGTCTGCTGGGAGTTTTCTGCCCTCAGGTTCTTTTCAGAAATCTGACAGGTCCAATAAAGGCCCGGTGCTGATGGAGACACCGGCTCTGCCTTCTCCCTGCAGCCCAGCACTGCCTCGGTGACACAATGGGGCCGGCCGTAATCACATTACACCCCCGTCTCTCATAATTACCCTCTTTCTCCAAGTGACAGAGCATCCCAATGGCAGGGAGGGAACTATTTTTAAACTAATTCTAACTTTTAAAAAAAGCAGACAGAAAAATGTCTCCCGCTATGGTTCTGGCTGATAAATCGCCACTAGAGACTAAGTGGGGTCGACGGATGGCAGAAGCTAGAAAGCCCCAACAGAGCTCTGGCCACCGCTCCCCAGGGTTCATCTCCCCTATCCTGCCTGATAACCCACATACTCATTTGTCCCCGTTTTTCCCTGGAGGTCCCTCTGCCCCATGTTTGTCTCTTTCCTCCTCTGACTCTGGAAAGAAATTAAAGAACCTGAGAGAGACCAGAGGCCCGGGGTCAAGGGTGTGCCTCTGGCTGCCCTCTCTCCCTCCTCCCCCTCCCTCCTTGCCAGTACCCTGGCCTTCGAGGGTCTACTGCCCTCCTTCTGTCTGTGAAAGGTGACGTCACAGAAGGCTTTTCTCTAACCTTTGAGGCTCTCAGTGTGAGGCAGTAAAGGCAGAGGGTTCCGGTGGGGGAGGGAAGGAACAGGAAAGCCTTGCTTGGGTGACCCCTCCCCCTCCCCAGGGCCTCCCTAGAAAGGAGTGAACACCTCATTAGCTCCACACTGAATCAGCTGATCCTGTTATCCACCTCTTACAAATTGCCCAGAGACACCTCTGGCCCTGGCCATGATAATTATATTGATAAGGAAGCTGGAGTGAGGACATGGATCAATGGAACCGCACAGATTTCTGGAGTATCCGTCCATCGAATCACCACAACTCTGTGGCCCTCTCCCTGGTAGGGTCGTTGGCTATCTGTCTTGCTCCCGACTCTCAGTGCATCATTGAACCTGGGTCTGTTATCTCGCCCTCGGGTTCATGTCTGCTCCCTACCTGGAGAACACTTGCTGGTTTCTGTTGCCAGCCCGGCACATGTCCAGAGCTCCTACTTCATCTTCTCTTTCCCTCTTTCTCTGATTTTTCCCTCCTCTCCCCGTGTCTTAGCTTGAGCTGCTGAAATAAAATATCATACGCCTGGATGTTCATAAACAACAAAAATTTATTTCTTACCATTTTGGAGTCTGGGAAGTTCATACTCATAGCATTGATAAAATGCAGGCTCTGATGAGGTCCTGCTCTCTGGTTCTTGGTGCCCTCTAGCTGTGGGCACACACTGACAGGAACAAGGGCTCTCTCTAGGGACTCTTTTATGAGGCTCTCATCCTATTCATGAGAATGCCCAGTGTCCTAGTCGCCTCCCAAAGTCTTCACCTCCTAACATCATCACATTGGAGGTAGAGATTTCAACATGGCAGATTAGCGGGGGACACACACAATCTATCCAGGCACCCCCTTCTCCCACCACTTTATATTCTTGGTCCATTTTGCTTCTTGTCCTGCAGTCTGATTAGTCCTGTGGAATGACAGGTCTGATGGATACGAAGACAGTATTGGGAGGAAAGGAGCTTCTGAGTTGCTTTTGGATTCAGAGGTTTGCATCTGGCTTCAGCGGGCACCCGCCGCCTTGCACCAAAGACAGTGTGGACACACATATGTAACGCAGCACTCCCAGGAACTCTGCAGCCTGAGGCCAGGTCTCTCTGGGAGAATTTGCAAAAATCTGCCCACCACCCTCACTGAAAATGCAAAACCAAACAACTCCAGCAGAGCAGTCAGTAGTCTTTGCAACAGCAGAGAACTAGGTGGCAGAGGGCGAGAATGAAGGCACGTCTGTCAAGTAGACATTTAGTGAGCCTCAGTTTCCCTCCCTCCTGCTTCAGTGGCTTCAGCTGGAGCCTGCATCCGCTCACCTGCCCTCTTTCTCTGCCTTCCTAAGAGACAGGCAGAGGTGGGGGCTGCAGGGAGCCAGGGCTGGGGCTGAGATGAGTGAGACACCCCCCACCCAGGGAGCTCAGAGAAGCAGAGGGAGCCCATGCCAGGCCCTGGTTTTCAGTAACTGCTGGCTCCGTAGAGAACTTCCTGGCAAATGACAAGTTTAAAAAGATGTCTCCCAGCTCCTCTAAGACCGAGGTTTACTGGTTTAAAATGGCTCCTGAGTCTTGGGACAGGGGGAGGCTGTGCATTTATAAATCCAAAGCCATCAGACAAGCCTTCTCTCAAGGGGGAGAGACTGAAGCAATTTCTGGGGAAATAGCCTGGATTAGTGGAGAAAACATTAAGCTAAAAGTCATCGCTGTCAGGAAACCCTAAATCTGAGCCCCGGAGAGGAGAACGTTGATCTATCAGAGTGTTGATTCTCAGTCTTTCCTGGGGACGGTGTGTGGCCACTAATTAAACCTGGCTGGGAAACAGCAGTGGGGAGCACTCACTGGCCAGCAAGATCCGGCTCAGTCCTGCTCCGCTGCTCATTAACTGTGCAATCTCGGTCAAGTTCCTTGGCCTTTCCTGAAGCTCATTTTCCTCATCTTAAATCAAGGACATAGAAAGAAAACCTACCACCATTGCAAATTGTCACAGGGCCCGACATCCTACTGATTGTCCACGGCTGGTCCAACTGCCTAATGTCCCCTTCTGGTTGCTTGATGCCCCATCTTGACTGGTTGTTGCCCAAGTCGTCCCAGAGCCAGAGTCCCAAATATCATTCCTCCCTACAATAAAGGGTAACTGCAAGGAATGAGGCAAAGCAACTCAAAGAACAGCTTAGTTTGGTCCAGTTACTCTTGGTATCAGTTTGGGGCTGAATCATGCATCTGAGCTGTAGCTGGGTTGAAGTCCTGGCTCCTGAGACCTCTTCGGATTGGAGTAGGTGGGGTCCCTAATGCAGTATGGCCAGTGAGCTTCTGAGAAGATGGCCGTGTGAGGATACAAAGAGAACAAATGGAACACACAGAGAAGGCTGCGCCATCCACCAGGCGAGGATCGCCCAGGGCTCCCGGGCATCCTCAGAAACGAGAAAAGAGGCAGGAATAGAGTCTCCCTCGGAGCCTTCTGAGAGAACTGACCTGCCAACACCTGGATCATGCACTTCCAGGCCTCCAGCACCGTGAGAGGATGAAGGTTTGTTGTCTGGGGCTGCCTGTCTGTGATGATTTGTTATGGCAGCCCTAGAAATCAATACAACCTTGTAGTGGGTAGATTCCTAAAAGTCCACCAAGACTGTGAATTTATAAAGCATCAGCAAAGAAAAGACTGTAACATTCATTGTAGTCCCATTTAGTCTCCTCTAATGCTTGAGAATCCCCTTCAGCATTCTTACCAAGTAGTGTTTCTGCTTGTGCCTGAACAGGTCCAGTGACCAGGAGCTCACTGCCCATTGTGACGCCAGCAGTGCTCACTGCCAGGAAAGGTAGTCTTTATGGTGGACCAAAATCTCTTCCCATGTATTTTCCCCAACTGATGGAAACTACCTCCCGGGGCCCTTCTGCTGTGTAAATGTCCAGTCCCTTACATTTCACAGCCCTTCAGATACTTGTGTTCTTGCTCACATCAGAGTTTTTGCAGATGCAATTTCTCCCACATGGAATGAACTTCTGTCTCTACTAAAGAGGAATTCCTGAAGGGCCATTTCAGTATTTATCTTCTGATAGAAGGGGTTATGCTGTGGGGGGATGAGGAGAGGAAGCAATCTCAAAAATCTGTGCTTCAAAAACCAGAGGGTTCTTTCTCTCCCACACTGCACATTCACCGTGACTCAGCAGAACTCTGTTCACTGTTGTCCTCTGGGGACCCAGACTGCCAGCGCAGCCACCATCTTGAACACGGAGTCACCATGGAGAAAGAACTGGACGACATCCCCTAAGCAACTGAATGCCTCAGCCCAGAAGTGACACATGTCACTGCCTTTCACAACCGGCTGGCTGAACTAGTGACTTGGTTTCACCTAACCAGAAAGGAGTTGGAAAATGTGCCTGGAAAGCCGGGCCAGAAACACTTGACAAACAGCACTGATGTCTACTCACCCGTCTCTGTGTCACCTTCTCTGCTGCCTGGTAGGACGGCTTGTTTTACCTCCTGGCCTCCCTAGGCATCTCCAGCACTTAGTACTCACGGTCATTATCACATTGCATTGCCATTATGTTTACTTACGTTTTTATCTCTTGCTTGAGACCATGCATCTCTCAAGGACTGTTAGGAGGTCATAATGTTTGAGTGTGTGGATGCGTTTGAGAATATACGCAACATATATCCACAGTGAAAGTCAAAGTCCTTTTGGTGGCTTAGGGGGCCATTCATGATCTAGACCCCACTACTCTTCTAGCCTCATCTCCCCACATCAGCTCCTCACCTGGCCCCAGATACGCCATCACTCCGCCTCACCTGACTCTCGCCACTCCCCATGGCTGGGATGCACAGCCCCTGTCATTTGCTCCACCGGCTACCCTGCTTCTGATGGATCTGCACTGAGCTATCATCTCCTCGGAGAGGCTTCTCCAGCCCCCTCTCTAAAGAATCACCTGACCCACCTGTTAACTCCCAGGCTGGCTTACTCATCTTTTATTCTTCTCCACAGCACTTACCCCTTTCTGATGCAAACCTACCCCAGTATACGTTACCTTACCATGTATTAAATAGCATAAGCATATAATGCGTTATGGTATCTATAATATACATGATTGTTTTGGGTACTTGTTTTCTGTCCCCATCATCCCACACACTCTTGAATGTAACTTCCATGAACAAAGGGCTGGGATAGTATATACTTTTTAATAAAAAAAAAGGTTTATTAATGAATAAGTAATTCAGAAATGAATGACCTCCTCTCACATGACACAGTTTTGAGCCCTTTTAACACCTTAGCCGCCCGGATGTGACTGATCATCAGTGTAGTACAGAGCAGAGCAGCCCCTTGTTTATCCTTTATTCTGTATTTCAATTAATAAAGCCTATGTTTAAATAAGAATTTGGAGGTTACTCCTGACTGACTCATAGCAAGTTTAGTTATTGAATGTTTTTCCCCATATAACACTGTGCCTTCCCCTCTCTGTATAATCTTGTTGCTGTTGTTTGGGATCAAAGTGTAGGACTTAACATTTTTTTTCCCCTCTTGATTTGCCTGTCACTTGTCTTCCTTTTCATTTATAACGTTATTATTTATTTATTGAGTATCAACTATGTGCAGAAATCTGCACTAAGTACTACAGAGTATTGTGTGATAATTCCCACAAGAAAAAAAGTTGTTCAGTAATATCAACACGGATCAGATAAACAAACTTTAATCCAATAGGAGAGACAGCAAGGCCCCTTCCACGTGTAAATGACGGGGGGCAGAGCCGTTCCTGGAAAGGTTTCAATAACAGGAGGGCAGAAGTGACTCTCTGGGGATGTAATGCCTGACCACGGGGAATCAGGAAGGCAGGTAGAGCTGGGATGGGAGGGGGCCGTGGGAGAGCTTGTAGTTTTAAGGGCAGTTGGTTCAGACGCGACCCTCCACCTGCCCCCAAGGTAGAGTTACCTCACCTAAATGTGAAGGAGGATCTTCATCTCCCACAACACTCAGGACCTCACCAGTGTTTCCACAAGGTTATGCTAAGGAGCACTCTTTTCTGATGTCCCCCAATAGATAGGACATTTCATATATTCCAGCAGTTTTAAGGCAGTTCTTGAAAAGGAGAAGAACCAGAAAAAAATTATTCTACCTATCTGCAAACCATATTTATTTTAGTTAATAAGAATTATACAGATAATAACTCGATCATCACTCCTACTCCTTAAGGTAGGTACCATTATTATCTCTATATATGAGAAACTGAGGCAGAGAGAGGGCAAGTGATCTCCTCCCAGCTATAAAGTGAAGGCACTGAGGCCCGAGCCTGGGCAGCTGGCTCGGGAGCCCGTGGTCTCCACGGTTCTGGTCTTCTGCTTCCTCTCCATGTTGGAAACAGAGATGGGCCACAGTCCAGCATACAACCTACAGGCTGAGTAAGAAGAGAGGGTTTCTGTGGTTTTCAGTGATACATGTTGCTCCTAGTTCAACCAACCCTCAGACGTGGTTCAGAGTGGAAACTGAAGAGAACAGCGCGTGACTGGGGTTAACCGGGAGGGATCAAATGAATTGGAGAAGGAGCCAACCTTCTGCCCTCTGCCCACCGAGCACTTGCTCACTAATTCATCTTTCATACAAGTGCCCATCCATTCACTCACCACCACACCCTGGGCACTTTCCCTGTCTTGGACACTGTCACGTGCTGCAGTTAAGACTCAGGCTGGTCGCAGTCACTTTGGCAGTCCAGGTGCAAGCCGAGGAGGCCCACAGTCTTGCACCATCAGTGCTGTTAGAAGGGGACTTGTGGAATAATGGGGGTTAATTCAGCCTACACTGGGGGAACAGAGCAGGGAATAGATGGAGAAGAATGTTTAGTGGAGGAAGGAACAGTGAATGAGGCCCAATCAAAATCCAACATTTCTGGGAAGATTCTACAAGTTCCACCATTTCCCTCAGAGACAAGATAGAGTGGAACTCCCTTTTTGAAAAAGGTGCTGGAACACAGTAGTTAAGAACACGGGTTTGGTCGTCAGTCTGGTCCGCCTGCAAATCTTAACCTGTCCAGGCAGAAATCACTCCAGTGCAAGATAAGTATATGGTCAAGTGCTGGGGTACGTTGCCCTGAGGGGTGAGTGAGATACACGGCATGGTCTATGCACCATGCGCCTTCCGTGCCCTCTGCTACCTTCTCCTCAGACTCACAGTTACTCTCATTAGGTTCCCAAGTCCTTAATCTTCTTGGTAGCTCTAAACCTTCAGAACGAAAATTTGTAAGTCTCTTTTATTTTATTTTTTTTACACAGGAAATAAAAAGGGAACACAGTTTTCGTAAAATAGATTTTCATTACCGTGAATTTATTGTACTCCTTGGTTCCCGGTGACTAGGTAACCAACTGAGGAGGTAATTTATTATTTTAGCAATTTCAACAGGACCTTGGAAGAAAGGCACCCTGTGGTCACAGAGCGCTGGAACTATACTAATGAGATGATTAAAAGAAAGTTGGGCTCACACAGTCCCAGATAATCACAAGTGTACCCAATGATAATTAACAATTACAATTACCTGGAACTGTATTATTTGCCTGGTTGGTTATACAAAAGTCAACCTGTACCGAAGAGGTGAGTTTAAAGGAGTTAGTAAGTTCTCTGAAGTGGCTCGTGGGGCCCTTTCCTGATATGTATCTAGGGGAACTGTGGAAGTACAGGTAAGGCTCCCTGGCCCACTTCATCTAATTCTCAACCAGAAGGAAAGGAAGGTCTGAGCTCTCCTAAGAGGAACATTCTATCCACAAAGCCCCCGCTCCCAGCCCGGGTGTGTCTTCTAGGAGAAACTTTCTTGGGGGCCAGAGTCCTTAAGTTCTAGGCCAGTACAGTCTTATGCAAAAGCAGTATCCATTTTCAGAGATCCAGTCCTCCAAGAACAAAGTCCTGGGACTTTCTGGCTTGGACATCCACTGTCCCTTCTCAGTGCCTGCCAGAATCTCTGTCTGCCCCTACTTCAGCTTTATAGGACTAGGGAGAGTGGTGGCACCAAGGCGCAGGTCTCAGAGGTTGCATTGGCCCTTGGATTCTCTTGCAGATTCCCACAACTCCATGCCGTGTGCTGAAGGCTGGTCTTGAACGAGCTCTGGCTGAGAGAATGGGGGCAGATGGGGAAACAGTGGTCCTGAAGAATATGCTTATTGGTGTCAACCTGATCCTTCTGGGCTCCATGCTCAAGCCCTCAGAGTGTCAGCTGGAGGTGACCATGGAAAGAGTCCAGAGGCAGGCAGTGGAGGACGAAGGAGGCATGGGCAACTACAGCACATCCAGCAAAGAGCAGCCCATGGTCTTCAACCACGTGTACAACATTAACGTACCCCTGGACAGCCTCTGCTCCTCGGGGTTAGAGGCCTCGGCCGAGCAGGAGGTGAGTGCAGAAGACGAGACTCTGGCCGAGTACACAGGGCAGACCTCGGACCACGAGAGCCAGGTCACCTTCACCCACAGGATCAACCTCCCCAAAAAGGCCTGCCCGTGTGCCGGCTCCGCCCAGGTGCTGCAGGAGCTGCTGAGCCGGATCGAGATGCTGGAGAGGGAGGTGTCAGTGCTGCGGGACCAGTGTGCCACCAACTGCTGTCAAGAAAGCGCAGCCACAGGTAGAGTCTGGGCTGGGAGGGGGGGGACGAGAGGGAGGTGAAGTAAAGGAGCAAACTCTGCATCTTAAAAAAGTACCCTCATTCATGGCTCGGGCCTGCCGAATCTGTGAGATCTAAACGCAGCCCGTCCCCAGGGGTTCAGCTCAGGGATTCTCGACACTGCTTAGCCAGTTTGAAATACATTAACCTGATTTGGGGGGGATGAGTCAGGTAATGGTACAACGGCTCAGCACAGCAACTTGGACGGCAAGCAGGGAATTTGATGTCTGTCTTCATTCATCTTTGGTCTTCACAGGCTGTTGAATTGATATCTATTCATGTTCACCTGAGGGACTAGAGAAGGCAGGCGCTGTGTTCACTCAATCGCAGCCTTTCTCCCATCGGAGTAAATGATAGTCATTAAGGTCTCAGAGGACCTGTCCGCACCTTCTCCAGGAGGATGGACGCTTTAACCCTGTTCCCTCCACAAATACGCATGCCTGTGCACACACACACACGCACACACACTCACACAGCTCATCCTGCCCTCCAAAAGGGCAAATGCTCTGAGGATTTATGCCTCACTCTGCATGCCTGCTAACTAGTAGCACTTACAAGTTGTTACCTGTACCTCTCTGCAAAGCCTGATGAAGTATCCAGAGCCAGACTTCCTGAATTCAAATCCTACCTGTGCTGCTTCCAAGCTTTCAAACAAAGTAAGTTGCATAGCCTGTGCCTTCCTTTCCACATCTACAGGGTTATCATCCAAACTAGAACAAGGGGCCATTAAATATCACAGACTGGCTTCTGGTGGGCCCCACGTAAGTGGAGCTATTATCAGCTCAGCCCGCTCAGCTCTGTGCCCATCTGTTCTCACCTCAGGTTACCTTAGACCCATGCATTTCCCTTCTTTGATGAGCAGGGGCATCTGTTACCTTATCTTGGGTGCCAGTGTCCACTTCTAGGGCTCCATATCTCAAGGCCTCCTCAAGATGAGAGTGGAGTGCAGTTTTAACAGAGGATGTCCCATAGTCCCCCGGTCACAGCAAGACTGGGGGCAGCTTTTGAGTAATGAAGTATTTCATGGGTTTTCCTCAGCTCCTTCTCCTCTCCCTCATCCACACGAGAGACCAACAGCTGAAGGCTAGAAGGACGCGCTCCGTTGCTCAGTCCCATGTTCTTTGGGAGAACTGATGGGTCATTCATCTGTCCAGTGGAGTGCAGAGCAGGGGAATGTCATAGGTTTCCACGGTCTCTTTGCTGCTCAAGAAGCAGGGTGGCTTCTGTAAGTGGTCTTTTTACCAGGATTCCTGGCAGATGGGAAAAATTATACGAGGAAGAGCCATATCAGTGTAGTATCTTTTCAGGCCACAGGGACTGCATGAAGCAGCAGAGTGAATTTACTAGACTTCACATCCTCAGGGTCAAGTGCAGACAGGGATGCCGAGCAGGTACTTGGTGTGTGTGTGCTTAATGAGTTTGTTTAGACAGATCAATTAACCACTGTAGCTATACCACAGCAAGGGTCAGGACAGGGATATGCAAAGAATCCAGAGGATTGCAGCAAAGGGTGAGTGGGGCTGAGGACTTTGGAAGACTTTGAAGCAACCTGGTGCTGAGCTTTGATGAATGAACTGTCAGTGGATGGCAAGTAGGACGCCTTTCTCTGCCCGCTGACCCAGTGTTCAGCCCACACCTGCTGGCACTCCCCACCAATCCCTTTCAGTCCCCACAGCCAATAACGGAGTGAGCATCTTTGATACAGGACCATCCTGAATCTATTGGAACCCCTGGACCTGCCCAAAGAGAGAATGAGAGGCCTGAAATGTACTGCCCTTGGGGACAGCCCCCAATCCTCAATGCAGTGTGACCCTGCAGGGTTGAACCCAAGTCAGTCTCCCTGGGACATTGCTTGATAGCTTGCATGCCCTCCCTTCTGATCTGCCCCTCTCCTCTACCAGGTTTTTCCACTATGTACTTTCCAATAAGTGACCTTTACATGAATCTTCACCTAGAGTCCACTTCTAGGGACCCCAATCTGAGGCACCCTGAAGATGAGCTCCAGGGGGAGGATCAGATCTCCTTCATCCTGGCCCCCAGCACTGTGCTAGCATCAGGCGCCATAACACCTGAAAATAGTGATTAAATTGATAGTGTGCCAAACTATGTGGAGCTTAACTCTTAGCAACACAAATCTGATCAGGGATCACTAGAGGTCTCTGCCTATCTCCCCCCCCGACACACACCATTTATAGGAGAGGCCACTGCTGCCCTTTGACCTTCTCCTTGACCATTCCAGGACAACTGGACTACATCCCTCACTGCAGCGGCCACGGCAACTTTAGCCTGGAGTCCTGTGGCTGCATCTGCAATGAAGGCTGGTTTGGCAAGAACTGCTCAGAGCCCTACTGCCCGCTGGGCTGCTCCAGTCGGGGCGTGTGCGTGGACGGCCAGTGCATCTGTGACAGCGAATACAGCGGGGACGACTGCTCCGAGCTCCGGTGCCCCACGGACTGCAGCTCCCGGGGGCTGTGCGTGGACGGGGAGTGCGTCTGTGAAGAGCCCTACACGGGCGAGGACTGCCGGGAGCTGAGGTGCCCCGGCGACTGTTCAGGGAAGGGGACCTGTGCCAACGGCACCTGTTTATGCCAGGAGGGCTACGTCGGCGAGGACTGCGGCCAGCGGCGGTGTCTGAATGCCTGCAGCGGGCGAGGACACTGCCAGGAGGGGCTCTGCGTCTGTGAAGAGGGCTACCAGGGCCCTGACTGCTCGGCAGGTAGGAAGGGGAGCTGGGCGGGAGGCTGGGCATGGCTGGTCCAGCACACTAACTGGACACCTCCGGGGAGATTGGAAACAGGTGCGGGAGGGAAGGTGAATTTTAGGTAAGGTCATTCTCGGTTGGGTTGTAGTCATTTGCTTTCCGAGACAGCTGATTTTTCGAGTCAATAACAGTTGGTGAGGCAGATTAAAAGAGGGCTTAGGAAAGGTCACGTTCAGGCTGAGAGGCAGATCTTTACCCCTGACTCTAACAAAGGCAACTTACTAACAGTGATGACACCCCACTGTCCCTGCGGTGCCGGGGGAGGCTGCAGGTCTGTTTTCTATCACTGATTACAGGATCCCACAGGCTGTTGAATTATAAAGAGAAGAGGCTTATTTGGGCTCCCAGTTCTGGAGGCCCAAGGTCAAGGGGCCACAGTGAGTGAGGGTCTTCCTGCTGGCAGAGTCCAGGAGCATGCAGGGTGTCACCTGGCAAGAGACAGCGCATGTGTGTCTCTTCTCACAAAGCCACCAGGATTCAGTCCTGGGGCTCCACCCTGATGGCCTTATCTACCCTAACCACCCCCCGAAACCTCCACCTCTGGACACCACAGTCAGATGGCTTCCACTTTCTTCAATTATAATGAGGGCAAATTCCACCTGGGGGGCCCTTGGGGGACACAACCAGACCACACCCAAATCACAGCAGATGGAGCAGGCACCTGCTCACCCGCGGCTGCCAGGCCTGATGCCATGGCCCCGGGCTGCCTCCTTTTACAGAGCTCCTCAGGGGGCGGGGGCCAGTCTATGAGGATCTCCGCTCACCTTGGAGCTTGCAGATGGCGAGGGTTATTGATTCATGAAATGACCGAGGGCCTACAAGCAGAAAAATGCAGGCCAGAAATCAAACGTAAATAGGAAAAGAAAAAAAAAATACTACAGGCATCCAGCAACAGCGACATTCCGATGATTAGTACAGAATATTAAAAGGAGGGGGCTCATTTTGTTGCCGATGACGACGGCACAAATCTCACCCCAAATATGATCCATACCTTAGAGACGGACGGGGGCGTCTGAAAATGGAGCTCTCAATCCAACAGTGAGAAAGATGTCAATATTTCATTAGGGTTGATTTTTTAAAATATATTTTCCCCCAAACAGGTTACTTTCCTTGTCTCCCTTTTGTTCATCCTCCTCTGATTAATCAGTGAGTATTGCTGAGACATTTATTTGTGCTTTAAACAGCACAGATTAGTAATTGATCCTGTCCATTCAAAGTTCAGGATGCCCACTGGGAAATTCTAAAAGCAGAAATCACAACAAACATTTTCCAACTTTCTGGTTGAGCAATTCCAGGAGTTTTCTAAAGAAGAAATCCTGGGAAACTGGCTGTACCAGCCTCCTGCTCCTTAGTATCTTCAATGACACTCCACTCTGTGGCAGACCCGACTTCCCATCATGTGACTTCAAATTACATTCTTTTGCAAGATCAATGGCAATGATGAAAGATTATAAAAAAAGATAATCCACTACCTAGGAAAATTTTTTTTCTACATTAAGTTTTTTTTTCTGATTTTACTTATTTCATTTAGTCTCTCCATTTTGTTTATTGAACTGGAATGTCTCTCTACAAATATGGTCATCGTATCAATTGTTCCAAAGCAAAATTCAGACAGAAGTTAAGCCTCATTGTTTCTGAATCTAAAGTCACCAGGCAGTTTCTGGACAGCAAGGATAAAGCAGAACTTACTTTCCACCCAGAGGATGAGCTTCTGCTAAGCCCCACCTGGAGGGTACTCCGGGTCAGTTTCGGCCATTGCTGTGTTGAGGGTATTCTATCCCATACGCAACTCGTACTAGACTCAGTGTTTGTATGTCTGCCCTTGCCCTCATGTTCTTGACCTGTCTTTCTACAGGGATGGGTCCATTCACAAACAAAAGCTTGATCTGATCCAGGGTCCAAAATGCATTGGAGATGAGCCCTCCTGGTCACCTCCGGGAAGACTCAGTAACTGTCAGGATTCCTATGACCTGGTTGAGTCCAAACCCTACACACACATTACCTCTATGCTGCTTTAAGACTTCTGTAGGCCCAGATAAATCACTTAACAGGTTCCCAAAACATGTGAGGAAGGACAGTTGCATAATCTCCATCTGTTTCTATAGCAACCCTGGAACCACCTCTCATTGCATGAGGTACTGCTCTTAAAGCTCGCCTTTAAAACCAAATGCCACAGGTCTCTGCCAGAGAGGAATCTGGGTCATTCCTCAAGGGCTCCTTGGCTTGCTGTTTGTGAAAAGGCTGTCGGAGGGGGTGCTATTTATCCCCTGCTTGACATTTCTGGCCAGGTGCACACACAACAGCAGTACTGCTCCTACCGCCTCTAGGAGCACAGAGGAGAGAGGGAAGGGTTGGGAAGGTGGGAAATGAAGAGTCGCAGGCTACACTCCCTCGGGGGTCACCGTTTTCTCCTTGGCGAGGGCATGGAGAAGAGCTGTCCATTATGTGGATTTCATTCTGAGGCTGCTTGGGCCCCGGAGCTGGAACACAACTGAATATTGGCAGCAAGGCCACTGCGTTTGACTCCTCAGCTTGAGTTTTGCTCATGGTGCACCATGGGACAGAATCTCCAGCTCTGCCTCTATTCTCTGCACATATGTAGATAATAGAACAAACAATTCATGAATATGAGCACTTAAGACTTGCCTTACATAGAAGCTACTCCTGCCTTCTCATTTGACAGATTTCAAAGCAGCTGTCCAGAGAGAGAGAGAGACTTTCCCAGAGCCTGACAGCTCATTAATGGCAGAATAAGAATGAGAACCCAGCCCTCTTTAATCTTCTCTGAACTGCTAAGTAGACAGAGTTGAGAAATGTTCATTGTAAAGCCACAGCCACAAAGAAGTGACCTTTCAATATAACAGCTGAGCCCTTTTAAATGTTTAGAAATCAAGGTATTAGAGAGATGGGGCGAAGAAGTACCTGGGACCATGCGTCTGCATCTTCCCCCAGTGATGGCAGCCAAAGCTTAGAAGCTAGCTGTGAGCGGCCCTGATCTCCCTAGGAGCCAGCACAAAGCAGGGAGCAGGCTCTTGAAATAATCCAGAAAGCTGCTCCCCAGACTTCAGTCAGGCCTACAGAGATTTGTCAACATCAGCCCCTGCCTCTGTCAGGACTGTAGTCAGTCCTACCTTTGGCACCCGAAACCCCTTGCGTTTTAGAGCAAGACACAACGTGGACTGGTTCCAGCTGCTCTCACCACCTAAGTGCAAAAGTGACGTGAGGTTGAAAAACGTAAGCAGCGTGGGCGCTGTGCAGATAATCACCACTTCTTCCTTTTTGGCAGCCTGCTCTTCCCTAAGTTTCAAAGTTGGAACTCCAAAGAAAGTAAGACTGAGAATGCCTCTTCCCCACCACAAATGCATCAACCCAAGGCTTGAGTCTCCGTGAGAATTTGCTTTGTAACCCCACATTGTCTTGCTTAGTAACGACTACTGGCTCCCAAAGTGCACAGCTGCTGCTCACTTACAGGGCAAGTGGCGATGCTGTCCCCCACTGAGCCACTGCTCAAAGAAGTACTCTACCCTGAATGATACCCCTTGCTCTTCCTCCTCGGGAAGTGAAGGAAGTGTTTCCCCCCAGGCCCAGGCCTCAGGCTAAGCGGCAGAGATAAATCTTCTGCCCCTCTTGTTCACTTAACAATTCTAAAACCATCTGCTCAGATCACCCTTCACTGTCACGCTTAGCTTTATTTTCTAGAAGAGAGAACCAGAAAGGAATACACTGACTTGTCCCATAGGCCCTAAGAGTTGTTGGTGACTTGAAATTTGGAATGGCCTTTTTTTTTTTTTTGTCCCTATGACAGAAAATGTCCTGCAAAAGAAACTTGGGAATAGCATGCTGAATCACAAGAGACACACTCCAAAGAACTTTTTTAAAAGGGGTTTTCTTAGCTCCAGGATGAGCGCTATTCTGGAGAGCACATCCTACACGACTGTCTGGATTGCTTTTCATGTGGTTCTACTTGGAGGGACGGTGCATGGAGAACAATCCACATTCTACTCCTTAAATCATAGGAGAAAGAGCTCTAACCATAGAAGATTCAGGCTGAACAATCAGTTCTGCTACATACAGTCCAACTCCTGATTTGAACCAGGCCTTGACCCAGGCCTTAGATTTCTCTTTTGTAAAGTTGAAATAATTTTAGCTTCTTGAAGTACCTTACAGGCAACTGTCAAAGGATTTTTTAAATAGTTAGATGGTGTGTGTGGCATGTTTTCTAGGTTGTGAAATGCCAAGTACATGTAAACTGGAATTGCATTTGGCCTCAGAGGTTCTAGAGTCATTCTGGCTGGGTTCTAATCTTAGCTTCTGTGTCTGTCCCCTGGGTGGCCCGGTTTCCTCCTCTATAATATAGGAGTAATAATAACACCTATTCCGTGGTGTTGGTAAGAGGTCAAATGAGATAATCCATGTTGGAGCAGTGAGCACTGTGCCTGGTGTGTAATAAATTCTCAGTGTGACGGTGCCAAATACTGGCAGGTTCTCATCAGTCCTTCCCTGGGCCCAGGAGCCTTTCCATACAGGCTGCCCTGAACGTCTCAGTGCAGTTCACATCTTCGATAATGTCAGAATTAGCAATGATGCAAGTTTATGCAGTATCATTGGAAGGTTAAATTGTTTAAACATCATTCGCACTTCTTCAATTTTGTTCATTTTTAAAAATAAATTTTAAATTTTTGTTTTGGTTCTGATAGAGGAAGTTCTGCTCTCTAGATTTTTACACAATGAATGGTTTTGAGCAAATGCAATCAAAGCCAATATCCAGCACTGCAGATAAATGCTGCTAATTTCCCTCCTGTGAGTCTGGGTCAAAGGGCTCCTCACTTCTGCCCTGGCTGAGGATTTGAGGTTTCACATGTGAGCACAAGGAGGCAGGTATGAAAAGCAGCTGGCCTAGACCTCTGGCTTGTAAAGGTAAAAGGTTGAGATTACCCAGAGGAGAAATTCAAAACCAATGGCAACTCTTAAACCAACCAAACCCTCCACTACATATGAATGTACAGGTTAATTATGACCATTTAAGTATTGGCCTGATCTTTGATTTAATCTACGAGCAGGTCCAATTACAGAAGCACTGGAGTTATCCTCT
Organism: Callospermophilus lateralis; assembly: GCF_048772815.1. Taxonomy (NCBI): domain Eukaryota; kingdom Metazoa; phylum Chordata; class Mammalia; order Rodentia; family Sciuridae; genus Callospermophilus; species Callospermophilus lateralis. The sequence continues at coordinate 101,779,218 of NC_135317.1, forward strand.
AATTAGTCTTAAAGGTTTAATTATTTGATGCCTACACTTCTGGTGAATCTTCACTTCCCAAGGGAACCAGACTTGAAAGGCTCTTTCAATGTGGTTTAACCTTTGGTGACTCTGAGCAGCATTTGAGAAGTCAGACAAGAGAGAAAAGCATAGCTCTCAAGAAGGCTTCTTGATCATCACCTCCAAGGTCAAGGCTAATGAAAATTAGTTTAACATGTTACATTTCTTCCAAAACTTTCTTTTTTTAAAAGGAAAAAAAAATGCTATGAGAAGGAGCCACTAAATGTCTTTATCAGACCATAGTGTACAAGGCTCCCCGTCTTGGGGTCATGATTTGTAAGATAACAAGGAATGAAGTCTTCGGCCCCATTTGTACACTCAGACATTGGCTCTCAGGACAATCTGATGACAGTAACTCAGTAAACTACCAACACTTTTGGCCAGTGGCGTGTTATGAAATATCTAACAACTGGATCTGTGATGAGAAAAACCAAAAAAACTGAAGCTCGGCTCTGTCCAGTTTCCATGGTGTGAACACTCCCTGTGTGGCCAACTTCAAACTCCCAACATGAGGTCACTCAACCGGGCACTGGAAACGCAATAGACACATCACACACTATCTCCACCCAGAGAGCTGGAACACACAAAAGTCACTCAGGGGCCTAAATGACAGGAAGATGTAGTGAAACGACTTTAAAATGAATACTTACCACCTTTGTTTTTAACGCGATTTGCTTCACTGTAAGTTTTTAAAGTTTCATCTTTCATAATGGTCATATCTAACCATCTTGTGAAATTCCTGAAGATTTGATGACTGACTTTTACAAGCCAGTAAGAAGCCAGCTCCAGGACACCACTAACTCCCAGCCTCATGGAGGTTGGGATAACTAAGTGCAGAAAGGAGGTGAAGCTGTTACAAATCACTCAGTCCGCCGAGCCTGCAGACCTTGTGGAGATGGCGTGGGGGGTGACAGGCGAGGAAGAGAGTTGAGTCCAGGGTGGGGCAGGCAATCCTCTGAGTTCACGCTGTCTGTGTATTGCCTCCCGGTAGTTGCCCCTCCAGAGGACTTGCGAGTGGCTGGTATCAGCGACAGGTCCATTGAGCTGGAATGGGACGGGCCGATGGCAGTGACGGAATATGTGATCTCTTACCAGCCGACGGCCCGGGGGGGCCTCCAGCTCCAGCAGCGGGTGCCTGGAGATTGGAGTGGTGTCACCATCACGGAGCTGGAGCCAGGTCTCACCTACAACATCAGCGTCTACGCTGTCATTAGCAACATCCCCAGCCTTCCCATCACTGCCAAGGTGGCCACCCGTACGTACCATTCCCCCCTCCTGCTTCATTTTTCCTTTCTCCCACATGAGATCACGGGCATTCATGGTAGTGGCGTCTTTTCTGAATTCTCCAGGGACGCCTGCAGTCGTCTTCGGCTCTTGAGGGGAAGGGCTTCAGACATGACCCACTTAGGAAAGGGTGTGTCTTTAAACAGGCACTTGCTATTAAGAGGATTTCCAAATTCAGGCAGCTTCCATAAATTATAAAACCAGAAGAACAAAAAGCACTTAATTATTGAGTACTGACTTGTTAGAAGCTAGACTCAAATTGGAAGCCATGTACCCAATGAGACTTACCCAGACCTTGAATATAGTTAGGATCCAAAGCCAGGAGATAGGAAATAGGAAGAACAATAAGCAAGTTGCCAATAGATGGCATGTCCCCGAGGGCAAGTGCATAGCAGAGTGAAAGAGAAACTCCTTGTTTAAAACCACAGCGACAACATCCACCTCTCACACAGAGGTGGCAGCATTTCTTTATGATGTTTAGCAGAACATCTTGGCGTGTGTGTGTTTGTGGTGCTGGTGATCGGACCCAGAGCCTCACACATGCTAGGCAAGCTCTACCCCTCAGCCACATCCCCAGCCCTTTTCATTCTTATTTTGAAACTGGGTGTCTCTAAGCTGCCAAGCCTGGCCCGGGACTTTCAATCCTCCTGCCTCAGCCTCCCAAGTCGCCTGGATGGCAAGCAGGCGCGACCATGTTGGCTATAACACCGTATCTTAATGGCTCACTTTAGTTGTGAAAGTTAAGGCTCTAGGACGTGAAGTTCCAGAGGAAAAAAAAAAAGGTCAAGGTATAAAGAGTTGGCCCTGAAGGCTTCACAGAAGCCTGAGGATGGGAGCAGAGCTTAGGAAGAGGCAAGGACAGGGACTAGCAGCAGGGCAGGATTGCAGAAGTCATCTTGACCCCTTGCTTCTCAGGTGACCCAAGTCCTGGGATAATACTGGACTCTCACAAATGCTGACTCTGTTAATATGCCTATAATTATCTGTTTATATTTGACCTTTTTTTCCCCCAATTCCTCTGGTGCCTGTGAACTAGTTTTAAATATCTGCAGTGATCCGTGGAGGCAGGTCACCATCTGCTGCTTTTCCCACCTTGCTCCAGGATGAGTCACCACCCCCAGTGCCTGGCCGGCTCCCAGGCGTCCCCACTCTGATCCACGTTTACAGGCACTGATGAGGTTTCCAGCCCCTGTGGTGGTGGTTGTGCCAATTCAGGGCATCCCCGCAGGCATGCTCCCAGGTGACAAGGACAAAATCATGTAACGGCTCCTGACATGCCTTCAAGTGGATTCAGAACCAGCCCCGCCTTTCAGCCAGGAAGCTTCCCGATGGGAGAGATGAGAATCTGTCAATTTTCCAACGGGAATAGCCCAGGAGAGGTGAAGCTAAAATGGGAGCGGAGCCCTGGAGAATTGAGAGAAGTTGTGCTGTCATATTCAGGGCTGGTAACTGGAACTCCATTAGGACCAGCATATTTCACCCCACTGAACCCGTGCATGTGTGTATGTGTGTGCGGTCGGGGGGAAAAGTTGGGGGGAGAAAGGGAGGAGATTTAGAGAGAGCCAAAAGTTAGACAAGTGAGGGTGAAGGGAGTGAGGGAGAGGAGAATACCGAAGGAGCAGCCGGAGGAAATATGGAGAAAGTGAAATAAGAGCAAAGCTGGTGTACGCCTTTGTTCTGCTTGTGTACACAAAACGAAAATTCAGACTGCCCTAAATTTAAGGATTTGCGCTCCCTAAAATACGTTCAGTGCACATCAGATGGTCAGGAGACGAACCCCGCTCTTCCTTCTGAAGCTCCACAGCTTTAACCAAACCTTCTCTGCCTCCTTTCCCTGTGAACGAGGTGGGAACACTGGGCTTAGCACAATACTGCCTCCCAGGAATCCTGTACAGCTTCCAAAGATAGTGTTCAAGTTCTCTGAAAAAGGCTTTTTATTCCAGTCCAAGATTTATCACATTAGCAAGGAAAGGAAAACATGACTTTTATATTTAACATTAACAGTTTCTATTATGTAATAGAAAGCACAAAAAAAGTTTTGCATTCGTCAAGTGTGTTCCCGTGTTGCACCAACATAGAGCCCCAGAGCCCCCAGAGCCCCAGGGCAGAGCGCCCATCTTGCACCAGGACACACTGTATCTGCTGTAGGATGGGGCAGTCCTGCCACAGGCCACCACACCCATAGCATAGAGGGCATTCACAAGACAAGAGCCAGGCACTGCTCTCTGTCCCTGCCAGGGACAGCCGTGACATTGTCACCCACATTGCTGTGTTCCAGACCTCTCCACTCCTCAAGGGCTGCAATTCAAGACTATCACGGAGACGACCGTGGAGGTGCAGTGGGAGCCCTTCTCGTTCTCCTTCGACGGGTGGGAGATCAGCTTCATCCCAAAGGTAACACCCGCTGCCAGGCTTCCCGGCAGCCTCCCTCTGCTGGTGCCTCACCCGGGGAGCAGGACAGCAGGGCAGCACTGCCCAGGGTCTTGCTCCAGTAGAGACATGAAAGGGCATTAAGTGGGTGCCTGGGCTGCAGAAGGCTCCTTTCACCAAGAGCTGAGGGCCATGAGCAGAGCCCCTGGTCTGTACAGCGGGGGCCTGGAAAGCAGCTCCAGCTCCTGCTGAGACACTTCCAGGGTTTGGAGAGTCCCATGTTAGTGGTTAGGAAACTGGGCCATCAAAAAGTGGGGGCCAAGTGGAACCAGCTTCGGGTTCCACGGATTCTTTCTGTACCGACAGATGGACTAACTATCACCCCGTGTGGCCGGCGTCCCCAGAGGTTAGAGGCATTGCAGAAATGCCCTGGTGCTCCCAGTTACTCAGAATGAAGTTATAGCCTATTAATTAGGCAACCTTTTCTTTAAGCAAATTACATGCTTAGTCTGTGAGTTTAAAAGTGCCCTCAGATTCCTCTCTACTAGGTAAAGCAGCTTACTTATTTCTTTTATTAATCCTAAAACTGTTTCCGACTTGCCAGTGACGCCTGCCTAGCTGTCCCTGACCACCACACCTGAGGGATCAAAGTTCAACCGCATCCCTCCCTTTGTCCCTGTCCTTCTACAGGAAAGAGCACCTTTCAGACTTCTTCAGATTTAATGGCCAATGACACAAATGTGGGGAACTAGACTATGATTTTGCCATTCTTTTACCACCACATTCTTAACATCGTGGACTGTTGGAGCTACAGAGGATCTTCAAGTTCACAGAGTTAAGCCCCCACATTTCACATTTAGTTTAATTTAGTTCAGTGTGTAGAGACGAAGACTCAGAGAACTTAGATGACATAAGATCCCTAATTAGTGCCAGGCTTAAGACAAAAACCTTAGTCTCAGCTTCCTGCTCCAGAGCTCTGCCCACCAAACGTCTTCTGGGGATGTAGTCCTGTCATGGCAAGCCAAATGCTCCCAACAGACGTTCTATGCAAATCTATTATTGTATAAATGATCTGAGTTAAAATGGCCAATGATCAATGGAAGGCAACTGAGTTTAAAAGAAATCAGAAAGATCATGTTACTCTGCTGCCCAAGCAAGAAAAGAAAATCATGCCAGTTTCTCCTGTTTTACATACAATATGTGAAACTCTAAATAAAAGAGGGGCTGACCAGGGCATTCCAAGATCAAATGCATGGCGGCGGAGAATAACCTCTTGAGCCTCTGTAGGCAGAAGTCGCAGGCTGTGGGAGGGGTTATCATGTTGATTTACAAAAGTATGGCTATAAGTTACGTACAGGGAACTCGAGATGACATAAAATGAGATGAAAGAATAAGGAAGAAGGGGAGTGTCTGAGAGGGGGCCCTCTTGTCCCCTCTGTTTCCAAGGTCACACACATGGAAAACTAATTAATAGTAGGTAGATGATAGATAGATATATGATAGATGATTGATTGATAGACAGATGATAGATAGATAATAGGTAGATAGATGATAGGTAGATGATAGGTAGATAGATATTAGATTCTGGACTCAACATCACAAGTCCCTTTCTCATTTCCTCTTCCACCTATTTGTCTTCTACCACTCTCCTTTGTATTTTTCTTTGTTTCGTGTTTCTTTCTTTCTTTCTTTCTTTTTTTTTTTTTTTTTTTGGTACTTCACAATTATATCTCTGAGTCTTAACTCATCTGGGTGAGGTAGAAACATGACATTGATAGATTTTCACCCTTTGTAGCACCATGAGAAATTCCAGATATAGCCAAATAATAGCCCCAGTTCATTAAAAAATCTGGGAATATCTTAGTCTGAAATATGTTGTGGATATTATAAAGATGTTTACACACAACTGTACTCTTGTAAACAGCCAAAGGCAGGCTCTTAACACTAAATGACAAAAAAAAAAAAATGATAGATGTTACCTGTAACCATTGAACATTTAGTCTTTGGCAAGAGCCAATCTGCATCACCTCATGACTAATTTTTATTGGCAAACTTAAAAACTCAGGAGAAGCCAAAGAAATGTTCTTGAAATGGGTTCTCACCGAGCCTGCTGGGAGTTGTTCCAAGCCCCAGACACTCCTCTGTCAGCCTGGAGGAAGTAGAAGTAGCCCCCATTTTTACTTTCCAGTTCCCAAGTCAGTGTTCCATGACCTTCTCTCATTGATTTCACTCATGGCGACTCTCTCTTTTCCTTCCTCTGCTCCTTCCCGCTCTCCAGAACAATGAAGGAGGAGTGATTGCTCAGCTTCCAAGTGACGTCACCTCCTTTAACCAGACTGGGCTAAAGCCTGGGGAGGAATACATTGTCAATGTGGTGGCCCTGAAAGAACAAGCCCGGAGCCCCCCGACCTCAGCCAGCGTCTCCACTGGTGAGTGCTCCAGTTGTAGGTCACTCAGGAACAAGAACTGCAGAATTACCCAAGATGTGGGGAGGCAAACAGCCGCTGGGTTCCTGCCAGAGCTGAGTGGTCAGAGGGCCTGGAGATGGGCCTACTCTACCAGATACTTAGCTGACAATACTCCTTTTGCTCTTCTTTGCAAGCATAGAAATCCATGTTCCATTAAGGAACTCTCTGTCAAGATTCTCCAGGCAATGTTTCTGATCTTCATTACTCACCAAGAGACCTCGTATGTTAACCCCTTAGTGTCATGAGCTTTGGAACCAAAATCTCATGACAAAGACTCATCTTACCTAGTCTAAGATTTGGAGAAAGTCAGCCAAACCTTCTCAGATGTCAACCTGCTTTACACTGATGAGCAGTAGTATGTCCATGAGTCAGTGTGAGGATTAAATTAGATAAAGTATAAAAAGTGATTAGTACCATGCCGCTAATGTTACTAGAGTCCTAATCCAGAGGCCAAACTCTGGGGAATCCCAACAAATCAGATCTGGCCATCCACCCAAAAACCAATCCAAAAAAGTAGTGGTGAGAAGCAGGAAAGGAACGTTAATTAGGATGGCCATCCTGGGAAGACGAGGAAGGCTCATATTTTCAGCGGTTACTGACATGAACTGCCAAGCTATATAGACAAAGGGACCAGACATGTGCATACTCAAGCAGTCTTGGCGGGACTGTGATCTGGTTGATCCTTATCTGAGGATTGGCCAAAGTCTCATTGATGACCATGGAGCTGCTGTGGCCCGTGGGGTGGTTTCGATTCATCAGAGGTATTTACTGAGGAATTTACTCTGCAGACTCAGAGCAAAGGGGACACATGCAAAATGGGGAAAGAGATGCCAGGATTTTTACATTTGTAGGACCAAATGAAGACTCAATGTTTTTAATAAAAGTGAGTATTTAACACTTAGAATATAAATATATACCCCGAAACCGTGCTTGGAAGTAAAAGTAGTCAGAGGCAAACCATGTAAAAACAGTACGTAGAGCTGGGTCATTTTTCAGTGTGACAACATAAGTTGCTTATTAGTTCATCCCCACAGTTCATCTCCTTCAAGGTTATTATATTTTCAGGATTGATTGGTTAACTCTATTCTATTTGCCTTATTGTTCCCTGAACTAACAAAGGGTGTTCAACTTCAAGGCCCAAAATGAGCAATTGTGATGCATATGTAAGTGCCTTCACACAATATTTTTTTTTTCCCCTCAAAAGTTCGATGTGGTCTGTGGGATCATTTCCTTGTTCTCATTTTGTTGCTGGGAGAGCTGTGGCCCAGGCTAGCAGTTGTCCTTGTCAGTAACAAACTCTGAGATAGGTGAACGTCGATACAGTTCTATTTTTCATAAACAGAAAGTGTCACCCTTGCAAGACAATATTAGGTCCAGAACAAAATATTGAATTGACCAGGAAAGGGACCCACAGCCCTGGGTAATGAGACCATGTAGATTAGTGATTCATCCTTTGCTTCTTGGAACCATGGAACCTCAGGTGCTGAGGCCTGTACTCTGTCTGAGAAGCACTGATGGCATTAGCTTGGGTTCCATTGGTGCCCTAGGGTTCCACCACCTGTGCCTTGAGGCCAGGGTCAGGTGGAGATCCACACCTCTAATTACTTCCTCTGAGATGCCTCCAACCAGGGAAGCTCCACTTTGATCTGTTTTATATTTTGAACAGCCATTTAAAATGTTCTGTTTAAAAAAAAAAAAAGGCTTTCAAACTACTGTTTTAGTCCAAATATGAAACCCCATAGCCTCAAATCCAAAAGTGCTCTGCAGAAATATCCGGAAGGCTAGGGGCACCGCTCAGTTCCCCAGGGCTAATGCTGCAACCTGAAGCCTTGACATTCGATGACAAGTGCAGATTCTTCACTTCTGATAAGGATTGTTTCTTGGTCCCCAAGCCATTCTTGTGATTTCATGTTTTAAAAAAAAGCATTTGTAGAAGACAAAAGATGGTTCACAGAGGAGAGAGAACATTACAATTGAATATTAGTCTTCTAAAGCATTGAAAGTACTTAAAGAAGGGAGTCCAATCTTGCCTTGGTCTTATATTCAAACCACATTTTTTTGCAGTATTTCTTGGTCTGGAAGTCCCTTAAGATTAAAATTAAAATGTGGATCTAGAAATCCATAGTAAATCCAGGCAGATCTTTTTCAATCAAGAAGAAAAGTCCTAGTGTTAATATTTTGACATCATGTACAGAGCCATGGGGGAAAAAAATGAAAAATGAGAAACATGTATTCCAGTTCACGTTTTGAGTAGAACTTGTGTTTGTTTAGAAATTGGGACTAAATTGAAAGCAAGATGATCCTTCTTGATTGGAATGCGACATTACTACCAAGTGACCAACCAAAGGGCAGAATCCCAGGGTGACAACAGAAAAGATGGCCAGCTCCCAATCCCGTCTGCTGTTTTTAGGAAACGATTGTTTAATTATTTCCTTCTGTTAAGGTCTGACCCACACCAGCCCCTTCCTGAGGAGCTCTGAGTCCTCGTCGGCACTCAGCCTGGCTTCTTCAGGACAGGCCATTTAGTGCATGCAAATATGAGACCTCCTGCAGCTAAGCCCTCTGGGCTACATGATCACAGTCTAATAGGGTCACTCCATTATGGTCAGGGATTTTTTTGTATCCAAGAGTTGAAGGACAAAAGCCTTATGTGGTCATTTGAGTTTCCCTGATACCTTTTATTTTCTTCTAGAAGCTCCAGCTCCCTGAAATGTCTCCCCCTTTCTCATGGTGAAGAGGCTCACCCATTCATTTCATCTACTCAAAACTCAAAACTTGACTAAGCGTCTCTTTCCATTATGCTTATACCACAGTAAGGAGGCCATATTAAATGAAGTTTAAAAGGCCCAGATTACTTAAAACCACCAAGTGCAGCATGCTGAAAAGAAGCAGTCTGGATATTTTCTGTTCAGTCATGTGACTACCTTAAATATAAAAGACAGGACTTCATTTGATCTCCCAACCACTTGGCACCAAAGTGATCTGGTGATTTTCATTGTGGCTGGTGCTAGATGCTAGACCCAAAATCCTAAAGTTGCTTAATGAAAAACAGCAATGGGCTAGATCCAGAAAGAGGGAGTGGTGCCTATGGGACAGCCCAACTTTGAAAAGTCAAGGGACTCCGTGAGAGCTGAGAGAGAGACCTCATATCTGGAGTCAGAGCAGAAGGTGGACCAGTGTGGGCTGATTAAAAAACAAGGCTCAGTCAAGACACTCAGCTATAACCAGCAAGGAAAATGTACCTGAATTACCTGAAGCTAGAGAGAAGTTTCTGGAAGGACATAGAGTGTTTCATAGAAACCCAAGGTCAAAAGCACATCAGGGTCTAATGAAAGACTCAAATGACAAAATGGAATGGCAGGAAGTTACTCTAGAGCGTTCTAGAAGTTCCACATGGTCCCTCATCTCCCCTCCCCTGTTGTCCCCTCTTCGATCCTCTCCTCTCCTCTCCTCCTCCCTGCCCCATGCCATCAGATGTTTCTATTTCTGTATGAATATGATAGACAATGGCCACACCAGCTCCGGGTCCAACACAGGCTGCTTGGAGAACCAGGGTCCATGTGGTGCCAATTCCAGATCCTTGGGGGATATCAGCATTGACCAGATCAAACCAGAGCAATGAGGTCACACAGCAAATGCGAATCTCGAGTCTGGGCCTCCTCTTTTGCAGGTAGTGAGTAATTCTTGGGGAAGAGCTATTAGCCCTGCAGACATCCCACGAGGAGTGGAGAAGTGATCTTCCATTCTCCCAGGTTCTCCCTCTTCCTATTCCCCTTCTACATTCCCTGGCCCTCTCCCAGCATAATTCAATGTGAACAGCACCCAGCGGGTGCTAGAGCTGTAGATGCTGCGCCCTGTCGGAGACCAGCCAGTCTTCCCAGCCTTCCCCTCAGCTCCATGGTGCCAGAGGCCAGGGCTCATGAGGGCCATTCGCTGGAAACCTTGAGGACCTAGGTGTAACTGCAGTGTCCTTCCTTCTCAGAAATAGCCAAGCCCTGGAGGAGAAAACAAAAATGGCCCAGAGGACTGTGTCTTCCATGTTTCCTGGGCACAGAGGCACACATCTGTTGGGTTTGGTACAGTCTCAGCCACCGGGTTGTCTGGGTGTGAGTACAGCTGGACAGGGTCAGCTTTGGAACACTCACAGTGACCCCTGAGGTCTAAGTCTCAGACGTTTAGACAGGGTGGTCACTTCATAGACCTTTCCTGGGGGCTCCCTGAAGGTGGGAGCTGGGCACCAGAAGCTTGGTCCTCAAGTCCTTGTCCCATTTCCTGCAGAAAGAAATCGTTCTGAGTCTCTCAGACCAGGAAGTGCCTTCCCATTCCCAGACTGGGAAATGCCAGCCCCAGAAGCTACCGCATGGTAAAGGGAGAACTGGACCAACATCAGGAGAACCGAGTCCTACTGCCAAAGTGTGTTCCTCACTTTCCCTGTCTGTAAAATGGGATGCTCACACCATGCCCTCTTTGAGCAAGCTCACACCAGAAGGAGAGGGCAGATGCCAAAGGCTTATGCCCAACTGGTGACGTTTTGTTCTATTTGATCCTTCTCATTCAGTCATTGATGGGCCCACGCAGATCCTGGTTCGAGATGTCTCTGACACTGTGGCCTTTGTGGAGTGGACCCCACCTCGAGCTAAAGTTGATTTCATTCTCTTGAAATATGGCTTGGTGGGCGGGGAAGGCGGGAAGACCACCTTCCGGCTGCAGCCTCCCCTCAGCCAGTATTCAGTGCAAGCCCTGCGGCCCGGCGCCCGCTACACGGTGTCGGTCAGTGCGGTCCGAGGGGCCAACGAGAGCACGTCCACCACCACCGAGTTCACAACAGGTAAGGCTGCCGCGGGAAGAGGAGCACAGGGGGAGGGGGGAGCCAGCTGGTGGAGTCCTCACAAGAGGAGCAGGAAAGGAGTGGGGTGGTCAGTGCCAGAAGGAGGGGCATGGTCTGGGGCATCGCAGCACAAAGGAAAAGCAGGCACCAGAGTGAGCAGAACAGGTTCTGATCCTCGTTCTGCCAGCCAGACCAGCGACTGAGTCCTGTCCTCCGACGAGTCCCTGAGGTTTGCAAAATGACATTTGTAAAATGACACATTTATCTTGAAGACATTGGGGCCTGCGTCGAGCTAGCCCAAATGACAACTTGGGGACTGTTCGGGAAAGGTGCGTCTTGCTCGGGACGCTTCACAGCCATTTGTGGATATTGTTGTAGTCATTCTCTAAATCTGTAATGGCCGCATGGCCACGGTGGAGCACCTTGGCGTTGTTCAAAGCCCAACCTGACCCACCACAGGCCGAATGCAGGGCTGTGACTTGTCCTGTGTAAGCATCAGCATGGGCCACCCAAGCCCTGATTCCAGGGACGGGAAGCTGGAAGCCCACATGGTGCCTCCCAACCGCCATGGTGACCTCGGCCCCCTTCCCAAGGCTGTTAGCGTCAGAGAGCTTCACCAGCACTCGGGAAGGGCCAGAGCTCAGGTGACTCGCTCCGACTCTCAGTGCCCATTAGTCTGGCCAACTGTGGGCAAGAAAGATAGGCACCACCCAAGGGACCAGCTTCCTGGCACCCTGGCTCAGTCAGCAAGGCTCTGTGATCAGCTTAGTCACTGAGCCTTGTTAATCAGGATGGGCATTGGCCTCTCTGCCTTGGGGAGCATGTCAAGGTTCTCTGCTAACTGTAAGGGGTCCCAGGGATTGGAGGAAACTGATAACATCTGTAGGATCCAAGAACCAGCATCATCTGACAGTAGAAGAATCACTATTTCAAGCATCTTGCCTTGGATTGTGGCCTGAGATCCTGTCACGGGGTGGAGCAAGCCCAGGGACTTCCAGGAGGCTCAATGGCTAGCACTTCCTGCTCCACCTGGGTTTAAGTCATTGATAAATAAGGCAAAGAATAAGAGAGATAGACACCAAAACGTTCCCTAGGTTGGAGCGTGCAGCCAAGTATGACTGCCAGCTAGATTTGCAAGCTGACCAGCACTGTGGACCTGGGCTATCTGTCCATGTGTCAGACCTGGAGGCTACTTGGGTTAGGACTTAGAGCAAGAAGGAATGGGAAGAGACCTGGTCCATGGGGCAGCCCATCCCACAAGAGAGGGCAGTGCTGGACAGTGTCCAGGCTCTGCTGCAGAGCTGGCCATTAAGGCCACCCTCCCCAGTGACAGAGAAGCAGGAGTCTTTCAATGGGGTTCTTTCCACACAGAAGATTTTGCTTCTTAATAAAGAAGCAAACGTAGACACTGGCGAGCTGCAGAAGGCAGTACTTCATTCTGCAAGAGAACTTCCAGGTTATCTGTCTATCCTTTATCCAGACTCCACTCCCTCACCCAGGGGGTGGCCAGTGGTGATTTTTTCTGAACACATCCCCAGAGACTGAGTGTTCTCCCTGGAAAAGAGGAGCTGAATTCTGCCCATTTCTCTTCCCCTTCTTCTCCCTCATTTAACTAAAATATTCCTGGCAGAGTGTGAGGAAAGATGACCTGTGATATCCCCTCTCAGTTTGAGAATTCAACGTCAACCCCCACCATGCACGCACCACAGCACCTGCTCAGGATGGTGGTGTCTGCCCTGCGCAGTGCTGCATTCTTTTCTTAATTTCAGGAGAGTTTGTGTTTGGAAAGTGGTTTCTTTGTGCTCTGCTCTGATAAGGAGTTTGAAGAGGCAAAACAGGAGAAGAGGGCTGTCAAGCAGCGTGGTGAAAAGCAAATTCTTGATGTTCGGGTCAACAAGATGGAAGCAGGATTGGCCGGTGGCCCAGGAAAATTCCAATCAAGACAATTACATCCCGCCTCCATGGGCCCCCGGGGCTCAGCTCCCTGCTGCCCGCCTCTGCTCCATTCTCCCATTTCCGGTGCCTGGTGACTGGCAGCCGGGAGGTGGCTGCCTTCTCTGTGCAGCCTCGTCCTGTCCATCCAACCCACTCCCCTCTGCCTTAGGAGAGGGGGAGGGGAGAAGAGGCCGGAAGCCGCAAATAGCTTTGCAGACAGAGTCTCAAATTCGGGGTTGGCATGTGCCAGCTGAATGATGAGAGGGTACCCGGGCCCTCGCGGCAGGGCCCTTAGTCATTCCAGAACTCCGCTTAAATTCAAATTAACCAAAGTGCTTTTCCAGGTGATGGCTTCGACACTAGGAGCGCACTAATTGCACAGGCAATTAAAACAGAGATTTGCTTCCTGCATGGTGAGTGGGATATTTGCCTGGGTCTTAGCGCTGCTCTGAAAAATGAAAAGGCTCTGGATGGCAGCATCCCAAGCCTGTGGCAAGGGAGAAGCCAGCCCCATCCCAGGAAATCTGGAGCCCAGTCTCTTGAATCCCCACCCACAGCAGCCTGGCCTTCCACTGCCCTCAAGGGGGCGCCACCATCCCTGGGCTGTTGCTGTAAGGGGCATCTTTGAGCATAAGCCTGAAGCCACAGAGTTCAGTCACCGGTGCACGTGACTTAAATGCTTCTGGAATTCTCTTTAATGCTGATGTGGGTTCAACTGCGTCTCCTGAAAAGGTGTCGAAGCCCTAGTATATATGAATGTGACCTTATTTGGAAATAGGTTCTAGGCAAATTAAGATAAGGTCATTAAGGTGGCCTTAACCCAATACGACAATGTCCTTATGGAAAGGGGAACTTCTGACAGAGACAGACATGCCCACCAAGAAAATGCCACCTGAAGATGGGAGCGGAGACAGAAGCACCAAAACATGGCTGGCCACTCATTAGAAGACAAGAGAGGTCACCACACTCTCCCACGGCCCTCCAAAGGAGCAGCTCTGCCAACACCTCGATTCTAGACTTTTAGACAATAATTTTCTATTAAAATATCCAACTTGGGGTACCATGTCTGGGAAACTAATGGGAACACCAGGAAGGTTCAAGCCCCACCTGCTTTTCAGTGATTCCACTCTGGGATTCTCATAGAAATTCTTTCCCAAGTTCAACCAGGACAGTACTTACCTTCCCAGCCAAGATTCTGGCTGTGGATGGCAGAGGACATGGGGGCTTCCTGCCCCTGCAACACCAGCTGTCCTCAGCCAAAGCTGCTCTTCTCCCTGCATCACCTCACCCCAAGCATCCCAAGCCCCAAGGCTGAACAGCTGACGAGACTTTTGCAGAGGCTTTGAGTTAGAAAAAAAAAAACAGAGCTGATGGTGTTCATTCAGTGGCTTGGTGTGTATTTATTGAGCATCTGCTGGACCTAAGGGTGTAGAACAAACAAGACAAGACCTGGATCACATGCATGGCATACTCCTGGGGGGAACTGGCCAGTGAAAAAGAAAGAAATGTACAAGATCGTTGTGATGGTGAGCTCTGTGATGAGAAGTGAAATGGATGACGTGGAGGGGATCCGCTGGATCCAGCCGTTTGGAAAGGCTTTCTGAGAACATGACATTGTAACTAAGATCTCAATGACGAAGTCATTCAGGGATCTGGAGCTCATTCCAGGCAGATGCAGCAGCAGTCCACAGGCCCGAGGTAGGAATTAGCTTGATGTGTTTCAACAGTAGAAAGAAGGCAGACAGCCGGAGCCCCAGGGGTAGGGTAGAAGCAGGACAGGGTGATGCATGGGAGCAGGCAGGCCAGGTCAGCGGGGGCCTGCAGGGAGCTTCGGGAGCTCATGATGGGAGCAACAGGGAAGGCTTCAGCAAGGGAATCACAAGATCTAACCTGAATTTTAGAGTTCAGAGACACAAGTCCCTCCACGGCCCCCATTAGCCATCTACCTCTGCCTCTCGCCCCAGGCCTGCTGATGCAGTAGAGACCAGCTCTGTTCCCACCTAGAGGGGTGCCTCTCAGCCGCCCCTCCTAGCCAGGCCTCCAGACCCTGAGACCACAAGTAAGTCCACCTCTGCCCAAGCTCTTGTTCCAGGAATGAACTCTTTTAGGGTTGTTGGCATTGGAAGTGTCTACTCCCTTCACAGAAAACTCTGCCCCCATCCACAGGGCAAAAGCCCTAAGACGAAACCTCCCAGAACCGTTGGCAGTGAGTCCTCTCTGTGTCCTTATAAAAAGGGAATGTTTCCAAGGTCCGAGCACTAGGTGCAGGTCTCCCCCTGGACCCTAACCCAGCTGTTCTCGCCCCAGTTCAGGTCAGCTGCCACACCCCTCCCATGACACTCAGGGCCATGATGTTAGGCACATCCCCCCACGGGCTCCTCCACCCAACTGCCAGAGAAATAGCACACACAACGCATCAGGGATGCACAGCTCCCCTCGCTAAAGTACTTGGAGTGGAAAAACAGTTCTCAGAAAACAAGCTGCAGAGACATAAATCTGCTAAAAGATTCACCCAATTTACATCACTGAACAGAATACTTCTCACTCCCAAGCCTCTGCTTTTGGGTGGATTCGCAGCATTCTCGTCATTGCAAGAAGGATCCAGGATACTTGCTTTGCTTTTGCAGAGTATAGCAGCCCAGGGGAGGTTTGCTTGGAAGTAAAGGACTGGTCTGCTCCAAGTTAAATTTGAGTCTCAGTGTTTCAGGGTCACACCCAGAGATCCCCAAATGAGTCTGACAAGACCGTCAGTTCTCAGGGAGAGAAGCAGCTCCTTGGGGTTGTGGAAGAGATGCCAAAGCTGATAGTCCCTTCATTGCCCTGGAATTTGTGGAACCCCAAGAGCAAGCATTGGGGTGCAATACTGTTGGAACTCAGGAAGCGTTTCGGAGGCAACAGGAAGCCGGCCTAGGGTCTGGACACCTATCTTCACACCAGACGCCAGACAACCAACTTGACATGTATTGTCTAACTGTACGGTAACTAGAATATGGCATCATTTGCTCCTCTTACAGAAGTGGCCATCAAGTCCCAGTGAGACTGGAAGACTTGTCCACGACCCATTCCTGCAGGCATCAGAGCTGGAAATCAAACTGAAGCTTGACTCCAAAGCCCGTATTCTTTCTAGTACCTCACTTCCCCTGTCTGTGTTTTAATTTTCCAATCTGTAAACCTTTCAGCTATTTCTATACTAGTAAACTCCAGAAGGGCAGCTTGAAATCAACCCTCCTCCCTTTGCTTGATGTTCAAACCTGATTTTGTTCTCTTCCATTTTAATCACTTGAGGATTATCCCGGATTTCTCCTACTGGGGTTCCCTTTGCTTTGGAGTCTGTGATATTAGTTGGCTCATTTCCAAGCTTCTGGAACACTACTGGAACCCTTGGATGGTCATGGGGTATCATAAAGTGTATCGATGTCTAATTTCCAAGTAAAACCCTACAACCAGAACAAGGATTTGCTGGGACAGACCAAAAAGCCAGGGGCGGAAACCTGCTGCCAGACCTTGCCCAAGTGTTCCAGACCTATGCCTCAAATGTGAGGCAGAGGGTCAGGAAACGTGGGCTCTCACCAAAAAGATTTTTAAAATTCAAGGTGCACCACAGATGCACATTATCGAGTGTGATGATGGTGATGTCTGTCTGTTTGTAGAGATTGATGCCCCCAAGAATTTACGAGTCGGCTCCCGCACAGCAACCAGCCTTGACCTTGAGTGGGATAACAGCGAGGCAGAAGTTCAGGAATACAGGGTCGTCTACAGCACCTTGGCGGGGGAGCAATACCATGAGGTGCTGGTCCCCAAAGGCATTGGTCCAACCACCAGAGCCACCCTCACAGGTAAGTGCTGTCTCTTGGGGGCACAATGGTTGCTCAGTCTACACCCTCACAGCTCTCTCTCAGGCCACTCTCCCCAAAGCCAACCCATCGAGCTACTCTCGTCCCTTCCCTGAACCTCTGCAGGAACCTCCTCTTTGGGCCCATCCGATCCATCAAAACGGGGGGATCTTTTCAAAATACTTCCTTGGTGATGCCACCTCATTGTGCATACATTCTAGGGGCTGCCCATTGCTCTCAAGGCACACTAAAACCCTAAGCATGGCTGGCCTGCCCAGTCCCCTGCCTTCTCAAGTCCCACCCCTCCCCGTCCTCTGGTGCCCTCTCTGCTCCTGGCCCATGGGTCTAGGAGTCCCTCAGATGTGCTGTCCTTCCTGCGTGGTACTCTGCTCTTCTCTTACTTCACACTGGCTTTGCCTCCTGCCCCCAGTTCACAGGCCACTTTGCAAGAAGCCTGTGTAGTTCCCAAGGGAGGCCAGATCATGCTGTCCGCTCGCTCTCAGCACGGCTCAAGATGCCTCTGACCTGTGGGCATGACTCTTTGACCGTTGAGCTTCTCCCTAGACCTGGCGCTCCAGGGAAGCTGGACCACAATTTTTTTGTCTCATCATTGAATCCCCAGGGTCCATTACAGTATCTAGAATATTCTAGGTCCTAGAGCAGTATTTCTTGAAGGGATGAGTGAGTGGAGCTGCAAAAGTTTACTCTGATTGGAACATAGAGTGTGAGAGGCCAATGACAGGGTGAGAGCCTGGTCATCCTTATATACCCTGTAAAAACTTGGGGGTTTATTCTAGAGGGCAATGAGGAGCCATTGAGGGTGTTTTAAATAAGGTGATGTAATTACTGTTTGTATGAAGAGAAGGTCAAGGGCAGAGGCTGGTCAGGGGGCCATTGCTGGGGTTAAACAAGAGAAGTGGTGGTGTGGACTAAGGCAGTGCCCACTGCCCACCACACCTGGCTGGAGAACAGTGCCGACTCCTGTTGGGCCCTTCAGCACGCCCTTCCTAGAGAGCCTGCTGCCAGACCTTGCCCAGGGAGGGCGACTGCAAACGCAGGGCCTGGGTCCTGATGAAGGCCATGCTGAGCGGTCCTGGCCCGGGGCCCCCCGAGGGCTCCCAGACAGTCTGTTTGACTGGTCTTGGCTTCCTACAGAAGTGTCTGCCATCTTCCTAGTCAAAAGTTACCCAGCAAAGAGTGGACCGCAAACCAGGGGGGCACAATCAAAGCTGTTTTCCTCCTGAGCTGAAATCCCAGACCTCCTTGCCACAGTTATAGCTTCTTTCATCTTCACAGAAACCTCATGAGATAGGTCCTGTTAGCAACCCCACTTTATAGATGAGGAAACGGAGGCCCCAGGAATCTGGACACTTGCCAGGTTCACAGAGCTAGCAAGTCCGCGGCTGTGATTGGACTGGGTTCCCGAGTCCCGGTCCAAAGGTTCTCCTCCCACCGCTGCTGCGTCCCACAAACGAAGCCAAATGTAAGGGACGGTCAGGATTCAAATGCCACAGGCCATAAGGGATAGGGAAATTATTACTGAGTAGTGGGTTTAGATAGGTTAGTATGTTGTGCTAGAGTGGGGCTGACGAAAAATCACACACAAATACACACACGCACACTCACACAATGTCACACGATTATCTCAGGGAGCTCACAGCTGAGGAGATTTAGGAAGGCAAATGTCCTTATGTGATTAGAGGTATGTAAGGAGACCAAGTCAAGGACATGCCACTGGCTGAGACTCCAGCTATGAAGGTCACTTGCTCTCTTGCAGCAGTATCTGGAGGAAGAAAAGGAAGGGCCCCAAGGAGAAAGAGGGGAGGGAGCAGTGTGATCTGACCTCCAAGCAGCAGAGCTTTCTCCCTCCCAGCCCTGCTGTACCCTAAAGAGGAAATCTTGGCAGCCTCCAAGGTCTCCAGAGACCCTGGGCCCGGTGACACATTTGGAGCCCAGCCTTTAGACTTGAATCCAGGCTCACCCCTTCCTGCGGGTGATTTGAGCCACCAGCAAGACCTCTCGGCCTGTGTTTCTCCCTCTGTAAAGCAGGGCTGCCACCACTCACCTCCCAGGGTCACCATGAATCTTCCATGAGGTCAAGTATGTAGGGAGTTCAGGGAAGAGCTGCTATCACTGAGCGTCAGAGGTCATTGGGAAGTTTGTACTGTTCTTCTCCTCCAGAGCTCAGCCGGAGACCCATGACAGCCTGGTCACTTCTGGGTACACACGCATTCCCCCGTTTATTCCCACAAAATACCACCGATGGCCCTTGGACTGCAGAGGCCTTGTCTCTGAGGCCCACGTTGGCCCTTTGCTGTGGGATCTGGGCCTTCCCGGACTCTGTGGGCCCTGAGTCATTCCAAGGGCTGCAGCAGCACACCCCACCCCATCCCCCTTCACAGACCTTGCCCTTTGCCACACCGAGCCCAGCTGGGCTGCAGCACCAGACATCTTCCCCATCATTCTCTGAGCAGTTCCCTCTGGAGTAGGAACTTGTTTCTGAACAACAGACTCAGTGTCTGCCATGAGAGTCCCCGGCTCTGATGGCTTCTTGTCTTAATGATGAGTCTGTTTTGGGCTCAGCCTCTTGGGTGGGTTGGTGTCTGCTTGGCCTGTGAACCACACCTGGAGCTCCTAAGGGTCCCGGAGTGTTCTCCAAGGCACCTCCAGGTTAGAACTTGGCACAGGGACTGTGGACATCACTCTGATGCTGAGTAGCAGCAAAGACAATCAGCCATCACGGAAGACCTCCTGGAGGAGAGAGGAAGGGGATAGAGACCCAGCCAAGAAAGGAGATCTGGGCCCCTGCTGAAAGGTGGTCAGGAGGCAGCCCCTCTGCCTGGGACCAGTACAAGTTGTCAACACCACTCTGGTTACTGCACCTGCCGTGACTCCTCTGTTGGGTCATCAGAGAGGCCTGTGTGGGTACCACGTTTACCTGGAAGGCAGAGGAGTATGCCCTCGGCCACCTGTGCTCTCTCCCCAGACCTCCCTCATGCACAGAGGCCACCCTTGAGGGTCCCCAGGACCAAGGGAACAAAGGAGATATGAACTGGCCTGTAAGCCCCCTCAAGGGCCTTGCCAACAGCCACCTGACCAGCCAGCAAGCAGCTCACCAGAAAAGCCACCAACAGGCTCAGAAACCCAGGGCCTCAGTCCCTTTAGACATCACAATACAGCACAGGACTGCAAGGAAAGAAGACTTAGGGCCAGCCACAGGTGAAATACTCACACGTGCACAGACACATGCACATTCACCCAACCACTCACACACACATTCTCAAATACACAAATCACAAAGGCACAGGCACAGCTGCACTCACCTCCCACCTGCACTCACACACATGTACCATGCACACACACATGCAATCACATGTCTTGTGCACACGTGCGTGCTGGTGTGTGCAAGCGTGTCTTTATCAGGTGATGTGATCGGCCACCTTCCAGGCCTCTGGTTGCCAGGGGATGTGGGTGCAGGCCCACATCCCGGTAGGTGTATCACTCTCCATGTTCACTCAGGCCCTGGTGGGGTGGTGGTGACATGGTGAGGTCCTCAAGGTGCAGAAGCAGGGGACCATGCTTGTCCATGGGAGGATCTTCTTCAAGGAACTCCCGTCCCCTTGCCAGCCAGGCCCTCGGGCTCCACTGCACCCTGTCTGCACTTCCTCATGGCGGCACACAAATACCACATCAGCACCAGGCCCTCAGTGCCCTGTGGGCTCTCCTGAGAGGGGTCAGGGTGCTGGGCCTGAAACCAGGGCCAGAGTGTGTTCAGCCACCTCTGGGTAAGGACACAGTGACCCCAAGTGGTCACTTTGATGAGGCACCCTCTAAACACAAGGTCGTTTCTGGGGCTTCGAGGGCAGGACAGTGGGAGTGGGCTGCAGAGACCCAAGCAGAAGAGGAAGGCGTCCACACACCTCCTCATGGAGCTGGGACACGGGAAGCCTGTCCCTTCTAGTGTTAAAAGCCTTGGGAAAGGGGTCCAGGAGAAAAGTCAGCCGGGGATGTCTCAGTTTCTGCTTTGGCTTCTTCAGCAAGGAGCACTTGTTTAGAAAAAGCTCTTGTTTACAGAAATGGGGTGTGCCTGCAGGATGGGGCTGATGAGCCATGATCCTCATTAATTTCACTGGCAACAAGAAAGTTCCCTCTGAGAATGCTCGTTATTGCTATTCTTCTTTGCACGTATGGGTTTAAAATCAGGATGGAGTGGACAGCTCCTCTTGATACTTGAACATCATTTATACTCCAAAGAGCAAGGGATGTCCTCAAAAGCCTACCTCATCCAGGGAAACCTGCAGAAATATCTTCTTATGCAAGAACCTTGGGGGCTTAGCTCTTCATTTAACCAACAAGTAGATCCTGGCCTACCTGGTGAGATTTCAGGGGCTGTCAGAAGACCCCCTATCTCCAAGTATCTCTCCATCTATGAAATCTCTAGTTTTTCCAAATTACACCACTGGGAAATTTGCCTGTGGTGGAGTCTGATATTAGGTTCATGAATAATTTTAATAGATCTACCTTGGCACATGCTGTTCTCTCTGCCTAGAATGTCCTCCCCAGCCAACTGGCCACAAGACCCTTCAAAACCCGGTACAGACATCCCCTCTTGGAAATCTCCCTATCACCATGGGCACCATGCTACTTCTGCTTCCTATATATTTTTCCACTATACTGCATGCTGAAAAAAAAATGAGATCCTTTATCTTAAAGACCTAAGATTACCGTAAAGAGACAGACATGAAAACTAACAATAACCACTGAAAACATAATTGCTATTGAAACTAAGAAATTAACTGCAAACGCCTTTGGGACAGGGTTCTCAGTTTGTCCCTCTTTGTGTAGGCAGGAATCCAGTGTGCTAGGGCCAACTCAATCCCTGTCCCCAGAGAGGGGACTTGAGCTTCAGCCCAGGGATTTGGGAGATGGAAGGGTTCATATTTCTTCATGCTCACCTGAGCCCAACCAAGGCAGCAGTCCACAGGCACCTCACTCTTGCTTTTGCTGAGCAAGAGACAGCAGTGACCCTTCTCAGGCCTCCTTCCCCCGGAACCACCCTGTTTTCCCCACTAGCAGCAGCAAGTGTGCGAGGAGGCTTCCTAAACAGGAGGGGAGGTGTTCTGCCTGTGTGTCACCACAGCCCTTGTGGTGCAGGTGAGCTTTGCTCCTCTCACTGCTCTCAGCCCTAATTTGCCTATTTCTGCTGACTCTGTCCCATTCTGACCCCCAGAGAACTCTATTTCCTTCCTCCACCTAGCTTTCAGGCCCAACTCAAGTCCATTCTTGGACTCCAGCCTGATCCCATACCCCTCTGCAGTGGCTCTTAGCAGCCCACAGTGTGGTACCCCATCACTTTCAGATTCCAAGTCACTTTGTCTAGTCCCTACTGCCAACCTATTACACTCTTAGGGACAGGGACCAGAAAGAACAAGGGACTTGGGTTCTAAACCTGGCTTCCTCCACACCAGCTTTGTGATCTTAATCAGGAATGGGCTTTTCAGAGCCCCTTTCTCATGAGCAGAGTCCTCCCAGCAGAGCCACAGGAGAATGAAATAAGGTGCCGTGTGTGATCTCCAAGAAGTTGCAATTATAGCCGTGTTTGTTGCCATCAGAAACCCAAAACCTCTTCATTTTTCACCCCTTCTTCCCTCCCTCCCTTTCTTCTTCATTATACTTGTAGATTACCTTTGGCATGTCGCTCAGTGCTTGGCCTCTCATGGGTGCTCAGTAAATAATTAATTTGCTTTTTCAGTTCAGATTCTTTTGATTCCCGGAAGGGCAAGGGCAGTGACCATTCAGCTTGCTGGTATCCCCAGCCCACAGCCTTGTGCCTGCCACAAAGGGTGACCTCAATAATATTTGTCGAGCAGATGACCTGTATGCTGAGGGGTCCAGAGAAGCACAGGAAGGTGTGTGGGGAGAGTGGGGAACATGTCGACCTCCAGCCGGAACACGGGAAAGTCCGTAAGGGATGGAGCACAGTGGCTTCCCATGAGATAAATTTTCTGAGCTTTGGTTGAGAAAGAGAACAGACCATTTATGTGCTGCCACTTGCAGGAGATGGATGGAAAGGTAAAGGAGGCGTCGATGGAGAGCTAAGGGGTCTTTAAAGTAAGAAATCCCTAGGGGTCCTGGGAGCGCTGATGGAGGTGTCCTGGGTCTGTCTCCTGTACACATTTTCTTTTCCAGCAGAACTGCATCTTACTTGCCGGCAAAGAGCAACAATTCAGTGATAGCGCAGGAAGAAAGCTGCGAACAATCAAAGGCAGGCAACAGGCACAAACCTAGCAGCGAGTACCACTCCCCATTCCCGAGGCAGGAGACCTGGGAGGGAGTGCCTTCAATGCGGCTCTGCCATTTTCTGGGAGAAGACGATTCTGTCGTAAATTATTGAACATTTCATTTAAGCTTCATAAATAAGAAACTCGGATGGAAACGTTGCATGTTAGATCCGTTTGGCAACATATAATTTCTGTCTTTCTCCCTCAATCTGTCACCCTTCATCTACCGCGGAGAATTTCTACTTCATTATAGGCAATTGAAGGTCTCAATCAGTTGCCTGAGAATAGTAGTTTATGTCCCAAAGGTAATCTAATTTCTCCAACCCAGGATGTACCTGGGACTCACTGAACCTATTGACAGAAGTAAATGTGTGCTTTGAAAAGATCCAGGGTGTTGCAGTCCCTGCTCCATCTAGAGACAGGTGCTTCCTGAGCCAGGGCAAGCTCCTCCACACTGACCCCTCGACTCTGAATCTTTGGTTCCTGACAGAGTCAACAGGTTAAGCCTGAGCGACCCAACAACTGCAGGTGTACCAAGGACCACCCTGTGCCTGCCTAGGGTACTTTATATAGCTCTCAAGACCACCTACCCCAAAGGACTCAAAATCCTGGAGTAGTTTTCTTTGCTAGATAATAATAACATTGGCTACGGTCACTATGGGCCAGGTGCTTAATCCTCACATAGATGGATCTTAGTATTATTCCCATTCTACAGAAGTTGAGACCTTAAGGTGGTAAGAATTCAGCTGTACCCTGTGGAAGGTGGCAGACCTCCATATAAAAACAGTGCGTCAGAATTCAACTTGACCTCCACTTTAGAGACACACCTGACATATTAGAGAAAGAAAGAACTAAAGGTTAGGAAAGTGGTCGAGCTGGTTCAGAAGTTGATCCTAATGCCTTCCAGACTGCATTCTTTCCATTCCTTCCAGGGAACGTGGCCAATACCACCAGGTAGTTTCTTCCACAAGCACCATGGAGGTGTGTAGAGTGTAGCCTGTACCAAAGCTGTTGTTGGAGGGGTCTGGTTACCATGCAGCCTTCCCCTTGACTAATCCAAGCCATTTGGTAAAGGAGGATGGCTCAAAGCATCCCCTATCAAATTGGACTGACCTCAGGAATCTCAGGGCGGTCACAGCTGCCCTGGGAATCCAGGGAGTCTGGCAGCAGGAGATGGTGGGAGTGGAGGAGTGCTTCTCAATTCTCCTGAAAGCCCGGCACTCTCAGGCCAAAAAGTCTGGGAGTCATGGTTTCTAGCTTATCATAGACTTCTTCTGTGCCTCAATTTCTTTTTATAAGAAAAAGGTATATTGAGTTGCATACCATTCTCTGAAAATGCATGTCCACCAGAACCTGGAGATGTGACCTCCTTTGGAAACATGGCCTCTGGAGACGTAATCTAGTTAACATGAAGTTATACTGGATTAGTGCAGGCCCTGAACCCCATGAGACTGTTGTTCTTGTCAGAGGAGAAGTCACACACACACACACACACACAGAGAATGCCATGGGACCCAGAGGCGGAGGGTGCGGTATTCAGAGGTCCTCCAAAGAATGCATTGCCAGAGAGAGGCCACAGAGCCTTCAGAGGGATCACGGCCCTGCTGACCCTTGACTTCACACTTCCAGAACTTTCTGTAGTTTCAAGTAACCTGTTTGCAGGAATTTATAACAAAAGCCTCAGGAAACTAATATAGATGGAGAAAGCACAGCCCTCCCACCTCCCTCTCAAGGAGGTGGTGAGGCTCCAGGACACATTCAATTCTGAAAAGCGTGAGTCGTGTTACATAAATGGCAGGATAGCATTATAATAATCCCTGGTTCTGGAGAGCCCACACAAGGTCCCACAAAGAGCTTAGCAGGACTCGGAATGACCCTTGGAGATCCCAGGGGTGATCATTTGATTTTGTTGCATCAAATCACAGTCACCATAAATGGGAATGAGTCTGACCCCTGTGGTGGTAGATGGAATAGTGGTCGCAAGATGTCCACTTTCTCATCCCGAGCACTTGTGAACATGTCATCTTACATGGCAAGAAGGGCTTTGTGGACGTGGTGAATTAAAGACCTTAAGACAGGCAAGTTTTCCTGTACTGACCAGATGGATGCAGGGAGGTTGGAGTCAGAGCAGATGTGATAGTGGAAACTGAGATCAGAGAGAGACAGAGAGAGAGAGAGAGGGAGAGAGAGAGAGGGAGAGAGGTGATAATGCTAAGCTGCTGGGCTTGATGAAGGATCAGGGGGCCATGAGCCAAGGAATGCAGACAGCCTCTTGAAACTGAGATAGGCAGACAAGTGGCTCCTCCCACGAGCCCCCAGGAGGAGCGCAGCCCTGCTGAACCCTGTGGGTCTTCAGCTCTCCTGGACCAGGAGATCATAAATGTGTGAAGTTGTGGTAATTAGTCAGTAAAAAACTAATACACCAGTCAAACAAGCTGGTCTGAAAATGAATGTGCCAGAGGGTAGGAAGAGACCCCAGAGAATTCTGGGAACCCGGCCACAATCCTTAATATAAAGCCCAGAAGGATGCCCTGAGAGGCACACGCCCTGTGGTCAGACAGTTCTGGCATTTCCGTCACCTCCAGGAGTTACCAGAAGTGGCTCTAAAGTGGGATCCATAGTGTTAAGCACTCTGGGCCTGCATTGCTGCATTGCTGATGTTGGGGGGAGCCTACTCTCCCCCAGTTTATGATTTAAGCAAGAAACCCCTTCACGAGTTCTAGCCAACTTGAAACTCTAAGTACAGAGGGAGACCTTCTAGAGGTGACCACACCTCTGGAGGTCACTGACAAGGGCAGCCTCATTGCCTGTCCAAGACCAGCAGCAGGAAGGAAGCTTTGCACTGGCCGGTTCATTCTGTTGGCTTGGACGGATTTCCTGAGCAGTGAAATGATATTTACTAGGTAAAATTAGGAGCAGACTCATGGAAGACGAAAGGTAAGATCTGAACAGAAGCCTGAGCTCATCTTCCTTCGCTCCAACCTTCCCACGCCCTACCCCCAACACATGCACACTAATGTTTGCTTGTGCCTCTGCTGATAGATCTGATACCTGGCACCGAGTATGGAGTTGGAATATCTGCCGTCATGAACAATCAACAAAGCGTGCCGGCCACCATGAATGCCAGGACAGGTGAGTAGGAGGGTGGTGCTGAGGGAGGCTAGGCAGCCCTGCAAGCCTGTAGAGACAGGCATCTCCTGGCACCCGAGAACAGGGCCCTGGTGACAGTTATCAACCTAGTGACAACAGCCACTCGATGTCCAATTCTAACATCAGACATGCAAGACAGAGTCCTACTCTCCCCATCATGGACCTGTGCTTGGTCCTCCAGACCTGAAGAGCTACCCCGAGCAGTGCAGAGCCAAGGTGGAAAACCCCAGGTAGGTAGGTTCCACTGCAGCTCCATTTCTATCTAGAACACCCACAGCAGGCAGAACAGGGCATCTGCAGTCTGCATCAAAAAACAGTCCCTCCAAGAGGTCACTGGTGAGGAGGTCTAACTTGGAAATAACCTATAAAATTCAAAGGTAGTAGAAAAATCCATTAGAGACCCTTGCTGCTCTGGAACCAGAAGTTTTGCTTCTAAATCCTGAAGAAATCTCAGAGTTACTCCAGGAGCTTAGATACAAAACAGCCTGGGCAGGACTGGGCTGGGGATTTGGGACCAATCCCTGTTCCTGAGGTTCAGTGTAGCACAGACAACCTCACTGCCGAAGCCCAACGACAAGGCTCTCCAGGAGTGCTCAGATCTGGCCACCTGTTAGCCAAGTCAAAGTGACTCAGGGACAAATGGGAGAGCCAAGGGAAGCTACCACTGCCAGGAATGGGTACCCCTACTTGGCAGCAGCTCCTGTTGGCCTGATGAGAGGCCATCAGGGTTGGCCTACTGAGAAAGGCAGAGTGAAAATTAATATGAAGAACTTAAAAAAACAGCAGCCAGCTTTGTCCCAGAGGTGGATGTATTCCAGTGGCGTTGGAGCTAATATTGCCTTTCTACAGATTGTCTATCTCTTTGCCAAGACATTGGCCATCTTTCAAAAAGAAACTGCTTAACAAAATGTGAGACAAGTATCAGCAATGACAAGCTAAGGCTCACGGTCAGCAGGCCTGCTGATACTGGGAAACACAGGGTAGTCCAGGGAAGACTGGTCATCCTGAGGAACCCTGTATAAAATAAGCCACTTATGTTGATCCACAGAACTGGACAGTCCCAGAGACCTCATGGTGACAGCCTCCTCAGAGACCTCCATCTCCCTCATCTGGACCAAGGCCAGCGGCCCCATTGACCACTACCGAATTACCTTTACCCCATCCTCTGGGATTGCCTCAGAAGTCACTGTGCCCAAGGACAGAACCTCGTATACACTGACAGATCTGGAGCCTGGGGCAGAGTACATCATTTCCATCACCGCGGAGAGGGGTCGGCAGCAGAGCTTGGAGTCCACTGTGGATGCCTTCACAGGTACCAGGGCAGCAGAAGTCCCAGCCAGGTTCAGGGATCTGTGCATCTTAGTGGCAAGAAGGTCCTCTAAGCTGTCCACCCTTCCAAAGCCCAATTGCCTTCAGAGAAAGAGAGATGGGTTGAAAAAGAAGACATGGAGGAGAAATAAACAAGCATGTCAAGAGAGAATGGTTAGGAGTAAAGGGAAGGGGTGGGCAGGGATGCCACATGCCTGGAAATTGGTGTCTGTTTCCTATGAGCCTGGACAAAGGAGCTGATCCTCTCCATCTTTCCCTGACCACACTCAGTCAGTGGGCACTCTGAGGACCCATGGATCACATTAAGTCCCTTCCAGGATGGAGTTCAAGTCCTGGACCAGTACCAAAGAGTTTTCTGGTTCTTATCAGAACTAACTCTTCAATGTACAGTTTGGAAAGGAAGGGTGGACAGCACTGGGGTGTGGGGAAGTGGAGCCCTTAGGAAGGACAGGAGCAAATCCTTGCAGTCAAGTGGCTCTTCTGACCCAGCGGCCCCCGCCTCATGTGTTTCAGAACCATCCACCTTCTGTGTTTTGCAGGCTTCCGCCCCATCTCCCACTTGCACTTTTCTCATGTGACCTCCTCCAGTGTCAACATCACCTGGAGTGACCCGTCTCCCCCAGCAGACAGACTCATTTTGAACTACAGCCCCCGGGATGAAGAGGAAGAGATGATGGAGGTCTCCTTGGATGCCACCAAGAGACACGCTGTCCTGAAGGGTCTGCAGCCAGCCACCGAGTATATCGTGAACCTGGTGGCTGTCCACGGCACAGTGACCTCAGAGCCCATCGTGGGCTCCATCACCACAGGTGAGACTGAAAGACTGGGCAGCAGTGGGTGAAATTCAATGAAATTTCAAAAGGCGGCAGGGTTGGCCTCTACAGCTAAAGAGGGTCGGTGAGCCATCCTGGAACTGTTACTTCTTCCAGTGTTGCCTTAGATGATAAGATGGGAAGCTCCTGTTTGGAAGGTAGGATAGACACAATGTCCTGAGGAGGTCAAGGCTTGAATGCATTGGTCTACAGATCTACCTCTCCAGTAGAAAGCCCCAGAGAAAGCTAGTCTCCCCCAAGGAACCTCGACAGTGAAGAGACACCTGTTCCTGGTTAGGAGAGCCACCTCCCAACTTCCCAGATGATGCTTCCTCAGAATCACACAGAAGTGACATGCAATCATGCAGGGCTGACCTGACACTCAGGCGGACTCACACATTGTTTGGGAACACAGGCACACGGAGACCATCTGGATCGTGTCCACCTCATCATTCCCAAATGCAATTCCAAATATGAGGTGTCTGTGGGTAAGAAGGTGTGCGTTCTGGTAGTTTCCTGCATTACTGACAGGAACTCACAAACTGGACGAGTGGGTTAAACACTCAGCTGATTTGACCTTGCAATTTCTTAGCAGTCAAAAAAAATAAAAGTATCCAGCATAAATGAAATACAATTTAGGAAAATGGATTTGTTCTGGACTTGTGCTCCAAAATCACTTTATAGTCAGTAGGAAGTTTTTCCAAATAGAACCTAAGGTGGCTGCTAAAAAATAACAGATAAGAGCAAGTTGGGTTTTTTCCAAGAGAAGTTTACCCCAGAAAAAATAACTGTGTTATTCTGAATTCAAAACAAATGATGTGGACTTAAAAGAAAGTTCTAGTTGGCCTTTAGATGAATCATATTTGCTGCACAGGTGCAGACCTTGCCACCTTGGCTTGGTGTTGTTAAAACCTTCTCCATGAGCACCACTTTGACCACATCTTATGGGTTTCAGGTGAAACATCAGCCTGACCATGGTATCCAGGCTGCCCCGTTATATCCCAGTGTTTTGTCTGCCTCTGAGGCACATCAGCTCTTGGTCAACACAAACTAGGAACAGAAATTCCTTTTTCACATCATGTTGTCTGGTCTTTTCCCCACCCTCACCTGGGACTTTGTAGGAATTGACCCTCCCAAAGACATCACAATTAGCAACGTGACCAAGGACTCGGTGATGGTGTCCTGGAGCCCTCCTGTTGCACCTTTTGATTACTACCGAGTGTCATATCGACCCACCCAAGGTATTCAAGTAATTTGATTTCTCAAAGATGAATGGGGTTGGAGCTGGGTAGAAATTATTATGGGGAAAGTATGGTATCCCTGTGGACATTAGGCCCTGCCTGTGTTCTTCCCCCTCCTGTGGCATGCTCCCTCAAAATGAGAATGTGTCCATGAGGAGCCGCCCAGAAACCTTGTGCTTACCAACTCCTCTCAAAATAGGAGTGAGTACATTCACCCAGACATCGGGCCCTTCACCAGCAGAGGAAGCTGGTCACCAGTATCTAGATTCTGCAATGAGATAAAAGAGCTCCTAACAGAATCTGCTGAGAGCCAGGACCATGCACTTTCCAGAGAGGAGAAAGCCCAAGACTAGAATCTCAAGAATAGTTGAAGACCCCGCAAAGCCAGAAGCAGCTGTGATGTGGTCCTCGTCCTGCTGCTCCAGCCACGTTTTGAGTCAGGGGAAGTTGGCCCAGCCTGGCCTGCACCCTGGCATTCCTTGTTGGTGCACAAGGCACTGGTGATGAGGTGGGGGTGTGCCCACTTCCTGTGGGGGGCAGGACAGCTTTCCAGGCTAGCCTGTCTCTGGGCTGCACAGACTCTTTACAGCTACGCACTCTAAACTGATTCAATGTAATTGCCTCAAAGAAAACTGGGCTGTTAGAAAACCACCCAATAAATAGCTCATTTCTCTTTGTTTCAAGAAGCCCATAAAATGAAGGCGTGGGACAAGCATGCAAGTTCTCTTTGAGCTTGAACATTTCCAGCCCATAAACCACTCGTTTCCCCCTCCTCACATCCAGTGCTGGGTCCCAAATCCATCTGTGCTTCATGACCCAGTGCCCCATGTAGACGGATCACATTGATGAGGAAGCAGCAAGGTTTTAATGGTGGATTCTGCTCTTCCTTAGTAGGACGGCTGGACAGCTCAGTGGTGCCCAATACAGTGACAGAATTCACCATCTCCAGGCTGCACCCAGCCACTGAATATGAAATCAGCCTCAACAGTGTGCGGGGCAGGGAGGAGAGCGAGCGCATCTGCACTCTGGTGCACACAGGTAGGCACGACCCCTGATGGCAGTGGACCCGCCATGGACTTAGGCGCCCAAGAGCAAGTCATGTGAGCTCACACCAAGAACCTTAGCTCTGGGCTCTGAGGTGCCATTCTCAGGTCTCCTCCCTGTGCCAGGAGGGACAGTTTGTGACTTCTCTCCCCACTGATGGTCTTGTCTAGTAATAGAATTTAGAGTCTCCCTGTTGGTGTCTTATTGGTTGAGATGAGGAACTTTCATGGAACTTCCAATATGAATAATGGCTGTTCAAGGACACATGATGCAGGTGAATTCCAGAACAGACAAGTCAATTATCCCATCTTACTTTTAAACAGACTCAGGGAAGGAAACCTCACCTGAGAGAAGAAAACAGTTGTCACTCCAGTGACAGGAAGCTGGGGTCATGAGGTTCTTCATCATGGATGGCCAGAAGACACCAAGTGGCTGCCTTTGCTCTTGCTTTTTGCTCCTGAGAGGAGCTGGCACCAGCGGCCATGAGTCCCTCACCCGTGGCGAAGGCGGTGGAGGTGACGCAGCTCCACGTGGCATCCTGGGCCACCTGCAGGGGCGCTTTGTAGTCCGAGTTCTCCATCAAGTCCTCCCATTAGACCCAGGTGCCTCCTGCATCCCAGTCAGCTCCTGTGTGGTGAGCTCCAGGATGGGAGGCAGAAGGGAGCCACCAGCTTGCCACACGGGAAAGTGGCCAAAGGAAGTCCCCATCCCAGTCTTCCTCCTAAAAAATGAGCCCACTGGATGAGCCTGAAGGCAAGACCCCTTAGGCAGCTCCCCTGCCCCTCCCTCTCTGGCCCCCCTGACCGTGGACTATGCAGAATCAGCAAAGGTTAGCTGTGGAAGTCACTAGAAGGCACAGCCCACTTTTTCTTCCAGACCACCTCCTAGTTAAGCCAGAGCACAGAGGGAAACATGCAGATGGCCTCGTTACGGGAACACCTGGGTTTCCCGAGGGTGCTTCATTCCCCTTGAGAATGGTGTTTCCTGAATGAGGCAAATGTGCCTTGGAATTCCTCACTGCTTTTTCAAGCTCAGAAACAGCATCTCTTTTTTTGGCAATAGTTACACTTACACACACACACACACACACACACACACACACGATTTCACAAATGTGAAAAATTGTTCACCATCACAAAATAGCACAGAATATTCTACTCTTCCTTAGTCTTCTTGCAGGTCTATGACTATAGAAAACCTAGCCATATTTTTTACTTCCGTCTTACCCTGAATCATTGAAGTATCTGGTCAACAAATGTTGACCAGAAATAACATCCAATGAGTCAAAAGAAGCCCCCTTCCCACCTTCCTGAGAATTATGTTACAAAAATCCAACTTTTTCTTATTGAAAACAATGGATTTCCAGAACATCCTCCCCTCAAGGTAAAAGAGAGCAGGAGCTTTGGTCAAAAATCTTCTTAAATTCTTGGCCATAAGCTTCAAGTATTTCTAAAGCAGATACGCGGTGGTATACTGGGCCAAGCCACCCTCCTTCAAGGTCAGGCAGAGTTATTTTGGCAACCTCCAGGAACTTGGCTGTGCTCAGAAGTGTCCTGGTTCATGGTTGTTTGTGTTGCTGCTTTAACTTGAGGTCTATGAGCTTACGTCTTCTAGAAATAAGCACTCCTGCAGGGCGTGGTACTTGTCTCATGGTGTCATACACATCTCAGAAATCAAGCCAACGGAGGTCTAATAAGGGCTGCATTGGAAAAACTCCTGGAAACCTCCAAGTATAGATAAAATTCAAATTTTTAAATCATAAAAAATTTTTCTGGTTGTTGCTCTGTGATGAGGGACATAAGGAAGCAAAAAAAAAAAAAAAAAAAAAAAAAAAAAAAAAAAAAAAACAAAACCTTATTCAATTAGAAAGCAGAGGTAGATGAGGAGCGGATCTTGGCTCCCCAAATAAATTGTATGACCTTTAGGTTGAGCCAATACCTTAACTGTTTTAATAACATCCATTTCTAAAATAAATCCCAATTTTATCCAACTTGATGGAAGGGAAGCAAAGTAATAAGGCAAAGGCTTATAAAGCCTGAGCAAGTAAGAATAGACAGGTGGTCATGTGACATCTCTGTGCCCCCACAGGCACTTGGCCTCCCGAAGGCTGCAAGAATCCCCTTGGCTCTCAGTGCCACAAAAGCCTGCCCTGGATCAGTCCAGAGTGAGCCTTGGGAGCAGTGAGCAGGAATTCAATAATCGGATACGACTTTGGAGGCTCCCGTATCCCATGCAGTCATCCGCAAGCACTCCCTGAGGACCTTTGAAGTTCTCAGAGCTGGAGACACCCCTGCACTTCCACCACACTTCCTGAAGTGCATCGGAGATCTTTCCACAAGGCACACCCTAATGTCAATGAAAGAGCAATTAGACTTGGAAGAATGATTACCTCATTAATTAGAGAATTATAACAATTTCTGTATGTTCTGAGTTTCTGCATCTAGATTTAAATGTCTAAAACCCAACAAGAGTACATTGAAATTCCCCATGGCACCTGCCACATTGTTCTGCACTTAAGAAATTAAAGGATGAATTAGAAAGGAGAGCTCAGGGAAATGGAGGTGGGGGCTGCACACAGGACTGTATACTTGAGAGAAAGGGGGAAAGGAGAAGAGAAGGAGCTGTTGGAGCCAGAAGGGAGAAGGGAAAGGGGGCTCTGCTCACTTCACCCTGGCTCAACACAGCAGCAGACTGCGTCAGGGGCAGGCGGAACT
The DNA here is from genome assembly GCF_048772815.1 of Callospermophilus lateralis. Classification (NCBI taxonomy): domain Eukaryota; kingdom Metazoa; phylum Chordata; class Mammalia; order Rodentia; family Sciuridae; genus Callospermophilus; species Callospermophilus lateralis. The sequence goes on from NC_135317.1 coordinate 101,812,567, forward strand.
TCTGGGCTGGGTTGAACTTCATCCTGCAGCTTTCTTACCTGTACTGACCGCTCCTGTTCCGTTCCAGCCATGGATAACCCTGTGGATCTGATCGCTACCAACATCACCCCCACAGAAGCCCTGCTGCAATGGAAGGCTCCAGCCGGTGACGTGGAGAACTATGTCATTGTCCTCACCCACTTCTCAGGTAAGGGTCTACAGGCTTAGGCCTCAGGCAGGGGTGGTCAGGGTTGGGGCTGAAGACCAGGATGGAAGGGAGGAAGCAAAGCATCTGGTGAATCTGAGGGGCAAATTGGAAAATGTACCGCTTCAGTTATACCATAAAGACCTCAGGTTAGCCCCAAACTCTGCAAACTGCCAACTGTAGGACTTGCGGAAGCTGAATCTGAAAGGTGCAGGCAGGGCAATCGTACAAACAGAGAAAGAACACTGGGAAAACAGCTCAGAACTGAGATAAATTTGCCCCAAAGCTCTAGAGACAAGAAAACAGACTTTTCTAGATATTTACAGAGCAAGAAAAACACTGAAATTATAGGACCAAGCCTGGAGCAGATAATAAGTGATAACAGGTGACAGAAGATTCAGAACTGCTAAGCTTTCCTGCTGCTGTGTCTTCTCGACCCATGTCCACCTCACAAGTTTGAACCAACGTGAAACCTTAAATTTAAATGTCCCCTTCATTATGCTTGTTCCTCTTAAATTATTTGATATTGAATAGAGAAACCCAAAGCAAAATTGTGTACTTCAAGTCTCCTGCCTTGGGAAAATTGTTTCCCTGCCTGAATTAAACATGTGATCTCAGAATTGTTATGGGTTATATTCAGGAATCTAGTGAACAAAGATACCAGAAAACAGAAGGCAGGCAGATGCCTTGATTTTCAAAAATGGCAGAGAAAGCCAGTTCTGTAAACTGTAAAGAACTAAACTTATTGTCAAGTTTGGAAAAGTAAAAACTAAAACAGACTCTTAAACAGAATGGAAAGGGAATTAGTGATTACTGCATACCAACACAGGTTCACCAAGAATGAGTTTTGTCAAAGGCATTTTACACCCTTGCTTTTTACTGGTAAGTCTGCCAGCACATTTGGGTTTCAGCAAGGCATTGGACAGCTCTGCCTATCACTTAGTTCTTCATTAAAATGGAAAAATGCATGATGCATTAAATTTGGAGTGAAAGGACCCTGCCCAAGAACGGATTTTGCTGCTGTGGCTGAGTCCTAGCCGACCCCTCTGTGTCCATCTGGACACCCGCAGGTCCTCCGTGCCCTGATCTTGCATTTCTTAACTCTTGTCATGCTTTTTAGGGCCCCCCACGCATGAGCACATCTTCGTTTTTTTCCCTCCAAGAAATCCTCTCCCCACAGTTCTGCCTAGAAAACCCATCCTTCAAGTCTTCGTTTCAACACTGTTTGGTCAAAGATTTTTTGGTTGCCACAGGCAGTCAAATACCCCTGTCCATAAACACAAAGCACACATCTCCATCAAAGCCATTCGTTTGTATTCATTCAACAAATGCTTCTGATACACCCTCATGGGCTACATGCTCTTGTAGGCTGGAAAGATTCAGGACCATGGCATGAGTTCTTGTTTTCATGGAACTCGTGTCTAGTGATGGGGCCGAGAAGGAAAAGTCACAGCCTCCCGTGAGCAGCGGGATGGTGGAGACAAGCACGGAACATGGTGGGTCCCATCTGATGGATGCTAAAGGGAAGAGAGGAGGAAGGCCTTATATAAAGCAAAAGAAGGTAAAGAGAAGAAGAAAGGAATTCCAAGAAAAAGAGCAGCCTGTCTGCGTTTGCAGAGGTGTGGGAGAGGACAAGGAGTCTGAGGAAGCACCAAAGTCTGGTGTGATTGGAACAGTGGTTGAGGGTGGGATGTTGAGGAGGAGATATTAAAAAGATGGTCATTATGTATCTCTTCCAATTTTTTAAACTTGTCTGTGTGCCTTTCTGTGCCTTTAGGCCACAATAAACTTAAAACATCAGGCCCTATCGAGTTGGGAGATGTGCCTAATAAACTTGGTTAAATGCTGAATGATTTGATAATATTCTAATTGTCTAATGGAGGGCTTGGCCCAGATCTAATGAACAGTTTTATCAACAGCTTGAATGAACTCAGAGAGGACAAGCTTATTAAATTTGTGTATAAAACAAAACTGTGATTGATCGAATCCAAATTCAAATATATTTTAATCAACATAAAGATGTTGCTGTTCAAACAGCAACAGTAAATGCAAAACTCTGTCCATGGGCTCAAAGAGCAACTGGGCCAGGGCGGGTGGGGTGGTGATACACAAGGCCTTTCATTGGCAATAGGCTCAGCATGTGATGATAGCACATGGCTGTCCTAAAACCCCTAAATTAATATGAATAGCAGAAATGGAGACAGAGACTGGCCTTGTTTGGTCAGTGAATTTTAATTATTCTCAATTCTCTTCTAAGCTTTGCATTCAGCAGGGACACTGCTAAACTTTGACTTGTTCAGAGAAAAGCATTCAGGACTGTTAAGATTTTAGAACTGTCACATGAATGTGATGGGAGGTGGAGGCTGAATTTTGTTAGTCTGAAGGAGACAGCACTTGATTGTGAAAGGTAGTGGGGAGAAAAATGTCACATAGACCAAGGATTCAACTTATTCTTTGTGGTTCCAGAGAACTAGGCAGAAGACAGACAGAATTTGCCCTCCATATAAGGTTTCTTGTTTGTTTGTTTGTTTGTGTTGGGTTTTTGTTTGTTGTTTGCTTGGGAAATCCCACCCTTCTTCCTACCTTTGGATGTGGGTTGGAGAGTTCCTATTGGAAGCGCTGGCTGCCATCTTGAAATCATGAACTATAAGAAATATTTTTCTCAAGATGTAATAGGATGTGAGAGGGGATCCTTTTTAAGACCAGGATGCAAAGCTTGATAACTTATAAAGGAGTTTTTCCAGACTTCTGTGGTACTGAATTCTTGTGAAGCATTTAGATTTGGTAGGTCTTCCATAAATTGAGGAGTCCTCCTCGGTCCTCACCCACATTCCTCTGATTTCAGTTGCTGGAGAGACCATCTTGGTTGATGGAGTCAGTGAGGAATTCCAGCTCATCGACCTGCTTCCGAGCACCCACTACACCGTCACCATGTATGCCACCAGTGGACCTCTCACCAGCAGCACCATCAGCACCAACTTTTCTACCCGTGAGTACATGGTCATCTCCACCCCTGGACTCTAGATCCTAGAAGTGACCCATTTCCTTATGGTGGGCTCAACTTCAGTCTACAGGCTTTGGGCAGTGCACCTCTGAGTTGTTATTTTGGCTGACTGTGTGGTCCGAATCCAATGACAGTGTGCCACATCTCTTGGTCAACACACACGTCTAGTTTCCTGCTCTCATCCTGGGTCTGTGTAATAGCAGTCAAACTAGGCCAAGAGAAGTAGACACTGGAAATGCATCTAACCCAGAGCAGTCCAACAGTGTATATTAAAAATATACACTGCTATGTATATTAAAAATATTAAAAATATGACCCAGCTACTGGAAGGATGTGGCAGGAGGATCACAAGTTTGAGGCCAACCTCAGCAACTTCATGAATCCTGTCTCAAAATAAAATTTAAAAGAGCTGGGATATAGCTCAGTGGTTGAGTGCTTGTCTAACATGTAGGAGGCCCTCCCTGGGTTCAATCCCCAGGACCTGCCTATGGGGGAGACAGCTACTAAGAAGGGTCATAACCAAGAGAACAGTGGGCCAAGGTAAAAGGTGAGATTATTGTAAGTTCCGACATAGACTCACATGGTAGTTGGAAAGGATCATGGTCACAGGCTTAGAGGTTCAGATGGGAAGATGCCACTCCCAGGCCCAGAGGCCTACGTGAGCAGAACAGGGAGTAGCTGCAAGAGAGATCACAGCACCAAACGATTATCTTCTGACCCGGAAGCACCCTTTATGCTCCTGTCCACGCCAGAGCTGAGGGCAGCACGGGAGCAGCCCACAGAGGTGGGCAAGGAGATTCCGTGCCTGAAATCAAGCAGGGAGGAGCTGGAGAGACAGGCATCCACTGGCATTTCCCTTCTTTGCAGTCCTGGACCCTCCTGCAAACCTGACTGCCAGTGAAGTCACCAGACAGAGCGCACTGATCTCCTGGCAGCCTCCCAGGGCGGAGATCGAGAATTATGTCCTAACGTACAGATCCACGGATGGAAGCCGCAAGGTAAGAATTCGCTGAAAGAGAGAAAGACTGCTTCTCCTAAGCAAGGCTGCGTGGAAACTGGCCAGTGGAATGAGAGGGAGGGCAGGAAGCAATTAACGGGAAACTGCCAGGTTTCCCGTGCTGGGGACAAAGCCTGCTGCGAGAGTGCTCAGCCAGGTGGCCCGGGTGTGGTCCTGGCTCTGCTGCTGCTCACCCACACAAGCTGGGCAACACCCCAGCCCTCTCCCAGCCTCCCAGTCTTCTCCAGGGAAGCCACTCTGCAACTTCACCAGGTCTGGTTGAGCTTCCTGTATTGGGACCCAAACTTTGGAAACTTCCAACTATTTGGCATTGAAATAACTGTTGGCTTCAGGGGCAAGCAAACGGGGTCTGGATCCCAGGTTCAACAGGCTTTTTATGTCTTGTAAGCATCAGAAAGGCAACATCGACAGAACCCACCGTAAAAAAAATGACGAATCTTTGTCTTAGGTCATCAGTCAAAATTATCCACTAGAGCACTGGTTTTGAAATTCTTGTTCTCAGTGGGATTCTTTTAAAAAGTGGAATCATATGCAGGGGACAACTATACAGGATAGACTGCAGCAGAGCTAGCCTATTTGATGGGAGCAGGGCGGCCTAGGGTCCTATTTGCTTACCTGCTTCTGCTCCTGAGCAAGTTCAGTGCAATCTGCAGGCCACTGGGTTCGGTAATCCAGGTACCTAAATTTATCCCAGTGTGCATTTCTGAGATAGGAGCTGACCTAAATCTCACACGGGAGCTGGTCTCTGCTTATTGGCACATTTTTTTTTTCCTTCTGAGGGATGGAGGGGGCAGCAGTAGCCACGACAGTGCTGACCCAGCTGGCCAAGGAGTTTGGACCTCCCTTCCCCACTTCCTTCCACCTCCTTCCTCTGGCTTTGTGTAGGAGCTGATTGTGGATGCAGAGGACACCTGGATCCGGCTGGAGGGGCTGTTGGAGAACACCGACTACACCGTGCTCCTGCAGGCGGCCCAGGATGCCACCAGGAGCAGCGTCACCTCCACTGCCTTCACCACAGGTGAGGAAGTCACGGCCACTTTGATGACTTCTCCCCTGGGTGACTTTGGCTCCTTAGAAGCCTCTGCTGAGACTTGCCCTGGGAGGAGCCTGTCACAGAAATTCAGCTGCCTCCTCCTTCCTCCCACCTTCCCAAGGCTCTGCTAGGAAGCACCCCACTACAGTGTAGTCACAGGACACCCAAATCCCTGGTCCACCTGGACCAACTAATGCACCCCATAAAAGTTCCTTGGAGTTCCAATTTTCTGCATGTTTTTCCAACTTTTCCTACTTCTCTCCTTCCTCCCTGGCCTATACCTAGTGTCAGGAACAGTGGTAAATCCTGAATATTAAATCTACAGCCCTTTTCCACCAACAAAGGGGTTTTGCATCCAAAACTCAACTCAGTCCTTAAAATGACTGGCGAGGAAGGTCTTTCTATCCTCATTTCACCCACAATGAAATGTATACATAGAAAATGAAAGACCTACGTGGCAAGTGAGTGGCCAGCGGGGTCCAAACCTAGACCCAGGTCTTCTACATCCAGCTGTCCCTCCTGCCTGCCCTCACTTCAGCCAGCAGAAGATACTTGTATCTGTAAGAGGAAACACCGACATCTCCCCTTGAGCACTCATCTCTGCCTGTCTTACTGCATCCCGTGTGTGATCCCAGTTAGTCCTCACGCCCACCAATGTGGCATAGGCTGTTGGTAAACAGTCCTTTCTGCAATCTCCTGTGACATCTCTCTAGTTGGCAACGTGGGACTGCCCAGCCCGGGCTGAATTCTCTCCCTGCCCCACATTCTGGGGATGTGATGTGGGACAAATGTGGGCTTTTTACCCCTAGTCGCATGGCTGCCTGCCTTCCTGAAGTACCAGTGTGGCTGGATCCCTGTCCCTGTCCGAGAATCTGTCCCTCCATCCCCAGAGAGGGGACAGAAACTCCCCTCCGAGGCATTCCCCTCAACACACCCATTCTGAAGGACAAAGCAGGACACTGTTGGAACGTGCCACCTCCACCCGTGGTCCTTTGGGAGTGAGGTCATGAATGAGCCCTCTTTGCCCTTCTTTTTCATACTGTTCAATGCTTCACAAAGTGTCTTCAGTGAGCACATTAATCAGAAAAACAAATGTTTTAATTAAAAAATAAAAAAAAACTGTGGTCATGCACCCAAGACATGAATCCAAGACGAGTCTTTACCAAGTGGAACTTAGATGACACTTGATCTCTGTTCAGGGACTAAAATCAATTATGCTGTTTCAGAGGTGTCTTAGCTGGAAACGAGGGTGCTGCCTCTTCTTGTTGGAGCCCCTCCCCACACACTCACAGGTTAATTAAAGGTCCTCCGTGGTCCGCTTCCCCAAGCTACCACTTAAAGATCCATGGGATGGAGCTTTCCACTGAATTAAGAATTTCTTTCCCATAAAAAGAACACAGATGACAGACACTTAAACGGAGCTCCCAATTTGCATATTTATGAGGTTAAACTAATCATTTTATTCCCCAAATGCATGGGCTTCAACATTTGCTCATTGTGGGATGTGCTTTTCATTCCCGTCCTGGGGGACTACAGCTAGCTCTGGTGAGCAGGTGACTCTATGCCTGGAGCCTCTGTGGAGTCCTGCAGCTCTGCCTCACTGCAGACGCTTCCTTCCAGGGCTGTAGAAGTACACCAGCTCATGTGCCTATCGCTGACCTCTCTTAGACACAATGCACTAAGGGATGTGCAATAGTTTGGGTGTGGTGTTCCCGATCCAGCTAGGGGCTCAGCAGGATCAGGTAAGCCAGGGGTTCACAACTCACAGGGAGATGTGAAGAGAGAATGACTTTATTTAGTGGACAGTGCAGGGGACTGACAAGATATATTTAGGTGTGTATGTGAGTGTGTAGGTGGGTGGGTGGGTAGATGTGGGTGTGTCTACGTGTGTTTGCAAGACTTCAGCCGACACTGGGCTCTGGGGGCATGATCAACATCAACATAGAAAGGAGAAAACTAAAGAGTCCAATTTCCCAATGCGGTGAGGGTAGTTACTAACTGAGCTGCTTGCTCCATGTACAGTTGGGGAAACTTGGCACTACCACCACGGTAGCTAGGAAAGCAGTATCCATGTTTGGAAGTTTTTGCAGTTTTACTAGACAGCTTAAATTTAAATGCCAGTAGCTGATGAGTACCAACCTTGCTGGCTTTGTCTTGGAAATTTATCAGAACCCACTGAAACAACTGGTTACAGAATGGAAAACTCTTGGGCAGAAATAATGCATTAGAAATGACCTTCATAAAGCCTACATTGTGACAGACCTAATAGATGTTGACTAAATTAAATCCCTAGCTGCAAAGTACCAAAGAGGGGGTCTCTGGTGAAACAAAGCTAAAAGGACGAGGAAAAGACTAGCACCCTCCACAGGGTTGGCCCAGGTAGAGAGGTGCAGCCTGCAGAGTCCAACGCCCAAAGTCCTCATTTTGAGCTCTGTCTACGACCGCAACGCAAATTTCCCTAAATAAATAACACTAGGCTACGTTTTCACTTGCATGTTAATATTAATGAAGGCTCTTTGCCTGGGCCAGTCCCTTCTGCTCCCCTTTTCTGCCCCTGCCAAGAGCAAGTTTTATTAAGGAGGAAGAGAATACAAGGATCTCTGCTTCCTAAGGGCAGGGTGAATATGGTACCAAAAGAGAAAGAAGCAAATCCGAAAAGCAAAGTCTCTTCACTTACATGCAAGATGGGAACCCTGCCAGCCTGGACCCCAAGAGCACCAACTGCTCCTGCCCAGCAGGTCTGTGGAAGGGGGGGCGCCTGCGTGAAGGCAGCCAGGGCAGAGGGATTTAGAGGCCGGTTGCTTTTGAGCAGTTAGCATGCCGTCTGACTTCACTGTCAGCAGGGGAGCTCCCCTCTTAACTGCATCATATTCTGAGGGTGGGCAGATCCCACTCACCATTCTGTGTGCTTTCTAGGCCTTCTCTGATGAAGAGTGGCCTCAATCCACTGAACAATTCCTCGCCTTGTCCCAAGTGGACCAAGATAAGAGATCAGTTCAAAATGGGCCTGTCCAAGATGACCTGGAAAAGAGTTGATATCCCAAAAACAATAATAAAAATAGAAATGAGAGAGAAGAGACGAGCCGGTCTCAAACCTCCAACACCTTTGATGAGGGTGTTTTCCCCGCTGTGTTGATCCACAGAACATAAGCCCATTTCATTCTTTCCATCATGTTAATAGCTTCCTGTCCTCTTGTCGCTGGTGTTTGCACAGGGCTCTGGGGGGAATTAAATACAAGTATATGGAAGAGAAAAAAAATATGGATACATTATTTATAATTTATTGTCGCCCGAAATTTCATCCAAGGTCTGCTTGTCTTTTGGAGACATGAATATAAATGAGGAAACAAATATTCCCCGCGGAGCCACAGGGACTTGGTACAATGATCTTCTGAGAGGCAGGTTTCACTGTCTCTTTTAATACTATAAAAAGCAAATAAGTCTCTCGCTAAAGCTCATCCTCGGAGACAATGAACACTGTAAAATAGGTTGCCTTGACCTTGAGGTTAAGCGAAGACAATCATTGGCAGAGGTGCCCAGAGACAGGTAAGAAGAAATTTTCTCTCCTTACCTTTGCTCCAGTCCTGGCTGTGCCACATCCGGGCTGAGCGGCTCTATGGGCTGGAAAACTCGTCCTTTCTAAACACTAGCTTCAGTTTTTGAGATTGAGAAAATTAATGAAGATTACCAAATTGTAGGCTCTGGAACAACAGATGGTGGGTCTTGGAAATTCACACGCTTACCACAGATTTCAGTTGGGTGGGAAAGCCTGACACCAGCCCCCCTCCCCCCCGCCATGTCTACCTTGTGTACCCCAAGTATTCCCTCACCAAAGAAGAGAGCTAATAGGGTTCTCTCTGTGGCACTACGTAAAAACAGCTTGAGTTCTTGCTTCACCAAGACAAGCAAACCCCTAAAATGACAGGTCCCCCTTCTCCTTTCTTTGAGACCTGGCTGTGGAGAAGCCACATTTGCACCACACCACGTGCAAATGAATAAATGTCAGGTCTGAGGTTTGCACTGACCGCACTGCCCAGCTTGCTGTGTATCCCCAACGCCAGCCTCCACAAGATCCCTCTCTGGGCTCACTCACTGTTTCCCTTCGCCCCAAGCTCCCCCTTCCACATGTAACCATTCTAATGTGTTTGAATGCATTTCTGAAAAATGTGTACCAGTAAAATGGTTTTGAGTCTAATTTAAACACATTTAAATGGGCCTGGATCATACGTCAGTCTCTATTCTCATATATATATATATATAATATATATATTTTACTCAGCACTTTTTCTAGACCATCCATGTTGTTAGACAAATATTTTTGCTTCCAGCAGTTGCAAATACTGCTTGATAAGTACCTATCACATTTTACCAATTCCACTCTCCCAGAGAGGTCCATCGGGCCCTCTCCAATCTTCCACCACCCGAGTGTTACTGTGGTAAATGCCTCCTGTGTGTCTGCTTGTGGATGAGTGAGGCAATGCCTCTGGGTTATACCTCAGGAGAGCGATGGCTGGGTCAGGGAATGAGTTTGCCTTCGCATAACTAAGCATTGCTCTCGGGCTGCCCCTTCCCCCCAGTGGGCCGGGCTCCTGTTGCTCATGGCCTTCGTCATTCCTGATGACTTGACCTGGTCCAACTGTGTCGTTTTTGACAGTCTCCTATGTATAACTGATGTAGCACTGTTCTAATCAATTTCTGTAAATAATGATGAGCTTGAGTTTAAACATCTCTCCATATGCTTGTTAGCCTTTTGAGCTTCTTTTTCCTGTTACCTGATCGTCTGGTTTGTGGACTTTTCTATCAGGTTCCGATAGGATTACAATTAATGTTTGAGCTTTGGGAGTCTTAAGAAGTTTTTCAGTGTATTCCTCTAATTGCTTTCTAGATTTATCTTTTATATTCAGTCTATTTTGTATGTGGTATTAAGTAGGGATACAGTTTCATTTTTATTTCTAGAGTGAACCAGCTTTACTAACATGATATACTTACTAATAACCCATCTTTTGAGTGGACTGATTTGTGGTTCTTTATTGTATATTAAGTTCCCATATATACACGAATTTGTCATCTCTGAATTTCCTATTTTATATTATGGTCTATTTATCTGTTCCTTTGCAAACACTCCATTGTCTTTTTATATCTATAGTTTAATATCTTAATATAGGGTGGAACAAGTTTACACAATTTTCCTTTTCAGGGTTGACTTTGCTATTTGATAGTGTTTATTTTTCCACAGGTGTCACCTTATTTATCAAATTTAGTTTATGAAGTTCTACAAAAGGAGTTTCAACTTGAGTTTAGATTGGAACTATGATGAATTATGAATTAATTTGGGGAGGACGGACAAGTTTAATAATACTAAGTCATCCCTTCTAAATGCATAAATTAGATCTTCATTTATCCAAATCATGCTTATGTTTTCAAGAATTAAAAAATTTCCCTATTGCATTCTTTATGTACTTGGCCAATTTCTGAACATTCTATGATTTGTATTGCTTTGTGACTTTATAGATAAATTTAGATAATATTTAATAATATTTATAGATAAACAGAGATAATAGTTCTTTAAAAATATTTTCTAGTTAGTAATTGCTAATGTGGAAAAATATTGATTTTTATATATTGATCCAGTATCTAGCAATCTCACCAAACTCTCATTACTTCTAATTATCTATTGTTTCTGTTAACATTTTTAGGTCGATATTTATGCCATCTACAGATAAGGACAGTTTTATTTCTATACTTCTAAACTTTACATCTGTTATTGGTTTTTTTCTTTATCACATTAACTAGGACCTCCAAAACTACATTAAATAGTAACAATGGTATTAGTTAGTCTTGACTTAAGGAGAATTCAATTACAGCTTCATGCTGCATAATCTTTGCTAAATCTTTTTGAAGCTTCTTTTATATGAAAAAGAAGCTAATTTTTCTAAAATAATAAAAATCTATACTCAGTTAACATTAAATAAACCAGAACATTATTTGCTTAGATTTGAGGTTTAAGACATTTGTCAAGGTAGAGGATTGTATTTTATTCCAAGTTAAGAGATTTTGTAATTAACTTTATCAAATTAACTTTATCGCTCTGAGATTTATACTTTTATACAGTTATTTCTCATCTACTAAAGAACTATACAGGAATCTCAACCATTGAAATTTCTCTTTAAGCAGAATTCTAACATACAGAATTTTTTCATAGTTTTTCAGATTGATTGAATATGAGTTTTCATTGTACTCTTAGATTTAGCAAGCTACTATATTTTATGCTTCCTTTTACATCTATAATCATAAAAAATAGCCTATATCTTTTTTTATATCTTATTGGATTTTGAAATCCATGTTTCTCTAACTGCCTTGAAAAATACAATAAAATAACTGAGTAGCTTTCAATCTTCTTCTACTTCTTCTTTCTCCCTCCTTCCTCCTTCTCCTTCTTCATCTTTTAATAAGTTGTTTAGGACAGAATATTTGACTGCCACTTTGCACTTACACATTTTAAAAATTAAATATCTATCCAGCCAGTCATGATGGTGCACAGCTGGAATCCCAGCAGCTCTGGAGGCTGACACAGGACGGTCATGAGTTCAAAGCCAGTCTCTACAACTTAGTGAGGTCCTAAGCAACTTAGCAAGACTCTGTCTCAAAATAAAAAATAAAAAAGGTCTGTGATGTGCCTCTGGGTTCAATCCACGGTACCAAAATAAATATATCAGTAGAAAAACAAGATAAATAAAAATTAAATACCCAAGTTTTTGATTTATCACACCAGTTTTGACCCTTTATAGGTTTCTTGAAATTTACTCATTTCAACTGAATTTTAGAATTCAGCAGACAAAATTCTTCAAAAGACTTTGTTTGCAATCTTTACTGCATCTATCACTATGTTCCCCTCTTTGTCTTAATTTTTCATCTCCTCTATTTCTTACTCAGTCTTTCCAGTGATATATTAGGAATTAGATCTAACAACCCCATTCATGTTTTTATTTACCACTATTTATTTTTAGAGTGCATCATCAGAGTATATCTGATATAAAATTCTAAGCACCTGAGCATACTTTCAAATCCCTCTGGATTCCTAGCTTCCTACCCACTTCACCTCCACCCACACAAACCCTGTCTAGATTTGGGGTTTTGGCTCTGGGGTGCTATGGATAGACTTTCTCCTTATCTATTCTTTGATTAAAACCACCACCCCCTTTTTTGGGGGGTGGGGTACAGGGGTTGAAACCAGGGGCACTTAACCACTGAGCAACACCCCCAACCCTTTTTTATTTTTTTTAAATTTTCAGACAGGGTCTAACTAACTTGCATAGGGCCTCGCTAAGTTGCGGAGGCTATATTTGAACTCTAGTCCCCCTGCCTCAGCCTCGTGGGCCTCTGGGATTACAGGTATTCACCACCACACCTGATAATTAAAGCCTTTTATTAGAGACAAAAATAAGATATTTCCCACAACTAGTTAATCACCTTCACTTTTCATGGCTCCAGAATTTGTCACTGCTAATTTGTGTACTTAATCGAAGTTTGCAATAACTGGTTTTGTAAAGCAAATTCCCTGAAATCTAATATTCCTGAAGAAGGTTGTTCAGGAATCAGACCTTCATGTTTGAATTACAAGTTGATCAGATATAGAAATATTAGGCACAAATATTTGCTTTCAACATATTTTAAAATATTCTTCCACCGTCCTCTCACATGTAGCATTGCCTTTGAGAAGTCTAATGTCAATCAGATTTGTGTTCTGTGGGAGATCTGATCTTTCCTCCTAGAAAGTTTTAGAATGGTTTTCTTTCTTTTTGACAGTCGCACACTTCATTCTATGTCTTAGAGTTCATTTATCATTTTATCTCCAATTTGACACTCTATGAGCCCTGTAAATCTATGGTGCTTTATCTTTACCTCTGACTCATTTATCTTCATTACTTATTTAGGCATTTCCTCTGCTTTTATTGGCTTTTTAGGGCACTTATTATCTAGATGTTAGAATATGAACTGTCCTCCAAAACCTCCAAATCCCTTGACTTATTTTTCTTTTAATGTTTTCTTTCTCTTTCCCCCCCCCCTTATCTTCTCAAACAGTTCCTCAATTGGATCTTCCTATTCATATAGTTATATTAGCTGTATTTAAAGCCCATTTCTTCTTATCTACTGTATTCTTACTATAAATTATTATCACGTTGTCCATACCTAACGTTTCTACTTTAAGTCGATTTCTTACTCTTCTTCATGTTGTTAATGTCTTTCTTTATGTCCTTAAAGTTGTCATGCTTAATTAAAATTCTGTTCTAATAACTACACCAGAAGATCAACATCATGTGGCCTGTGGACTTTCTTCCACGGGAATCCTACTCCTCAACGAGTGAATATTCCGTCCTGTGGAATCGTGTTCCTTTGGGATTCTCTGCTCCTCTTTCTGGCCATGTGTATAGTTGAGAAGGACCAAATCTGTGTTAATGGACAGGTAATGACTTCTGTATGGCAATATGGAAGAGAGAGAAAGAATATGACTGCAAAACTTTCTTCCAAACTATGTTCATCCTCTCTTTTTTTGGTATTGTTTGGTCTGCCTGGTTTGGGGAAGGTGTTGACTTGTTTTGTTTTGGGGGGATAATTCTGGCCTTACCGAATTAATTGGAAAATATTCTTCCTCTTCTATTTTCTTGAAAAAGATTATATAAAATTGGTGAAGTAGACGTCACCAGTGATGACACCTGGGCCTGGAGCTGCCTTTTTGTAGAGATTTGAACTACAAATCCAAATTTTCAAAGTCGTTACCATCTGGTTATTCCATTTCACCTTGAGTGGCCTTTGGGAGATGGTAATTTGTAAGACATTTCATCTAGATTGTCAAATTTATTTGCATAGAGTTGTCTGTACTAGTCAATAGGTTAGGGATGCAGGATCCTCCTTTAGAAAGGCAGTGAATTCATGTGGGACAGAAATATAACCTATGATAGTCGTAAGACAAGAGTATGAATGTTAGAGAAGGACCTCATACATCAAGGATTTGATCTTGTCCATTTCAGATTATGGACATTGGACATTTAAATTACATTGTCCCAAATGTTTTCAGAACATCTAATTATAATTCCCCTTTTTGTGACCATAGGGGAGCCATATAATCCTCTCAAGGATTTATACATCTAACTAGCCTGAGCATGCAGGGCTTCCAGGCCCTGGTAAGGGTTTTCAATTTTACTCTTGTTGGAAGGCAGAAACCATGGTAGAGAGACAGAGGATGAGAAAAGATCACGTTGCACTATGAAAAGATCACTCTGGTTAAAGGAGAATGGACACCAGTGGAGCCTAAAGAGTGGAGAGAGAGGAAGCCAGAGGCAGCACCATGACCCCACCTCTCCTGGCCATGTGGCATCAGGAGCCACAGAGCAGAGCCACGTTTGCAAAGCCAGTCTGTGATCAACCTAATCTGCCACGAAACTGGATCTTCTGATGTAAGTGAATATGAAGAAAAAGACAAGCTATGTCAGAACATTCCTCTGCTGTCAGGACGCGTTCAGCCGAACTCTGAAGAGAAGATTCAAAAGTCCTACCCCACTTGCTGGAGGGCAGGAGGCAAGGGGTCTACAGAGCTCCGGACCTTTCTCAACAGCTCAGCCTAGGATGACTCGGCAAAGCCATCTGCTGTTCAATTGATTCTCCACTCCCAATACCTGTCCTTAAAAGCTTTGCCCCCTCTCCCTGGGTTCCCACCACTCCCTCCTGAGCCGCATCCTCCATACAGTCTCACCCCATGTAATTGCTTCTCAGCACTGCATAAGAATGCTCTTTCTTAAAAATAACCTTAAAGTTCATCAGAGACTCTTCAACCTGTTGCCTTCTGCAGAGAGCTCAACTCCTTGCACAGCACGGTCTGCCCTGCTGACCTCCCCTGCCCAGTCCTTGGTCTCTGGTGCCCTTCATCCATCCAACCCAGCTCGCGCTTTGTCTCCTGCTGCATCTTCAGTTTCCCCCAGGGGCTGTGCGCTCCCACAGGCCTGGAGCACCCCCTCCACCAATGTGGGACTGAGTCGACATCAGATAGCCTTTCTGATTGGCACTTGGCAAGCCCCGCCCCATGCCAGCCTTTGCCAGCCCCTGCCTTCAGTGCACGCCCACCTTGACGCTCTGCTATCACACCCCATGCTGATCTCTATCCCAGAGTGCGTAGGACTCAGAGGACGTCTGTTTCTCCCACCAGAGTGTGAGAACCGGAAAGGTAGAACTGCATCTTTTTTCTTTACATTCCCATCTCACGGCCCAGTATTTACAACCTAAGACATACTTTCTATATGTTTGTTGGATTTTCTTATTTAAGAGAATAAACATGTAAATGAGTTGGAAGATGCCACGAGAAGGCCAAGGTAATAGATGCAGTTCACACGGGCTGATCTGGTCACCTTGCCCTGTCCATGGTCTCTGGCTGCTCCCAAGAGTCTAGCAAACTACTTGACAAATGTGGGTCATTAATTTTAACATGGGGGACCAGGTTCTAGAAAAAAAAAATCAAAGTGCTGGTCGAAGAGGTCACTTTGCTGCTGGTGAAAAGGAATAACAGTTTGATGGAGAACTGGTGAGCCACACACTTTGTTCTGCATTTACAGAGAAACCTGTTGAGGCTGTTCTAGGGGAAGACACTGATGTCACAGCTTCAGTCCTGAAGAGGAGGCCAAGCGAGTGGGCAGCAGGCAGGTGCTGTCCCCAGCTATTCAATCTGACCATCTTATAGCCTGCACCAAGGTCTCAAAAGGAGTAAAGACAGGGACAGAGAGCCTCCTCTTCCACTCCCGCTGCCGGGGGCCACCTGATTGCACTGTGCGTCACGGAGATGGTGGCTTCCACTCAGCATTCAGCCCAGTCTGCTGCCCAACACAAACCAATTTCTGAGCAATTCTTCCGGCAAGTGCCCTGGTCCTGTTGATCTCACAATTACATCTAGAAACACTTAACCATGAGACATGTCAGCGGACTGGCCACTTGGTGCTGCTTCCTCTCAACTTGGTCATCGCCACAGCCTGCGCTAAAAATAAAAAAACAAATTTCTTTGTCAGGCCAGGCTCAAGTTATTGCGCCAAAGGGAAGAAGTCTCCCAGATCCACTCTTGGTACTAAAATTTCTACCTTTAGAAAAATTACCGGGATAATGTATGCGGAGGTTAAAGGTGAATTTCTAAGGTTGTTCAATGGAGTGGCATCCAGAGAGCCAGGAATGATGGAAATCGGCCCTGACAGTGTCCTAAAATGGATGAAGGCCCAGCAACATGCTCATGGAACTAGGGAATTATTATGTTCTCAATTATTAGCTGACCAAAGGTCCAGTGACCCTGAGCAGAAAGAAGGGGTAGGATCCAGGACATGAGGATCAAACACAAGGCTAACCAGAGCCTCTGGTCCCCTGTCCTTCCCATCATATCCAGTCTAGATCTTGGGACCAGCAGCCCACTCAGGGCACATACCACCTGGGAACGAGAATGGGAAGGAAAGGGTGAGAGGCAAAGAAGACTCCTTCCGTTATCTACCAGATCTAGGCCCGGAGACAGGCCCCAGGCACCCTGTGTGTTCACCAACTCCACCTCTTGACCTCTCTGAGGAGAAGAAAATGGACAACCTAAATAGTGGATTTCAAACCCAGCTTGCTTCAGGCTCATCAAGGAGCTTTGGAAAGACACTGATTCGGGACCTAGCCCTTGACATGCTGGTTTAGTAGATCTGTAATGGAACACAAAATCTGAATTTTAATGAAGTCCTCAATTTGAGAAACCAATGATGAAGTTTCTCTTATCTGGTGAAAAGGAATAACAATTTAATCAAGGACTGGTGAGTACAAAGTAAGACATGGGCAGTGTGGAAGGGTGGGTGGGGCTGGAGAGATGGTTTTGTGGACAGCTGTGTCTCTCCAAGTTCCCAGGATGTGGAAACCCCAGGTTGCTGCTCCTGACAGTTTGTAAAAGCAAAACATTCTTTGATTGTCTTTCTACTATTGCCACAGACTAAATCACAGTAAATTGAACCTATAAACAAACAAATGGCCTTGCAATTTGTCCAGGGTAAGGCAAGTGCACCCAGCAGCTAAGCATCAGTCTCACGTGTATTTGGCGAGTGCCTCCACCAACCACTTAGCCCAGGGGTCTCAGAAGAAAGAAAGCGCAGTCTGTCCTTCCTCTCCAGAGGCACAGTCTGGAGCCCTTTTCCCATCCAAGGTTTGTCATTCCTTGGACACTTTTATCTGGGGACCAGCTCCCTCAGGGCATATACCTACAGGCAAAGAGATTTTATTCTTCTTTCAAACTTGAAAAAACCTAATCCAAAGCGGCATGGTGGCACACACACTTCAGACTCAGGAGGCTGAAGCAGGAGGATCACAAGTTCAAAGCCAGCCTCAGCAACCTAACAAGTTCCTAAACAACTTACTGAGACCTTGTCTCAAAATGAAAAAATAAAAAGGGCTGGAGATGTGGCTCAGTGGTAAAGCACCTCCAGGTTAAATGTGAAGAAAGAAGAAGAAGGAGAAGAAGAAGCTGATTTAATGATGAAACCGTCCTTCATGGGAAAGGGCTATCATTGCATAAGGCAGGTGTAAGGTGAAGGCCAAGAATATTGTGTGTTGATCTTCTAAAATGAGAAATTCCGTCAGCGAGCTGTAAGGGGCGAGAGGAAGGCAGACGGGCCAGTGCTGCAGAGACCAGGTCAAGAACAGCCTGAAAGCCTAAAAGCAATAGCAGTGCTCCCAAGGCAAGAGGGAGAGGGGACAGCAGCCACTTGCAACTGTCCCCTGCAGTGGAACTGTAGCCTTGAGAAATGGGTGGGATCAAGAACTTCAGAGACCTGACACACTGGAGATGAACACTAACAGGTTTCCTGCAGCTGTTAAGGAAATCAGTTTTAAGGAGTAAAGATTTGATTTGAGCATAGAATCTTTTGAGGCAGCTTTAAACTTTGAGGTTTTATATGATAGTGGAGATGTTGAGCTCCTGCCAATTACAGCATCCGCTCTACTTCCCGTTTTAGTAGCATCCGTAGAGTGCTCGACTTGGGGTCTGAAAACTTGCGTTCGAGTGGCCTGAGTAAGCCCTGTGATCCTCGGAGCACACTTTCCTTGTCTGTAAAGTGAGCCTCTCGACTCTACCCCTCTGCCTTCCTCTCCAGTTTCTCACAAGAACGAAATGGAAATTGGAAAAGCACAGGCTAAACTTATAGAAACAGAGTGCTGTTCCCTGGTGTGGCCACACCTGAAGTTGGTAGTGGGGATGCCCTGAACAGTGCTGTGACAGTGTCCACACTGCTGGACAGTAACCTGCAGCCAGTCCTTGTGCCGGGCGTGAGTGCATCTCCAGGGGGCCCTTGATGCAGGCCACCAGACTCCAGCAGTCTTCCTAATGATCTTCCTGATAATCTCAGATGGGGCTTTAGATGACAGAGGTTTGGGTGAGGCTGCTGTGTCACCTTCCTTCTGAGACATGCTGTCTATTACCTACCATCTAGCTTTCCAGGTGGTAGGATGTCACACCTGGGCTATACCAGTTCTACCACTAGGAGGCACTGTGGTAACTGACCTGTGAAGCCCTCCCCAGCCTCTCAAGGGCTGCTACAGTTGGAGAAAGCCCATCACTAGCCCAGAAGATCACTGTATTTCCCAGCACCCAAACCACCCTTCCTGGCACGGCTAGCTGTGCCTTTAACTTGCTCTGTCAGCCCCTGCAATCCAGAAGGCTCCTCCAGTGGGCTTCTTGATTTGCCAGCTAAGCACTAAAATTTGTTCCGAATCTAAACTCTCTAAGACACATGATTTAAGCTTCTCTTTCAGCTAATTAGATATTGTTCTACAAATTGGGCTGTTCTCTCTGAAAGATGAGCTGCAATTTACTTTCCCTGCCCTCTCCTTAAACTTAAACTGAACTGTAAAACATGGCTGTTTGCTTGTTTAGTACAATCAGGAGATTATTTTGTGCAAGGAATAGATATCCATCTTCTTGCTAATGCTGAGCTTGTTTGGGCATTCCTTAATGGCTGCTATGAAAATGACGGAAGTTTTGCTTAGATCCCTTTTGCCCTTTTGAAAGGTGGACCCCACGGTGATTTGTTGGCTCGTGCATCTGCGATAATCTCCTGAGTAACCGATCACAAACAACTGCACTAACACGTCTTCACTCCACAAGGGGGAGATCTTCACTGCCCCCATTTTACTGATGAAGAATTTGATCTCAAGGAAGTCAGGCCATTTGCCGACATCCAAACAGCTAGGTATATGGAGAAGCCAGACAGTGAAGCCAACACTTTCATCCTCAGATCCCTTAAATCTATTGTCTGAAGAATCCAGTGTCAGGTGAAGAAGAGGAAGGCAAAATGGCACGGGGCTCGGTGCCCACACGGCTCAAATCCACTGCGGATTTCTTACAGCTCGGGATAAAATTCCAACACTGAGGTCCTTTAAAACCTTCTGGGGCCCGGGGCTCTTGGACATAGTGGGAGAAAGGATCTTTTCTGGAAATCGCCTCTTTTACTGTGCAGGGGGCCGAGTATTCTCTCACCCTCAAGACTGTGCCCAACATCTGATGAACGGAGACGCTCTGAGCGGAGTGTACACCATCTTCCTCAATGGGGAGCTGAGCCAGAAGTTGCCGGTGTACTGCGACATGACCACAGACGGCGGTGGCTGGATCGTAAGTACACACAGCTGCTCTCCTTGCATGCAGATGTCCTTGGTGTCGCAATCTGCCTAGCTCAGCCTCTGTTGGCCCAGCGTCACTATCCATCTGGCCATCCTTTCACCCACACCTCCGTGTTCAGTAGCCCAGTGGGAGATTTAGCCAGGCAGAGATGAGGATCAGCATATCCAGGCTGCAGTGACGTGGCCTGAGGAAGGGCCAGGATGACTGCCTTCCCTCCTGTCCCTTTTGCAAGGAGAGCGCATGCAGGAGGGTGCTGGGGAGAGGGGTCGTGGCCAGAGCCCAGGAACCTGCCTGCAGTGGGGCTGCAGCTGTAATAAAGCACAGAGGAGGATCCCCTCTGTATAAGAGAAGCCTCCCTGGCCAGGCAGTGAGGTCCCTTCTCTTGCAGGGTCACACTGGGGGGTGGGGGGAAATGAGGGGCAGAACTTGGATGGCCACCTCCAAGGGCCTTCCCTGTCCTCCTCCTTCTCCGGATGCTGGTTCTCTCCCAGAGCTATCATCACAGCCCTTAGGGAGCACCACTTACTGTCACAGCCCCCTCCCACGTCTAACAGGCCAGTACAGAGCTGAAGGAAAGGAGGGGCCTCCCTCATGGCCACCTCTCCAGACAGGCCACCGTGCAGATGGAGCAGTAGCTGCCTGGTGCAAGATGGAAATGGCCTCCCCTCCACCCCCTGCGCGTCCCCCACCAGCACCGCTGACACACAGTGCCAGATCCTCAGGGCGCAAAATGGGTGGTTTTTGAATAGCGTGAAATGGTGACTATGCTCCTAACAGCCACTCTCGGGAGGCATTTTCTTTTGTTTCTGACATATTTGTGCCTCCTTCTTAAAGCATAATTGGAAATTGAAGCCGAGGCTGATGTATTGGAGGTTAAATGAAATTAGCACTTAAACAGCTCAGGATGTGAATGATATGCAGTTGCTTTGGCTGCAATAAGACGATGACAGTTACCAGATGATTTGAAGCTGCTTCTGTTCCTGTGGAGAGAAATGCTTTCTACCACACTCTGTGATACAAAAGATTAATTTGAGAGTCAGTCCTATTTCCCCTGACTATTTGGGAGCTTGATAAGTGTCCTGAATCCTTTCTACATTGTAAGGGGTGCAAATTGGCATCAATGTCACCCCACAGCCTGGTCACCAGGGGCCTCTGTGCTGCAAGGAAGGGTTGTGAGCATTTCTTCCAAAAGCTGCAGTGTGGATCCTGAGCTCTGTTCTGAAACCTTCCTTATCTGGGCATCTTTGCCATTGTCATACGGGACCCAGTTACACCAATTTATTCAGTTTTATTCGCCGTCTCTTTTCCTGATCATCTCCCCCTCTCGCATCCCCCTTGATCTTCACAGGTATTCCAGAGGCGGCAGAATGGCCAAACGGATTTTTTCCGGAAGTGGGCTGACTACCGCGTGGGTTTCGGAAGCCTGGAGGACGAGTTTTGGCTAGGTAACGCCTGCTTCCCGCTTTGCCCCGGTGTGCTGCTCTGGCTTTTGGTGCAGCTCTCTCCTTTCTGCGTCCATCTGGAATCATCCGGAACCCTTGTCTGCTGAGCAGCTGACAGCTTGCGGATTGCTTTCAGAACCCCCTGCCCTGTTTGGCTGCACTATTGATCTGTTTTATCTTATTGTGGTGTTTTCCTCTTTGCTCCGTCTCTTCCCATCCTCATTAATAGTCTCTTATGCTGATGGGTCTCGACACAAGGCAGCTACAAAGGGAAGGAACTGCTAGGCAGGGGAAGGGGCACCGGCAGCAAGGGGCGGCTGGCCAGGGAAATGAGGCCGGTCACTCTGTCCGGTTCCTTGGAGCATGTCATTACCTGACTGGGAAGGAGAAGGAAAAGATGAAAGTGCCATTAGAGGTGAGCGGCAGTTTCTTGGAGGTCTGATGCAACAGGAGGTTTAGATGGAGAGCTGGGGCAGCCTGAGAAGGTGCAGAAACACTGGAGCCAGGCAGGGGACCCAGTGTCTGCTCATGGTGCCCACATCTCCCACCTGGTTAGATTTCCATAGCGACTGAGAAAGGCCGGCAGAGGAGAAGGCAGAGAATCAAGTCCCACACTGGTGGTCTCCTCTCTTCCTCCCCTGCACCATCTCATCCAAGCCTCACCATCTGCCCCAGATATCCAGGTAGCAGCCCCTGAACTCCCGGGCCTCCCCATTGCCCACAGAGCCTCCGAATGATCTTCCTCAATCCCCACGTCTGAGCAAGGTCAAGCCCTCTGTGAACCCTTTTCAGTGACTCCCCCTCACCCCCCAGGAGGGGCAAACAGCTCCACCACAGAACAAGCCCTCCCCAACCACCCCTGCCTATCACACTGTCCTTTACGGCCAACTCCAAACTCCAGATTGCTCTCAGAACCACTGAGATGCCTCTGAAAGAACACTCTCTGCCACTCCTCCCCGCATGCACTTGGGTGTCCAGCTATGTGCAAAGTCCAGCTAAGCACCCCTTCCTCCATAGGACCTGTCCTGACCATTTCCTCACCTGTCACCTGTGGGAGAACTGGCTCTCCTGTCTCTGTTGTCACCCAAATCACAACATCCCTATCCCTTTCTGCCCTCTTGATTGTACTGTATAAGCTTTGCTCTGGGCTGGGCCCACCCCTGCGCCCACCCCATACCCATCTTCCAATGCCATTGCCTATAGCCATGCCTGGGGATAGTAGGTGTCCACAGGACAGATGTCAATCATCAGTGATAATCATTTAGTGAATATCTGTCAGATAGCCAAATCTGTGTTTGCCAATGTAGGTAATAAAAAAAAGGTAAAAACCATATAAACACATTGAGAAAAAAGTCAAATAGGAAAATGTGCTTACCTTTTTGTGATATCAGAGATGGTACCCTACTATTGGTACCATGGTACCCTACCACTGAGAAAAATCCACAGCCCTTTTTATTTTTTGAGACAGGACCACACCAAGTTGCTGAGGCTAGCCTCAAACTTGTGATCCTCCTGCCTCAGTCTCCAGAGTTGCTGGGATTACGGGTGTGCACCACTGCACCGGGCCAAAATACACAGACCTTGAAAGCATTTGCAAATACTTGGGAGGCAATCGTGATGCGCATGAATCAATGTATACATAAGCAGATAGGACTTACGTTTCCCAGGCCTAAGCCAAACCATTTCCTGGGTTTTTGTCAAATCTGTGAAATATATAAACTATCAGGAACTCAAATTTTCTATGTATCACTTTTTTATTTGGTTAAATCTATTTGTTAAAAACCAACAACAACAACTTTACAGAGTTGCCAAAAAAGGAAATCTGGTTATCATGTGTTATAAGTAAAAGGAAACCTCAAAAATAAATGCAAAGAAAAGAAAGCAACACTGTTAACTGAGAGTTCCACCCAGGGACTTTGGGCCCGCTGTGGTTGCTGGTGGTGGTTTGAAAATGGAGATGGGTGTTAAACCACAAAGTGCTAGAACCAAACTGGGACGGGGAATTGAGGCCAGGGTCAAGGTCAGGTTCAGGGTCAGGGCTCCTCCTTCAACTCTGAAGAAGGACTGAGAGAATTTGGAAATACCTTTCCCCTAAAGGTCAAGGTTATTTCATGCCTGTTTGAGTCAGCTTTTTTTGCTACTGTGGTTAAAGATGTGACCAGAACTATTCTGAGGGAGGAAAAGTTTATTTGGGGACTGTGGGTCAGTGACTCAGCAAACACCAGTCAGAGCCTTCCATTTGCAATCGATGTAAAGCTTTAAATCCCAAACAGGATAAAGAAGCCGAAAGATGTGGGTGACCTTCAGTCAATCATTTCACCTCTCTGGACTTAAGCTTTCCCTTCCACAAAACAAAGAGGTCGGCTGGAGTAAGCTCTAATTCCCTCCACCGATGCAATTCTTTGATTCTAAATCATGGCACACTCAGACAGCTATCAGATGTCCCAGCAAAGCAAGAAGAGCCCAGTTCAGTTCACAGATAGAAATCAGAACTCAGAGGTCACCAGCAAGGCAGGGCAAGGCATCAAATGTTCGGGCAGAGAGGTCAAAATCAGACCATCCCGGGGCAAGTGGGCAAGAAAATATCTATGAGAAGATATCACCATGTGGGACCTGGACTCCACCCAAGCTCTGGGCTTGCAGGGATTTGCACCTTCCAAGAATACATGAGCCCCAGGTCTGGAGTACTTGGAGGCCAAGGAGATAGCATGTGAGGGGTGGGGGAAACTGGCCAGGAGACCAGCAAAGAGGCAGCCGTGCAAGATACAGCAGGTAGAGTAGAGAGAAGGGAACAGAGACAGAGAGCAAGACAGATGCTCCTGAACTTATGATGGGGGTTAAATCCAGATAAATTCATCATGAGTTGAAAATATTGTCCAGTGGGAAATGCATCTGCTATACCCAACACCCCAGCTTAACAACACAGTACAGAGCAGAGCACAGACCATTTCCCATTGGGATCAGCTGGTGGCAGCTGAGCACTGTGGCCCAGTGTAAGAGAGAGAATACTCACAGCAGAGCATTAGCCCAGCCAGAGACCCAAACCCAAAGCACAGTTTCCACTGGATGCATACAACGTTCACCCCACTGTAAAGTCAGGAGATGGTACGATGAGTCACTGTCAAGTCAGGTTCTACCTGTACTCCCTGACCTGGGTCTGGTGATCCCCAGAGGCCTGAAGTCAGACAGAGAAGGGCCAGTGTGATGAAAGATGGATAGAGCCCCTTCTGCAGACTACAGGACACATGAGGACTTTGGGACCCCTGGGACGCTCCAGAAGTCCTCTGATGAGCAATGCTACCTCCTGCTTCCTGCCGCCCATGCCACAGGCTTCACGCCCTGCGATGCCGCCTGTCCTTTTCTTTCCATACCATGACCTGGCATAGAAGAGGGCAAGGGACAGGCCAGGAGTCCTGAGGCTTCGGGTGTGTCAGTTATGGGGTCAGCACTGGGGGACAGCACCCTGTGCTGCCTGGTGGCCCTCGTCAGCAGCATTGGGCTGGCCTCTTTACAGGAAAAGTAATCCAGCGGGGACTATTGGATAACAGCTCAAGAAGCGCTGAGGGCAGAAGCAACCTGGATGCCCTTGTCTTCCCTGTACCATCTGTGTCAAGGTCAAAGTCACATTTCCCTTCCACTTCCAAAGCTGCCTGAGGCCCGGCTCAGTGCACTGTCTGCTCTTCTGCACAGGGCTGGACAACATACACAGGATCACGTCCCAGGGCCGCTACGAGCTGCGTGTGGATATGCGAGACGGACAGGAGGCGGCCTTCGCGTACTACGACAAGTTCTCTGTGGAGGATGGCAGGAGCCTGTACAAACTCCGCATCGGAAGCTACAATGGCACTGCAGGTACCTGTGGCCCCAGGGGTGCTGGGCATGCAGCAGGAAGGCCCCAGTGACCTAGACCTGAGCCGCATGGGGGAGGAGCACCACCCACAGAGCTCTCTGTAGCCAGGGAGGACGGCTGGACCGCAAGAGTCGCTGGCTCTGGTCCCAGCCCTGGCCCCTCTGGTAACCTGAAACTAATTTATCAGGACTTTGGTTTCCTCATCTGGAAAATCATAAGATGTCCATCCTACTTCACAGTGTAGACAGAAACAAAAAAATCAGTAAATGTCATGAAAGTGCCTTTAAAAAGTTTTTAGTTAAGAAGTGCAGTGTGAGAGGGGAGGCTTGCTTTCCTTAGCTAGGTTAGCCTGTGTGGACTCTTACCCAGAGACAGCGGAAGCAGCTCTCACCTGGGTAGGATCTCCCCTGCAGTGACCTAAGACACTCCCTGAGTTGCCCTATCATCCCATCAAGGAGCGAAGGACAGTCCCTAAGTGTTCCTCGTTGGCCATGAACATTGCTTTCCTTCCTCCAAGAGAGCCACATGCACCATTGGGTTTTCCAGGTAGATTTTTATGGCATTTCTGCCAAGCAGACAAACCCGCTCCGGGAGCTCTGTGGCATTAATAGTTCGATCAAGACACAGCATCAGTCTGCTTCTCAGGCTCTGCCAGTCTGTTCCTTATTTCCTGTTATAACATATTTCATAAAGACTGTCGTGCCAGATATTCTACTGTCTGGGACAGGGAGTTACTGGCTCTCATTAACTCCAATTTCAGGGCTAAGCGTTGGTGTTTAATTTTAGCAACATTTTTTATGCCTCTTAGAATTAAGAAGAGCATCAAGGCATTGCCCTTCCAATTACTGCATCGGCTCAATTACTTCTGTCTTCAGCCAGGTATTATAACTCCAAAGAGAAGACGCACTTTCTTTTGTTCCTGTTCATATCTGAGATCATTCGCAATGGCTGTCAGACAAGCCCAGCCAAAGGTCTAATTTGCCACACTTTGAGCATAAAATAGCCATTGAAATGGACATATCAAACAAAATGTCAGACTATATCATTTCAAAAATAACCAGATGCTGTTCACGCCCTAGGATTAGAGCTGCGCCTGTAGGAAAGCCATTCTAATTCCCCTGGAGGAAGAACGGCAAGCCCTTCTACTTCTGTGCCTGTGCCCCCTTCCTCGCTCCTCTTCTGCAAGCCTGGGCTTCACCTGCCTAGCTGGGGCCCAGCCCCTGCTGCCTCTGGCCAGCCCTGTCTCCCTGCTGGGCCCCCTGTAGGATAGAACCGGTGGATTCCCTCCCACTCTCCTGTGTCAGAGGCAAATCCTGCCACAGCTCTGCTGGTTGTTGTAAATTGAATATGACTCATTCTTTGCCTTGCAAAGAGGAAATCCTGGCTTGCTGCAACTGCTCCATCTAGGCAGCTCCACAGGCAGGTTCCTCCTGGACCAAGCAGCTTTCCAGGAGGAGAGGCCCCGCCCCTTCTTTCTGGCATTTTCTAATATTGCTGGATCCCCTTGATGTTGCTGGATTCTACTGGTCCTACTGGCAACAAGCTGTGCTGAGGCTCCAAGTTCAGCCCTTTTTCTCAAGGTACTAACCTACCAGTGTCTAGGTGGGGCTCTACTTGGGTAAGAACGGAGGATTCCAGATTCCAAGTGAATCCATAAGAGTATGTTGCACAACTCCTAAACGTTTACTGTGCACGTTGCAGATACTCAAAGGAAGCATAGAACATGGCCTCCACAAGAACTAAACAGCCAACTAAAAAAGAAACAACTAGGAAGTTACTCCCCACACCATGAAGGGCGCCCCCTTCCTATTTAAGGGGGGCTCAGAGAGGCAGTTGAGGAAAGCTTCTGACGGCTGCTGCATTTGAAGGGGTTGTCCATGGTCAGGAAAACGCCCCTGGATGAGAAGCCATGGAAGGAGAAGCTAACGTGGAGGGGGTGGCTGCGGTGGGCCACAGGGCAGAGCAAAGTTCAGAAGGAATAGAAAGAAATTGGTGAAGGAGGGGAGCCTGAACCTCCACCACCCCTACACTGAAGGAGCAGATTGAGTCTTAGCCTGTGGCCAGCGGGGAGCCCCTGAAAGTCCTGAAGGCGTGACAGCAGTGTGGTTCTAGGAAGGTCACTGGATGAGCCCTACACAGGATAACGGAAATTTGAGCAAAAAACAGAGAGTCACTAGTGGCTGCTGCACAAAACCTAATTCATAGGAGGTGATGGGAGGCCTGGCTAATGTTGGGGCTGAGAGAAAGGTGTCAGTCTAACAGTAGGTCAGGAGAGAGGCGCCAAGACTTAGCTCATGTCCCGATACGTGAGATGATGTGTGAGGCAGAAATGGGGAGAGGAGGCAGAATTGTGGAGAATGTAAAGACCACTGGCCAGGAACCCGGCTGTGGTGGGATGCTCTGGGGGCAGTGAGCAGCCACCGTGGGCACAACTCAGAAGCCACAGGACCAGAACCCAGCCTCACAGCAAAAATCAGCTCTGGATGCAGCTCAGGTCATTTCCACTCCATCAACAGCATGAGTCCCCCTCTCAACAGCCCAGCCACAAATCCTCCTCCAAATCCTCCCAACCATTACACACAAATGACAATCTGACCCCCTCCCTCAAACCTTCAATTCACATAAGCCCCCTGCACAATGTCCCCAACAAGAGCTCACCCAGCCCCCATGCACCTGAGAACAGAAATCTCACCACAGCTCCTAGATCTTGTGAACAGCTCAGATATTTAGAGAATTTCTCCCCTATGATCAGCCAAACATGCCTCTTTAGTCCATATACTTCCTCACAAAATGATTGAATGTTTCTTTTTCTCAATAATCCGCCAGATGTTTGACAAAGGTGATCATGGACCCGTCTCCCTCGTGAGCCTGCCATTCCCATGATACAGCCCCTGGCCCCACCCACCTGTCCTTGGACACCGTCCTGGGTTTTCCATCCCCCTGTTTCCTGTAGAGGCAACTCTGGTTTGCTAACGTCCAAGTTCTTGCAGCACCAAGTTCTGAACATGGGTTTGGGGCATGGTCTGATCAGGGCTGGTGTCTGGCAAAAGCCAGGCTGAACCTACACAAGGAAGACCCAGAAAGGTCCAATCAGCATGGCTCATCGCTATATCCTCTGGAGACAGGACGAACCAAGATTGCTCTGAGTCCCAGTGCAGTGTCCCTGTGCCTGCAGGAAGCAGACGGGGTGTGGTGAGGGGTTGTGTGGATGGAGTTCTCAGCCAAAGGCCAGGGGACAAGGAAATGGGCTGGAGAGGGCAGCACAGAAGTCGCCACCCTGGGGTCAAGTGACGGGGCGAGCTGAGCCAAGCCGGGGGAGGGACAGAGGGGAAGGTACGTGAGGGTTCCACGGGTGGGGGCCAGCTCTCCTGGGAGCGGGTCAGATGTCCTACCCGCTGTCGAGAGAGACAAGTGGGCCAGCCTCGTGGGTGCTCTTCCTTGCAGGGGACTCCCTCAGCTATCACCAGGGACGCCCCTTCTCCACAGAGGACCGAGACAATGACGTGGCTGTTACCAACTGCGCCATGTCGTACAAGGGAGCTTGGTGGTATAAGAACTGCCACCGGACCAACCTCAACGGGAAGTACGGGGAGTCCAGGCACAGTCAGGTGGGTACTGCTCCGCTGTGCTTAGAGGTGGCCCAGAGCCTGGAACCCACGGCCCTCAGCTCTGTCTTAAATGCCCACGTGAGTCCAGCATTTCCTGATGAAAAAAGAGACACGGAAGAGTCTTGAGAAAGAACTGCCATAAAGAGAAAAGTAACGCTGAGTCGGGTAGAGACAGGCAGGGCAGGAGCCGGGGGGAGGAGGGGAACCCACACCCGGGAGTGGCACCCAGAGGCCTGAGCAGCAGACGGCTCCCACTCCATTTCCTCGTGGAGGGAGCTTGCCGGGGACGACTTCACGGGCTCAACTGCATCCTAAGAGGAGGAGACCCAGGAAGGGAGAGATCAGAAATACCAGAGTAAGCTGGTATTTCCCCCAAAGGCTGCGTATGCCCTGACGGAGCCGGGTGGGGGGGACAGCTGAGCCAGCTAGGACTTCCCAGGTGGACACCGAGAGGCCACACGGAAGGAAACCCCTTGGTTCCTGGCAAACCCAGATGGTTAGCCATCCCAGGTGGAAAGCCCCAGCCTCCCTTCAGGGGCGAGCAGTCTGCTGCTCTCTTCAAAATGCCTGCACACTCTCAGGATTTTAAAATTCACCACCGTCGACTCATGCATGCAACTCCTGAAAGCCAAAATGTCAAGCCGGCGATAAGGAATCACCTGCAACATGTTCCCAGGAAAGGCCAGGCCACCGGCAGGTAGAGAGGGAAAGTGGCTTTATTGGCAACTCAGCCACAAAGCTACAGCTAGATCCACAACTTGGGCCCCCTGTACCCCCTTCTTTTCATCAAGGGAAGGGTGACCTGACATGCTTCTCTTTTGCCCAGGGGATCAACTGGTACCACTGGAAAGGCCACGAGTTCTCCATCCCCTTCGTGGAAATGAAGATGCGGCCCTACAACCACCGTCTCACTGCAGGGAGGAAGCGGCGGGCCCTACGGTTCTAAACAGTGGGCAGTTGACCTTCCTGTCATTTGTTTGTATTTTGTAATATGCCACAAGGGGGGAGGGTCATAATGATGTGCTTTGCGACATATTCAGAGTACCTGGAAGAAGCAGGGCGTGGCAGGAATCAGTGACTGCCACCGCTCGTAGTTTCTGCTGCCTTGGAGCCTGACCCCAGCTCCGTCTGCACTGGCCCTCCTCACCAGTCATCCCAGACCTTCCCCTCCTCTCCCAACAAGGAGGAAACGTGGGAAGTTTGCTTGAAAGACACTTTGAAGGCCCCCCGTGGAGTGCAGGTTGCTGCAGTGACGCGGGCCTTCTTGTTCGACCCTGCTCCTGAGATGCCTCTACCTTCCAGGTAGCCTTGGTCTGGCCATGGCCTTCCACCGGCCCAGAGAAGAAGCCTCAGCCAGGGAGCTGGGCCAACAATCCCCTTCAGAGGGCAGAAACCCGCCACACCCTGACCGGAGGGCCGGAGTCCTTGAGAATGGGCCGAAGACCGTCCTCTCTGCCACTCTTACTTTTTAAGCGCTGCGGCCTCTTCCCAGCGTGCTTAGCCCTTTCCCCACCTGCAGTCCCCTTAGACCCCAAGGTCCCACCCACCCCACCGCTAATCTGGAATCAGTTCCCAAGGCGTTGCCCACTTCTGGCCCTGGGTGGTGTGGTGGCTGTGTCCCCAGGAGTCTCAAGCCACTGTCCCCTCCTCAGGGCAGCCAGTCTACAGTTTGCTTGGTGGCAGGAAGGAGAGATGGCTTTGTTTCCCGCAGTCTGGGTCGGGCATCTGGAGATGACAGGTTCACCGGGAAACATGGCCTGTGCCCAGCTCATTTCCTCCATTTCCAGTCTGAGTTATCATGGACATTTTTAAAAACTTGCCAACAGAAGGCCTTACTTCTGTCTTCTGCCAAGCTCTCCTTGGTACAGGTGACTTAATAAGAGTCAGGAAAAGAAGTTGTAAGACCCGTCAGCCGTTCATCCCCTGACGGGCAGTCCCGGGAGGAGGCAGAATGTTTGCTTTAGGAGGTTTTATTTTACTTAACTTTATTTTATTTTATGTTCTTCCTGCGGGAAACAGAAATGACCCCTGAATGAGTTGAGATCATGGGAAGTCTTTCTCCATCCTCCTTGTTATAAATGAACGGTACCAGAGGAGATAGCATTAGAAATCTCAAGGTGGGAAGGGCGGAATGGGCCTGTTTCTGGGATGAGAGGTGCTGCCTCCACCAGTGGCTGGAGTTTTAACCCGAGAGAGCTGCAGGCGCTGGAAGCTGTGGCCTCTCAACTTCCCCTCGACATCAAATGCCAGCTGCCACCTTCCCTCCCAAGTCTGTGTCCAATCCAGGGCTGCCTTCCACCTTTCCTCTCCCATTCCTTAGGTTCCCCATTCTGTCCTAGGCAGGGCCACTTTGTCAAACACGGGCATTGTGTACCTTTGCCAACCAGTTACTGGATGAGCCTGAGATCTAGCAACTTTCTGATAGAAATATCCACACTCTGTCCATGCTTTGATGACCCCGAAGGGACAGTCCCTTCTGGTGTCAGGAGGATGAAGTCAGCCTGACATTTACTGTAGCCTCTCTCTTTTGTGGGCTCCAACAAGGCTTTGTCCACTACTGGGCTGTGGACAGGGTTGACATACCTGGGGCCAAAAAAATGTAGGTGGTGTTTTCATTTCTCAATTCACCATGGGCTTCACAAAACTAAGAGAAGGAAGAAGATAAACTTGTCAATTTAATAAGATTCAGCCTGAGCAGGATGACCACAGAGAGAGTGAGGCATATTGGATACAGAACTCAAGAGCTAAGGGACAGGTCTTCCTTTGCCGTGTCGCTAGCTGCACGACTTTGGGTAGGATGTTTCACGTCTCTGGGCCTCAGTTTCCTTGACTGTTGAAAGAGAGACTAGAAAACATTCAACTTCTCTTTCAATTTTCACAGTCAATAGTGCAAATCCATGAGATTGGTGAGAACAGTGAGGGCATAGAAATCTGCCAGGAGCCCTGTGGGGGAGGGCAGGGCAGAAAGAAGGAAGACAGGGACAGAAGAAGGGAGGGAGAGAGGAAGGGGGATGGATTCAGAAGTCAGAGTCACATGCATACACACACACACACACACACACACACACACACACACACACACGCTGCAGAGAAGACTGTGCCAAGGAAAAGGCTGGACTGTGTCTGAGAGCCGAGCCGGGAACTGGGTGTGCCGGTGCAGCCCACCTCATCAAGGGAGCTGGACTGGAACAAGAGTGTGTGCCGTTAGTCCAGGGGAAGCCAAGAGACGTCTGTGGAAACCAAGACCTGCCTTTCGTTGGAACCATTTTACACTGTGGAATGTTTTTATAAATAGCACTGGCAACATTACCTAGATTCATTTTAAAGAATGTTAAAGCAAGAAAGGGACTTCAAAGATCAGCTCACCCAACCCTCTATAAAAGGGTTTATAAATTCCTTTTGTTCAGGAGAGTGATCTCCTCATGAGTTTTTAGCCATTTTTAGGGGACTGTGTTCCACTGTCTTCCTGAGACCTGTGGTCAACTCGACTCAGACCTTCTTAACTCGACTCACTTCCCTTCTTTCTAAGCTTCTTACGAAGAAGGGCTTCGGAGCTGCTTAAGATTCATTCCTCAGCATCCTGTTCTCTAAGCACCTGTGATTCTCCCAGAGAGGGACACAGGAAGCCCCACAGCAACCTGCAGCTTCCCACAGGACTCAGAAGGAATGGAATTAGACCCTGCCGGGAAAGCAGTCTAACCGGAGACACAACGCGGACTCCTTCACCACCCCACAGAAACCAAGAGCAGCTCCCAGTGGCTGCGGAAGACTCCCCGCCCAGAGCTGGAGTATAAAGATGGTTTCCACATGTTGAGCTGACAGTGTCCAGGGTTGCTTCTGGAAGGTGAAGAGGTTATCTTCACCTTGATCAGGGAGATAAACCTGTGGAAGGGAGGGGGCTCGCTGAGAGTGACCACAAGGTGGTGCTGGGGACACCCAGCCACCTCCTGAAACCCCAGAGAAGCTCTCTGGGGACTGAGGACCCCAGGGTCCCCCTGGTTTCCAGCACTCAGAGCCACCAGGCACCCAGGGCTGATTTGTAGTGAAGGTTGATTTGTAAAAGCACAACAACAAAATGGGAGCAGAGAGATGGAGAACACACTTCTACAAACAATCCCACCCTGCCCCTCACCGACTCCAGCCCTCAAGTGAAGGGACACCTGCTTCCTTCCACCAGCCAGCTCTCTGCAGGCTGGAAACCGCTGTTTCAGAGACAGACACGAAGACTCGAGGCTGCCGATGAGCTCAATTCTCACCCCAACAACCTAAACCCATTTTCATTCTTCAAATCTAGTTCCAGAACAGAGTTACAGATTACGGGACAGAAGGTCATTATAGGATCTTTTCAAAAGCTGTTTTTAAAGCATCAGTTGAGAAAGCATTTATGAGCTCCTCTTGGTCCTTCTCTTGAGAAAAAGAAAACTGGAACCTGTGAGAACACCGGATGCACCGAGCTGAGGGGCTTGAAAAAGACTGGCGGGTGCCCTGGATGTGGGGCATGGACAGTTCTTTCTTTTTCTTTCTTATTTTTTTTTTTTTTTCTTCCTTCCACCCAGAATTTCAGGAAAGCTGGAGCCATATGATTTTCTACTTACTTTCTTGTCACCAGACTCCTGTTCAATCAAACTCCTTTGTTCCATTTCTTTCCCTTCAAAGCAGAGGAAGGGGGCTCACCTTCCATCTCTATTTGCATCTCACCATCGACTCTTAAAACTTTGAAAAAGACACTGAAAGACTCAAACTAGTTTGATTTCGCTAACCCGCAGGAGGTGGAGAGCTTGTTTCCGCTTGCCTTACAGTGATCAAGATTACAAGAGGGGTCTTGGGGACTTTGGAGGCCGGGGATGGATCTATGAAGCTGGAGCTGCCTTCACCTGAGACCCCAGAGTGGTCCACTTCCTTCCAGGCTAGGGGACCGGCAGGCACTAGCCTTTGGGGGAAGGCAAAATGAGGGGCTGGAGTGGCATGTCGCCTCTCTCTGGCTGCCTTGCAGGGTCCTTGGAGAGCATTTCTGAAGATCTTTGGCTGATTGCTTCCCCAAACCTTTGCTTCTCCCGTAACTCAGCTTCTCATATCTGTAATAAGGTTTCCCTCAGATAATACTTGGGACTTTGGGTACAACTGGGCCAAATGAGAACTCACAGACCAAATGAAAACTTCCAAAATCACGTGGGGAAAAGAAGTCCAGGATCCTTTAAGAGTGGATGTTGGTGTGGATTCAGGTTGAGTTGAAAAACCCAGCTCATTCGAACCGTATCTCCACTGGATTTATTTAAGCCAGTTCTGTACTTTTCGAGCTCTGAGGAACAGCTGGGAAGAAGGAAAAATTAAAAATCTAATAAAAGAAGCGGACAGATCATTGGAGATTAAAATCAAGACTTCTCCAGATGGCCCCACATTAAAAATGCAGAGACCAGGCATGAGTGGCCATGACAAAGGTGCCAGCGCCACCTTCCCCAGTCCTGGCCTCCCGTCTCCAACCAGATCTCCTCAGTCACCCACCTCACCTGAGGAAAAGCCAAGGCACCTGAGGCCTTGCTGCCCAGAGCACGGGGAGCAGAAGGGCCTTCTCTGCTTGCTTGGCCCATCCTGCCTGGACCTCACTTTTCCTTCCCCAGCGGTCACCGCCTGGACTTCATCTCCAGCATTTCTGATTTATTCTTCAAGGTCACTCCCTGCCCGAAACATGACTTCATCACACCTGCAGCACTTCATTGTCCCAATGTCCTTGGCAAACCTCACAGTCTTGGGACAGTGTTGCATTTTCTCCAAACAGGAAATCCTCCCCCCTTCTCCAGGCTTAATAAGGCTATTGCAGAGAACCCCAATAGCACAGCTCTTGTTTCTCAGGCAAACTTGGCCCCTCTATTAACTTCATAAAACAACTCCCTATTGTCTGGGCGGTGAGCCTGGCGAACGCTGAATTTCCAGTTCAGAAACGTTTAACCCTTGCATCCTCATCCAGCCAGCCCTCCCAGGCACTAGCACGGGGTCTCTGGCGCCACGGTCTTAGGTGGGGAAGTGCAAGGTCCTTCACACGCCCAGGAGGCCTGGAGCACCTAAGCCCCAGAGAGGGGTGTGGATTCAGATGTGTGGCCAGGAGAACACTATAGGGCCTTCCGGTCACTGTTCTAGCATCTCCAGGGAAACCAGGCCTGCTTTTTGCCATCTTGCACTCCGACACTCACGCACTCCACCCCGCCTTCTAGACCCACATTGGAAACGCACATTCAGAGCCAGAGGGGTCTCTGGAGATCCCCTAACCAAATCCTCTCTTTTTACACTCAAGTAAGCTGAGGCCAAGGCAGGTTAGGCAACTGGCCCAAGTGTCTTGGCCAATTAGTAACCGGGCTGAGGTCAAGCCATGCAGAAGTTTTATTAATTCGTCTCTCCTCAAGTGAAGATTGAGAAAATGGTCTTCATCTCACACCTACGGTTTCCCAGACACGGTGCGAAGACCTTTGCATACGTTACTCTGTTAGGTCCTCACCACACCCTGAGTCAGATCTCAGCATTTTACAGACAGGGGAAGGAGGACAGGAAGGTTAAATGGCATGTCCCAAATCACACAGCCACCAGGACAGCCCCATCAGAGCCTCCTCGTCTACAGGAAAGCCCTGGGTCCTCTCCCTCGTGAAGCTGCTGCCTTTCATACACATTCAGCCAAGTGGCCGCTACCTTGGGCTTTACCAATGCTCTCGCAGAGATGCTTCTGAGGCCACTGCCTGTCTCTTTCTTTTAAGAAAAGGCAATTCTTGCGTTGGTTTTTGACACACGTTCTAGGGCTCCCAGCATGGGAGAGGGAGAGACATATGGCAACGCTCTTCTTCCTCTCACCCTGGGGCAGGGTGAGAGGGTCCACCGCAGGCTTGGAGGAGAAGGTCAGCACCAGGACACGAACACCTCCCCCACCCCACCCTTTGGGCAGCACAGTGGCCTCTTCCTCTCCCAGCATAGGAAGAGGGGGGCGTTCCAGAGCCACTCTTCTCAAACTGGAGCAGACGGGGTGGCAGGCCCACAGGCATTCCCAGGTCCCCTACCCAAGAACCCAGACTGAACACGGCACCTGTTCCTGGAGCATCAGTTTGACTCTAGAATTTGGGAGAAAGGTTTAGACGGTGAATGTATTCAAACCAGGGCAAACAATAGCAAGGGCAGAAATCTCATGAGTTTTGGTGACCAAGATCAGCAACTTGCAGACAGACTGGGATTAGCTCCTCCCTGACTCCCAGGGGTACCAACACCTTCAGGAGCCCCCAGGGGAGCACCGCAGAAGACATTTTTGAGGAATGAGTGTAGAAGAAGGTAGGAGATCCATTAATTTTATTTATCCCCTGGTCTCTGCCTCATGTTCCCAGGGGGTGGGGAGCCTCAGACCACAGTTGGCTACAGTCCTGGCTCCTTCCCTACAGTCCCGGCTCCTTCCCTACAGTCCCGGCTCTTCCCTACAGTCCCGGCTCCTTCCCTGCAGTCCCGGCTCCTTCCCTGCAGTCCCGGCTCTTCCCTACCTTGGGGAATTTAGAAAGAAAGCAGGGCTTTGCACCTCGGCGGTTTCAGCTGCCAGGCCAGAACTCCAGAAGGAACCCCTTTCCCTTAGCTGAATGACGTCGAAATAAAAAGGAATAGATCTTCTGGAGAGAGCTGCTTCCTGTGGCTCCAGCCGGGAGCTTGGGTGGCAGTGACAGCCACGGCTGTTGCTTTCCCACTGTGTTTCCTGCAAAGACACCGTCAACCAAGGACCAGCCCATTCCCCACCAGTAGAGGCACCCGGAGGCCCACAGGCCCCAGGGTCGGAATCTGCACACCCAGGTTCTGAACACCCAGGCTCCCCCACACACACACCGTTTACACACGCACATCCAATTATTCCAACTCAAGTAGCTGCCAGGCCCACAGGCATTCCCAGGTGCCCTACCCAAGTCACAGTGACTTTGAGGGGCTCCGGGCAGATGAACCCACCCTGGGCATCTCTAGATTGTCGCTCTGAGAACTCATGAACACCAAGTCCTCCAGTCCTTCTGATTTTGAGTTTGTCATTTTTAACCTTTAACAGCCTTTTCAGGTAAAAATAACAAAGACCGACTTTGTAGCTACAATGTACTTGAAAAAGCACTTACTTAAAGACTGGGACGAAGGAAAAAGAAAGAAAATAACGGAGTGCGTCCTCCCCGGCGACGCACACCTCAATAAACTAAAATCAGAACCCACGGAGGGGGCCGGGGAGAACCACGGCCCTGTCCTTCACGGCACCGTAGCTCAAAGCCTGGAGTCTGCTTGTTAACCATTGTTAACTAGTATTTTTAGTCCTGGTTGCTTTTAGCCTCTGTATAGTTCCTTTTTTAAACACATTTTCTATACGTTAATAAAAGATCCTGAAGGAATGGTGAGCGTGCATTTTCTGAGTCCCGCGCGCCCACCTTAATGACCCATCAGCCTCCCAGGGCCTGCACCTCTCCTCCTGGGCATCTGCCAGCCCACTTCCGCCCAGACGCCCCCTCTGCATCAGCCTGGGGCCGGCACCCTCCGCCCTGCCGCCCTTTCCCCCTCTTCCCGCTCCGGCTCCAGTGCTCTGCAATGGCCTCGCTGTCCCCTCATCCTTTCCAACACTCTTCCTCCTCCCTCCTCTCTCTTCTTCCCTCCCTCTCTCTCCCAGCTCCCTTTTCTTTATCTCCTGACAGCTTTCATCCCACCCTTTGCTTTTTCCATCAGAAAAAGGTCCCTGGCAGGTGGCAGGCTCTTTGGCCCCAGAATCACCATCTCATCTCCTCTGTCTGTGGTTTTGAGTCCTTGATCCGTCACAGTGAAGTGACTCACAGTCCAGCTGCCTCCTGCCTTCTCCCTCAACCCTGGAGTGCCCAGTGCCAGCCGGATGGATCTCCAAATCTCTAGTGCCACCTACGGGTACCAGCCGAGAATATTAGACAAACCCAGCGTCTCAGCCTGCCCACCCTCGGCTTAGTGGCCTGCACCGCGGGCCAGGGCACTCTGACGGAGCTCATTCACCATGAGCCACTCTGGTGCATGGTATAAGATCAGCTCTACTCTCAGGTTGCATCAGGTTAGGCCCCAGGCAGGGGACAGGCCCAAGAGGGGTGTGAGGGAGGAAGCTGTCTCTAGGACAGGTCCACAAGCATGCGGTCAGGACTGGGGGGCAGCAGCTTGGCCGAGTGTGGTGAATCCAGAAGGGCCGCTCCCCTGCTGGCGTGGAGAGGGTGCTTAGGAGCCTGCCTGGGGAGGCCACCTGGCCAGGTCTTATGACAATGGAGATCATCCAAGAGGGAAAGGCGGACATGGGGGGCTGAAGTGGCCTGGACCTTGGGAGTGGGCCCAGCAGCAGGTCCCCAGGGCCATGTGAGAGAGCGTAGGGCAGGCCCTCCACGGATGGTCAGGACAGGCCATACCTGGATCCCAAGGCGAAAAAAGGCCTTTCTCCGGGTTCCTTGTTAAAATGGAGAAATGGTGAGTATTTCAAAGAAGGAGCCAAACCCCAGCCCTGTAAATAAACCAAAAAAAAAAAAAAGAAAGAAAGAAAGAGTTCATCCTTCCTAATTTTTGGAGGGCACCAACCAACTCCTTCACACCCCTGGGGCCATGGAGGAGCAAGGACAAAACCCCTGCTCCCAGCCCCAGGACAGCCTGCCACTGGAACTGCCCCCCAGGCCTGGCGCGGGGACACAGCCCTCTCCTGTGCTCTACTTCCTCTTTCTTCCTCATTTCCTAAAAGAAACGGATTTCTGGAATGTCCAAAGAGGAAGGCTCTTGTGAAACAGCCACATTTCCTGGTTCTGTTTTAAATGAGCCGCACCTCAGGTAGTGGTCCCAGAGGAGGGGCTGCTGTGCTGCCGAGGCAGACACTTGCCACCTGAATCTTGTCTAGCACGTTAGCCAGAAAATAGGGGTGGAAACTAACGGAATCTAGTGGAACTTAGAGGAACACCAGTAATTAGTATTTCTTCTGAGATGGCTGGATGCTAGCATTATGTTCTAACTTAAATGAGCATAATTCACCCATCGCTGAAGACCTCTGGGTGCATTTACGACCATCTGAACACAGATTTAATTATTGCTGTGTTGTGGGAACTAAGGACTGCCATGGGTAAAATTAAGAGTGGGTTATTAAGCAAGAGAAATGTTAGCAGCATTAGTAATCAGTGCAATTACCCAGTAGCGCCTTGGCGCCTGTCCTGCCCCCGCTGGCCCTGGGGACCTGTGCTTCCTCAGCCTGCTTGGCCAGTCAGCAGTAAGACATCACCACAAAATGAGGGCCCTCTGGGCCTGTACCGTTCCTCTCATGTGACACCCACAATATACCCCACTGCACGGGCTCTCAAGGAATTATGGGGAAAAAATGTGCACTGGGCCCTAAACCCACACAAACACATCTCTTGTTCCCCTTTGTTTATCTACATTCAATGAGCACCTGCTGTGTACTAGATTCCAACACTGACTCTGGTTAAAAAGATAGACGTTTTCCCATCTTCCTGGGAGAGATCTGGTTTCTGGTTGGGGTTGGTGTGTGTGTTTGTGTGTGTGCATGCACGCACGCATGTGTTTTCAGAGAAAAGATATTCTTTTATTTGTTCATCCTCTCCTCACACGTTTATCAAATTCGTGTTAGGAACCAGGAACTTTGGTAGCCATTTGTAGTAGAGTAATGTAGAGTAATGGTCCCGGGGTGGGGGGGGGACTGCTGCACTACTGAGAGAGATACCTGCCACCTGAATCTTTTTCCAGAGAAAAACGATCAATAAGAGAGAGAGAGAGAGAGAGAGAGAGAGAGAAGAAAGAAGGAGGAACTGGCTCTCATGATTGTGGAGCCCACCATCTGCCATCTGCAGGCTGGAGACCCAGGAGAGCCGCTGCTGCCGCCATTCAGTCCAAATCTGAAGGCCTGAGAACTAGGGGAGCCCTATTGTAAATCCCAGTCTAGGGGCAGGAGAAGGCCAACCTCTCAGCCAACAGGAGGCAAGAAGAAAGAGGGCAGGCCTTCCCTCCTCAGCTCCTCTGTTCACATCCTCAGCAGCCTGGCTGCTGCCCACTCACGGAGGGGAAGGCCATCTACTTGACTCAGTTGACCCGTTCAGACGCCACCCCCATCCAGCGACACCCTCCCAGAGCCACCCAGAGGGATCCTGCTGAACCTGAGTCGCCCACAGCACGGTCAGGTTGGCACATGGCCCCAGTTGCCTCGCACACCAACAAGTGGTAACCACTAAAACTGTCTCCAGACGCTGCCAAAGGTCCCCCAGGAGGGGCAGCATCACAAGGCAGCAGAGGACACAGGAGTCACTCGTTCCCTGCAGGCTCTCCCGCCACGGGGAAGTCAGACTCCAGGACGAGGCTCCAACAGAGTCTAACCCCAGGCCAGACATTTACTCTGTCTCTTCCCTTCTCCATCCATCTCTACCAACTCCCTGCTCCTCTCTCTAACTATCCCACACATGTGTGACGAAGGCCCCTGGCTTCAAAAGTTTTAAAATAGAATAGAGTAAAATTTCCAAATGTGTGTTTATGTGTTCGTGGGGAACGGGAAAGAGAGATACAGTGCGAGATACACAGTTAATTAGGATGAGTGTTGTCATTTCAATATTGAATTTTTTTTAAAAACTCAGACACATTTCTAACACTTCAAACACTAAGAAAAGTGACAATTAAAAAGCTTCTTGGATCCAAATGCTGACAGAACCTTCTCCGAGGACCGATTATCGTGGCATCCTCTCCTGGGAGAAGGGGAGCATCGCTAAAGGTGCTGGCACTGTGAGATGTTGATGCTTTTTAATGCTCGAAATAAAAATTACTACCATCAGAGATTATCTCTAAGCATTCATTCATGGCTTGCGTGAAAGCTTTGGGTCTCCTCTTCACGACAAACAATAAGCTCTTTACGGGTTTCTGGGAAGCAAGTATAAATTTCAAGAAATGCAGTAGCGCTTATGAAAATTCAATATGCTAGCTGTACAGGAAATTTAAAGATCCAAGAGAAACAGAACTATGAGGCCACGTGTATATTATGTCAGGGTGTCGGCAATACCTGCCTTGATTTGTGACTCACGCACTCAGTTTTTATGACTTTTTTTCCCATAAATAAAACTCACAGAGTAATAACCGAAACTTGTATTTGTAACTGCAGCTACACTGAAAACACAGCAACAATGACGACCTGGGCTGCTCCTGAGAGCGACTCAGTGGGCTTGTTGAGAACCCAGAGGTGGTTGAAAGAAGTCAGGGTGAGCTTCCAGCCCTCCCAGCCCATCCCCAGCCCCATCACACACCCCTGAAAGCTTTTCCAGAAGTCTTGGACATTTAGTTGGCAACCCACTCTCCCATTCACACTTTACGTTTTCCTTTAAAAATAAAATTTAAAAGTATTTTTTAAAGGCCTGAATTTAACTCAGTCTGAATGCCCGTGCTTGCTGTAGAGCAGGGTTTCAATCAGCAGTACCGTCGACATTTGGGTCGGACCCTTCTCTGCTGTGGGGAGCAGATGCGTGCTCTGTAGAATGCTAGCAGCACCCTGCCTGGCCTCTGTCCTCTACCCGCCAGAGGATCAGCACACCCAACAAGTGCAACCACCAAAAATGTCTCCAGATATTGCCGAATGTCCCCTGGAGGGGCAAAGTCACCTCCAGTGGAGAGTCACTGTTCTAGAAAGATCTATCATGAAAAGGTCATTTCGCTCCAGACTTAATGGAAACAACATTTTAAGATGCTGTCATCAGTCCGTTTCCATCAAAGGCACCCAAGAATTCCCCATTGAAGCACTGTCACAATATTTTTTATTAAACTCCTTTTGATATGGCTTATAAATGTTTTAAAAGTAAGTATCTGTGTTTCTTATTTAGGGTTTTGTTTTTAGTGGGGAGCAGGGGTTACAGTGGGTATTTTCACGGTGTAAGATTGGACTCCAGGTAGGGGATAGAGTTTGTAAGATGGGGCTTACAGAAAATGAGTGTGACTCTCAATGGTCCAGTTTGTCCTGACTCTCCAGGAATCAATTAGGTCTAAAATTGAGAGTCACTTGTCAATTAGACCTTTGACTCTGTTGCTTCACCCAATGGGCAATAATGAATCACATTGATTGTTTAAGATCCCCAAATACCTCACCCTCTCTTTTGTTTTTAAGTTTTCTTAAGGAAGAAATCAAAGGTGAATTAGGCGCCAAGATAGAAGAAAGGAAAGTTGTGTGTGTGTGTGTGGTGTTGTTGTTGTTGTTGATGATGTTGTTTTCCTAAAATTCTAACCCTAAAAATGAGACTCCAGTGCAGGATTTTGGTCAACGGAGCCAGGAAGGCCAGTGTCCCCTGCCGTGCTCTCAAAGTCACAGCCCAGAGAGGGCTCCATGACGTGAGGGAAAGCAAAGGAGGAACGCACCTCCACCCGCAAAAGCTTTCACTGTGTCACAAACAGAAATGAGCAACAGGGGGAAATAAATGGTTGTCCATGAAAGAAATCTACGGCAACCTCAGCATAAGGCAGGTACTCACACCCACTGAGCCCCTTTACCCAGCTCACCCACAGACGCCCACAGAAATGGAAGGGGACATTTTCACTTGCACTTTTCCAGAAAATTTGCAATGTTGATTTTTCTTTCCTACTGCTCCAGCCACACCTTTTGGGCCACTTGGTCCAGTTTAAGAAAGCGTAGTCACTGTGGTAGATCTCTGCCACACTGTTGGTTGTGAAGGTCATCTGGGACCCAGAGACGGTAACCACAGGAGTAGGACTGGTTGGAGTGGTTCCCTGTGGCTGTGTCTCTCGAGAGCATCTGATGAGGCCCCTACCTCCAGGAGAGTGTGTGGCCATAGCGCTCACGGCCAGGAGGGAACCTGGGCTCCACATCTTGCTG
Source organism: Callospermophilus lateralis (assembly GCF_048772815.1). NCBI lineage: Eukaryota > Metazoa > Chordata > Mammalia > Rodentia > Sciuridae > Callospermophilus > Callospermophilus lateralis. The sequence goes on from NC_135317.1 coordinate 101,855,220, forward strand.
TTGGAGGAGATACTCTATTCCCCAGCATGGTCTTTTTTGCAACTGTCTTCTAGATCAAGAGCCACTGCAGGAGCTTCCTCCTGGTAGGGTCTGGCTGCAACCCATTACAATCCCCCAAACCACTGCTTTCTCCTCCAAGACCCAGCCACCCTGAGGAGGCAGGACCTTGGCTTGGCAGAGCAAAGGGCTTCTTTTCTTTTGGAAGGGCTGGGAGAAGCTGGGCAAGGAGTGGGCAGGCATCAGTGAAAAGAGAACCCCCATCTGCGAGCTCTCTGAAGGCAGAGCCTGGATTTTCTGGGTCTATTCCTGATAGGTAGCCCGGAACTCCGGACAGGCTCAAAGTAGAATCAATGAAACTGAATTGAATCAATCGCATCTTAGGCCTATGCAAGGTCCTCGATCAACCGCTTTAGTTACACTAGGATTTAGGATAGATCTCTAAAATATTCAAGGAGGGCATGCCGAGAAATACCCCGAATGCAGAGGGGAAAGCCTGGCTGTGCTCAGTCTGCTCAGGCCACTTACTGGAGATGTGCTCTAGAGTGAGTCCTTTGGCCTCCCTGAAGTTTAGCACCCTTATCTGTAAAATGGGAACAAGGATATCCCCCCACTTCATAGACTGCTGTGAGGGGCAAACTTTAAAATGTGCAGAAAATGCTTTGCGGCAGGCATCCGTCACAACCGGGAATGTGATCACTTGGATGAAATTAAAAGATGTTGAAAACCAGCTTTAAATCTGAAATGCCTTCACAGTAGGGTGATGGCCTGAAATCTCACTAACCTGGTTACCTAAAGCAGCTTATTTCCTGAAGTAAATGCTCTGGGAGAAGTTAAGGGCATCCACTTGCTAGAGGACTGTGGGGCACTGAGCTCCCCGAGAACAGGAAGGGCAGGGTGGGTGAGGGGTGCAGATGAGCCCTGAGTCATTTCAGAGGTGCACACCCCGTATTTATCAAAACTATTCCCAGGCGGCCTCACTGGGATGGAAAGGCCTGGCGGGTTCTAGCGTTAGCCCTACAAAGGAGGTACCTCGAGGGTGACTTCTGAGCAGGAGGCTCCGACTGGCTCCTGAGGAGCGATGTCTTTCTGTGGTGTGGACGGGGCGTCTGGGGCCAGAGCCGAGCTGTGTAGGAACAGAGAGGTGAGCAGGGACATGAGTCCAGTTTTCTACACTCCCCCTCTTAGCCATTCCTGCCTTAAAACAAATGTTTAAAGAATATCATTTAAAGCAGCTATTCCAGATGCCCACGTCGCAATCCAGCCTTGCCCTCGGATTGCACAAGCCCCACGTAGAGAAAGAATGGACCTCCTTAGAATGGACCCAAAGCTTCCCGGTGAGAGAAGCTCCCGCCCTGCCCTCATCCCCGCCCCTCTCTAGTGAGGGGGACCCAAGAGCTGGGCACTCACCCTTCCCCATTCCCTGTTCCAGTGCCCTGAGAGCAGCAAAAGAGCTTGTCACACTGCGGCCCCAGCCCTGGTCCCGTGTGGTGCCATAAAGGGTCACAGGGTTCATAGCCACCTTCAGTGCCACCCTCCTGTTCCGAGTGCTGACCTAGAAGAAGAAAAGAAACCCTCCCATGCACCCTCCCTCCTCCCGGCACCCAGATGATACAGCAAATGTGCAATCCATGGAGTCTTCTTGTCACTCGGACAGCGTCACACGGTGACAGGTGTGCAGGGCACCAGAGCCTCTCTGTGGCAGCTCTCCCCAGCAAGGCACAAGAGTCACATGATGAAAACAAGACAACACCTCTGCAGAGAACCTGCCGAGCAGAGTCCTGTCTGGACCGGAAGGGAGCCTGCGCCCCTCCACCCAGCTCCTCCCGAGCCAATTGAGCACTCGCTCCTTCCTCATTCACTTGCCATTCAACAAAGATGCAGGGAACATGCTCCATCTTGTGCAGGCAGTGGGTGGAAATCCAGTGAGGCAGGGACATTGGCAGGTAGGGAGGGGAACACAGATGCGGCCTGTGGAGGGTCAGACCTACTCAGAGAGAGCCCTGGAAGCCATGTGAGAATTCTGGTCATTTTGTAATAGTGGGAAGCCACAGCAAGATCCCGAGCAAGAGAATGAGATGATCTAACTGCACTTAAGGTGTTGGCTTTGGTCATTGTGTAAGTGGTGACTAGATGCACAGGGTATTGGGGAAAGTCAGGAGCGATTCAGAGGAGAGATCACGGTCATGTGGAGTCAGGTGACTTTAGTCCAGGTGGGTAGACAGACAGAATCAGGAGATGGGAAGGGGTAAATTAACAGAACTCAAACCTGTAGTTGAGGAAGAAGATCACAAGGACGTCACGAGGGATTCTGGGTGGCATGACTGGATAGGGGTCGCCCCCTGCAAAAGAAGAGATATAAGTGAGAGCAGACGGCAGAATGGCTTTATTTTGAACATCAGCTAGCGACACTTCAAGATATCCAAGCAAGAGTGCCAGCAACGCCTACAGGACTGAAGGCCGGAGGAAAGGCCCAAGCTACAGATATGTGGGAGCACATACTGGACCAGATTCGTGGACTTGTCACCTACAAAGTCCCCAAGGGCCTCGTCCTTAGAAAGGCCTTGTGCTTGGTTTAATGCTCTGCTGCCATCATTTTACAATTTTAGAAGTCCCTTGTCTCTTAGTCATAAATTTCTCTCCAAATACCATCTTATTTCTTCTAGGTTGTGTTTCACTCTCATTCCACTGAAAGTTCTCTGCAGGCTCCCTGGTGGTTACTTCCCTAAACTATTGGTTATTGAGGAGTGTGTTAATTCCTTTGAATTTGCAAATCTCCTTCTGTTATTGATCAAAACTGCAGACAGAGGATGCCTTTTGTATTTTTTAAATCCTCTTAAGTTTATTAAGGCTTGTTTTATGGTCTAATATGTGGTCTCTCCCGGAGAATGCTTCATGTGCACTTGAGATAAATGAGTATTCTGCTCCTTCGGTGTGGAATGTTCCATAGATGCCTGTTAGGTCTAGTTTGTTTATAATGTTTTTAGTCCTCTGTTTCCTCATTTATTTTCTTCCTTGTTATTCTATTCATCATTAAAAATAGAATATTGGGCTCTATAATCATTTTGACTTTTCTATTTCTCCCTTCAATTCTGCTAATTTTTGCTTCATGTATTTTGGTCTCTACTATTAAGGGCATATATATTTACAATTGTTCTATTTTTTGATAGTCTGGTTCTTGGATCATTGTAAAATACCTTTGTCTCCAGTAGCAATTCTTGTCTCAAAGTCTATTTTATCTAATATTAATAAAGACACTTCAGCTCTCTCTTGATTACTCTTTGAATGGCGTAGCTTTGGCCATCTGTTAATTTCAGTCTGTTTCTGTCTGTGAGTCTCAAGTGTGTCTCTCACAGACAACATAGCTGTAAAAATTTTTTTATGCATTTCAATTTCCACCTTTTGAATTAAGTGTTTAATGCCTTTGTAGTTAACGCAATTGCCGATCAGGTAGGCTTTACCTGTGCCACTTTGTTATTTTCTGTGTATCTTATACATTTTTGTTCCTCTATTCCTCCTTTAATGACCTCTTTTGTGTTAAATAGATATTTCCTGCTGTACTATTTTAATTTACTTGCTTCTTCTTCTACGTTTTTGAGTTATTTTCTTCATGGTAGCCCTGGGGGTTACAACTAGTAGCTGGGGCACTCCAACTTTAAGAGGTTGAGGATAAAAAGAGTATGAGAAGGAGAAGCCACTGGAGGAGAGTAAATCCCAGGGGAGTGTGATGTCCTGTAAGCCAAGTAAAGAAAGATCCAAGGAAGAGAGAATGAGTGACCACTGTGTTGACATTAGTAACCTTAACAAAGGCAGAACAGGCAGTTGAGGAGCTGGTGTGGTGGTGGTATGCTGGTGTGGTGGTGGTATGGAGAATGGGTGGCAGTCCAGGGGACCACAGGGGTCTCTGTTCAGGGGGACCTAAAATGATTCAGGTGGCAGAAAGTAAAAGCACGTCAGATTCCCCACCTCCTCTTTCCCTAACAAATCGAATCAAAATGGGAGAAATTATGGCCCTGTCTAGAGGGTGGGAGGGATTCAGAGGATGTTGATGGCAACCTGAGTTCTCTCTGCCTTGTCCGAGAAGCAGTCAGGTGGACCTCAAGTCTTTTAGGCATTTCATTTCACAGTGTCTAATAGTCTGAGAAGACTGTTTGGAAGGCTTTGTGAATGTACAGTTGGGTTGGCCACATGTCCGGCTAGGAACTGGAAGCCAGGAATTCCAGACGGCCTACTAATTCAAGGAAGCCATAATACCATGGTGAGTACCTAAGACAGAATTTTTTTTTTAATAACTTTCACTTCAGGACACTAGTACTTTCTCAATTTTTAAAGTCAAGTTCACAGGCAATCAACAATCTTTGATTCCCTTCCTATTCCTAATGAAGAGAAGAAATTAATCTCAATTTTCCGAGTGGGAACCAAATGAAATACATTTAGTTTTCCTCAGGGAAGGGTTTCCAATGGACCAGAAGTGAGAAAACATAGATGTAAGACTGCTACTTGCCCCTTGGACATCCTTTCCCTTTTCTCTTGCTTAATTCCCCGGTTTCATTCTGACATCATGCCCCCCCTGGGACAGGGTCTCTCCACCTTGGCACCACTGATATTCTGAGCCTGAGAGGGCTTGTCTGGGAGGTAGAAGGAGGGAGGACCGCTCTCCTGTGAGGTATAGTCTTGGAGGATGTTTAGACTATCTCTGGCTAGTCCCCCACCCCAGTGCTTATGACCAAAAAGTCCCCTGGGGGCCAAGTCACCTCCTTGAAGAACACTCTAGGGACAGGGCCCAGTTGCTCAGTCCTAAACCAATCAGCACAGTCGCATCCTGGCCCCCACTTACTGGCTCAGTGGTAAACACGTGTCCCAACTCAGTCCAAAAATATTGCCACAGAAGTTTTTTTTGTTGGCTTCAGGGAATGAAACTGACTCCCTCTGAATTTTGTGGGTGCTAATGAAACCCTTGGAACTAGTATATCCATTAAAGTCAGAATGAAGGCGATACCGCATGAGGCTAAGCAGACACTGAAAGAAACTGGGTTCTGATTACAGGGTTAAGTTGCTGAGTCGAATCCAACCTGATTTATGAATGCATCCCTGTTTTTGTTGAAGCCAGTTCAGTTGCGTTTTTCTGTTATTTGAAACTGTTAAAAGAAACACTTCAGACACATTAAGTTGAAGAGTTTAAACAAAGAGCAATTTGCGAATCTGGCAACCCCCAGAACCAGCATGGATTTTGAGAGCTTTGCTCTGAATGGGCAGCAGCCTTTATGGACACAAACCAGGAGTTTCAGAAACAGCTTGACTGGTCACCAGCCAGGGCCTTATTGAACATGATCCGATCAGTTGGCTACCTGTCATTGACTGAAGCTGGGCTGCTGTGATTGGCTGACACAAAACCCCTGCAGACGTGGACTGCTAAATTAGGCATTCGGTTAGCTTAAGTACTAAGTGAGGTTGCCCTTAGTTATGTCAGGGCTCAAAGTACAGAGGCATCTTCAGACCAAAGTTAGTATAATTTAGCAAAATACACAATGCATCTTAAAATACAGCAATTAGATTTATGACATTTAGACCAGAAAAATTTTGAACCAGTCAAAAAAAAAAAAAAATTAAGTTGAACATGGCCTCTTTCCATCCTCCAAAGTCAGGCCAGTCCTGCTCTCAAACAGGTAATGTCAAAAAAGCTCCATCATGTGGGTCCCATCAAATGTCCCCATTACCAGATCAGCCAGTGTGTGACTGAGCGGCAGGAAAGGAAGCTGGGGACACCTGGGTTTCAGGTGTTTTTATCGTTGCCTCCTTGGCATTGGGCAAAAAATCACCCCTCCCGGGCAGCAACCGTCAAACCATGGCCCACAGATCTGCAGGGATCCATGAGACCTTTTCAGGAAACCCACAAAATCCAAAGTATGTTTCTAATAACATTAACATAGCATTTCACTGCACGGGCATTTGCACTGGTGGTGGGCAGAAGATGCAGGGGCCTTACCACAAATCGAGGCAATGGCAACAAACTGTCCTCGTACAATCAATCAATCAATCCTAGTTTCACTTAAGGGGGGCCCAGATGAAAAAGTTAAAACTATGAATTATATTCCACCTTGAGCCTGGGCGCGTCTCCTGTTCATCCCGTGTGACTGTGGAAAGAAAGCGCTTCCTCAGCACGCCCCCTGCCATGTCTCAGGAAAAGAGCACCCGCCATTGCTGGAGTCACCAGCTGTGTCCACTGCACTCAAGAAACACCATTTTTACTTGAAAGAACAATTGACAGACAAACTATGGTTTTTGAGGCTGGGTATTTGTCAGACATTTCCTCAAACCTGAGCCGGGTGAGCCTGACATTTCAAGGAAAACAATCCCAAGTATCTGTAGCCAGTGATAAAATTTGAGCTCCCAAGAGAAAATTAGGATGTTGAAAACTTGTATCTGTCACAGTGAGCTTGACAGCTTCCTATTACTTAGGAATTTTTCTGATGAGATCAGTGGTGATGTTAAAAAAACGGGATTTTTTGATAGTATATGATAAAATATGTCAAATTTAGAAGAGCTATGTAACTCATTAAGCCATTCCCTACTAGGTTGCTTGTCACTTTCTTATTGATTTTAGGAGTCATTTTTTTATATTCTACATAGGAAAATCTGTCAGTTATGTGTACTTCAAATAATGTATTGTACTTTTTGCTTGATTTTCCACTTTCCTTATGTTATCATTGTTTTGTTTTTTTTTTTTTTTCAATACTAGGGATTGAACCCAGGGCACTCTTCCACTGAGCTACATCTCCAGCTCTTTAAAAAGAATTTTTTTTAAATTTTGAAACAGGGTCTTGCTCAATTGCTGAGACTAGCCTTGAGCTTGTGACCCTCCTGCTCCAGACTCCTAAGTATCTGTGATTCCAGACATGCACCACCATGCCTGGCAGCTTCATAGTTTTTAATCTACCTGGATTTTTTATTATGTAGGATTACATGAGTTTTTGACCTAAAAAATAGCAATTCTGTACAATGCAATGCGATACATGACGTGAGGTAGAGAGTTCTTCACTCCTTCTCATGTGAACAGAACATCTTCCCACTATGATGTATCTGCAAGTCTGTCCTTGCCCACTAATCTGCAAGGTCACCTGTCTAATGTAGGTCTTTTGTCAATTCCAGCCCCAATACCACAGTATCTCAATTATTAGGATTTGAAAATAGTCCTTGATATTTCTATGGCAAGATTCCAACCTTGTTGTGTTTTTGTTTGTTTGTTTTTTAAGAGAGTCTGGCTTTTTCTTAACTCTTTTCATCTCTGATAAGTTTTTCAAGTTCCATCAACACACACGCACACACACACACACACACACACACACACACACAGAGAGAGAGAGAGAGAGAGAGAGAGAGAGAGAATCTTGAAATTTTTATGGAATTTCAATAAATCTCCACATCGATTTGGAAGACTAAGCCTCTTCAGAGTATTGGGTCCTCCAATCAATGAACACAGAATATTTCTCAAACTTATTCTGTCTTCTTTTATGTCTCTTAACAAAGGACTGTAATTTCATCCTAAGAGATATAACATCTCTTTTATTAGATTTTTCATCAGGTATTTGGGGGGGGATCTGAGATTTGATTTTATGTTACTTACAAGCGAATGAGCTCTCTTATTATTAATTCATGAATGCTGACAGAACACATGAGAATCCTGCAGAGATGAGCCTCTATTACTCATTGCACAGCAAGAGGATGTACATTGGTTTTCCTCAACCCAGTCCCATGGAGGGCCTTGGGATACCATGCACAGAGTGGGTTTGCTTTGCTGCTAAGGAACAATAGTCTTAAGGAAGGATAATTCTATTGCAAGCAATAAGTTGTCTGCCTTTTTCTCCAGAGGAAGACATTATCTCATCCTTCTGGATTTTTCATTGCAAAAATAGCCCCAAGCTCTGGCCCACACAAAGAGCTGTCAGGGCCTTGCATTTTGGGCTCATCCACCAAAAAATACAGGGATAGGGAAGACTCATAGCATAGGATCTCTTAACAGTACTTCACATAATCTTATAAATTATTACCTTTGAAAATTTTTTAATTTTCCAACTATTGCCGATACATAACAAATATAATTAAACTTCTATATATTAATTTTTTAATCTAGCAATGTTGCTAATTCTAATCCTTTATTCCTAGTATACCATAAAATTTTCTACATACAAAACTCATGTTTTTGAATGATAAAGTATTGTTTCTTTTGTTCTAAATCTTCTATCTTTTTATTCCTTTTTCCTGCTTTATTTCTTTGGCTAAAATCACAAGGGCAATGGTGAGAAAACTGCTGAGAAATGTCATTATTATCTCACTCTTTACCTCAAAGAGAGAGCTTTCCAAGTTTCACCATTATGCATGATGATTTCCCTACCCCTCCACTTATTTTTTAAGATACCACTTTTTATGTTAAATAATTGCTTCCTAGTCTCAGGTTGTTAAAAGTTTATAAAAAGTGAATAACATTTTTCTGTATCTATTGAAATTTTATTAAATAATCTTTCTTCATTCATCTAGTAATACTAAAACAAATTTTCTATATTAAAATCTTGCATTTGTGAGTTTACAGTAAATGATTGTTCAGCCTAGCATGGTGGCACACACCAGCTACTCAGGAGCCTGAGGCAGGAAGATTGCAAGTTCACGGCCAGCCTAGGCTACTTAGCAGGACCCTTGTCTCAACAAAAATTCATAGGAATAGGAATATAGCTCAGTGGTAGAGCACCCCTGGGTTCAATCCCCAGTACCACACACAAAAAAAATTAACTTTGTGTTCGTGAGATAAAAACCAACTTCACCATGACATACTATCATTTCTTGTACTGTTGAAATTGATTGCCCTTTCTTTTAACTTACACTGACATTTTACCTGTGAAATTCTCTCCAAGTATAGCTTAGCTTCATGTTATACATGTTTATTAGTAAGGGGGTTTTAATTACTATTCAGCAAAAAAAAAAAAATGTTTTCTAAATTCTACAGGAATTTCTTCTTTGACTAAGAATTATTTAGAAGTGTATTTTTAAATTTAAAATAAATGATACTCAGTGAAATTCCTCATAAAATAGAAAAAGCAATCATGAAATTCATTTGGAAAAATAATAGACCCAGAATAGCCAAAGCAATCCTTAGCAAGAAGAGTGAAGCAGATGGCATCACTATACCAGACATTAAACTACATTACATAGCAATAGTAACAAAAATGGCATAATATTGGCACCAAAATAGACTTGTAGACCAATGGTACAGAATAGAGGACACAAAGACAAACCCACATATAGCGTTATCTCATACTAGATACTAGGTGTGCCAAAAACATGCATTGGAGGAAAAAATAGCCTCTTCCACAAATGGTGCTGGGAAAACTGGAAATCCATATGCAACAAAATGAAACTAAGCCCCTTATCTCTCACCATGCACAAAACTCAAATCAAAGTGGATCCAGGGCCTGGGAATTAGATCAAAGACCCACCTAATAGAGGAAAAAGTAGACCCAAATCTTCATCATGTCGAATTAGACGCCTACTTCCTTAACAAGGCTCCTAAAGTGCAAGAAATAAAATCAAGAATCAATAAATGGGATTGACTCAAACTAAAAAGCTTCTTCTCAGCAAAATAAACAATCAGTGAGGTGAATAGAGAGCCTACAGAATGGGAGCAAATTTTTACCACATGCACATCAGATAGAGCACTAATCTCTAGGATATATAAAGAAGTCAAAAAGCTCAACACCAAAAACAAATAACCCAATCAATAAGTGGGCTAAGGAATTGAATAGATACTTCTCAGAAGAAGATATACAATCTATCAACAAATATATGAAAAAATGTTCAACATCTCTAGCAATCAGAGAAATGCAAATCAAAACTACTCTTAAGATTTCATCTCACTCCAGTCAGAATGGCAGCTATTAAGCAACAATAAGTGTTGGCGAGGATGTGGGGGGAAAGGCACACTCATACCTTGCTGGTGGGACTGCAAATTGGTGCAGCCAATCTGGAAAGCAGTACGAATATTCCTTAGAAAACTTGGAATGGAACCACCATTTGACCCAGCTATCCCACTCTTTGGTTTATGACTTAAAAACAGCATACTACAGTGATGCAGCCACATCAATGTTTATAGCAGCACAATTCACAATAACTACATCGTGGAACCAACATAGATGCCCTTCAATAGATGAATGTATAAAGAAAATGTGGTGTCTATACACAATTGACTATTACTCTGCATTAAAAGAGAATAAAGTCAGGTAAATAGACGAGTTGAAGGATATCATGCTAAGTGAAGTAAGGCAGTCCCAAAGAACTAAAGGCCAAAGGTTTTTCTCTGATAAGTGGATGCTAAACCGTTTAGTGGGGTGGGAGGCATTGGAGGATTGGAGGAACTTTGGATAGGGCAAAGGGGAGGGAGGGGAAGGGTGTGGGTATAGGGGGTAGGAAAGACTGTGGAATGAGACGGTCATCATTACCTTAGGTACGTGTATGAAGACACAAATGGTGTGACGCTACTTTGTGTACAACCAGAAAAATGAAAAATTGTGCTCCATTTGTATACTATGAATTGAAGCTCATTCAGCTGGCATGTATAACAAATTCTAAGAAATAAATTAATTAAAAACAAAAAAGTAACTAAATGAGAGCTCTTTTCATTGTGTCTCTATCTGAACTGAATAGCACTCAGAAGATTTCATCTATATTTTTTAACCTTTAAATTTTTATTTAGGCTTGCTTTCTGACTCAAAATATAATCAATTCTGGAAAATATTCTGTATATTTTAAAAAAACTGTAAATACTGCCCTGGTCAAGGCAATGATAAATGTCTGTTAAATAAAGTATTTCTATCACTCTATTTGAATATTCTATATTCCAATTTATGTTATCTACTTCTTCAATTACCAAGAAAGTAGTATTCAAATGACCCACTATGATTATGGGTATGTCTATTTCTCCTTGAAGTTCTGTGAAATTTTGCTTGAATACTTAGAAGTTTTGTTATTAAAGAACACAATATTAAATAATTTTCTGTGTGTGAATTAAACTTTTTATTTTTATGAAGTAAACCCCTTGATCTCCAGTTAGGATTCTGGCTTTTTGATCTGAAAATAACTGCAACATATTCTTTTCTGGTTAGATATTTCCTGATATATATTTTTCATTCTTATTCTCATTTTTATATCCTTATATTTTGGATGTTTCTTTTACAGATAGAATATCACTGGGTTTTCTATTTTACCCAAACAGTACATTTTTCTTTTTATCTGTAGTCCTTACTATTTTTTAATTAATGGACTTTATCTTTTAGAACACTGTTAGATTTAATTACAAAGATAATTCAGAGAGTTCCCACATATTTCATACCCATGATCCCTACTATTAGCATCTTATATGAATACATTACATTTGACCCAGGGATTGAACTCAAGCCCAGCCCTTTTTATTTTTTATAAACTTAGGATCTCCCTAAGTTTCCAGGTTGGCCTTAAACTTGTGATCCTCCTGCCTCAGCCTCCCTGACCGCTAGCCCGACAGTCGTGCGCCACCCACCACCCTAGGCCTAGATGCAGTATTGTTAACTAGAGTCGATTTTCTTGGTTGATATCCAGCACACTTGTTCTCAGTGGGATCTCATCCAGGACACCACATGACATCTGGTCATCCTGTCTCCCTGGGCTCTATTGGCTGCAATGATTTCTTAGATTTTCCTTGTTTTCAAGAAGCTTTGAGGATTGCAGGTCGGGTATTTTACAGAATGTCTATCAACTGGGATTTGTCTGGTGTTTGTCTCATGATTAGACCAGGGCCATTTGGTTGGGTTGGAATACCATTTGAATCATGTCACATCAAGGGCACATACATCTATCTGCAGGACTTATTACTGAGGACCTCACTTGCTTGGCTGATCAGAACAGGGTTGATCACGTTTTTCCCCCATTAGGTTATTCTCTCCTCCCTCTGCCACTACACTCTTTGGAAGGAAGTCACTATGTGCAGATCATACTTCAGCAGTGGAGAATTACTCGTCATCTCTTGAGGGCAGAGAATCTACATAAATAATTTGGAACGTTTCCACATGAGAAAATTATCTCTATCTCCCATTTATTTATTCGATAAATAATTTATTTACATATTTACATGCTCACGGGTATTCGTTTTATATTTGGGTTATAAACCAACACTACTTTGTTGCTTTCTGCTCAAATTCCTCCAGCTTGAGCATTGGGGGTATTTTGGGTTGGCTCCCTATAGCTATTTGATCTACCTGCGTCATTGTGTGTGTGTGGGGGGGGGGGGTTATTTGTTTATATTTAGTTCTGAACACTTGTTTGTTTTGTACACTTGGAACACTTTCTGGAAACACAATATGACTCAGTCAGGTCTCAGATCAGACCTTTCCTCAGAGACCCTGGCTCCTATTGCTGGACGATGGGTTAAAACCAAGACCCAGGTGTTAGACATGCTCATTGTCACTTTTTTAAAAGTCTCTCAGCTGACAGAGCAAATGTATGCATACTGACCCACCCTGTAACCATTTTATCTGCTAGGCTAGACATGAGCTTCTAGTAATGCCTCCAACTCCAATCCATCTCCACGTGGGTCATTCCAGCCTCCTGTCCACGTTATTTTAAATTCTGACTCCAACAGTGAGAAATCCACTCACACCATCTATCATCCGTTTACTTAATTATTCAACTCCAGTATACTCACATGGCAGTATCAAAATTGTCAGCCTATGACTACGTGGGAAGCCATTTTGTCAACTAGAGTGCAGTGCTCATGTTTAGTTATTTTTGCCTCTTTTTCCCTCACCCACTTCCAGTGAGGTCTTCCAAAAGACTTTTTCTCTCATTTTTTGCCTTTTTAAAAAAATTAAACGAGGACTTCTTTTGTCCTCTTGTTTCTCTTTGACCAATAGGGAAATTATATACTTGTTATTCTTTCAGTGGCTACCTAAGAAATCACAACAGGTAAAAAGTCTACATTTAAAGAATACTTCATTCTTTGTACAATGCACAGACTTCAAAACACTTTAATACATTTATGCGCCACCAGACTCACATGCTATTTTAGTTTACTTTTATCTTGTTTGTAAGAAAAAAAAAAAAAAAAAAAAAGAACAGTGCTAATCATCGGTGTTGTTTTAGGTAGTCAATGAGTGTTTCTCCACTTTTCTCACTCCCTTGCCCTCTGGGATGGTGAGCCTGCCAACTCCTTTTGCTTAAAGACCATCCCTTGGAATTTCCTTTAGAAAGAGGGTCTTCGTGGAGGCAAATTTTTGGTTTTCTAAGAATGTCTATATTTTGGTCTTATTCTTGAAAAAAGACTCTGCCCGGGTTCAGAATCCTAAATTAATAAATCTTTTCTTCTCAGAACATGAAGCTTTGATTCCAGAATTTTTTTTGTTTCTATTAAAACAAAATCAAAGAGAAGAACCATTTTCTGTGTGAATGCTCCTTTAAAGGTGGTCTGGTTTCCCACCCGACTCTAGGTGCTACAATGTACCCAGGTGAACACCCATTTCTATTCATTTTTCTTAGGATTTGTGGGGATTTTTGAACGTGTACATTTTAGTCGATGAGTCATCAAAAAGATCCCAGCTATTTTGTCTTCAAACATCCTCCTGCCCCACTCTCACCTCCCTGAGCTCCAGGGAAGGGCTTGTTTGACCCTCCATTCCATTTCCTGTGTCTGGATGTCTGTCTGTTCCCACGGTGTGGTGTCTCTGGGCTCCATTCTGGGCGACTAATTTGACCTATCTTCTGGTCCACTCATTCTCTCTTTACTTCCATCTAATCTGATGCTAACCCTATCCATTGGGTTTATTTTTTTATTTTGTTTTCCTAATTTTCATTCCAAGAAACCGTATTTGGTTCTTCAAATCTGCTTAGACAGACCCTCATTATAATTTCATGTTCCCCACAGACATTTTAAGCTTGTCTTTTATTTCTTTAAACATGATAATCATATTTATTTTGGATTATGAACTTGGTAATTACGATATCTAGAGTCTGTGCATTCTGTTTCTTCTACCCTCAGCTCTAGCAATTTTTAATGATCAGTTGCTCCTTTTCCTTTTCCTTGAAAGAAGTCGTTGCATCCTCGGATGAAGCAGCATTTCTTCAGAGGGGATTTGAGCTGACTTTCACCACATGCAGGGGACATGGCCTTTGTGGGGACACTTAATGGTCTGACTTGAAGTTTCTTGGACCACCAGGCCCCGTGAATTTGACTGACATGAAGTTCAGATTAAGATTTTAATGATCGGGAGAGCTGCTTTCATCTTGTTTTTAGACAGTTTTGCCTTGGGCTTCAGCAACCTACCCTGAAATTTTCTGTGTGTGGAAAGGATGAGGTGGAGTTTGGCTCTGGCTCACGTTTACATTTAGAGTGTGACCCACTGGGGTGCAGAATTGGGGACCAGGACTGGATGTGGCTTTCCCTCACTTGTGTGTGTTTCTCTCTCTTCTATATGAAAATCAATGAATCGATGATCACATTCATGTTTCAGTGAGCAGCCCTGAGGTAAGCAGGTAACAGAAACCTGCTCACTTTTCTTGATTCCCGCCTTCCCTCACATGTTAGACTGATAAATCCTTCCTACCACATTTTACCACTTCTTCAGTGTTTTTAAGGCTTTCTAAAATATGCAATAACCAGACTTTCCATTGTTATGTCAGGAAGAGCATGCTGGGCACCTAGCCACTGTATTACCAGAAACAGAGTTGGACCTTTTCTAAATACGCAGGTTTGCAGAAAGGAGAATCAAGTGCAGTCCTCCTAAACAGAACAAAGCAGAGATCTGTGGCTTGATTTTTCAAAGGGAATAAAGAGATGGGATGGTAATTTCCTTTGCATACGCACACAATACACCCACACACACACACACATACATGTTATACGCATACAAACATACGTCATAGCAGAAGTTTCTGGCTGGTCGAGATGAGAGGTTCAACATCAAACTTATTCTTCTCTAAGGAGACACATTTCATCAATTCAGTAAATATTTGTATCCTGCAGATACAGTAGTGGAAAAAAACAAATCCCTGTCTTTGTTGAATATGAATATAATAAACATATAATCTAGAGATAACTATTACATGGAGATTCATATCCGTGTCTTTCTAGCCCATGTTCTGTGGCAGACGTGTGCAGCACAGTGGAGATACAGTTATCAGGGAGTGTCAGATTTCCTGGGGCCTTCCCAGCAGGTGAGAAAAATAATAGAGCAGAAAGGTTTGATTTTCCTCTGACACCTAGTGCTCCACAGATGAGCCATTATTTTTCTTTACTCTGAGTTAAAGCTCTGCCCTTTCCACCCTGGACATAATTGGGAGCACTAAGGCTGCTTTGTGTCCATTTGCATGACAAACCCTGCCACAGATGGTCATGTCTGAGCTTCTCACTTTGAAGAAGATAAGGTTTTCTTTCTTCCTTTACGGTCTGTGTGCAATCTCCCTGTACGGTCTCATTTATGAGCTTGCAGAGTGGATGGAAAGTTGAAGATGCTTTTTAGTGAGTTGGAAATGCCGCCCCCCCAAAATTAAGCTTAGTCAGGACTAGGAGGTCTTGGCCCTAGTGCTAACTCCTGGCCACCTGTCTTTGTCAGAATTCAAGCGCAGAAACCAAGTACCAAGATGTGGTTGCTAGCTCAGGGCGGGGTTGTCACCTTCTCCCTTGCACATGATCTCAGGTTAACACCCAGAGGCCCCAGAGACCAGAAGAGGGCAGCGTCTTCCCGGGGCCTTACATTCAGGGTCTGTGATCCCATATAGAAGGCAGCGGGACTTGAGAGCGCACGCACCCTGGGGTCATCGATGGAGATGACTGGGATGAGCAAAGAAGGCGGCGGCATTTGTCCCCTGTGTCCCTGACATCCCTCCACTGCTCTCAGGGGAGGGGGAACGTAGTTGTTCACCCATTTCCTGACTCTTTTCAAAGGCATCAGCACTGAAGATTTTGAGAAGTTATAGACGAAAGAAGGCTACTTTTTTTTATTTTTCCTTTAACAGAGAGTGCTTCACAGCTATTGCTTATCAGGTCATTTCTCAAATTCCCAAAGCCATTTGATAGTGGAGCTTTTTTTTTTTTTTTTTTTTTTTTTTTCCTGTCCTTGGGACACCTAGTATGCTATGGAAACACCTTGACACGGTGCCATGAAGGAAACCGGTGGTCGTTATCTTTGTGTTAAAGCAAGATGATTATAGAGGCCTTTCTTCCCCTTTCTGAACATGTCGTGATCGCAACTGGTTTGATGATTTTGGTTTTTTGTTTGTTCATTTCTGGTGTCAGGATTCTTGATTGCAAGTCAAGTAATTGAAGCAGAAAGGGAATGATCAAAGGATATTGTGCTGCTCACGGAGGCTCCAGGAGGGTCAGAATCAAGCTTAAATGGATCCAGCTCCACTGACACCCTCAAACCCACCAAGCCAGCTTCAGTATAGCCCTGGCTTTTTTGAATTTCTGTCTTCCAAGTGGAAATCCTGGATGGACCTGGTTCATGAATCATTGGTTATCTGCCTGTGGTCCAGATGTGAGGAAGGCTAGAATAGGGAGGATGTAGCTTCTACAAAGAAAAGATTGTTCTAGCTGGGCGCAGTGACTCTGGAGGTTGAAGCAGGAGAATGGCGAGTTCAAAGCCAGCCTCAGCAAAAGCAAGGCGCTAAGCAACTCAGTGAGACCCTGTCTCTAAATCAAATACAAAATAGGGCTGGGGATGTGGCTCAGTGGTCAAGTGCCCCTGAGTTCAATCCCTGGTTTGAAAAGGAAAAAAAAAAAAAAGAACATCTCAAAGATAAAATGAGAAGCTGATAGAGTTGGCAGCCAAAAATAGTGCCACATGCCCTCTTTCCCCCTCTTTTCAAGCCCCCCAACTTTCTAACTTCCTACTAAGTTCTGCTTTGCTCCCCATCCTCTACAACACATACAATTTCACCTCTTCTAATAGACATCTTGCAGCAATACGAAAAGTTCCAGAAACAACTCCACACATGGCTGAGACTCTCCAGCGAGCTGCAGTGGCCACGAGCCACGCGGATCAAACCCAGCAAGCTGCCACTGCGGGTGCTGGCAGGTGCTACGTCTCCAACACAAACCTCCTGCTTTTATTTATTTTTTTCTGCATATCTACTTCACCATCCCTTGTCCCAAGTAGCCTTTTTGGGCATCACTAAATGTATTTGCATTTAAAAGACAATTTCATTCATTGCCAACATATGAATAAATGTAAAATGTACCCTCTGTCTTAACCTCCAGCCAGCTCACACACACAGATGGCTGGTGGGTGTTGTGCAGGTAGACAACGTCCCCCCACCCACCCTCCAAGTTCTTGGGAACTTCTTAACTGCCAGGGAATATTAAAGGGCTGGGAACATTATTCTTGTGTAGGGCGTTCTATCCAAATCAGCCACACACAAGAGGACTAATTGAGGTGGACTGTCCTGTGAAGTGCTGAGGTATGTCTAGAGACCAACAGCCAGACAAGAGCATAACAGAGCAGAGACGGAGCCTGGATTCAGGGAGCAGAGTTCCCGGAGTGCCTGACATCACCCACCCAGAGCCATCTAGAGCCCCCGACTCTGGGAAGTAAGGATGCAGGGCAAAGAGAACACCACGTCCCTGAGGTCCAACAGCTTCACAGTGCAAAAAGAGCAAGCCAGAAGAGAAGGGCATTCCCCACGGCCTCGGAGAGGGAAGGCGGCCAGCGGAACAGGGCACAGCCTTCCTACGTGGCTGACCATCTGGCTGTCAGAGCTGCTGGCAGGGTCCCCGATAACAC
This sequence comes from Callospermophilus lateralis, assembly GCF_048772815.1. Taxonomy (NCBI): domain Eukaryota; kingdom Metazoa; phylum Chordata; class Mammalia; order Rodentia; family Sciuridae; genus Callospermophilus; species Callospermophilus lateralis. The sequence continues at coordinate 101,873,012 of NC_135317.1, forward strand.
CCCCCACGGTGACTCCCGAAGACCAGTGGAACATTTGAGATGCAGGAACAAAACCGAAGAAGGGGCCCAGAAATATCTGAGGAGAGAAACTCCTGGAAGTGAAGGGACTCTGAAGCACGGAGGGCTCTGGGCCTGACTGTGAATCTGACTTAGTTTCATAGCCGCAGACAGGTAGGATCCGAACCTGGGGTTACAAGGAGGAGGGCGCTTACATTCTGATGCAGCCTTTGAACACCCAGCAAGTCCGAAGCCTTTCCTCACACGTGTATCCCAACCCCTAACCCCGTCACAGGGAGCGTGATATTGTAAAGTAGATGGTCCGTCTTTGAGCCTGTGTCCTGAGACACAACTCCTAAAACTTCTGAGTCTCTGCAATGGTAAGTGTTTTCTGTATACTACTGACATCTCTGGGGTTGGGAGCCCATGGAGCTTTTAGAAGGGGGCTGGTAACTGGCAGACCAAGGTGTATTAGAGGATTAGAACTTTCCGCCAGCCCCCTACTCTCTGGGGTGGAGGGAAAGGCTGAAGATTGAGTTGGTCACCAATGCTCTACCTAATCCTGCCTGAAGAATGAAACCTCCATAAAACCCCAAAGGACCAGGCTCAGGGAGCCTCCAGATGGCCGAGTACAGGGAGTACCTTCTAGGCGTCTCTTACAGCAGCTGTTCATCTGTACCCTTTGAAATATTCTTTTTTAAAAAAAAAATATTTATTTTTTAGCTTTAGGTGGACACAATATCTTTATTTCATTTTTATGTGGTGCTGAGGATTGAACCCAGTGCCTCACGCATGCCAGGTGAGTGCGCTACTACTTGAGCCATATCCCCAGCCCCTGCAACATTCTTTATAATAAAAGGAGTTAATGCAAGTACAGTGTTTCTCTAAGCTGCTCAGTAATTAGTTAAACCCAAGTGGAGGTCCCGTAAACTCTGGTTGATAGAACCCGGGGCTTGTGGCTGGCATCTGCCGTGGGCATCAGTTCTGTGGGTGTTCTGTGTTCTGTGCCTCTGAAGCTATCTTCAGGTAGATAGTGTCAGGACTGAACTGAACCATAGGACACCCACTGGTGTCACCTGGAGAGTCCAGTGCAGAATTGCTTGGTTGTGTGGGGGGCATTTTGATGGCCCGAGAGGCTCTGCTGTATTGAGATTGAGAACAGGAAAAACTGTTGTTCTTGTTCTTCTCTCTCCCTTAGAGAGGGATCACTGCCACAAATGCCAAACACAAGTTCCAGAAGGATCCTCCTCTTTAACTTTACCTGTCTTTGCACAGGTAACCCAGCGGCTCTTTCTGAAGGCAGACCTGTAGGTTAAGACTTCACAACCCACATGGCTCTGGAAAGTCTGAAGTCACCTGCAGGTCAGCCAAGGGGCAGAGTAATGGACACATTTCCCAGGAGACACCATCCTACCTTAGTTCTCCCAGGTATGATCTGGATAGAAAGCCTTCCATGAGAAGAACATCTCCGAGCCCTTTTGACTTTGTACCAGAACTATTTGGGCACAAAGACCATCCCTTTGCTATAAGCTTCTTGGGAGTACAATCTATATCTGCTCCATGTTTTTATCTCTGAAACTCTTAAGGAATATAAGAGATAGATGATAGATAGGTGATAGATGATAGACAGATAGATAGATAGATGATAGATGGTAGACAGATAGGTGATAGATGGTAGGTAGGTAGGTAGGTAGATGTATGTCTGGAGCAGTACCACCGAGGCTCTAGTGACAGATCAATGCCACCTATTCATAAGACAGGGAAGCCCTTACCTTTCCAGGTGAAAAGTTCTTGGCTGATGTTAAGAAAGTACTGGAAGGGCAAAGTAAATACATTGCACACTCTTTCCCTGGTCATCTCAGTTCTTTATCCCATTTAAAGTTTCACAGTTAAAAAAAAAAAATAAAAATAACTAAAGAATGTGATAATAAGATTAGCCAAGGTCCATGAATTCCTAAAATTGTTCTCACAAAGTCATTATGGAAAGCCAACCTTGTGTGTCTAAGAGGTCCCCTGGGTGGAAACAGCTTCCTCCTGGAGGTGACTTGGAGCATGAAGGGAGCTTTATATAGGTCAAGGTCATGGGCATCAAGAAAAGCTGGTTTCGGCTGGCTGATCCCTGGGTGGCACGTGCTCTGCAATCTGCCTGCTGAATACCTCCTGCTCCAACCACTCTGCTTGGGCTCTGTTCACCACCACCCTCCTTATAGGTAAACCCATGCCCCGACAGCTCTTGCTTCCCATGACTTCTCTGTCCCGCTTCTCACCCTCCACGCCCCTTCTTCAAAATCCCTTTTTCTATAGCTTCTGGATGCCACATTCTCCCACTTTAAAATTACTGTTCCAGTGGCTCTTCTGTCCCCTTGCAGTTTCCCTTGCTCTGCTCATCTCTAACCTGGTGGTGTCCTTAGTGGTTGTCCTTGGTCATCTTCCAGCTTCATCTGCTCCCTGGACAGTCACTCCAAATCTCTCTCCCACCCTCTGGGCCAGCCCTTACCAGGTGACTTCTGCAAGACACTAAGGCCCTGGTGCCCTGAGGCAGTCATTGTTTAGAACTAATGAATGTCTCCTCTCCGGCACCTAGGATGGGAGTAGCTATCACCTCTTCAGATTGGGGAAACAGCCATGAAGATAGGCTTCTTGGAGAGAAGTAAGTCCTACAAGAACCTAACTGAGGCCGGCTGCTACTGGATTTAAGAGAGGCAGCTGTCTAGTGTAAACCTCTCTGGGCTGCTTCATAGGTATCTCAAGTGATCACCTCTTCTCTCAATTCTTCTTCTCCTGTGTTTCCTACCTTGATAAAGACTATCACTACATTACTATCTCCTGATTTTTCTCATTACTGGTCATAACCTATTGATTTCCTACTGTGGAAGAGGATTCTGTTTCACATACGCTTCTATTCCCAAAATACATTCCTCCTTCTGTGCACCACTTAGTAGCATGCATATTCCATGTTTATATTATTACTACTATGTAAACGTGCTTTATAACTGAGAAATATGATATACTATAATGACTTTTCTTCACTACACAACTTTCTGTTTTCTCTGAAGTCAATAGTTGTCTTATTTATTTGCTTGGATTTTTATTGCCATGTTTTTGGTTACCTTTATGTGTACTTATCAGTATTGCAGCTGACCAGAAGATCTGTGTCCATTGGGCAGACTACTTCATCGTTGGTATCTTTGCCAATTGGGCAGGCACCCCGCCCCCAGAAGTATTAGGAATCCTATCAATTTCTTGTCAAGTTCACTTTCTTGAAGAAATCATCCTGAAGCCTTCTGACCCGCTCCATTCTGAGCCTCCCGAACTCCAAGCATGTTACAAGACCGCCATCTTGGTAACTCTGCTCACCATCTTCATGGGGTTTCAACTAACCTCTCTCTGGTACTGGCGCCTGTGTTTCCACTATCACACAGTTTCTCTTTCATGGTATTAATCCACGCTGTATTGGAGCACCTCTCCCATTAGCTTCCTGAAAGGGGTAGAATTTAGAAACCCCCTGTCTGAATGTCTGTATTTTACCATCAGGAGGCATTTGGCTGGCCCACAATTCTAAGTTGTATCGCTTTCCCTCAGGATTTTGAAGGCATATTTCCCCTGTCTATTTCCAGTGCTATTAAAAGTCTGATGTCATTCTGAATCTTGACCGTTGGCATGACATCTTTTATTGCCCCTTCTCTCAAAAACTGTAGGTTTCCATATTTGTTCTGATAATTCTAAATTTCACAGCGATGAACCTCTGTGTGATGGTTTTTTCACTCCCTGTACAGGGTCCTGGTGACTCTCATGTCCTTGGGTTCTAGGAAATTTTCTCACTTATTTGTTGATATCTTCCTTCCCTTCATTTTATCTGAACTCTTCCTGGAATTCATTTTATTTGCTTCTTAGACAATTTTCAAAGGTTCTCTCTCCTATGGCCTCTTTGTTCATGTTCTCATTTCTGGAAGAATTCGTTAATTTTTTCTTCCAAAGCTTCTATTGAGATTTTCACTCCTTTCACATCTTTAATTTTCAAGAGCTCTCTATTCTCTGGGTGCTATTTCTGTAGCCTCATATCCCTGTTCTTTGGAGCACTGCCTTTTCTTACCTCTCTAGGGATATTAACAATAGTGTTGTATTTAAATCTTCTTTTCCTTTGAAGTCTCTATTTCTTCCAAGCTGCTTGTTTCTGTTTGCTTTTGTCTCCATCTTTCATCTTTGTGGCTTTTCCCAGATTTCTCAGAATCCTTGATATTGTAAAAAGTCGCCTGAGAGTGTTTAGTCTATGGGTGGACTTGTCTTCATTTATGTATCCCTCTGGGCTCCATGGGGAAGTCCGCGGTCAATATCTTTGTTTTTTTTTGGTTTTTTTTTTTTAGTTTCCTGCGGACACAACATCTTTGTTGGTATGTGGTGCTGAGGATCGAACCCAGGCCGCACACATGCCAGGCGAGCGCGCTACCGCTTGAGCCACTCCCCCAGCCCAAGATTAGTATCTTTAGGCCATTTTTCCTGAATTCCTATTTCCAAGGAAGCCTCTTCCAATCCATACTGAGCACAAAGGGACAGTCGAAGAGGATGAAGACTAGAGGTTCTCCATCTTGATATGTGAATTTTCACTAAGTCGCCATGTTTTCAGTATTATATCCCCACACCCAACTTTAATGGTTTCTAAGAGACTAACCCTCAAGTCTTCTGCCAAGGTGAAAGTGGGAAGTCATCTTCCAGTACAGATGGGGAAATGACTGGGAGTCCAGGTCTTCTTTTAAAACAATTTGGACAGATCCTCCTCATTTTATACCCTCCTTTTCCTCTAACTTCAGAGTGTCCATTGACTCTGACTCCTGAGATTTTGTGAGGATGATCTCTAGTCCAAATAGCTTCCTACTTAGTTTTCCCCATTACTTAAGGTTAGAATTCCACTTTCCCCAGTCTACTAAATCAAGTTCCCCTCTTCTGTCTACTGCATAGCTTCTAAAAATTTTGTTAGCATTGGTTTTTCTCCTGTTCTGTTTATTCCCATGGCTTATATCTTTATAAAAATCCAATTACTATCCTTTTGATGAAATTTTGTAGGGAGGAGGTACAGTACATGTGTTTAATATTTCTTCTTTAAATAACAGCACATTAGCCTGTTAATTGCCTCTCTTACTAAGCTCCCAAACACTACTAGCAAATTTTTATTCCCCACATACACTACATACATACATTCATTCTCTCCCCACCCCTCCCTCTGTCTCTCTCTGTCTCTCTCTGTCTCTCTCTGTCTCTCTCTGTCTCTCTCTCCACACACACACACACACACACACACACACACACACACACACTTTTACATGCTACTCTGCCTGCCCAGATTGTGTTTCTCACTTCCACCATCCCCACCTCCACTGCAGGAGCTCTCAAGTCTGCTGGGTCACTTCCAGATCCCCTCTTGGGACCCCACGCTCCCTCAATACCACCCTCCCACAGCACATACCTTCCTGAGTAATAAGTGCTTGTTTTCCTCTCTGCCTCACCTGCTGGATGCGAGACTGCTTACAGCACTCCCACCAGGCCTCCTTTCCCCAGCAAGGCCTCTGGCAAAAGGCGAAGTTTCTCCTCTAAGTGGGAAACTGAGACTGTATGAGATGCTCCCCTAAGACAACGTTCCAGGCCAAAAGAAAGATTCAGTCAAGACCACAAAAGGTATTATTATTATCACAAACTATTTTTCTAGATTAGTCCTCAAAGTTGGATGAGATATTAACCACCCTAGAAATTATGCATAGTGTTTTGTATAGACAAAGCCTTTTGGCATTCATCAATTAATTCGATAATTTACCATCATTAGCTACCTAATTAAATTTGAACCTGAACCTCAAGAGGAGGAAGACCAATTGGAAACTATCACTCCAGGCAGATGTCCATGGGCTCAGCTCCTCCTTCCTGACCTTCCATTAAAAAAAAAAAAAAAGGCTGGGGGATGGAACGGGGCCAAGCACGGATCCCATGGGTTCCTCCTCCTCATTATGCAGTCCAGGCATGGTGCAGGCTCTCTCCAAAACTCCAGCCAACAGCCAGGAGAGCCTTCTCCCAGGGGCACCTTCATCAGAATCACAACATGCTCGGGTCCAGTCAGAAATAAGCAAATCCACACCAAACTGGAAGCTCCTCTGGCCCCTACTCTTGCAATCCAAAGGGAGACAGAAAGCCTGTATCTGTAAACCAAGCTGCTATTGCAACGTTTGCAGAACAGCTAAGAAGTGGTCGTAAGGGACTCTGTGTTTGTGCATATATTGAAATCCTAACCCCCATGTGACAATCTTAGGAGGCAGAGCCTCTTGGAGGGAAACAGTTGGCGTCCTCATAAAAGGGGTGAGCGTCTTTACAAAAAGGACCCTAGAGGGCTCTCACCCGCTTCCCACCTGTGAGGATATGAGGAGGAGATGGCAGTTGCAACTTGCAAGAGAACCCACGCCAGAGTCCAAATATATAAGAACCTTGGTTTTAGACTTTCCAGCCCCTGCAAATGTGAACAATAGATTTCTGATGTACCCAAGTGACAGACCCAGAGCAGTTACTGTCTGCTGCTAAGGTTTTCACCACTGATACAAACAAAAAGTGTCTTCATACTTTCTGACTACAGAAACCAAGATTGCATACAGGGGAAAACACAGAGGGAATTTTTCAGCTTGAAAATAACTTTGTAAATGGTGAAGAGCTTGTTATTTCAAAGAAGAATCTAAAATTTGAGTTTACGTGACACATGTTGGAATATTTTCCCAACACTCTCGCCTGGTTGGTTAGACACATGAAAGATTAAGAACAATTTAAAATAAACCAATAAATTTCTACCATAACAGGTATCTTATTATCTCCATTTTCATGAGCCACTCAGGCTGTGACACTTTGGCAGAGCTGCCCTGTCCGTCTTGTCCAGGAGAACAGGGAAGATGGCCCTTTACAAAGCTCTGCTTGGGGAATTAATGCTCTGACTAACACAGTGCAGTTGGGCTCCTAGACTTATGTCTCCTCTATGCATCAGAAACAAGATCTTGCAGGTGAAATCTATGAAGTTCTATGCTTCTCAGTGCAAAGAAAAATGGAGAGAATTTACCTGGTGTGTGTGTGACGCCCCCACACACCCAGTGAAATGCTGGAAATGCTCATGGAATGCTGGCCCCAAAAGCATTCCAGTGAGCCCCCCTTTACTTATCATGAATGTTGCTTTCATGTTCCATTAAGGACGTTCTCCACCCCAAACGGTAACCAGCCTGGCTCTTCCACATTGCTCTTAGGAGAAGAGAAAGGTTCAGACGTCCCAGGCTACAGTGACTCTCCTGGGAACCCAGGAAGACTTTAAAGCATTCTTACCGAAGAATGGCTAGCATTGAAACCTGATGGTGCTGTTGTTATTATATATCACATCCTATTAATAAAGCAATAATGATAATTTTCACATACTTTCTTATTTTATTTTTCACAGTGTGAATAGATATTTTTATTATCTCCATTTTCACACAGAATGAAGCTGAGGCACAATAACTTTTGCAAGATCACAGACATATCTGGTGATGTGGTTGAGGTTCCTGGTTGTTTGATGCCAGTTATGACAAAGTGAATCTCAGCTGCTCTCTATGCATTGGGGTGCTTCTGTCTGCCAAAACAGAAACCCCAGCTAAAGTTCTGAGGAGGGGCTTGGTGGATCCAGTCCTTCAATGATATGATCAAGGACTCCCTCCTTATTCCAAGATAATGCCATAGCTCCAGGCCTCAGCTCACCTGTAGTGCACAAGTCTAGAGGCAGAAAAGGGATTCTCTCTGTCATGTTCCCTTTTTGCAAGAAAAGACAACTCCCCCTCGTGTTCCATTGGCCGTAATCCCATCACATTCTCCTGCCTCAACAGTCACTTGAAAGATTTTTATTAACTTACTCAAGATTCTGTTTCCCTTGGCTGCAAAAAGTCCCAGACCCTGCTGAAGAATGTGAATTCTCAGAGGAAAGTAAATAAAAATCCTTCAACAAAGAAAAGGGGAAAAGCACCAGTATTGCCACCCAATGGTGAATGGTTGTCACGCCCACCAAAATGGTAGACCTTTTATTTTTTCTTTCTTTCAATTATTTTTGGTATTTTTGTTATTTGTTTATTTGTTTACTTGGTACTAGGGATTTCATCCAGGGCTTTACCAATGAACTACATCCCCAACAATCTTATTTATTTATTTGTTTGTTTGTTTATTTATTTATTGGCAGGTTCTCATTAAGTTGCTTAAGGGCCTCACTAAATTGTTGAGGCTGACTTTGAATTTGGAATCCTCCTGTCTCAGCCTCCCAAGTTGCTGGGATTCTACGCTTCACTGAGCCCAGCTTAGACTGTTTATTTTCTATAACATTTTGCTGTCAAGTAATGAAGGAAAGCATCTAATAATTATATCACCTAACTGATAAGGAAGATGAGTGAGTACAAATTCCAATTCAAACTTTAAATATATGTGGTGCTGGGTACATAACACAATGGTGGGGGGGATTCCACTGATGGAGAATGAAGAGAAGTGACTTTTAATGCTGCCCTCCACACACACAAACAAGCTAGGCAATCTCAACCTACCTAACCTTTATTCCATCTTTTTACACTGAGCAACAATGACTGTTTTACAGAATTTTTCCCTAATATCAATTGGCTTAAGAAATTATTATTTCTGTGATATTGAATTCATTGTCTCATTGAATAAATGGGAAGATTTCCGGTTTTGAAGCATTTTGAGTGCTTCTCTTACTGGGTCTTCCCTACCCTTTCCTTTCTTGGCCCAGTTCTCAGACAAACCCAGGACCTGTGTTGAAGATCCTCCACTCCTGGTTCTAGGCCTTAAATCAAGGACCAGGATAGCTGTCAGTCAACCCCCAAGTCTGCATCTTCAGACTGCACCACAATGTACACATATGCCCCCGTTACCAGTGTTTGCATTTTAAAAAGCTAAGTGATGAGGGAGGGGTGTCAAGGATCACAGTAACAGTGTACCCTCCAAACGAAGCTAGAAGACCCAGAGAGAGCAGGAGGAGGGCTCACAGTGCTCTAGCCCTTTTGTTCCTTTGCAATTTAGGGGATTCTTCATTAAGCACCTTCACTCTCTCAGGATTCTTGATTATCTTTCTCCGTTGCTCATCCCCTCGCTCTAAGCACATCCTTTGCACTGAAATCCATTCCCTGATTTTGACTTAGCTCAGCCTCTCTTGCCTCTCCACTGCTAGATCCATCCACCAAGAGCCTGTGTTTCCTGGTTTTTTTCCCCTTATCTACTATAATAAATTCTTGTCATTAATTACGTTCATTGCTGTAAAACAGGAAATGCTAGCTGCTTGCCTGTGAGAGAGCATCACAAAACCATGTACGATTGAATGGGAAGAGCCATAAAGATCCTCTAGAGCCTTCTATCTCTGGGGTCTTCAAGATGGCAGAATAGGAGAGGTTGCTTTCCTGGCTGCTCTGTGGCATGAAACCAAGAAAGCAGATAGGGAGACTCTCAGCAAGTGAGGAATGAAACCTTCAGTGACACTATAAGCCCACAGGATAGAAACTCTACTGTCTTGGATCCATACTGTTAGATGGGTAGACACACAAACCACATGTAAAAGCAAGGGAACAAATCGCCCCAAACAAAACAAGATACTCCAATATCAGAATCCATCAACACCACGGTGGAAGAAATGACAGAGAAGGAATTTAGAATGTACATAGGTAAACTGATCTGCAAAGTAAAGGATGGTATTAGCAGTGAATTCAGAAAATATAGGAAGTGAAATATCACTTCAATAGAGATAGAGATTCTGGGGGAAAAAAACAAGTAGAAATCCTTGAAATGAAAGAGTCAAATAAACCAAATTAAAAATTCAACTGAAAACATCACCAACAGACTAAATCACTTGGAAGACACAGTTTCAGTCAATGAAGAAAATATATAATCTTGAAACAAAAGTTGACAGCAGAGAAAAGATATTAAAGGACCATGAATAGAACTTCCAAGAAATATAGGATAACATGAAAAGACCAAATTTAAGATTTACTGGGATAGATGAAGGCTTGGAGATATAAACCAAAGAATGCACAATCTTTTCAATAAAATAATATCAGAAAATATCCCATCCTAAAGAATGAAATGGAAAATCAAATACAGGAAGCATACAGGACCCCAAATATACAAAATTACTACAGACCCACACCAAAGCACATTATTATGAAAAGGTCTAACATAATAAATAAGGGTAAATTTTTAAAGTCTGCCAGAGAAAAACAATGGGTCACATTGAGAGGGAAACCAATTCAGATCTCAGCTGATCTCTCAACCCAGACCCAATTTTTTTTTTTTTTAAATAGAGCCTTACATTTCAAGGTGAGGTACAGAGACCAGGAGAACTGACATCACCTAATAGCTTATCAGAAATACCAAATCTCAGTCAGAGATCTCCCAAACAAGAATCCATATTTCAGCAAAATCCACAGGTGATTCATATGCTTTTATTTATTTATTTATTTATTTTTGGTATGGTGCTGGGATGGAACCCAGGGCCTTGTGCATGCAAAGCAAGCACTCTACCACCTGAGCTCTACCCCCAGCCCTCATATGCATTTTAAAGTTTGAGAACTGCTGATCCAGATCTATACCTTTATTCCACAGAGAAGTTAAGTGATTTCTCTATGTTCTCAAGGTAAATGAGTGGTTGAGTGGACTAGATCCCAGATCTATTGATTATTCAACCTGCACATTACCTCTCAAACTGATTCACTTTTATCCTTAATTGATTCACTTTCATCCTTAGCTGGTTATGCAGATTTCATTGCCATATAAGGTAGTCGGTGCTGGAAGAAAGGAAGGCAAGGTTTCAAACCCACTTCTTTTACCAACTACCACCTATTGTTCTTATAACACAGCGTCATATTTTTCTGCACATATTTTTCTTCTCTGTGGTTTCTTGATTTAATTAAAACCAGTGGCCCCCAGGTAATGACATGAACAGAGTTGCCTTTGTGTCTTTCCATCCTCCTCCTCCGTTCCCTTCTCCTCTTCCCTCAGTACTCCCTCAGCCAATTATCAAACTAGTCTCTTTGTTATTTTATTTAGAATTCCTATATCTGAATTTATAAATGAAAACAGTCTTTTGTTTTACTTTAGTTCTTGGCTAAAATCTTGAGATCAAAATTATGGTTGCTTTATAAAATGAATTGATAATTGATTTTAGAAACTGTGGACCTCCTGAGTGAGGGATATACAGAGTTATAATCTATGACTCATCCTTATTTTGAACATTTTTACAAAATTAACCAATTTGCAGGGTCATAACTTCTTAAGATCAAAAGCAGAAAAATCTTTTCTTAGATAAAATATACTGCCATATTGCAACCTCAGATTTCTGGTGCCTCTTGAGCAGATGGGAGCAAAGAAAGGAGGGAGAAAGGTGAAATACTCCCTGAGACCTCTCATTCCATCCCCGACAGCCCCCATCCTGAGCACACGTCCCCCGTGTCTGCAGTGTGTGTGGCTCTCTCCCCATCACCTCCACCCATGAGACCTCCACCCATATAACATTTTCTCTATTTCTTTATCTTGTACCAAACAGCTAAGGATACCCAACCTAAGAGCCCTGGAATCCACTGCAGTGCTTCTTGGGATTTTCCATTTCAGTGTCCTAAAGTAGAGGGAGGATTTGGACAGCTCATGGTCACACTCAAGGCCATCTGACAAGGCCACATGAGAATTTTTATGGGTGACTCTGAGGCCCTGATCAGGAAAGATGTGGTCATGACTCATGTTTCTGCAGCAAGTGTTAAGAGGAAGAATACAGCCCACCACTTATTAGCAAGTGTCCCTTACGCCCTTGTCCTGACACAGTCTTTCCCAGTTTAAAACTATTTCCTAGCCCCAGAAACAGCCTACATTTGAAAGTTCTGGGTAACCAAAAAAAGGAAAGAAATCACTAGCTCCCTCTTCCCCAGTTTACTTTGAGAAGTCTTCCCTATGGAAAGCAGCTAAAGAATATACTGAGTGTCAAGATTCTTAAAACTTACGGCTCAAAGACAAGTGTTTCCCTAGTGGATGACTAGGTCAAGTAGGTAATTTCTCTGTAATGGCCTGGAGACTTTGGTAAGCAAGAAGTCCGCCTCCCGGGAACCTTCGCTCACCCTAACCTGAAATTCTGCTGCTCAGACACTGATGAAAGTCTCCCCTTTCTCTCTCTGGGTTGCAAGGAGGGACAGGACACAGGAAATGCATCTGAATCCAGGTACCCCACAGTCGGCCAGGACTCACCTTGCTGTGAACTTCTCACTATGCCCAGCAGTGGATAGAGGGTCCAAGCTGAGTGCTGGGGGCTCTGGGGAGGTGGGTGGTGAGGGGAGAGTGGCAGCCACAGAGAGAGAGAGAATCTCAAACCTGGAAAAGATGCCTCCCCCGGGGAGAACCCATGACCACGGCTTCGCCTCTCGGGCCCCTCGGCTCCGGGAGGCACTTCCCTCGGAGGTTCCTCCTCTCCTCTTTCTTCTTACCCAGCAGCCTTCCTCCAGTTAGTGGAGGGTGAGTTGGAGGAGGCAGAACGGAGGTGGAGAGAATGACGAGGACATCATCGTGGTGGATAAGAGAGAGGTGACGGGGACCCAAACCGAGGAGTGGCTGTGGGAACGAAAGAAGAGGTGACACTGGGACTGAGGTTCATGGAGGCAAAACAGCCCACGATGGTGGTAGGTTATGTGAGGAGAGGGGAGGGAAGAAGGGCATTCACGATGGCCCTCGGTGTCTCACGTCAGTGATTCATACATGATGGGCCAAGCCCAGCTGAAGAAGACAGAAGGGAGGGGGTTTGGAAGGGAGACAATGTGTTCAGCTCAGCCATGTGAGGTTTGAGGGGGCTGAGTGGAAGCCTGATGCGAATTTTTAGCCAGTCATTCAACCAAAGAATCGGAACTATCCAGCAAAAATTAGCAAGGTGGGGACAATTTAAACCTTAAAAGTGGATGCACTGACTCAGAAGGAATATATAGATGGATAATGGGTAGAACTGAGCCAAGGGTGTGACCGTGGGGAACAGCAAAACGTAAGATACAAGAAGGCAGCGGGTGTCCATCCCAGGAGACCTATAAAATCATTCTAAAGATGAGGACAACCAGAAGAATGTGGTTGCGGCATGAAAGCTGAACTACTAAACATATTCCATCACTCGCATCCAAAGCAAGAGAAGCGCAACATGATACAAGATCTTAAACACCTTATCAGATGTGGTGTTTCAGAAAGCACTGGTGACTCCAACTTGCCCATTTTAATGGAATCGGGGAATCAGAAGCCAAATTGAGCGAGTTGAAAAGAAACAAGAAGAAGTAGGAGTGAAAAAAAAATGAGCACCCCTAAGAGTTAGCATGAAAGAGACAAGAGAGGTTCACTGAGAACAGGAAGAAGATGCAAACTCAAGGGAACCTTTAACACTGGAGAAACTTAAGTAGGAGACTTAGAGAAGAAAGGGTAGGGGCAGGGGCTCAGTGGTAGTGATCACCTAGCACGTGCAAGGCTGGGTTCGATCCTCAGCACTACATTAAATATAAATAAATAAAATAAAGGCATTAAAATATATAAAGAAAGGGTAGAAGAGGTAGGAGAGAAGAGGGTAGATGATGTAATAAAGCCCAGAAGAGGTGAAAAGCAACGGAATTAAGATGGGTAAAGGAATTAGCCTTGCAAAAAGGGAAATATCTCAGAGTTCAATGTCACATCTGAAAGGCTTTTGCTTATGAGCAACATAAAATGCAAACCCAAAGAAGCCCCAACAATCAGGACACACCGTCTTACACATCAGGATGTCCAAGAGGGGGAAGGACACAGTAGGGATGGCTAATCCCACGGCTTACCAATGTCACCTAGGACCTGGGCTCTTCCCACAATTTCTGCTCTGCCATCCTCATCATCTACTGCCGTCACAGTCACAAGAGCACTGCGGTAACTCCAGTCGACACAGAGAACGGCGTCCAAACCAGCCATAAAGAGCTCTTCTGTAGGCTCCATGTTGTCAAGGAGAAAACCTTTCCTGGAGTTCCTCAACTAAGCCAAATCCAATAGCCAATCTCCCCACAGCCTAAGCCAGGAACTCACAAGGAAATGGGGCAGTCCCGAGTGGGCAACTAAGGTGCACGAGCGAGCTGGGCTAACTGTGGTACACCACTAGGGCAGCCACTGCTTCCCTGAAGAGCATGGCCTCCAGACACCCCAACTAGAGATCTGTTTCAAGGAAGAGCAGGAGGGTAAGCAACCAAAAGTGTTTGCCCCAGTGGGGTAAATGTGTGGAAGTTCATATTAAGGGGTAGAAATTATGCTTTTTTAAATTTTCTTGATTGTCCACTGAGAGTGAAGGACTGGAGGTTGAGTATGAGGTTTGAGGACATGGATACGAAGTGAAAGTCATTAAAGGAAGAGCCAACCAAAGACGGAAGGTTGGGAGGAATAGCAAGGGATGAGCCAGAGGCGAGGCCATAAAATCTTCACACGCCAACCCTCGTGACCACATTTATTTCCCCGTGACAGTCTCCTACTCAGGTGCAGGAACAGAGAAGAGAAAGAAGACTCGCACCACTGAGTCTGGCTCAGGGTTTTACCACATGCTCTGCCTGACGCAGAGAAGAGCCAAAGATGCTTGTGAAGGAGTGGTTTGGGTCTCTATAGAACCCCTGGGGTCCAGACGATGCAGAGAAAAACAGGACTCACAAAGGTGCGGATAAAAATGTGAGGAAATGGAGAGACCAAGAGTCCGGAAATGTCTGAGGCCAAAGTAGAACGAGAGAAATAACATGAGGACGGGTGGGACACTGTGATCACAAAGCAGGACGCACGAGGAGCCACCAAAAGCAGAGGTGGACAAAGAGGGGAGAAATGACAGTTTGGAGGCATCAATACCCAGGAGTCGGGAGACAGGGTTGTTGGATGAACCGTCTGAAAAATATGAAAATTTCATAGAATTTGTCTGAATGAGCGAGGGTAATGGCTGACATTAAGGATCCCAAAATCATCAAGGAAAGAAGGAAATTAACCAAGAAATAGGCAGATGTCAGCAACCAAGAGGAAAGAAAAAGACATGATGTAAGTAGGTGGAATGACTCAGAAGGGAAGAGCTTCTCCCTGGAGACTGAGAGTGCCGATCGGAGCAGAGTGGGGTAGGGAGAAGCTGCCAGAGTTGGAAGATCTGCCTCTAGGGTGAGGACCGCAGGGAGATGAGGCCGAGAGGCAGGACTTGGCTTAAAGAGAGGGTTAGGGTCTTCTGAAGGTCTTTGGGGACACCGAGGAGTGTGTGTTGACCATAGAAGGAGGGCCTTGGGTCACTAACAACCCCCAGAGAATCGCCGGCTCAAGCTTAGCATATGCTTCAATAAGTCCTCCATCTACCGGGGGAGGATTTCAATGTGACCAGGACTTCCACACTTGATAAAACATTAACAGTATCATTACTAATGCAAGGAAAGCTTCTTATGCCAGAGTAAATAAAAAATAAAGGTGTGAGTTTAGATATGAGACAATGTGACTCTGAGCCGGAATTTCTGTTCCGCTAAGCTGGCTCCTGCTCACCCACACGTCTTCATTTGCATTTCTGGTTTCTTTTCTCATTATGGTCACTGTTTACTTGAGAGATGATAGAATCCCAGCTCAGGGTGGAGTACAATTAGCATATAAACAAGACTTTAAAAGAACTGGAACAGAGGAGGACTTTACTGCCTGCTAATCCCTGGAGATTTGACCCCCAAATAGTGATAGTGCCCGTGGGCAAGCCCCAGCCATCCCTAAAAATGCCCCTGCCTTACCTTGAGGGACCTCAGGTGTGTTACCATTTAACTTGGCTGCAAATTGACACCTGTCTTTCATTTGGTTTGAATACTCTGATTAAGGATTTACTTGTGCATAGCACTAGCAGGAAATGTGGTACCCTGAGTAAGGCTTATGGTCTTCACTTCAGGCCTTCCTCAAACCCGGGTCTGCATGCCTGTCACCAGGTGGAGCTTTGTTTGCCTTGGCAAGTTAAGGGAACTCTGAAGGCAATAGCAGAAGTCGCTATTTAAGGTAAGTCAGCGGAGAGCCAATCTCTTTATGTGCAGATGCAGAATGTCCCTGGCTCTGCCAGTCCCCTGGGGCCAGCGTCACCCAGTAGAGTAGTCTGAGCCCTGCCTGGCACACTAAGCTGGAGAAATCGGGTGCCCTCTCCCCTCTCCCACTGATAGTCAAACATGGCCCCTTCTCCTTAGGCCTCCACACGTGTTTGCACGTATGTGCGCGTGCTTTCTGTCCTCTGCACAAACACCACTAGAAACCTCAGAAGGCAGCCAAGAAAGACCTTGTAATAGGAAGACTCACGGCAAAGCAAGCCACTTGACCTCTCGCTTCCATCTCTACAAATTTGAGAAGCAGCCTCGTGCATTCATTGACTCATTCACGAAGCATCTGCTGGGCCTGGCACTGCTGAAGGCCCAGTGGGTTCCACCACAGCAAGGGCAGACATGGCCCTGCTCCAAGGAACTTCAAGTGCAATGGCAGGAAGACGGGCAACATGGAAAGGAACAGTTCAACAAAGTATAAAGCTGGGGGAAAATAGAAGGAATTATGAAGAAAAATGAAGTGCGCTCCAGGGACCGAGCAGGATGGGGAGGGAGACGGCAGCATCCATTTCTAAAGTCCCCTCTAAAAAAGTGACTTTTGAACAAAGACTTGAGTGAACTGAGGAGGTGGACCATGTGGAGACCTGGAGGAAGAGGGAGAACACGTATAAAGGTCCTGAGGAAGAGACGGGCGTGGCTACTTAAGGAAGGGGGGGGGCAGTGTGGCCAGAGTGACACCGGAAGGTGAGGTCACAGAGATTTACAGGGGCCACCTGGTGGAGGGCCACAGACTGCGTTCCAGCCTGCTGTCAGAAGGCCGCGGAAGGCGCCATCGGAGGGAAGGAGTGGGAGCAGAGCGACGGTTCGGAAGGCTGTTGCGACTGTCCAGAGGGGACAGACAGTGGCCGGAGCCGGGCGGAGAAGCGATAAGGCATGGCATGTATTTTGAAAGTAAAATCCCTTTATTGCATACATAGAATTATTATTCAGATAAAGTCTTCAGCTCTGGGACTTTTAAAACTTATCAGTTTAAAAGCTGAGCTGGGGACTTCCTCAGTGCCCTGGGAGTCGACGTCTGGCTTCCAGCACTGTCAAGTCCAGTGAGGGCCCGAAGCACCGGGACGGCGTTGGGCGAGGGGTGCAAGGGTTTTACCTGTCAAAAGATATCTCCATGAGGCAATGCCCACGGCCGCCGCAACCTCTCCGCCTGGGAGGACGGATCGGGGAACTTCTCGGCCAGTCATGTGGTCTCTGAGGTGTTGTCCTTGTCACCATTTGGGAGGACCTATTGGATTTCTGACCTGTCCTTGAGGAGCAATGTGATCAAGCTTTTTGAACCCTGGTGCCTACGGCCTGGAATGCAGAGCTGGCTTCTAGGGAAGAGGAACACAGTCAACCGAGCACGGAACCAGGACCTTCCAGGAAGGAAGTAACTGAGACTCCTACGTGGTTTTTCCAGATTTAAAATCAGGAAAACAGGAGCATCCCTGACCAGAATTTGTGGCCAGGAAAATATTCCAAAGTCCCCCAAAACAGAAAGGGCAAAAGGACACCCTGCCAGGGGCACAGGGTCCTCACTGGGGCTGAGGTTGCAGGGGGTCAGTTCTGGGACAGGGTGTGGTGAGGCAGCCAGAGCCTGGCCGTGCAGCCTCCAGGACTCAGTTCATGCCCTGGGAACGATGCTGCAGGGTGAGAAGGTGGAGGAAGAGAGAGGGGGCCCGGGAGCCCAGCCCTGCGCTCCTCAGTGGCAGTGACACACCTAGAAGTCACAGTGGGAGGGTGAGGGGCTCTCAACAGTGACACCATGTGGCAGCCACAGGAACAAGCAGCGCTGGACCCATCAGACCCTGCTGGTCACCCCTGTGTTAGAGAGCAAGTCAGCTCCCTGGGACTGAGTGACCCCTGCTGTTAAGGTGAGGGCCTCAGGTGGGATCCTGGACTTCCTGCCAGCTCAGACAGACGGGGACCCTCGTGACTCACCGATGAAACGAGAAGCAGCATATATTTGGTGGTGGCCGTGTCCACGGTCTGGTATGTGGCGTGACATTCATACGATAAGCAGCGTGTTCACCTCACACATGTGGAGAGGGCACATGGCCTCACGGTCTTGAGACTCTGGCACCAGTGGCCTTTACTGGCAGGACAGTGATTGTTTTTATTTGTCCTTTTAATTGTATGAATTCTCAAGTATTCTGCTCTGCCTTTTCAACAAAGAAATGGCAGCTTAAATATTAAAGAAAAGAATATTTAGCCCATACCCCTCACCCTGCCACGTACCAGGAACCTAATAACCAGCAATGAATTCCATATATTTTGTGGCCCCCAGGATGGCCACAGGGGGTGAGCCTAGGCCAGTGAGCAGCCAAACCTGCAGGCCCTCAGCAGGAGCTGGACAGGTGACCTTTCAGCTGAAGTGAGCTGCCCCACCCCAGAACAGGGCGAGTGACAGAAAGGACCCTCCCCAGCCCTGTCCTGACCTGGGCTCCCTCTACCCTTCAGGTGGCACTGATGAGGCGGCCACCCGGGGACACCGGGGGATTTCCCACCGAGGCCCAAGGCCCGCACGTGAGCTGTGCAGAGGGTTTCACTGCAGCTTCAGGCAGCAACCACACAACAGCAGAGACCCTCTCCACAGGGCCTGCGCGCCACGCCTGTCCCCTTGGGGTGTGCTCACGTGGCAGAAGCTGAAGGCTGCCCACCACACCCTGTCCCAGGACTGACCCACCTTGCAGAGGAGAGCTGTGACCCTTTGCCTTCAACAAATCTCCAGTCCAGAGGGGACCCAGAGGCAGCAGTGCTTCTGATACAAGTGGAAGATGCCAAGTGTTCAAATCCAGATGGGCTTCCTCCCACTCCAGCCAGAATGCCCCCTTCAGCCCTCGCCAGGCTCTGCCTCTCACACGAGTCTCTCACAACCATTTGCACCCCCTTTGCAAAGGTTCAGTCTTCATCCAGCTTGTCCCAAGACTCTTGCACCCGCCTCTGACCACCTTTCTGTCCATTCTTCGTGCATTATTGAAATGACTTTCAGAAACCCACGTTTCCCCTTCCTGGAAAACAATCACCCACACCACGTTCTTGCACAGTCTTCATTCCTTCATGTGACGTGCAGTGCCCCTCCCAAGGGAGCCATAATCTGTCCTTCCCTGTTGCGTTCTCTCTCTAAATTATTTTTTCTTCCTTCCTTCCAGCACTCAGCAAGCCCTACAGCCAGCCCTACCCACTCTCTCCCCCCCCCCAACTCTAACAAGCCAGACTTATCAACATTCCTCAAAGACAACACACAGCCTGGAACATTCTTTTTTTTAATATCTGATTGTCAAAATCCTATTCACTTTCATGGCCTCTAAGTGGAACCTTGAAAAGGAACTAGAATGGAGCCCTCTTCAGACTCCACGCCGGAAGCGCTTTGTGTGCATCCTCCTGGATGCACTCATCCCATTAGCCTTTGCCACCGTCAACCTCAACCTTGAGCTCCCAGGAAACAAATGTCACATGTCATTCCCCTGTGTGTCCTCCACAATGTGGAACGCTGCGCGCACCAGACACTGTTGCTCACTGAATCAAGAAGCGACTCATTTATCTTGTTTTCAATACAAAAGAAGCATCGTGGCTGGGAGAATGGTCCACAGCTTCCAGATAACTGTGGAGCATTAATTGATCCAAGGATTGATATCCTGATATAAATCTTTATAATTTAATTTTGCTCAGAGAATATACTTATATTTATGTCTCCCTCCCTCCCTCCTTCTCTCTCTCTCTCTCTCTCTTTCTCTCTCTCTCTCTCTCTCTCTCTCTCTCTCTCCACACTCACACACACACACTTTTTTTCATCATCATAACAAATACCTAGACATGTTAACTTATAGAGAAAAGAGGCTTATTTAGCTAATGGGTTTGGAGGCTGACAATATCCAAATGGCACTATGGAGGTTCTGACAGGTGTCACCCCTTAGCCTCACTTCGTGGTGGGCTGCACAGTAGCTGCCCTTATCTGCGGGGCACACATATCAAGGCCCCCAGTGGATGTCCAGTGGAAACTGAGAATAGTACTTAACCCAGCATATGCTACGCTTTCTCACACACATACATACCCATGATAAAGTGTGATTTATAACTAGTCACAATAAGAAATTAACAATAATTGGTCAAACAACAGAACGATTATAACAATACATCACAATAAGAGTTATTTAAATGTGTGGGTTGTTTATTCCTGGGACCTCCTATTTAGTATCTTCAGACTATGAGTGGGCCACTGAAACCAGGGAAAGCAAAACCTCGGAGAAGCGGGGACAACTGCCTACGTCCTGTGTGTCCCCTTGGTCCTGTTGCCCTGGTCCTGCTGTCCTCAGCAAGCCAAAAAACTACAGCACTCCTGCCAGTGTCAAGGCCTGGCCCCAGGGGGTGCTGCAGCATGGTAGCTCGTGTAGGAACACAATCTCTGGTGTTTCTTTCACAGGGAGGGACATCCTTTAGTGTGACACCCTTCATCTTCCCCAACCCTGCTATGGTTTGGACTTGGTTTGTCCCCCAAGAGCCCATGTGTTAGAGGCTTGGGCCTCAGCATGTCATTGTTTAGGTGGCAGACCTCTAAGAGGGGCACAGTGGGAGGACTAGGTCCATGGAGGGAAGACCCTCAGACAGGGTGGTGGCACCCAAGTTTCTGACTTCTTGTCCCCTCATTTCCATCCACCATAAAATGATGCAGCTCAGAGGGAGCCCTTTCCAGAGTCTCCATGATGCCATTTGGGTTGTCAGCCTCTAAAAATGTAAGCTGAATAAAACTCTTTTTTATAAGTTGACCTGCCTCAGGCATTTGGTTATAGTATGAAAAGCTGACCAATGTAGCCCTCACTCACTTGGTTGGTGAGTTAGATAGAACCAGATGGAGTCACCCAGTCCCTCCTTCCTCCTCTTGTTCCCTTCTGCCTTTTAGTCTTATCTGGAAAAGTGAGCATCTGTGTTGCATCAGAAGAGGCAAGTACTCAACACCGGGCTCGGCTAACAAGACCATTTGTTTCCCATTGTAAGTCGCATCTTCTAACTTAGCCTCTAGCAGTAATAAAGGTCATATTTTTCTCTCTCTCTCTCTTTACTGCTTTGTTTACTGCTCAGAACTGTGAGCTGGGAAGAGGCCCCCAGGCCTTGCCCGCATCTCGACTTCACAGCGTCTGAAATACACCGGTCTCAGGAATAGCCCCCCGGGGGCCCTTGGAAAACTGAGACCCTGGAAGATGGAGCCAAAGCGGCCTTGATGTCGCCAAATGCAATCCCTCTTGGCCCAGAGGGGGGCCGCTGCACTCGCTCCACCTCGTGGGAGGTCACGAAGAGCTGATAACAAGAGGAGTGTGAGTCCCGTGTGGTGGCTACCCCTGGGATCCAGCAACTCGGAGCCTCAGAATCACAGGTTTGAGGCCCGCCTGGGCCACTTACTGAGATTCTGACTCAAAACAAAAAAATAGAAAGGGCTTGGCAAGCCCCTGGGTCCCAGTCCCGAGTTGGCAGTGGAAAGAAGCATGTGTGGTTTTCTGTCCTGTGCCCAGCACACAAATGCCAGCCGCAGTCCTGTGGCTCCGTCATCCCGCTGACGTGGGACCCGAGGAGCCCACCCACCGGGCTCCGGGCTCCAGGAGGCCTCAGAGCCGTCTCCTGGGAGGGCTGTTGGGATCAGCCTCCGCCATCACCCCCAGATCACCCCCGGGCAGTGGGTGTCCACACCTGTAGCGGGAGGTGCCACCCAGCCCTGTGGTGGCTGAAGCCCAGTCGCTCGTCTGCCGTTCTGGGGGCTCACATGGAGTCGGAGGCTCCCCTGTCTCCTGGGCTGGGGGCCAGGCCTGGGCACGATGGCCACTGCTCCATGCCCAAGGTCGGAGGCCTGTTTCCAGGCCGGTTTGCCCTGCTGACCTCCTGCTCCCATGGGGTGAGGAGCCTCCAGGGCCCCCGAGACCCTGCTGAGCTCGCTGGATGGTTTGCGGGGGTGCCCAGAAATGTGGAATCCCTGCTGTGGATCGAAAATAGTGACCCGCACGGCCAGGGCAGTCGCGCTGGGGGCCCTCGACTAAGAGGGCCTCCAATTTCACACGTGCTCCCACAGCCAGCCCACTCCCAAACTGACCAGAGCCCCTCCCCTCCTCCCTCTGTCCCTCTGTCTCTGTCTGTCCACCTTTCTCTCCCTCTTTCCTTCCCTCCCTCCCTCCTTTGCTCATCCTAGAAGAGGCAGTGGGATGAGAGCGGAGGCATACAGAGGGAGGCCCCAGCAACAACCAGCCCACAAACAGTTTTCCTCCTTTCCTTAAGCAGATAAGATATTTTATGTCCTCCCAATCCTCAGAGACTGTCGGGAGCTTTGTTTCTACCCTGTATTTGTGTGTACTTATTTCCCCTGGGAAGAAAGGGAACGTTCCAGGCTTCCCTCATAGGCAGTCACAACTTCTACAGGTGAGGCCAGGAGGAGGAAGAGCAAGTGAGATGGCCGGTGCATCTGCAGCTGCCAGTGAGAAGCTGCTCCCCACATGACTACAGGAATCCTACCTCAGGCTTCTGCCTCCCACTCATGGAAAAATTCTCTGCACCAAAGTCTCCTCTTGTCTGCCAGCTTGAGCCAGCTGTTTTCTTCCTCCTCAGGGAGGAGAATGCTCTAGGGAGGGGAGCAGAGGAAGAAGACAGGAAAGAAGGACGTTGAGAACCTGAAAAGGTTCAAGAAGGGTTTTGTTCACTTCCAAAAAAGGATGGAGCCTGCAGAGCCTAGGAGTCCCCTCCACAGGCCGGAAGTGCAGAGGACACAGCCAAGGGAGGCTGTGAACCTGGCACGGGTCGCCCCTGACTGGACCACAGAGACCTCTGACAGTGGCCCTCACAGGTGGCAAGTGCTGTGGCTGCAGGGAACAAGGCTTAGGAGCAAGGACGAACTCGCACCAGGAGACACATCTGGAGGACGCTGCCTGGGGTGAGCAGGGAAGGGTCCGGGAGCCCAGGGGACCCCAGGACCTGGAGACTTGATGTGAGGTCCGGAGTTCCGCCTTCTCCCAACACCTTTCCCAACTGTCTTCCCACCTCCACAAACAAGAAATGTTAGATAACAGAAGTCATCGGAGCCAGGATGAGTCCACTACCGGGGCCCCGTAAGAAATGCATGGTAACTTCATTTTCTTCTGCTATAATCCGACTCTGAGAGCCGCTCCCTCCGGTCCTGTGGGAAATCTAACCCAGAGTTACCGCAGCCTCTCCCCTGCGGCGGCACCAAGGTCACGGGCAATGCTTAGGCTGCCCAGGATACCGGGCGAGGCCCTGCAGCCCGCGTCTGGCACACGATCCCCAGATCCTGACCTCTGAGATTTGCACCTCGGATGGGGACCGCGAGCCCCAGTCGCCCTGGAGAGTGGGCATCGGCCCTCTAGATGCCCTGTCCCCTCCCAAACTCCTGGCAACGCTCCCACATGATCAAGGAAAGCCGGGAGCAGGGGTTTCTACTCTTTGAGGGACTCTGAGCACCGAGAAAAGGAATCTCCCCCCACCTGCCTGTCCCTCACGGTCCCCTCCTCTCCCCGTCCTCTCTCCAGGACGCCAGCACTGGGCCTGCCATGAGCCGAGGGCCGTGACCCCAAACGGGACAACGCTGTGGACACGTGATTCATTTGACCAACCCAGACTTTTAAATAAGTTGCCACGTTGGGAGATGATGCTTAAAACATGGATCCTGGTTTTTCTACCAAAAAAAAAAAAGAAAGAAAGAAAGAAAGAAAGGAAATATGGAAAACGAGGCTCTTTGGGTGGAATCTGAGCCGTCCATTCACTCAGCGAATATTCACCGAGCACTTCTGTGCCAGGTCGTCACCCTGGAGGCCCCAGAGCTGTAGGTCCACTAGAGAGACACGGTCCCCATAGACATGAAACTCACATTCATTCATTTTACGTGGGACAGACAGAGGCTGTCATGCCTGGGAGGCCAGGGAGAGGCTTGGCCACATGGAAACCGTCATAAACAGAGCGGTGAACAAGGTCCTGCTGGATGGTGACAGGAACAAGAAGGAGACCAGAGGTCGCGGGGGGAGGCGGGAGGGGGAGCTATGCAGATGGGAGCTCAGCTCATGGAGCGTCTCCCTGGAGGCGTCCTCTGCGCTGAGACCTGGGTGACAGGAGAGTCCAGGGAGTGAGGATCCAGGGGAAGGTTTAGCAGGCAGAAGTGTCAGAAGCCACAGGATAGTCACCGACTGGACTCCTGGGGATAACGGCCAAGAGGCCAGGGAACCACGTGGCTAACTTCAGAGTTGGGGTTGGGGCTTGAATTCAAGGGAAGGGACACTCGGAGGAGATGCTCCTGCAGAGAAGTGCGACACAGCAGGCCGGGGCTGAGAGAGATGAGACGGGACCAGCCAGGGACTGTCCCCCCCACACACTAGGCAGTGGACTTTGGAGCACGCAGCCGGCCTGCAGCGCTCGGCTCCCTGTTCTGGGTATAACTCTCTCCTGGCTGCATTAGGTCCTAAGCAAAATCCATCAAGTACCTGTCGCCCTGAATTAGCTGTTGGAGGGGAGAGAAGTCCAGGCTGAGGACTCGTTTGGGGAACTAGACCACAGCCAGCTCCAGGGAAGCGGTTCTCTGGACTAGAGGTGGCAGGACAATGAGGTGGGGTCCAGCCTGATCGAGGAGGTCCAGGTGACAAGTGGAATCTGTGTCCCACTACCCCGGGACCTTCAGAAACCCCCATAGAAAGGGGCAGGGTTCCTAAGACACGCAGAGGGGCTCAGAGCCCCACGGTGGACAGCAAGGCTGGCGACCACGGTGGACAGCCAGGGGAAGGAGGGCGGAGCAGGAGGGAGGCAAGGCGCAGAGCTGGATCATTAAACAAAAGACAAAGGCTTCCTTCAGGAGCTTCCGTTGCTAAGCTGTTTCAAAGCTGTGATAATCGAGTTCCTGACAACATTTCCTGGCAGGGACTGCTGTCCCCTCTTCCACGTGGCTGCACTCCCTTCCTGCAGCACCGGGAAGGAAGGTCCTCGGGTGACCAAGCCCACTCAGGGGACTCGCCGAGGGTGGGATTCAAGTGACGGGCAGGAGAGCTCAGCTCAGGGACAGCCCTGGAGACGCGCGTGGAGACAGAAAGGGCAGGTGACTCTCCAAAGCCCTGTGGTAGCCTGTCCCTTGCCTCGACAGGCACGGTGCCCGCTCCAGACTCGTGTTCTCATGGAGGTGGTGTTCTGGGAGGTGATGGCAGACAGTAAACAATAAGACATAACAGAGTCTTTCACAGGCTACGGTAGGAGATGATGAATGCTTTAGAAAGCTAATTCAGAACAAGCGAAAATCGGGAGTATGGGGAAGAGCACCCTGCACTGACTCCACTTCTGTGGCCCCTACCAGCCCCTCCCCACCCCAGCACTCTCCCTGCCCCGCCCACCGTGTCCACTGAGAGCAGCAACGCCAGGCCTACCCAAGGG
The DNA here is from genome assembly GCF_048772815.1 of Callospermophilus lateralis. Taxonomy (NCBI): domain Eukaryota; kingdom Metazoa; phylum Chordata; class Mammalia; order Rodentia; family Sciuridae; genus Callospermophilus; species Callospermophilus lateralis. Next base: position 101,898,529 of record NC_135317.1, read on the forward strand.
AGGCGAAGAAGAGAGAATTAGAAGAAGGTGACCTCCGAGTATAAATTGAAAGAGGTGAAGGAGAAGAAGAATCTGGGCAAAGGGAACAGCAAGTGCAAAGGCCCTGAGGTGAGAGCCTGCCTCAGTGTTCCAGGAACAGCAGGGTGGCCAGAGTGTCTGAGGCCACCCAAGGATGCTCCGACAGAGCCAGGGATGAGGAGAGTAGGCACCAGTGGCCACATCCCTCAGGGTCTCGTAAACATTGCCAGGACTTGTCGTCTGCCTGTCAGCGGCTCTACACCGCAGGACCTGTACATTCCATCTCTACCCTCACAGCCTGGATATCACCGGCACCCGGTAAATGCCTGCTGGGTGAGTCACCGCAGGTGAAATGCACACAGCCCCTGGCCGGGCAGGCGTGTCCAGGCGAGGCCTCCGCACAGGACCGCGTTTCCCTCCCACACTTCCATGCCCGCTACGGCCTTGAGAGTGACCTGATGAAATAGGAGACTGGGGTGATCCCCACTCAGGGAGGGGCCTGCAGGGAGACAGACAGGTGCCCAGGAGCCCGTCAGCCTGTTCCTCGGGGAAGAGCTGGGGCGCAGGCCGGTGTGACCGGCTTACCCTCGGGCCCTGCACTGACTCCACTTCTGTGGCCCCTACCAGGCCCTCCCCACCCCAGCACCCTCCCTGCCCCACATTTCTGAGGGTGATGCGGGCACGGGCCGGCTCAGAACAGAATACTCCCCCTTTTTAAAGAATATTTTTAACTTAGTTTTAACTGATACATAACAATCCTACATGTTACCAAGGTAAAGTGTGGTGTGTGGATACACGGGGGCCTTGTGAACCGTTCAGACAGATGCAACACCCTCTTCTCAGACGCCCTCACCTTCCCGTGGGAAGAGCTTTTAGAAGTCACAGGACATTGCTGTGGTCAGCAGTCGGAACCAGGGCTCCTGCGCCCCTCTTCTCCATCCCTCCACCCACCCGGCTGGCAGGACCTTCTCTACAAGAAGAAAAGTGGAGCCGAACCTCCAGGCTCCACCTGGGGCCTCCACAGGGCTAAATAGGAACCTCGGGGTGAAACTTTGCGAAAGCTTTTTAAGTGAGGAGACCCCACCGAGTGTTTATTGGACTCTCTGAACCCCGTTACCCTCCTCCGACCTGTTTTAAGGTGCACTGGCACCGCCCACAGGTACCCCTTCCTCGGGCAGCAAGACCAAAGAGGGCCAGCACCTGCCACCTGCAAGAAGACCAAGGGCCAGGGAGCCCAGAGACAAAGGACCAGGAACAGGGAAGAGAGAAGGAAAGGGCTGGGAAAGGTAACCGCTCCCGACAAACGTCACCCAGAGGGCGGTGGGGTTCACGCTGCTTCTTCGAATATACATCTGTTTGGCTCAAATCCCCTGTTTATGTCCTAGAAAAAAAAACCTAATGCTGCCTTGAGACTTCTGAAAATTGCAAGAGAACCTATATTTTCCTCTCACCTCTGGCTCCAATTTGCTGCCCTCACTGAATTCTTATTCTCTGCTCTCCATAATTCTGCACCTTCTTCACCCAGCTCTCTCTTCCAGCCCCAAAGCAATCATTTTACAAGCGTTGCAAGTTAGCAGAATTTTTATTGATGGTTTGTAGGTCATGAGAGATGGGTTACATTCTCTCCCCACAGGCAAGAGACCTGGCGTCCAACACTAGCTGTTCCATCTCTTGAACGTTCTCCGGGGATTTCTCACTGGCTGAGCCTCCACGGGCAACACAGGGCTCCTCTCTCCCTCTCCCCAGGAATCCTCCCTCACAGCATGATGCCCGTCCCCTATGGGCACATCTGAGGCTCATCTAGGTGTGCAAAGGAAGGAGAATCCTTTGGCTCCTTTGGGAACCCAGCTGTCAAAGACAGCCGCTCTAAATGGTGGGCCTTCTCCCTCCTGTCACCCACGTGGCTCTGTCTTCTAGTCCATTAGAAAGCAGAGAAAGACTCTCACGATCCTTTTCTCACTCATTCCCTGACCCATGCCATGCTGCATGCTGTGGTCCTTTGGGCTGTAAGCCACCAGTTACACCTGTCAAGGATCTCGAGTTCAAAGCCAGCCTCAGCAACAACGAGGTGCTTAGCAACTCAGTGAGACCCTGTCTCTAAATCAAATACAAAATAGGGCTGGGGATGTGGCTCAGTGGTCAAGTGTCCCTGAGTTCAATCCCTGGTACCAAAAAAAAAAAAATGCACCAATAGGATGAATTTTCTTACCTCAATCTACCCCTCTAAACAGCCTCGGGACCCCTGCATCTCATAAGTAGTCCCAGATGTTACTCCCAAGAACTCCTACAAGTGCCCCTGCCACCAAGCAGTCTAACCAAGAAGGTTTAACATGGGGTCATGGAAGCCCCTGGGAGTGAGGCACAACTTTGAGCTCTCTGTGCATGCATCTCTGTGCTCCTGCTGAGGTGAGGGCGTAGAGATCCAAAAAAATATTTACAGCCCTCTCCAATCCCCTGCCCCTGAAAAGGTTTTAACCCCTGTCAGGTCACTGCCCAGGACCATGCTGAGCCCTGTATGGACATCACAGCCCAAGGTGGCAAGGCAGCCCATCGCTGTTTAATTGGCAATTGGAGAAATAGGAGAAATCATTATGGAAAGATCTAAATTTTCAAAAATATCTGCTCTGGGAGTTGTGAAAAATCAACAGGAGTTAAGAGCAGCAAAAATAAAAAACAACATCTTTTTGTTGTTGTTGTTTTTTTGATAGAGACACCGTTTTTAAAAATGTTTCCATAAGCTAATGCCTAAGAGCTAATGCCTTTACACAGGCATCGACAAAGTAATTCTGAAGCAGAGACTCTGGCTTTATAATTTTAAAATATTAACCATAAAAGCAAGATGAATCAGATACATAGATTTATTGTATCCATTGGAGAAGGACTTAGCTCACATAAAACAATTTCGACAAATGAACCCAAAGTTAAGGATGGATGGAAGCCCAGAGCCAATTAAAACTAAATGGGAAAGAGATTTAAGTCTGAAAATTGAAGATAAGGGTTGGCAATTATCCCGTCATCTAACCAAACACACAACTGCTGCTGTGGAAGACTTGATGTATTTTTAATTATCATATCAAGCATTTGACTCTTGTTAGAAAAATGAAATTGACCATAAAAAAAATTGAGCACTTTCCCCAATAATTCAGAGGGAGAAACACTCCTCTCTGCCCACACAGTGTCTCCATGCAGAGGCCTGGTGAGGTGCTGCCATTAGAAATGTACCATAAATTATAAAGAAAGGACTCTTCCCATCTCCTGATCTGTGTTTACCTCACATTAATTCTCAGATGAATGTGGAAATGTTTAGTTTTGCCTCATTTGCATTGTTAATGGTCTTATGCCAGATTACAAAAAAAAAGATAAGAAAGAAGGCCCTTAGAACATGGTGAGTAACTTGCCAACGGAAAAGAGCACCATCTTTAGGCTCCAGCCAAGAGGGTCCCTGCCCTGGACCCACGGGCTAGAAGGTCATTTCTCACATCACAACACACTTGCACCTCTTGAAGGGCCTGTGAACATGTTTGTCACCTGGGGTCTGGTGCTCAGTGTGGACTCCAAATCTCCACTCTTTGGGCCCCAGAGACACTCCACACCTCTTGTCCATGCTCTTGAAACAGAAGGCAGCTGCCATCAGAGTGCCCTGAGGCTTTGTGGGGGTTGTCCTGGGGAGAAGCTGGGCCGCTCACAGGTGTAAGAGAAAAGACGGTCAACAGGTCCGACCCTTCCTTTCCACGCGATACCACACTTCCTGCACGCTGAACTTCTGCTTCCTAGAAAGTGCCAGGTGTCTATTTTCTTCCTTCTCTTTATATTCTAATTTGAGTTCCCAGCAATATTCACAAATTGTCGTAGTCTGTGCAACAGATGTAGGGAGCAGCTGAGGAACATCTTGCAATATGAAAGAATCATGCCACCCTGACTTGTACGTATGAGTGAAACAGGACACCTATGTTTTCATTGGTAGCTGGTAAAGTATTGAACACTAAGACTATTCATAAAGCCGTTTTATTTTTATAAAAGTGCTTAAAATATGTGATTAAATCTTCAAAAAAAATTAAACTGAATTTGAACTTCATACAAAATTTCTATTTAAAATATTTGCATTCAGTATTCCTAGGGAGATGGAATAGGCAGTCCTAGTTATTCTTCCCACTAAATACAACTAACAATCTTGGGAACTGTATTTAAAAGAAAGACAAGAATATACCGAAAGGTGAGAAAAGAAGGCAGACTGGTTAGAAACATCAAAATCCAGGGACAAAAGAATTCTCTGGATTGAAAATAAAAATCGCACATAACAGTTCTACAGAACAGTGGTTTCGTGGTGGCATGTTTAAACATGCATATAACTTAATTTGATCAATTCCATCCCCCAGTACCACTCCTCGCCCTATTCTCCTTTCCCTGGTCTACTTCCTGGACTCCCATAGTCTCCCTTCTATTTCCATCCACCTTCTCCCCACACCACCTTTTTTCTCTAGTTTCCACATTTTTTTAAACAGTCTCCAGTTCCTTCCATTTTCCTGCAAATGACATATTTTTGTTCTTCCTTATGGCTAAATAAAACTCCATTATGGATATATGCCACATTTCTTGGTCCATTCACTTATTGACAGACACCTAGACCGGCTCTGGATTTTCTTTACCCCCTTATATCCCAACTTGGAGCTGAACAAACCAACAACACAGAAACACCAACAAACCAACAGCACAGACCGAAAGAGACCTCAACGGAAGTTCCTCTCTCTCCAGCCAACAGACCAGGAAAGGAGCAGCTTATCAAGACAGAAAAATTTTACACAATAACCACTCTTCTCCTACCAAAGGCCAGGGGGGAAAAAGCCTGTGGTGCCACTCCTCTATCCCCCGCCCCACAGGACCCTTGCTTTCTCCCCTCGAGAGACTAGAATGAGGTAATATTGGAGAAGGTCAAGTAAAGACCTGGACTTTCAACCTCAATAAGTCCACACCACCCCCAGGATGAGGTCACTGGACACCAACCTGGGAGCCTGGACTTCCACCCCTGTTCAGTCACAAGGACTCTCCCTCCCTCTCACTGGGCAGTGATGGTGGACGCCTAGTGGACAGTCAGGACTCTCACCATCTCCCAACAGTAACAAGGTCACCATGCTGCAGTCAGCAGAGCTGGAACTCCACGGCCACCTGTCAGGAACGAGGAGTAGCCCTCTTGGGTATCAGTTGCCAACAAAGGACAGTGAAGAATCTGGACTCCTACTCCCACCTTCAAACAATGAAGTGGTCTCTCCCTTTTCCTACCACCGTGATACCAACAAAGCAACAAAAACAGAAAGCTCAAATGTAATAGTGAGTCTCAGAACAAAATATGAAGGTGCTCAAGTTTCAATTGACTCCTACTCAAAATATCACTCATCACTCCAACAACCAGGAAGATCACAAGCTGAATGAAAAAAAAAAATCAACAGATACCCACACTGAAAGTGATGTTAGAATGACCTGACAACGGTTTTAAAACAGCCATGCTAAGCATGCTTTAATGAGCAATGGCAAACACATAGGAAGCAAATGAAAATGGAGAACACCTCAGCAAAGAAAGCAACAAGATAAAGAAGAATCAAATTGAAATTGTAGAATTCAAAATATAATCACCAGCCAGGGACGTGGTCCAGGCCTTTAATCCCAGCAGCTCAGGAGGCTGAGGCAGGAGGATCTCGAGTTCAAAGCCAGCCTCAGGAAAGGTGGGTGCTTAGCAACTCAGTGAGACCCTGTCTCTAAATAAAATACACAAAAGGGCTGGGGATATGGATCAATGGTTGAGTGCCCCTGAGTTCAATCCCTGGTACCAAAAAAAAAAAAAAAAAAGAATTACAATCACCAAAATAAAAAGCTCAAGAAAGGGCTACCCAGTAAGCCAGAAGGTAGAACCATAGAAATCATCCAATCTGAACAACAGTGAGAAAATAAGTCTACCAAAAAAATAAAAACAAAAATAAGACAGTGTCCCAAGGACCTGTGGGACCAGAATTAAAGATATAATATTCTTATCAACGACATTGGAGAGGAGAAAAAAGGTGGGGCCCAGGAAGTACCCAAAGAAATAATGACTGGCTCTTCTGGAATTTGGCAAGAGACATAAACCTACACATTAAGGAATACGAGCAACCCCCACACCAAAGGAATTCATTTCAAGTCATGTAATAATTTAGATTTTGTAAACAAAAGACAAAGAAAAACTCTTGAAAGAAGCCAGGGGAAAAAAAGTCAGTGAATATAATTGGCTTTTCTTCTCCTATTGAATTTCTAAATTACATGTGATAGTTGAAGCAAAAATTATAACACTCCCTGATATGGCTCTAAACATATGTCAGAGAAATAGTCACAACAATTATATTATAACTGGGGAACAGTTACGGGTGATAAGGGAGGTGAGGCCTATTGGTTTCATTTACTTTATTTAGTAAGCTGTGTAAATAGCAGACCACCCTTGACTGTAGGGGGCACATTCCAAGACACCCAGTAGATTCCCAAGGCAGCAGAGAGTACCAACCCTATATAATCCATGATTTTCCCATGCATACATACTATAGTAAAGTTCAACTCATAAATTAGGGGGGAAAAGAGATTAACAATAATAACGCATGATGAAATAGAACAATTATAGCAATACACTATACAAAGCTAAGCAAATGTGGTCTTTCTCGCAAAATAGCTTCTGGCGTGGTACCCGCCCTTTTCTTCTTGTGAGTCGAGGCAGGATGAACTGGAGTCAGGTGAGTGGTGCAGGCATGTGATGGCGTGTTGGGCTACCGCTGGCCCTTGGGGGACACATGGATGGAGGACCACCTGCTTCAGGTGATCCTGGATCACTGGGCCATATGATGTCAATGACCAGCTGGTGATCCTTGGTTAACTGAAGGGGTTTTTGCTGAAATATCTTGGAGAACACTGCCTTGGCTGTCTCCTTGTAGCTCGCCACAGGGTTGCAGCAGAGGCCGCGATCCTTTGGTCATCATTGGGTGAGTCTGATCCTCCATCAGAGGATCGGGCTCTCTAGCTTTGCCCCTTAATGGCCATGCAGTTCAGAACCCATCAGCCAACTGCAGTAAAGTCCCCAGGACTGGTTCTGCTTCAGTTTCTTCTTCATCTTCCTCTTCCTTGGTGGATAACCCAACAGATTCTCCAATTCCTCGTTTGTCAACACTTGTTAATGGCCTTCAATGTGTTCCTCCATTTTATCAAGCAGGCTAACAAGTCCTTCGTCAACTCGTCTTGCTGTGTGAATGACTTTTCCTCACTTCCCCATAGATCTCAAAAATCATTCCTTCTGTAAGACACCCCCCGAACCTGCCGCGAGGGAGGCATGTACAGTTTCTGATTCTGATTCACCCATGGTAGCGTTGATGAATGTAATTGTGCCAGCAATAGTGGGTGATTTCCACAACTGTAGGATGTCCAGGTGAGAGTCTGTATCAAATGTGATCAAATATCATGGAGATCTATGTGGCCTTAACAACCAAATAACACCCCAGTTAAGAGCCTGAAGCATGAGATTGTAGTTGGAGGTAAAAATACAACCCCGATATTTTCCATTTTCATAGCCAACACATTCATAACAGCCAGGTGAATTGTCTATTATTAATAGGAATTGAAATTCCAACCCTTGTTTATGGAGTGGCTTCACCAATGCTTCATCCCAGTGCACCAATGCTTCATCCCAGTGAGATGAAGCATTGGTGAAGCCACTCCATAAACAAGATGTCTGCGTTGCTGGAACATAGGAAGATCATTTTGGTTTTGTCTTTAAGAGTGTAGGTTCATCGAACGCTTCTTCTGGTTTCAAGAGTATGTGGGCCTGGCTTTGCCATGCCCTGAGTTGTTGCCATATAGGGCCGGCCTTAATCTGTCCCTCCACATTTATGCCCTGGTGCTTCCTTTGTGCTTTTATGAATATAGTTTTATTGGGAATCTTCCTTCAGAAGGATCCCATTTCATCACTATCAACGACTTGCTTTGGATGGTGTCCTTTCTCCTAAATCAACTTCAACTCTGCCAGAAATGTAGCAGCAGCTTCTTCCCTGGCAGACACAGCCTCTCCCGTGTATATTTTTAGTCTAAACATCTTCCCGAGTCTGTGTAACATCCCTTTCTTGCGATAAATGGCTTGGTGTCCCTGATTTCCAAGGGTTCCCTACTGAGGTCTTCATACAGGCTCAGCGCTTTCTGGTGCCTTCAGTTGGCCTGTATTTTCTGCTCTTATCTCCACCCACATATTCAATGCCTTTTGCATCTCAACAAAGCATTCCTCATGCACTGTGGCCAGAAATTTTGCAATGTGAGATGCAAAAGAAAAATAAGTACAAATTTCTTTGTACCTTCTTTACAATTTCACAGAGAAAAGAGATATTCTTACTATAGATGCTAGTAAGCTCAGCATAGGATTTTTTTCTTTCCTTATTAAGTCAATAACTTTCATCTGTTTACTTAGAGGAAGCACTTTAGGGCTTCTCTTTGCCGGCCTACTGCTCTCGCACTTGGGGGCCATTATTAAGTAAAACAATAGTTACCTGAACACAAGTGCTGCAATACTGCGACAGTCTGACAGCCTGCAAAGTCACTAACAGGAGGGTAGCAGCGGACACACAAAGGGATTATTCGTTAGTTGGGCACAACTAATTAGGATGGTGTCACAGCATGTATGTCACAGGATTCCAGATAAACATATAAAACTCCATTGTATGTTCTAGCAACAGATAATGAATATATGGCTGTCTTAATTAAAAATACAATACCATTTACAGTTGCATTAAAAAAAACAGATACTTATGTGTAAACTGACAAAACATATACAAGACTGAAGTTCTTAACACTGTGGAAACTAATCCAAGCTTAAAAAAAAACATATGTACCATATTCATGGTTCAGAAAACTCAAAATAGTAAAGAAAAGAATAAGTCGATTTTCCCCAAGTGTTTATGTAGATGTAACAAAATTTGTTTCAAAAACCCCAGGTACACTTTTTAAAAATTATATCCAAAAAATGTATCTTAAATTTTACATATAGAAAGGCAAAGGAACTTGAATAACTATAAGAATAAAGTAAGAGAGATCAATTTGGCTGATTCTAACACGGTGCAGCTGATGCTAGCAAGTCTGGATTTAGTGAAGGAGCAAATACAGAGAAATGGAACAGAAGACGGGGCTGTGTCCAGACCCACGCGGGCAGGCCCTCTGGTTTTTGACAGAGATGTAAAGGCAGTTCAACAGAGGAAATGCGCCTTTTTAATAAATGTTACTGATAAAACATAGGGAAAAAATCATTTTGAATGAAATACCTTACATAAAAATTAACTCAAAATGGTCACAGACTTAAATATTAAACAGACTATAAACTTTATTTTAATAAATAGGACAAAGTTTGTGATCTAGGACTAAGAGTTCTTAGGCTTGATACCAAAACACCAAAACAAGAGAAAAGACCCAAAATAAGAGAAAAAATGATAAATTTTCAAAGACTAAGGAGTGAGTGTGGGAAGGGGGTGTGTGTGTGTGTGTGTGTGTGTGTGTGTGTGTGTGTGTTTCTATAAAAGGGAAACATTCAGGATCCTTATGGTGATGAAAATGTCCTTTATCTTGATTGCATGTCAACATCCTGGTTGTGAAATTGAATGACAGCTCTGTAAATGTTACGATTGGAAGGAACGAGGTAAAGAGTATATGGGATCTCTGTTTTATTCCTTATGACTGCATAATTATTGAAAAAGATCAATTTTAAAATTGCATTCATTATTCATCATTTGTAGTCACTTTTATTCTTGGTATATAATTGTAAATACTTTGGAAAAACTTTTTAATAAGACACATAAAAATAATGCTAAAAACTCCCTTTTTAACATTTATTGCCATTTGTATCTTTGAAGAAAAGATACTCAAATACCATTCTGATGACATCATTCCCTTGCTTGAAAACCCTTCCAAGGCTGTCCAAGGGACGGTGAGGTCAAATCCTAGGGTTGGCATGCGGACCGTTCTTTTTCTACATGCCTGCTTCTCAGTCAGATCCACCCTCCCCCACCCACCTGCACACTCTTCCCTCCACTCTTGACTATCTGAAGTTCCTCCAGGTGCCTTGCTGCTTCGTGCTTTCCGCTAGGTCACCCTACCCCATAAACACCCCAAAAATCATCTTCATATCATCCAAAATCCAGCTTGGGCTGGGGTATCAGCTCAGTGGTGCACCAAGCCCTGGGATCCACCCTTGCATTGCCCAAACAAGAAGACAACAAAACACTCTAGCAGTTCTTGCCTGCTCCTCCCAAAGGCCCAGCTCAGAGCAGACACCCTCTCTCTGGGCTGCACTGTGTTTGACGCAGGTCTTGGCACCTTCCACTCAGTTGCTTCTGCGTCTTGTTTCCTCTTCTGATCTGTAGTGCTTTGAGGGTAGGACCTGTATATCACCCACCCTGGGTCTCCAGAGCCTCAGATGGTGCCTGATATACTGGAGGTGGTCTATAATTGTGCAGTGGCTACGTGATTCCTCAGTCTGTGGATTTCTTTTTTCCCTCCTCTTCTCATCCTTCCCCCATACATGCATTTCTTACTCTCCTGAAGTCCCATAGTCTTTTCCACAAGACTAACGTGGAGTGAACGTATCCTCTGTCAGTCCACGGTGTGCTCCTCAACCTTGGGCAGGGTGCATTTTTCAGACATTCTTTAGACACATCAAAGAACTCAGAATTGATTGTTGAATAAATGAATGAATAAGCTGCATCCCAGATATTACTCACTACAGGTTATTTATTACCCTGCTCCAGGACCTTTAAGAGAGAGAGACACAAAAGCCAGCCGACTCACAAGGAAGAGCCTGGTGTAGGAGGAGCACCAACAGAAGGAATGAGTACGTGATTGGAATCATGAACGTCATCTGTGCAGCTTTGGAGTTTGACGTGAGGTCCTGCCAATTGTTCTTTGAGACTGATGGAAAGAGGGAGGGTGTGAAGTCTTCACAGCATTTCTAGATGCCCAGAGAAGAATCCCAGTGTGTGTCTTATTTTACACACTGAGGAGAAAATAGAGACACAAATGCATGTCGAAACCATCAAAAGGCACATTTCAGTTGTAGGCATAGTCCCAGCCTTGAAGAATTTACAGTCTACTTTCAACTGCAATCGTTCCAAATATTTGCCTTTAATAAAATTTGGAGAGTTTAAAGTGGCCAGGATTTAATAGGTGGGAAAAGGTGTGGGGGCTGCAGAAGGGTCTCACCCCTTGTGACCGGAGGAGCCTGCCAACTCTGCATCTGCTTCCTTCCCTCCAGCATGTGACATCAGAGCGTCTCGCTGTGGGGCAGGGGTGAGAATTAAAGATGATGTATGCCAATTACAGAGAGGGATGCCTGGCAGAGAGCAGGCCAATAAATCACAACCACCTTTTTCTCATCAAAGGCACCCAGCTCTGCATTATGAACTTCAAAACACCGTCATGTGAACTATTTTTCTTACTGAAATGGTATTAGAAGTCAAGGTTATAACACTAGGTGAATGCTTAAGAAAAGTATGATGTGCATTAAAAAATGTTATGCCAGACACCCCGCAGGGCTCTTGATAAACACTTGGGGACTGACAAATGTGTTGTGAGAGAATAAAATCATATAGATGGAAAGAGATAGTAGCATAAAAAGGTAATCTGGAGCCCACACGGCGTAACGATTATACTCCAATAAGTGTTTTGGATCTTAATCGTGATAGTAAAGGAAACTGGAAATCATTTGAAAAAATATTGAGTTTTCTTTTATGACCACAAGTTTATATGAACACCTGTCAGCACAGCGGCACGGTAAAGAGGATGGCAGCCCCCCGCAAAATGCAAAGGTGTTCTCGGTGTCAGGGGACATGTGCGGGCATCACATTTGCAAACACCTCTCTCCACATGACCTGGGAAGCAGCAGACCGGCTGCCCTGTGTGACCGAACACTTCCCAGAACAGCATTGTCCTGAAGATGAGGTTCACCTCACCAATATCTATCCCACCTCCAGGGACCGTGCTGGGGACACAGAGACGGATGGATCATGACGCCTCTCCTCGTATCCAAAGGTGGACATGTGAACAAGTGACCTGCTGCACTATAAGTGGGCACAGGGACTGTGAAGGTGCAGAGGGCTCCGTTTTCCTAAAGGATTAGGAAGTCTTTCTCAGAAGTAGTAAAACTTGATCTGGACCTTACAAGATAAGACGTTCACCATGCCAAGAGACGGTAAGGGCAGCTCCCACAAGTGACACCTTAAACAAAGCCTCAACTAGTGGGATGGACACAGGAACTATGGTGGTTCCCATAGGAACGGGGACATTTATAAGACATCTATAACTATATATGTAGAGTAACTTACAAAGAGAGTATAAATGTATCATGATATACCTGTGTAATGGGCATCAAATGATCATCCCACGTGGTTGGTGCAGGCCACATAAACTTTCACTCCCTGTAGTGTGAGCTCATCAGATTCACCCAGTATTTTTCAATTCAATATCTGAAGTTGGGTTAGTTATAGTCCATTAAATGGCTCTCGGTCATGGGTGTTTTCTCCTCATAGGCTCCTAAGTTCTTTTGAAGATCGTAGGGAGGGATGGGAAGGAAGAGGGGTTGAAAGAGAGAGGGACAGAGCTTTCCAGCAAGGACATCTCAAAGGCCAGCAAAATAACCCAACATCCTGGAAGAATCAACATTGTAGAATCATCAGAAATTGTCAGAAGTGCAAGTAGCACGTGAATCAACCAGCACGTTCGTGAACCTGAAGGCATAGCTTCCTTCTGCCTTTATTTTTTTTTCCATCAAGATGAAAAATAAAAACAAAGAGAACACGTGCAGTTTGCAGAGGGATCCCTACACCTCAGGCGTCCCTACAGATCCTTGACTTACCTGCCACACTAGCAAACACGTCGCATGGGCAACATGGCTAAATGATCTCAGGATGTTTCCCCACGGGACCTGAGAGCCCAGGTAAGCAAGACCAAAGACTAGAGCGAAATAGTCATTGTGCTCTTAAACATAATGCTTTTAAGGCACCCCTGAAATGGCCCTGTGGTTGAGTTTACATGACCACTTCACAATGTCATCTACTCATTCATGTCCCATACCCACCACAAAGTGGTTACTTGACCTTTTCCCCAAGTCACATAATTTCTCAGGGCTTCTAATTTCTCTTCTGTAAAATGAAGAAATGGACCAGATCACCTCCTAAATTGGCCCTCATTCTGACTGTTTATAGGTCTGGCTTTTCTCTTGACCCTCCATGTAGTTGTCTCTAGCCTCTATCCTGCCAAGAACCAATTGTCTTGGGCTACAGAAGTCCAACTACCAGTCCCAGTGGCACCTAAGTGGATTCTTGGCCCACGCAGCATGGCACGGCCGGTGCAATCTTGGCTCCTGTAGGTGTGCTAGATGTGCAGCCACCAAGACCCTGGCTGCCACACCCAAGTGCACACTTGACAGTCAAGCTCACTTGCCCTCTGTGGTTTCACTTCCTCCCCGGAAACAGAGCTCAGGGCTACAGATGGGGCCTAAGATGACAAACACTTGTAAGATAAGTTCTGAATTCAGTGTGGCTCCATTTGCTGAGAGATCCTGGAACACTCCACAGAGCCTCTTCTGCTTGTGGGGTCAGGCGGAAGCGTGGTTGGAGTGCGTATCACCTTGGCCCTCCTACTTCTGGATGCAGTACATGTGAAGTGCACCTGGATCACACAGAGCACCCTGGAGACGTGTTGGGTGAGGCCCCCAGCTGGGGTTTCAGCCTCTGGGGAACCCACCTACTGGGTGGGAACAGAAGAGTCCCTGGAGTGTTCCAGCCAGTGGGTAACAGGTGTGAGAACCACAGCCATGTGAACACCCCTCCAGGAGGAGCACGGGGTCGCCCTGGTCAGAGCCCACCCCCAGCTCAGCATCACGGGGCTCAGCCTGCCCCTGGAGGGAGAACCCTGTGTGTTAACATGTAACACTGTCCCAGGCAGTTTTCAAATTGCAAGCCTGACACCTGGGCTTGAGTCCTGTCATTTATGACCCCTATGACTTGAGCCATCCAAACCTCGGGTTCCTCATCTCTAAAATCACACTAAAAATAGAATCTAATCATGATGATCATTGTAAAGCAATGAGGTACAGTAGCTGGCACACAGCGCTGTGCCGAGCCTTCATAGTCTGAGACTAAAGGGGAAACCCGTGATTCAGTCTTTATTTAACGTTCTGGTATTTGGTTCACTATGAAACTTTTGCATTAATTTTGATTTTTGACTTTACATTAGGCTGGGATTGTGGCTCAGTGTTAGAGTGCTTACCTAGCATGTGCAAAGTCCTGTGTTCAATCCCCAGCACTGAGAAAATTGCATTAGTACTGATTACTGGGGAGGTTCTGTGTACCCCTAAAATTTTGCACATTTGCCTTAGAACTCAGTAGGTGCTATCATTTTACCTTCACCACACCATGACTGCAGAGAGCAACTTATCTATGTTATACTTAGAGCAGCAACTATGACATAGACCCCTTATCTAAAACTGCTCAGTGCGTAAGATGCTCAAGTAGGTAGTTGTCTACCAATTGCTAATAGCCCATGGTAGACAAGCTACCAGGCTACAGGTCTCCAAGTGTTTCGTGTGTTTGAAGGTTTTGTTTCATGATCCTTGAGGGCAGGGATATCACCCTGAGCCATGTCTGACACAAAGCTTGGGGACACAGAATCAAAGAACTGGCAAGAGCCTTGGAGTTCATCTAATCCCACCTGCTCACTTTACAAATAAATTATCTGATGCCCAGAGAGGTTGCATAATGTGGCCAAGCCAATCAGGGATGAGGCTGGAGGGAGATGTCAGGCATCCTGGGCTCTTTCCATCCTAGAAGTTGTTGATTTTCTTTTCTCTCTCCCTCACCTTCAGTACCTAGTACAATGTTCTCCAGGGAGGAAGGATCAATAAATGATATAGACTGCTGACTTCTGGAACTCAAGTCGTCTTTGCTTTAGGGGACATAGGGAGGCATTGCCTAGAGCGTATGTGTGTTTACCAGCTGTCTGTACATTCCAGCCCAGTGTGGCAAGGTGGTCAAGAAAATACCGATTTAAAGCCAGACAGTTCCAAGTTCAAGTCCTGGCTTCCCTTTTTCCTAGCTATGTGACCTTGAATAAAATTAAGTTTTTAATTTTATTTCAATTAAATTCACATGAAATTTTAATTTAATTTCAATGACTCATTGAAATTGTGAACATAATAGTAGTACCTACCACAAACAATTATGAGAAATTATACAAAACAAATCATGTAAAGAAGATAGCAGACTCCCTAACACACCATAAATGGCCAATTAATTTTAGAAATCATCACTGTTTCAAAAGTAAGTCCTAATGTTCAAGTGGGCTCTAAAGGCAGATGGATCAAGCCATCTGTAGGAGTCTGTGATATACCTACATTTTTGTAATATAGTGAATAAAGATTGGGAATGGAGAGAAAAGCTATCTGTCAAGCACATTTGCTTAATGGATGCAGATGTGCCACATCTATCCCATGAAGCCCCATAAACACCTCGTACTAGAGTTAGTCTGTGGGATCTCAGTTCCATAAATCAGGACAAGGAGCCCTGCACTCTAGCTCCTGAAATTTTACAGATTTCCCCCAAAGCACCAGGAACCCAGATCAGTGGACTATCAAAAGGGACCCGTCACAGACTCAAAAATGCCTAAACCGTAATTCCATCTTAGGATCCATTTGAAGAGAAAATAAGCTGTATTAGTGAGGATGCCCAGTCGATCAGCAGAGCCCACAGCTGAAGTCCAGCAGAGGCTCATGCCCTGCCCACGAGAAGCCACTCAGAGAAATCAGCTCGCAGGGGACTTCAACCAACCTCGCCTTCTATTTCTTCTGCTCCCAGCACAGAGCAAATACCAGGCCCACGACCCACAGGAAGATGGGAGGCAGAAGGCTGTGAAAGCATCCAATATTTTAGGACTTAGAACCTGAGGGGAAGAAACATACCTGGGTATTCCAAATTTCCAGTCAAAGACGGCAACATCTTACGGTTGTGCAGTATCTTTTCTCCAAAATCTTCAAATCACTTCACCTAACCCAGCATTAACCTCCCAGTGAGGCAGCTAGGGGTTCTTTGGGGTTGCAAAACTTTAAAGAGCACTTAATGTTCCAAGCACATTGATAACGAAAAATGAGAGAAAATTATAAATAAGACCCTTAGTCCTAATTTAAACCATCGATTGACAACCTGAAAGTTTCTTGAAATTCAAGGTTTTCCAGAAGTAATGTGGTATTCTAAGTCAGACCCTTAAAGTAACAAAGGTCATTTGTGAATTAGCTGGTGAAATCCAAGGGTCCCGAGTTTAGTTAATAGCATCACATATCGGTGCTGATTTCTTTGCTTTGACAAATGTACCTTGGTGCATTGGCTATACCCTCGGGGAAGCTGAAGTTCTGGAAGGTAGACAGGATCTCTGGGCTACCTTTGCAGCTTTTCTGTAAATTGAACATTATTCCAGAGTTTAGCTTTAAAATAGCAAAAATAGAATACATCAAGGTGGTTGTGGGATTTTTGATCTGCCAAAGAACCTTTATTCAGTGGGTGGGGATAGTGGTTACCATTTTCCCTCCCCAGTACCAAGAATATTTAAAAGACAAAGACCTCCAGCCTCTTTCCAGAGGTCAAGCAAAAAATGGAGCCAACTGTTATGCCCTCACGGTGCTTTGTTAGGAAGGCGGGGAGCTGGGGCCTGGAGCCTCCAGGGTGTAGAGCACTGGTATCTCCCGTGGTCAAGTGCCACTGCGGGGAAGGATGGGGACGGTGCTGCGGAGCACTGGACACCTCCAGGCTGGGGCATTTCCCGTTGCTCCGTTGCTCCTTCTCAGGACGTCCTCACAGGTGGCTCCGTCAACCCCAGGGGGAGCTGCTGCAGAACCGTCTGCAAGCCCCCCCGGAGGTGCACCTGCTCTGTCCCCTCAGGAGGAGCTGCTGGGTGGTGCAGGCCCTGGACAGTGAGCGGCAGGCTGTGCACCCCACTTGTAGAAGGCAGTCTGCACCCTGCTGGACTCCTGTCGAGTGTCCTGGACACTGATGTGTCCATATGCCACTTTCTGAAGAACAACCATCCATCACTCTGGGGCAGGGACAGTGAAGAACCTGCCTCGTGCTTGCTCGTCCACGCCCTGGGGCCCAGCGCTGGCTCCTCAGAGGCCCCTGTCTGGAGCAGCGCCTGCTTCCCTCCGCTTCAGCCAACTTTAACTACATCCACAGCTGCTCGCTTTTCTTCCTGGTACTGGAGTTGAACTCAGGGGCACTTGACCACAGAGCCTCATCCCCAGCCCTTTTTAGTTTTCATTTTGAAACAGGATCTCACTAAGCTGCTTAGGGCCTTGCTAAGTTGCTGAGGTTGGCCTCGAACTTGTGATTCTTCTGCCTCAGCCTCCTGAGTCACTGGGTTCAAAGTGTGCACCCCCATGCCCAACTCTCACACCAACTAGACTTGGTCATTTTATGACAGTATAGAATCCATCTGTTCTTCCCAACTTTGTCTGGTCTTACAAATAGAGATTATTTGGGGAAAAAAAAAAAAAACAAGTTTCCATGTACTACTTCCATAGGTTGTAAATTTTCTTGATTAATCTCCATTCCAAATTCTCTGCATTATTGTTTAATCCCAGCCCTATTTGGGGGGGTAGCAGGTACTAGGGATTGAACTCAGGGGGACTCAACCGCTGAGCCACAAGCCCAGCCCTATTTTTTGTATTTTATTTAGAGACAGAGTCGGAGTTGCTTAGCATGCCTCACTTATGCTGAAGCTGGCTTTGAACTCACACTCCTCCTGCCTCAGCCTCCCAAGCCACTGAGATTATAGGCATGGACCAATTCGCCTGGCTTGCATTATTATTCTTAGAAATCATCCAGATGTCTCCAGAAGTTTAAATATTTCAGCACCTAAATAGACTATTCTCTCCCTGACAGCCTTGTCTACCTAAGGGTGACCCCATATTGTGCTAGCCTACAGGTTTTCTTTAGAAGTGGTCATAGTACCCACTGGATAGGTGGGTCTGTCAAAGACATCTGTCATGCTTTTTGGCCACTTAACATCTGAACCCAGTCTCTATGTTTGGGGAGCGCCTCTCCCTGCAAGGCAGAGCGGATCCCCCCCAGGGAGGCTAGAGATGACAGCCTCCCTTGGAGCTAGGTGGGGGCACTGGCCATGAGCTAGGCTCCCCCAAACTAGCAATATGGAACAGCAGGAGTCAACAGAATCCATGTGGCCGTGAGGACGGCTCCTTCTGGCTCACTGGTGCACCAGTGGCAAGCGATTCAGGGCACTTTCCAGCATTTACCAGCATGGCCGGCGGACACCCTGCAGCAGCACTGCCCAGCAGGGGCAGCTCCGTTTTCACCAGGAGAGGTCTCCAGCACAGTCTGAACACTCTTCCTGGCTCCACAGCCATTGAGCTTGGCCCTCCAACCTCTCTGGGGAAATCTCAGAGCCAGGACCGGCTTCCCATGCATGTGCCCTGTGCAGTCACAGGGAGTCCCAGGCTCAGCAGAGGCCTGTCTTGGCTCTGTACTCAGCTGCTGCCATCTTAAAATTCTTAAGATTTTTTTTGGAATAAGAGACCCCACACTTCCATTTTGCCGGGTGCCCAGAGCTAACCAGAGCTGTGGGTCCAGGAATTCTTGACCTTTGATGTTCATGAGCCCTCTGGTAGGCTAAAAACCTGTGGCACCCAGGAGGGAGGTTTTTAAGTACACAAAGCAAAACACAAAGAAAACTAATTATTTTGAAATGTGCTTAAATCTTGTTTTTGAAGAAACAAATATGGGATGACAGTGCACGTCTGCCGTTTGTATTAGTGCATTAAGCAAATCTAGCGGCAGAACTGAAGCCTTCTGCTATTTAGAAGTAATAACAGGCTTAAGCAATATTTGGAATGTCTGCAGCAACTGAAATGTGACCTAAAAGTATCTATGATTTCCAAAAATGGTAGTCACAGGTACCTAGTTTATTAACCTAAGGAAGTGCTAAGTTCAGTGGGAGACTATTGAGAAAAAAAAAGGATCCATCCTCATTACAGAGTCCCTAAATCTTAAACAGGAAAATCAACTTAAGAGGACTGACTTAAATAAGTTCCTTTTCCACTTAGACCAAAGCTATCATTTTGTGGTTGGCAACCAAGAACTCTGGGGACAGAGATACCCAGTGTGAGCCAGGTGCCAGACCATCCCTAAGTTTGTCATGGTCCTCCATAGAAAATGAGCAAACACAACAGTCATAGTGGCTCCAGGTGGCCCTGCCCTCGGCCACTAGGAGCGTAGAGGAGAGAGATCAACAACGACACTCCCAGACACTCCCTGGAAAACACAGGACAAGCACTGTGTGTGTGGCAGGAGGGTGATCTAGATGGCCCGGCCTGTGGAGACCCCTTCCAGCCAGCTGTCAACCCTGACCCTTCTCTATGAGAAGGGAGATGAGCCACACAGCAATACAACCCTTGCGCCAAAGCTCACCACCCGTTAACAGAACAGTAAATACTTCCCTTCCTCAGCTTCCCAAGTTCTAATCCATCATTCTTTATTCTAGCCCAGATCATCTCTTCACTATTTCAACATGGGTTAATTTTTTGCATGTCTTGAAGGAAATTTGCTCAGCACATCCCTCCCCAAGTACCTTTCTCCTCCTCCTTCTAGTTCTTTTGGAAGAGGAAGACTCAAGAGCCCTTTGGACAAAGGAAAGATCTATCATTTGGACACACTTGAAAAGCCTGAATTCAGTGAAAGTAGAAAGCAATCCATTTGCAGCCATCTTGACTTCTCCAAGTTGTTTCTCATGAGTTTCACTTGCGTTCTAAGCATCTTTCACTGTGTCTATTACATAGATGAGGAAACTGAAGTTCAGAGAGGTTGTGACCTGCTCAATGGCACAACGCAAAGTAACACAGCTGGAAGAGAACCCCAGGTCCTTTCCCTGCCTTACCTCTGCCAGGAGCAGATCGCGATGAAGAGAGGCTGAATTGGAAAGGGGAGTACATTCAAGCAGATAGTTAAAAACCAAGAAACACACACCCCAAATTCTGGAGAGCAGGTGTCCATTGAGAGAAAAGAAGCTCAAAAAGGAAACAGATGACCCAATCCTCTGGCTCCTACTGGGCGCACTTCAAGCCCCCACATATACTAGAATTCATTTGGCTGGTGACCAGGGCAGTCCGCCCCCTTCCTGCCTGGGAGTTCCACTCATAACAACAGCGCCAGCAGGAAAAGGGTTTCATGAACATAAAAATAAACAAACTTTCTATTTTTAGCAGAGCTGCAGCTGTGAGAATCTCATTCTTTGCTCTGAGCTGCAGCATTCTGAGAGAGCAGAGGGGTTGGGGAGGAGGAAAACGGGGCACCAGGAAAGCAGGAGCAGTTGTGCTGGGGGCCAAATCTCCCGTTGCTGAACCTGATCACATGAGGCCACAGAAACCTATGTCCAGCCTGGAAGTCTGTGGAGTCGGCAGGTCTGGAGAAACTGGAGCTTGTCCACCAGGAAGCCAGCCCCAGATCGGGCTAGTTTCTGGCCATATATAGAAGTAAACAATCCCTTTAAATGATCCTTTACCCACATGCTTTTTAGAGCCACTGAAAACCAGGGTGGTTTTGTTTCCCCATCAGAAGAGCAGAGAGAAGCTGGTGGATTTCTGCCCTTTGCTTAGGCTCTGGCTGGAAATTGCGTGGCTCTCACAGGAACGCAGGTCCCACACCTTTCAGGCTGACAGACGGGTGCAGAATTGAACTGCAGCAAGATTTCTCACTCAGCCCTTGTGACAGTCGGCAGCATCAAGAACCTGAGAAAGGACGGCGTCAACACCGGAGCAGGGAGTTAGGGGCACCCCAGTTGCTTTTCTTGTTTTTTGCCTGGAACAGGATGGGAAGCTGCGAGAGGGGGCTCCTAGGCCCCACCAAGGCCAGGGGAGAGGGCCTCTCTATGGGGCACCTGCCCTGGTGTCAGGGAGCCTCTCAGCCTTGCTCCTGCCTTCCCCTGACCCCAGCCCCCTTCTTCATTTTCCTCTCCCCACACCCCTCCTTTCCCCCACAGTCCAACTACGCTTCAGTCCTTCATAAGGGGACAGAATGGCCCCAAAGCAGCACTGAGGAAGGAAGAACCGCCTGTTTCACGTGCTTCAAAGAGCTACGTGATTGCAGAAGGGTGTCACATGTGTGCCCACTCACAGACAGTTTCTAAAGCTCCCCAGATCTGGTCTTGCAGCCGAAGCTCTTCATTCAAAGACACGTTTTCCAAGCAACTCACTGTCTGCCAGACGCTGTCCCAGCCCACAAGAGCTTACAGTGCGGTTCGGAGAACAAACATGCAATTTCATTACAGTGGGGCAGGCTCCGTGCCGGGCAAGCCGAGTCCTGTGGGAAGCAGAGGACCTGCTTCTACCTCAGCCTCGGGAGCTTCCAGAGGAGACACTGGCTGAGCCGAGAGCCAGGAAGGTGGAGATTGCACAGGGGCGAGAGTTTCTCAAATGCTCTCCATGTAAGGGCAGCTCTCAAATAGCAGATCAGTGGCACCAAAATACACAAGATCTTACCCCTGGCACTTCAGGGTTTGCTGATTTCCACCACCCAATACCATCTGCATGGGACCTGGTAACATGTACTAAGCTAATCAACAGTCATTGAATCATCAGAGAGTATGCACTGTTAGTAAGGAAGGTCCTGAATCTTGGGATCAGGAGAGGCCATACAGGATTCTCAACCTTCCCTCCAGGGACAGCAATCCTTCCCTGTCAGGGCATGTGAATTGTTCCAGTGATGGAGAACTCAGCCCTGATGAAGGTAACTTGTTAGTGCTCATTACTCAGTCTTCCGGGCAGGAGCTGGAGTATGTAGTGTTCTTTTACACACTGGAATTTCTCGCTCCTGTCTCCCACTCTTCCCCCACCACCATCAATTCTGCAGAACACCATGAACCTGCAGCAATATTTCCCACTCAGCCCTTGCTTCTCTGAGATGAAGTGGCTGTACCTTCTTTGAGAGTGGTCACTTCATCATCCAAAGTCTGTAGTGACCTCGATTTCCTACATGCGAGTTCTACTTTCCTTCTAAAAACAAGACTGACCCAAATAAAAAAGAAATGCATAAATAAATAAAACATTTTAAAAAAGAAAAAAAAAACATGCATGGTTATCTTTGATTACCAGGATTATGGATCATACTTTTTTTTTTCCTCCTTCACAGTTTTGAGTCTTTCCTCATTTTGCCACATTGAGGGACAGAGGTCAAACAATTAATGTGACTTGCCAAAAAAGCCCTACCATGTTCATTCCTCCTGCACACCTTTGTTTATGCTGTGCCCAGAGGCCACGCGCTCTCTTCCCTTGTCTTCAAATGCTGCTGTTCCTCCTAGATTCTAGTCAACCAACCTTCATCAGGAAAGTTTCTGTGAGTGTTCCAACCCTTACTATCCCTAAATCTAAATCACAAAATTCAGCATTTTACTATAAAACAATGCTAATCATTCCACATTAGATTGTAGACCCCTTAAGAGCTATATCACATCATATCATATGATAGTCCTACCTAGCTCAGGGCAGAGGTTACTGTAGGTTCCTCATAAATATTTGCTAGAGCCTGGTGGATAAAATTCCATGGGTCCTATTCATCAGCCTGGTGGCTGGAGCATGGTTCTAATGCCATTTCATAAATCATCTGATACTATGCCTCTCAATCTGTGGGGCACACTTCCCCAGGAATGGATGGCAATATGTACCAAGTGAGTGAAACCCCAGCATAACAACTAATGTCCTCCTAAAGCCACAATCCTCTGTCCTTCAGGAATGTTTTGGTAGGAAGACTGGCAAAGTGCTCTTGCACCGCATGGTTTCCAAGTGCAGATATCAATATTCTGCTGGAGCTCTTGGTCTAGACCCTGCTTCTACATCCTTTCAGACAACCATCTCTAAGTTTCACCAGAAGATGTTCCTGGGCTGCACATTTATCCTGCATTCTGCAAGTAGAGGCCACTGATATGGGGGCAGAACACCCAGATTCTAGTCCAATTGTGCAACTACCGTAGGCCACGGCCTCTACAAGCCCTGGCCGCTCATGCCCTGTCCACAAACAAAGGCGAGGTCATGTTAAGTAATACCTGGGAAACACTCTTGCAAACTGAAAATTTACAAAGCTCCAGGTATTACCGTTGTCCTTATCGTCCCAGAATCAGTTGACCCATGGAACCCACCTGCCCATGGAATGAAGGTGGACAGCCAAGGAGCCCTGAATTCAGAAACTTCTGGGCTGAAACCTGACTCCAGCATAAGCTCCATGAAACTAGAGTCTCATTTGTTTTTATATACCTAACATTTTGCCTGGTATTGGGAACATATATGTCTAATAAATCTTTCTATTTATTGAAATCTCTGCCTGCCATTTATCTGACTTTTGACAAATTTTTAAATTTTCAAAATCTCAGTTTCCGCATATATTAGATGGGTATGATAATAACTCACAGAGTCGCTCGATTTCAAAAGCAATGTGTATGAGCTGCGTCACTCAGTGCCTAAAGCAGAGAGAAGAGTGAGTCGAGAGCGTGTGTTTCTACAACTTGGGAAACGGAGGCTGGCTCATTATTTTCTGATGTCTTTGTCAGCCCTTCCTCTTACCTGTTTTAAAAGAGCCAGCCTAGGGTCAGGAAGTTTGTTGGTGGCAACACTGGTGCTCTGAGTCACTGAAGTAGTTAAGGAAGCAAATTTCAAAGCCACATTACTCCATGGGCCCTGGGGGCAGGAGCGATGAACAACTCCAGCCTCCACAAGAGCTTCTGCCTGCGTGAAGGTGCCGGGCAGGGCGCGCGGGGGTTTCCCAGGAGTCGGACCAAGGGGGAGCAGCGTTCCACCTGGTAACGCTGTAGGAAGCCCACACTCTGGGCTCGCTGCATAAACCACCCACCCCCAAGGGGGAAGACAAATGTGGAAAACACAGGAAGGAGCTCTGCTCCCACGGGAGACCCCTGCCACAAAACAGAGTCCAGAGCCCCCCCCCCCCGCCCGTTTACATCCCAGGCCAATGCTGAATCCAACAGAGGACCCCAAACAGTAGTGCCAGCCAGTTCACAACGCCAGCCATCGTGCCATAAAGACAGCTCAGGAGACACAGCTCTGGGGGCCGTGAGCCACAAACAGAATGAGAATTGAGCCCCTTAGGGCCCCAGAGGTATTAACAAAGGGCTTTCCAGGCCACCACCCACCCTCACCCCACACTGAAGGTGCTGGGGCTTGGTGCTGTATCTCTAGAACCCATAGGGACATGAAGGGAACTTTGGTGGAGGAGGAACAGGAGGATTATTAGAGGAGACATCCAAGTTCCCACCAATGCCAAGTGTCGGAGTCCATAAAAATGACATTTTTCCCGACACCCTGGATAAGACATTGGAGACGTTTTAGATATCACAGTAAAAAGAGCCTCCAAGAAAAGGACAGTGTTGCTGCTCTTTTTAAAGGACTTTCACAATGAGTTTATGTCAGAATTAGGTAATTTAGGAGGGAAGTTCTGCCAGAAATCTACTGCAAGAGATAGATACAATAACTGGCATGAAGACAGACATTCAAAACCTGAAAGAAATCAAAAGCCAAAATGAGGAAGAGGTAACACATTTTAAATGGGTCATGAGACTGCGGTAAAAAGAACAAGGTTTTGCTGCCTTCCTGAGGCAGAGGCCACAGAGACTCTAGATTTGGGTGGGGGAGGGGGGAGTGACATGGCCTGCTGGCCTGATTCCAAGTTCCATGGAGGCAGGACTCCTGCCCACGAGGTACCCGCTGTGAGTGCCAGTGGGTCTCCCTGGACTCCCAACCACAGAGAAGACATCTCAGCTTCTCGTGGGTCTCCCTTAGGGCTCTAAACCCTTCAGAATCCATTTCCGTTGCCAGCTTGTGCCACCTCTGGGGGATAATCACCCCACAAGCTCATCGCCTGCCTGTGAAGTGGCGCTTCCACGGGCCTGTCCTGAGCTTGCCTCCCTGTGCCGTCTCAGGATCCCGCTAACAAGTCTGTGCTCATCTTCTTCCCACCCCAACCACCTCCGCCTGTCAGCAGCCTCCCGACTGCGGTCCTCCGGGCTGCTGTTCCTGGACCTTCTCCCGCCCTGCGCTGACCTGCGAGACCCTTGCACTGCGTTGCAGGCAAGAATGCACCACAGTTTTAGATGAGGGGAAGAGAGTGTTCTCAGTATGATCACTTGGCCCTGGAGAAGGAAGCCCTTCTTGTGCAGCACTGTCCCTGGGCGACCACGGTGTGTTATACTCTAGACCTGGAGTTTGGAAACTGTCTCCCATAGGCAGGCTGCACAGACAGATCCAAGTTGGCCACTACTGCACCCAAACTGTCTGGAACAGGGCATTACTGAGGAAGGAAAGCAGATGCAGTCTGTGTCGGCCATGGAAGAAGGCTCAAGTTCAACACTTAATGCCCCACTGACTTTCACAAGGTCCGAGAGGGAAGCGACACCTCCCATCTGAAACTGACATGAACCCAAGACACAGCAGGTGCTAAAGTTAGTGGAGGGTGGTCACCCAAAAAAAGGGGTTTGAATTTCCAGTCTCAGTTTGCAGATCTTCTATTTTAAGATTTTTTTTTTTTCCTTAATTGGATGTTAGCATTCTGTTTCACTCCATTCGGAGCCCACTAACCTCTTGACCACCTTCAAATGTCTTTATGGAAAACAAGAAAAATAATGAGGCTTAAGCAAACTGGAACAGCTCGGTGGTTCCCTGAGGCCCGTCACGAGCGAGTAGACGTTGTAATGAAATAAGAGGTGGGTGTTCTGACCTGCCTCTTCCCAGGGAGGCAGCATCCACCCAGAATGAGAACACCTGGCCAGACGCCCATTCCCACCTTCTGCGGTAATTTCATCTTCTTGGCCGCATCAGGGCCTCAACAGACTCTACAGCCTTGATCACCCAGGGTCAGCCAAGCCACCAGCTTGCCCTCCAATTAGGCCCCGACTTGTCTGCCCCAGAAGACACTGGCTTTCCGTGCCGGCTTTTCTCCTTAGGAACCAGACGACACAGACACACCGTGATAGGCCTTGGTTTCCCTTCTTCTGACAGCCAAATCCATGAAGCCCAGAGAGCAACTCAACTACCTCAGTTCCTCTCATTTGTTTTCTCCCTTCTTTTCTCTTAAAAGCAACCCCCTATAACCGTCTCCTCAGCCAGAACCAGTCTGTAATGTTGGTAAGAAAGTATTTCCCCATCCTTCCCTCTAGGGCATAATTCCAGGCCTGCCTCTACCCCTTCCTTCCTCCTCTACTAGATGAGGTGGAGGGGGAAAGCAGGGGTCAGAAAAACTTGAGCCCAGATCTGAATCCCATCATTTATTAGCCGTGACCTTGAGAGAATTTCTTACCTACTTCTGAACCTCAGCCTCCTCATCTGTAGGATGATATCAAATCCCACACACGGGTAACCTCAGACCGAACGTACGTCACATGGGCAGCTCCGTTGCAAGCACCCCTCCATTTCCAAATCCTCAGCAGCGCATTTGAGGCCTTCCCCTCAGACCTCAGCCCTGTCCTCCTCAACTCTCTATCAGACCCTACGCTCCAGCTTTGCGCTTCAGGAGTCCCAGAGGATCCAACTTTAAGTGGGTAGATGGTAATAGGCCCAAAATGCCACTACACACTGAGCTGCCCCAGCCTGCTTAAAGCACCTGCTGAGGAACCGGCTCTCCCAAGCTGCTGTTTCAGTCCATGCCTAGGCACTGGCTTCCCTAAGAACCTCTGTATCTTCTTTCAAAGCCCAAATTTCTACCCCCTGCAGTCCTACCTAACTACCCACTGGCCCACCTATTTCTGGGACCCCTTTCCCCCCAACTTATTCAAATCCAGACTGAGCACAGAAATCTGCCTGGATTTCTGGGAAGAAGATCCCATCTAATCTTCACTTGAAAGAACACATTCCCCTTCTCTCTCCCTGACCATTCTGGGCATTCCGGGCTGGGGTGCTGGGCTTTCTCTTTGGTTTTTCAACTCAGAGCCATTTGGCCTCTCCAGCATAAACAGGAAGGGCTCTCTTGTTGCTCAGTTGTAACAGCTGGCACCAGTCATTTCCATGGCCACGTGGGGAGGCCACTGCCTGGGCCCAGTTGGTGGAAAGCAAGCCCCAGATCAGCCCTGGTACCTGGTACCTGTGCACCTGGCAGATACAGTCAAGGGGGCAGAATCTCACACCCGTGTCATGGAAGACCCTGGACGCTCCACAGCCAGGTCCTGGCACCCCTCCTCCTCACCCGCAGAAACCTTGGAGACAAAATCAAGATTCCTGGCCACCAGAACCTACATGTGCCAGAGCTGCATGCACCGTTGGCACTGTCTTCCTGTTTGTCATCGCTCCAGAACTCGACTCGAGAGATAGGGACGGGGTGAGAGGAAGAACTCTAGAGAACTTTTGGCGCTGGCTTTCCCCTCCTTCTCTACTTCCGACAATGTCTGTTGACAGTTTTCCTTACACCTTCAGTGCGTGGCCCAGACATCTCTGAGAAGTCGCCCCAAGCTCCCTAGAGCACAGGGCATCACCTAGAGGGACCGTCACTTCCCTCATCAGCTAAGGCAGGGGAGCTTTGCCCACCCCTCGAGGTGTCCCTCTCGACGCCTCCCATCCCCTTTCCAAGAAGTCCCTCTCTCAGGCAGCACGGGGCTCCTGTCCCTTGAGCCCGTTGCCCTGCGCTCCGTCCCTGGGAACGCTGGGGCGTCTGTGGAAGAAACCGGCTGGCCCGGGACCAGGCCAGGAGGCGGCGTCCTCAAGGAGGCGCGCTCCGCCGCGGAGGGGCAAGAGCGCGTCACAGCGGGGCGGGGGCGAGGCCGAGGAGAGGGCGCGGCCGGCGTTTGCGCCCAAGGCCAAGGGCACGGTAGTCGGTGGTCGGCTGGCTCCGCGGGAAGCCGGGCCAGCTGCGCCAGCCGTGGGGACCGCGTCCGACCCGGGAAGTTGTGTCTGTGACCTCAGGGGCAGAAGGGGTTGCAGTGAACCCTCAAGTATGCGAGGCGCGGGCCAGCGGCAGGGCAGGGCGGGCGAGGCGCACCCGGGGCGCTGCGGCAGGTAGGCGCCCGCTGGCCGCGCACTCCTGGACGCTGAGGAGCCCCCACCTCGCCCGCCTGGTCGCTGTCACTCAAGGGAGCGCGGGACAGATCCCAGCCAAGGAAGCCCCTGGCGCCTAAAGGTGAGTCTCAAGACTTTGTGTTGTGTCCCTGTGTTTGGAAGGGGACTTCCTGGGCCGAGGTCAGTGAGGTCGGAGGGTCCTTCCCGACCCTGCGAGGGTTCTCCGCAGGCTTCCATCTGCTCTGGGCAGAGGCCACATGGGCTCCTCCCGAGTTTGGGGTGGAGTTCTCTTACTCCAGTGGACAACAGCTGCCTAGGAGCAGTTTAAAGGGGCACACAGCCATTCGGTCTCCAGCTGAGGACGTCAAGACCGAGACCCTCCCCAAAGCATCCCAGGCTTGGAGGTTTCTAAGCGAAGCCAAATATTCTCTGGGGCTAAGACACTGGCCCCGACGAAAATGTGGCCTGGAGCCAGGGGTGGAGTGGGACCTGCCTGCTGTTACTCTCTGTCTCCGGGGAATTTCCAGCGGCCAGATTGTTTCCAGACTTTTTCGACTCTCTAAATGGTCTGTTCTCAGACCCTGCAGGTAGACTAGGGGACTCAACTGGGTCTGCTCCCCTCCTGTTTTGAAAAGTTTAAGGGAATACTTTGTGTAACAGCAGAGTTAAGTAAATGATAGACATTGGCTGCTGTGAACACCAGCCCTGCCTAACCGAAAGGGAAACTGAAGCAGAGGCCACGCTTGCCCTCATTTAAGAGATCTCCAGCAGCCAGCACACCATGGTAACCTGCAGGACTGTGCTGACTGCTGAATGAAGAAGGGGAGAAACAGCCACTTGGCATCCAGGAAGCACCTGCCTTCCAAAACATTTGCTCTCACTCACTGGTCTACAGCTCCTAAGAACCTGAAGGTACCCTTAAGGAACCCCTGTTCTGCAGTCCTGCTGGTTAATAAGAAAGTCTTGAGTTACAAAGAGCAGGATTTAAATATAGCATTGGTGCATCTTGTTTCTAACCTTTTTATAAATGGCTTGAAAGTTCTACCTACAGAATCCTGCAAGGGTCTCACTTACCTTAAGCTGACTCAGTTCTACCAATCACTTGATGTGATATGCTTGCCCTTTACCCTGTGCTGAAAGATCTGGTCAAGTTCTTCATTTTATCTGAAATTATAACTCCCCATCCCCACCCCAGATACAATTTTAGGAAAGAGATGCATTGCAAAACAAAAATTTCTCTTAGCCTTTACACATTGACAGCTTTCAGCTTAGACAATAAGACAATGATCTTTGCCCTTTTCCCGCAAGACAAAATCCAGGAGGATAACCAACACTCCACACACTGTTATTGATTTGATCAGGAGGAGCATCCGTTCCATCAATTCATTCAATATTATTGAACCTACTGTGAGCTGAGAGCATGCCAGGGCCTTGATAATGACATAGTTTCTGCCTTTAAGGATCCCAAGCCTGGCAAAAAGATGCTACAGAAACAAACTATGTTTCCAAATATATACATCATAATAGTAGTAAAACCATCCGAAGTTTTACTACTTTGGAACAGGAATTCCTCCCCAGGAATTTCCTGGGAAGTCAATACCTCAGAAGTGATTCATGAGCAGGGTCTTTAAAAAAAAATGATGAGGAGCTTCCAGGGGAAGGGTCTTTTGGACAAGGTAAAAAGCCCAAGCCAAGTGGATGGCCAGCGGGGGAAACAACGTGCCATGGAGATTACAACCTCGGGAGACCTCCTGCCTGTAGCAGACGGAAGAAGCCACTGCGTATCAGGTAGAGGGAGGGTAGTTAGATTCGTGTTTGGAGAAAGAACTAATGGCCAGGTGGAGGCTGACATGGAGATGAGAAGCAGAGACCACAGGGCCACTAAGAAGATGATGGCCATGGAAATTTAGGAGAGGGAGGGGTTTTCACGGTGTTCAGGCAGCAGAACCAAGAGCAGAACGTAGTCAGGTGTTGAACTGGAGGGCAGGGGAATGCGTGGGGCATTATCCATGGGACTCACACAGGTGGAGCAGGACGGCTCAGGAAGCCGACTGCAGGAAGCAGCAATGACACCTGAGACGTATTTAAGTTGGATCTGCCCAGAAGGGGTCAGGTGGACGGAGTCAGCAGGCAGTGGGGTAGACAGGTCGCAGCCCAGGCAGAGGCCAAGGATGCTCCAACGTAACTGTCCCAGGGGCTGTGTATGGAAGCAGTGTTGGTAGCTGAAGTGGCCTGAGAGGACACTAGCAGGGAGGGCACGTGGACACTGAAGAGCTTGTTTCCGTCAGCAGATGTGGCCTTGGGCATTATTTTCCCATTATATGGAGAGATGACTCTCTCCAGACTCCAGGCTTTCCTGAGATGCCCAGCAGGGTAATTCCTA
Organism: Callospermophilus lateralis; assembly: GCF_048772815.1. Taxonomy (NCBI): domain Eukaryota; kingdom Metazoa; phylum Chordata; class Mammalia; order Rodentia; family Sciuridae; genus Callospermophilus; species Callospermophilus lateralis. The sequence goes on from NC_135317.1 coordinate 101,929,008, forward strand.
AAATGTCGGAGGTGGTCGTGGGTTAATGGCACACAGGGAGCGCAGATGCATTTAACGAAGTGAGTGAATCTCCAGGAATTCCCCCCACCTCAAGACTCTGCTGTGTGAGAAATGAATACCGAGTTCAACTGTAGGACCTGCCAGACCTCTCCAGAATTCAGACCCAAATCTTTGCCACACCTTAGAAAAGGTGGGAGAGCCCCACCTTCACTAAAACAAGGAGGATCCCCAGCTCAGACTAATTCCAGGCCCTTGCAGAATTGTTCCTCAGGTCTAAATCGCCCAGATCAGGATCTTGTATAACTTGTATGGAAGAATTTTAAAAATATAATAGAACTGAATTTGGAGCTAGACAGATGTGGGTTCAATTCCTGACTTGACCACTTAGTAGCTGTCCTTGAACAAAATCTTTGAATCTCTCAGCTTCGTTTCCCTTGTATTTTAAAGTGGAGATAATTATTACTCACCAGGGCAATGGTTAGAATCAGAATCCAATTGAAAAAGAAAGTACATTTAATGTGCCACATAAATTGTAAGCCTCTATAAAGACGTAAGGGCTTTTATGATCATTACTAATCTCACCTCCTGACTCGACCCTAATCAGATGGGCTGTGTGGGTATAGGATCTGAGTGGCATCACAGGCCCAGAATTGGAGCTTTTTAACAGCAGGAGGTATTTCAAGGCAGTATTGATAAAAGTCCCCCTGTCTTACCACTGGTGTGCATCTATTCTGGCCTTGACCTTTTCTACTTGTTAGCCAAAGTGGTCAGAATCCAAAGCAGCCAAAGTTCCCGTGATACATATATATGCAGATCAGTCACTGCACAGGTCGCATGGGGCTGGAAGCAGCCAGGATTTCACCAGCCTGGTCAGAAACCCACCCCACTTGCAGCTGAGTCCCCCGGAGGGGACACTTTAATCTTCACCACGGTGCTGGTTAAGCCCGCAGTGCGGTGGCCCTGAGGCTGAGCACCACTTGATGGCTTAGATGGGTATGTGTTTTTCCAGGGAAACCTGACATAGTGCCACACAGCGCATCTCCAGTTGACACCAGCATCCAAACTGTCAAGTGCACAGAGTTCTAGTAATAGCAGCTGTTGAGGAAGAACAGGAAGTCACCCCAGGTTCAGAGACTTCAAATGAAAAGACACTTTAGAGATGAGCCAACCCACCCCGCTCACTTCTTAGAGGAGAACTAAGGTTCAGGGAGGGAAGAGAGTGCCCAGGTCGCCCAGCTGGTTCACGGAGGAACCAGAATCCAACTCTGCTCTTCTGTTCAGGAACACCCTATGGTATCTAGAGTCTCTGTCACCTGGAACTTCCATACTCAAGGACACATGTGGACGTTCAAATGGTGGCAGAGAGGTGAAATGGAAAGATCACACCTGAAGGCTGAGCCTCCCCCAGTGGCCTCTGGGACAAATCAGGAGCGAGCCTGAGAGACATGGGTAGATCCCCTCCTGGGACACTCCTGTGCCATCGCCCAGCCCTTCTGCCTCCTCAGCCTCAACCCTTAAACATTCCCAGGAGTCCCAAAGTCCCCTCCAGTAGGCGGGCCACACTGAGCACCTGGATTAGCTAAAACCCTTTCAGTGTTTTGCCAAACTTGCCGTGAGGACTGTTTGGCCTCAGAGATGAGAGTGTGGTGGAGACTAGTGCTCAAGTCAGCCTTCCATATCAACGTCAGTGTGTAACTTGCAGCAAGGCTCGAGGTGAACAATGGAGCTCCTGAGACTTGTCACAGGTGCAATAAGAGCGGTAAGAACAATGGCAGGATAGACCTTTTCCCTCTCCAAGCAGCCAGAGGAAAATCCACAACGGGTTCTTTGAAGGGTAGTCCCCAGGGCTATCGGCGAGCGTGGGTGCCCCGCATTCCCCCACATTGATCTGAACCTCCAAACAGAGCTTCAGTTAGTTGGCGACTGTGAGAGGAGAGCTAAGCTCTTAAATGAACTGCTCACTTTTCCAGGGGCAGCACCCAAGGGACCATAGCAGTGGCCAGACACAGTCCCTTACCCTGAGAAGAGACTTACTCCCATGGCTGTGAACAAGCTGCCTCATGGAGTTTGTGTCTAAGAAATGAAGTAAAACCTCACCATGGCTGCATCTCTTGGCCAGAACTGAAGAGGAGGCTGTGCCTGTAAGCCACAGCAGACTTTCCTGGCCGTCTCTCACCACCCCACCTAGGATGTTTTTCAGTTGAGGTTTTGCTCTCCTTGAACACAACCCCCATCTCAAGATGAATAGCTTGAAGGAAAGCCCTATCAGCACCTTCTTTTAGTTTTCTGGGGAAATCATAAAAGAAAATTGGCAGAAGAAAGGAAAGAGTGTGTGATAATAGCAGTAGGAGAGTGGCACGGTATAGAACATTATTTAATCTTTGGATTGTCCTGAGAGGGAGAAGATTTAGAGATGGGCCCAGAGGCTGAGGCTGGGACCGTGGCAGTCCCATTAGCTTTAGTACCATGGGAGCAGCAGGGCACTGCGGGCAAGCGGTGTCTCAGCCTCAGCGGCATGTGACAGTGGCCACTGTAAAGAAGAAGAAAGTGCCGCCCTCTGAGTCTAGAGCCTTCGCATAACCTCCCCCACCCAGGTAGATCTGAGCCCGCACCTTCTGCTTATGGTTCCCAACCCTAGATTCTTGTGCTACTTCCCCAGCAGGACAAAGTGCAGCCTTTCAGAAGCCCCTCTTCATGTGGTCATCAAACACCCAAAACCCTGGCCACAGCCTGCAAGCTCCAAAGAGTCACTCCAACACCACTGATCTGAAACCTCTTAGGAACTAACACTGGCCAAAGTGACCTTCTCAGCCACCAGGACCCTGGAGTAAACAGAGGTCCCTCCAGTCTTTCAGTGTCAATGTGAGGTTATCATTCGCCATTTATCCAATGGTGGTGCTAAGAATTTGAGGCATGCAAAGATAATAGCCCTTGCTGCCCCCACCTGCAGGGTGCCTAGCAGCATGTCACAGCATGTGTCCGTGTTCAGCATTGTGCTAGGGAGAAACTTCATAGCCAACAGGGAACAAGCCACTCTAAAGGCCAACCCTGCAGGCTTACCCCATCTATGAGTCCTCTTTTGTGAACGACTTTGACTTTCATCCCCTTCCCGCCTCCCCCTCCACCTTCTGCTGCTGACCTGAAGCATTCCCTCCTGCCCCAAGCCCACAGTCTGCCAGCAGCAGTCGCCAGCCCAGACATCACTCGCCTAGATCAAAGCCTCCGGGTTCATGACATGGGCGACCCCCACCATCCCCCAGGGAAACCTCCACTGGGAGAGGGGAGCAGCTTTGCCCCCCACCACACAGACATGGGCTGCTCAGAGCTCTCCAAGTTTTCAGATTAAAAACTCAGACGCTGCCCTCTGGGATGCTGGCACCAAACTTGCCTGGGGCAGGAAGAAAGCAGGGTTCTTCCCGGTGCCTCAGGACGCTCGTGGGTTCCCGAGGACTCTGCTCTTCCCGGCTCTGCCCGAGTTCCTAACCTCTCTGGGGGGAGAGCTGGGCTTCTGCGGTGCCGTGGCTGCCTGGCACCATCTTGCAGGCTGGCTGCGGAAAGGGTACCTCCCTGCCAGACAAAGGCACCGCGTGCCCCACACCAGCCCGATGCCTGGCACAGTGGCAGAGACAGTCACAGGGTGTGCACCACAGGGAAGGCCAGATGCTCCTGACCGACATTTTCCAAGGAGTTAGATTTTAGTAGTTTGAAAAAATATTATTCCTTCAAGGTGGACGTGAGAGTGAAGGGAAAAAATATCTAAACCACTGGCCATGTAGGGAATGGACAAACACACCCAAGAGTCCCTTAACACGTTTGATGCTTCTCAAATGATGGATAATGAAGGTTATGCCATTCTTTTCCATGTGCCATCTTTTAGTTTTTAAGAAATGTTGTGTTAGCTCCCGTATTTTTCCACTGAGATGAGAGTACTATTACATATAGTCAGCCATTCCCAAGTGAACAGCTCTGTGGCATTGGGGACATTCACCACCACCTTCAGCTCATTCCAAAACATTTTCATTACCCCCCACAATGAAATCCATTAAGCAGTTTCTCCCCTTTACTTCCTGTTCCCAGCCCCTGGCAACCCACCTGCACTCTGCCTGGGGGGTACCTAGGGCAGGTATTTCACATCTGTGACTCAGACAGCATGTGACCTTCCGTGACTGGCTTTTCTCACTTGACATGATGTTTCCAAGGCTCATCCGCGTTGAGCCTTGATTGGCATGTGTTGCTACTTGATTGTTTTATGGCTGATTAGTGACCCATGGCATGTAGAGGCCACGGTTTGTCTATCCATTCACTTGTGGCTGGACATTGGAGAGACTCCCACCTTTGGGCTGCTGTGATCGTGTGAGCATGAGATGAGTTCAAAGACTTATTTTCCATTGGTCTGAACGTGTAGCCAGGGGTGGATTGCCGAATCCTATGATAAGGAGGACTTGCCCAACTGCTCTCCCTTCCCCTACCTTCTTATCAAGAAACTTAAAGATTCATCTTCCTTTCTTGAAAATAATGTGCATATTACATGGCTTACATTCCCAGGCCAGGTCTCTTCTTTGATGCTTTTGATCCTGGGCTTTAATAAGAGATTTCAAATCTAGTGTCCTCAAGATTCATGGTTGCTTAGATGCTTGAGATTAAAAAAAATATATGTATTTGGGGTGCATTCAAGCTCCTCCTGGGTGTAACGGAGCAGGAAGCAGCAGCATTTGTGGAGCCTGGGTGGGTGCTGGGCATAGCATGAGCCCTGCCTACCTCCCCTCATTGAACCCTGATTTCGGCTCAACCAGAGGTACTGCTGCTATCCCGCTTTTACAGATGAGGAAATGGGGTTTCCCCAGGGTGAGGGGCTGTCCCCAGCTCCTACTCAGGAACTCACCTGCAGAAAAGCTCGGGAAGCTGCTCTAGTGTCAGAAGCTTGCAGTCTGTTTCGGCAGGTAGATTACAACACAATTCAACTGCAAATGCGGAGGTGGCACCACAGCGGGGCCCAGGGGACCCAGAAGAAAAGCACTAAGCCCACCTTTGGGCAATTCATTTCCCAGCCTGTGGGCTCCCTGGTAAAGTCCGAGCCTCTCCCTGCCCTACCTTTTGGGACACCCCTCCACCACAACACGGCCAGGGCACAGTGTCCAGCACAGAGTGGCCGCTCGTCCCATGTGGGTTAGTAAACACGTGCTGTGTACGCATAGAGCCTCCAGCCCTGTCTGGCTGTTATTGGACCCAACCCCTGGGGCCTGTCTTTTAGCTCAGCATCTTTCTCAAACAGACATGGATCAGCAAAGAAGGAAGGAACAGAAGGGATGGGAGGGGACAGGAGGTCTTTCCTGTGGCCTGGAGAGGAGAGTCTAGAGTGGTACGAGATCCTAAAGAAGAAAGTAACTGGGCTCCTCCTTCCATTTCCCCATTTCGTCTCTAGGTCTTATTATCGTGTCACTCAGCCAACAGGCACCTGGCACAGGAGCTCCCTGGGAAGGTCGAGACTCTGCCCAAACGCGAATTCCCACCGCTCTTTCCTGGGTCAGAGCTCTGTCGTGCCTATCACTCACCCGGGATCAGTCATCTTCTGCTCTTCTTGGCGAAGGGAGAATGGCAGAAACCCTCAGGAGGCCTGGTGCCTTGTTTAGACGTGGGAACTGCCCTGACATGACTCCGGCTGCATTTTTTAACGCACTTAAACACCTCTGTGAGTGCCGACACTGTGCTAGAGGCTGTGGGGAACTTTCAAAACAAAAAGCAGGCACAGATTCACCCCCAGGGACCTACCACCCAGGAGCCTGCAAGCACCCAGCTGCACCTCCCGCCCTTGTGTCTTAGAGCCGTGAGAAACTGCTTCTTCCTGGGCTCTCTGCTCACTGGTGCCGCCGTCTCCTTGCCCACTGACCGGGCTCAAGACCATGCCATCTTGGAATTCCTGGCGCCTGTCCCATCCCTGCTGAGCTGGGTCCCCAGGTGTCTAGCCACTTTACTGGATCCACACGCTGCCACTTGGGCTGCAGCCCCAACTGTGAGGGCTTCCTGTTCTGCCCAGGCCCCAGTCCTGCGCCCCTTGCCCTGCTGTAGCCTCCCCTGCTCTCCCACCCCAGGCCTGGCCCCGCAGAGCCTCCAGAGGTGTGTGTAGGCACACAAGCTCGGGTGCCAGTGGAGGTAACACAGCCCACACACCCTTAGCTCCAGTTATTTCCCATCCCTAAGCCATAGCCAGTCAGTTGGTTAGCCAGTCAACAAGCAGGTACAAGCATCCAGCCAGTCCCAAACTAGACCCCGGGGATCACTAGAGAGAAGAGCTCTCCTGGCTATGTCGAGCAGGAAAGCAAACACCAACAGCATGTACGCCCAGGAAACAATAAGCTCGAGCGTCCTCAGGGAGGGCAGGAGGTAGAGGAGGAGGAGATTTTCAATTAGGATGGTCTCTGTGGAACCAGGGATTCCAGAAAAAGCCCCCAAGCCACCAAGTCTTCCCTCTCCTCACGTCCCTTTGGTGGGAGCTACACAGGCCGAGTTTGCTTGAGCTTGACACTCCTGCTGGCTCTGAGACAAGGAGGCATAAAAGGTGTCTGCTGGGTATGCATGGGCCTTGTCACTGTGGTCCCTTCTGGTTGCTCAAGCCCCTCCCCGGGGACCACAGCAGGTGTCTCAAGCTCAAATGCTGCCAGGGGCCTGAAGGACGAGGCGTCCGTTGGACATTTATTCCAGGCCAGGTGCTGTTTTAACCAGGTTACTCAAGTCGTCCGCTTCCCACAACCATCCCAGGATGGAGGGGCAATTCCTGTCTTCTGTTTAGAGTTGAGGAAACTAAGGCGGAGAGTGGGGGGACATTTACGTGTGCCGCTAGCTAGGAAGGGGTGGGGCCAGGCTTCAGCCAGGCTCCAGTCAAAATGGGGGACGTAGGTGGTGACGAGCCTGGGGAGGGCGCGCTGGGCCGGCTGTGGGGCCATGGATCAGCAGAAGCCGTTCACTGCTCTCGTGGACCTCGTGGGCCTGTTTGCAATCTCTGATCCACCGGCTGATCCAGGTTGGCCCTTCTGAGGGAAAAAATATCGTGCAGTTTCAAAAACCCGGGCTAAATGTTGACAATGGCGTTAAACAAGTAGGCGAACAGAGTGTGTGTGTGACAGAGAGAGGAGAGGGGGAGAGGGAGCCCTTCGAATCAAGTAGGACTGGCTGTGGTTACCCAGAGCCTGGTGACGGATTTGGAATCAGGATTATGGCCAAATTTAAGAATATACAGAGATTGAGTATGGTGGGGATGGGGGAGGGAGGAGGAAGAAGACCCACTCTCTACCGGGTTTCTTAGCACAGGGATCTGCCTTCTTGGTCAAAGGTGGAAGACCTCTTCTGAAGGTCCTTAGGCCTGGGCCATCATCAGCCACCCCTACCCCCACCCTGTCTGGGGACATTCAAGTCCTAACAGCTTACGAGGTGTGGAGAGAGTTCCCAGTGGTCGTCCTCCTCCGTGGGCCACAGCCTTCAGGAATCCCTGCCGTGTGCAGCTGCCCCCTGGAATGCCCTGGAGCTGAGGGAAGGTCCCCACCGGGGAGGTGGGAACCCTGCAGATCGGGCCGGAGCTGGGCCACCCGGACCACAGACTCTTCCTCAGAGCCAGCTGTGCTTTCTCGAGCAGCCTGGAATCCCCTTCTTCCCCAGCCTTGCTGCCTGTAAACACCCTAGCACCCGTGGGTTCTCACAAGTCTCACCCTCCTTAAAGCCTTCACCAGACTCCTCAGTGGGATCAACGGCTTCCATAACCGTTGACTTCCGTTTCCCTGGGGCCACTTCACGAGTCCATTTCCCAACAAAGCAGCAGCTTCCTGGAGTTGACAGTCTCTGTATGAGGTCAGAAATCCTCCGAGACTTCTCACCAGGCAGCACTATCTGGAGAGGCTTAGGAGGGGGAAGTCCTCCGTGCACACAGGAGGTGCTTGACCAGCGTACGCGGAGTTGGACTCTCTGCTGCCCTACAGTGACAGCGAGGGCAGCTGTTGGCCTCTGCGGTGTCCATGGGGTCAGCAACCCTGGCCCAGCAAAGGGAGAAAGGAGGCAGCAAAGAGAGCTCCCCTTCGGGGGACAAAGCGGGCAGCACCTGTGGCAGTAATAACAGTAGGACACACACTTCTGCTCGGTTGGCCTGGCAGCCGGAAATCACCAAATGAAATGCCACCATTCAAGAACACTGGTGCTGTAGTCAGCTAGTTCGCTGCTTTGACTAAAAGACCCTTCCAGAACCCGTTCACTGCCACCTCTCATTGTCTCACAAATGAGCTTTGGGGGAACACCTCACATCCAAACCATAACACTGGGAATCCCAGGAGCATATCAACCCAGGCTTTCCAACAACAAGGGGGCAATCTCACTTCCAAGTGATGTCATCTTAATACTCAATATGGCAGCCCACAATAAGACCAAGGTCCACTAAGGCCAATGGTCTTTGTCCACGGAGTGTGCCTACCCTGGAACGCCCCAGCATATCTGGCGTCCCTGCATGTTGCCTCGCTGAAAGAATTCTCCAAACCTAGAATACTGAAATTCCAATTGGCAGTTGTTTTTTTTTTTCCGAATATCTTCTTTTATCTGATGACAATGTCGGGTGTGAAACTAGAGACCAGTGTGGCATTGTGGAAGCAGCGCTAGGTGGACAGGGAGGAGGACAGCCTTGTCATCTTTTATTAGCTGTGTGTGAGACCTCGGACAAGTCATTTAATTTCAGTGGGCCTCAGAGTACTTTCATCTATAAAAATGTTCTTTCATTAATTTAGCAGAAATTTCCCAAGGACCCAAAATATGTCCCAGAAGTTGGGGGAGTGGTGATGGAAATAGATACCGTCTATTGTGCCGAAACAAAGATGATTAAATAATAAACCATTACCCTAATGCTGGTTGGACATGGTTACGGTAAAGTACAGTGCAGGTCAAAGGGCAGGGCCCTGACCTTTAACAAGGTCAAAGGTTTCCCAAGGTCTCTGCTGAGACTTTGAGGATGAACACAGGCCAGGGGGCTCAGTGGTGGTGATTGGGAAACAGTTGTGGGTTCCACATGGAGAAGCTCGTGGGAAACCCCAAAGCAAGAGAAGAGTCACAGATCTCACGGAGTGGGACAGCCCTTGACCAATGTTCCTGTCCCCTTTGTGTTGCTCTCCAGGACCTGGAGCAGTAAAGAGAGCGTCACGCTGGGAAATGGGACGGCTGCAGCCATCTGCTGTGGCCACCAGCCAGCTTTACAATGCTGAGCAATTTTTTGCTCTTTACAAGAAATCCCTCCCCTTTCACATTTCAGAGGCTGGAAAGAAGAAACCTTCGCAGGAGTGAAACATTCAGATGAGTGTTAATGTTGGTAGACTTTTCCTAATCATAAATAAAACCAAGGCCCGTTTGGGTGTCAGTTCACAGACTGGAGAAGTGATCTCATCAGTGGCTTTATCTCCTGCCCGCCCCCCGCCCCCATTCCCCAGGGATCTGGAGATAAATAGCAGTTTCTTTCTGATTGGTTTGGTGATATTTCATTTCAGGTCATAATCAGATTTTGTCAAAGGGAGAAAGTGTGCTATTAATAAAAGGGTTTTTTGTTGCAGTATCTGTGATTACTCTACCCAACTGGGTAGGGCAGACTGCCAGAAGGCCTAGGGGTGGGGGCTTCATCCTGCATAATCCTCACTGCTGGCACGGAGTCCTTTTAGTTAGGAGTGAGCTCAGGTAAGAGGACGTGGAGACTGAAACATGGATACCAGTAGGTCCCCTCTGCTCACCACTTCGGAGGCCTTCCTGGGGTCCATTGCAACAAACCCATGCGAGGCTTTCAGAGCCCTGGTTAAATCCCACCAAACTAGCTTGCACGGCCCCCTTCCCACTCTTTCTCAGACGATGTCTTCACTGCCATCCCAGTCTCAGACCCTGTGCACTCACCCGGTACCCCCGCCCCCACAGCATGCCATTCCTCCATGTGAGAACACGCAGCCCCACAGCAGCCACCTCCCGCATCCCTCCCGCAAAAAACCTAAGCCAACATCCATCTCTCTCCTTCCTACGAGTGCGTGCATCTGGCACTTGCTGATATTTAGTTTAGCATTTAATTGGCATCATTTTTTTAAATTAAATTTTTCAGAGAATTTTCAGATTACAGAGAACTTGCATGAGTATCATATTTGACTTACACAGTGACGCTGGGTGAGTGAACTTGTGACTGGTACCCGAGGCCAGAGGCCTGCCTCCAGGGGTCTCCACGAACCAGATTGGGCCCCCTGCCCCAAGCGGAAAACAACATGGTGAAAAGCAGGGAAAACTTTAATCAGTATGGCCAGGTTGAGAAGGCAGAGTGAGACCCAGCACCTCAGCCTAACTTCAGGTGCTGACAGAGCTTTAGGTCCAAATAGGGGAAGGATCGGCAGTGGGGCTGAGCGCTCTGTATGACTGGGTTGCCTTGGTCAAGTGTGGTCTGGCTGATCACTCTCCAGTTCTGGTTCTGCAATGCCGGGTTTCTGTTCTCTCGACTAAAAGGCTCAGGGGTCACTCTAGTTAAACTGGGCTAACTGGGCTGCACGAAACAACCACACAAGAAACCCAAATACCTTTTTCTTTGGGGTAGCTGTGACGGCTCCTCTGACCTTAAGGGTCCACAGAAAGAGAGAGTGAGAGCATGCGCTGACCCTTTTTATTGAGGAGAAGCTATTCAAATGAGGCAAGGGGTCAGGTTTCAGGGGGCTGAGTCTCTTCATGATGTCCACTGTCAGCAGGTTGACTGACACCTGGGTAGGTCACACCCAAGGGCACAGTAAGAGAAGGGGACACACACAAGGCACTTCCACGGAAGATTCTATCCTAAACAGGGCAAGGGGTAATATTACAAAGGAACAGGTGAGCGTAGCTTCACCCACGGGGCTGTAGCAAGACACACCCATTTCTGTGACTGAGCTCCTCAGCACCCAGCTGGGGAGTGTAACTCAGTCACCAGTAAGGTTGGCCTCCCACACTGCAACAAAGCGCCGGAGAAGTCCCTATCACTTGAGGGGACAATTGCCACTTCTTGCTCAGGATGTTTATCCGTGGGCCTGGATCCTGGAAGGGGCAATTCCGCTCTGGGAGGTGATTGTTCCCGCTCTTTCTGGGAGGTGTAGGAATGAGGGGAGCCTTTTAAGCACCACCCCAGGGCTCTGAAACCAGATGCTGCAAACCTGGCCTTAATCTTCAACGGGGATGATAGTTTGGGTAAATCTGGGGCAAACAAAACCACATATTACTCATTTTTTAAATGAACATTCCTTAAATGATCAAGGTGCCTAGGTGCAGAGCTTAGCAGGGACTGACTGGAAGCTTAAGGAGACAGATACAAAATGAAGGCAGAGGGTCCCCTGCTCCATCCCACTTTCACTCACGCAGAGGGCACCTGCAGGTCTAGATAGAGTCGCCCGATGGCCTCTCTAAGTCCCTGCTCCAAAGTCAATGTCACTGATGTCGTCACAGCCCAAGGAGGAGGAGCCTGAGCTTCTGAGGTCCAGGACTTGGCCGCCACCTGGCCGAGCAGGCAGGACATAGAGTGTTCCGGGTCTCAGGAAGAAACTCCCTCGGGGGGAACCAGGTCATGCATTTCCTTTTGCCCCCCGCAGTACCACGTCAGTCACCTCGTAGATACTTAACTCATGCTTCTTGAAATGAAATTCATATATAACTGAGAAAATCATTCAAATGGCACCTCTCCTTGATGCAGATCATCATTATTTGTACACATCAAGCCTCTTCAAGTATAAAGTATGTCGGCAGCATCATTTTTATTAGTGACTCAGTAAGCAGCCTGAGGCAGACCCTGCATATTCTATAACAAAGCTTCCCTGACCCCAGGGACATGAGCGGCCCCACTGCCTCCTGGCGATGGATGGAATGCGCTTGTCGGAACTTGCTCAGCTGGGTGGACATGCTCCACCAGCCCTAGAAAATCTGGAGTCATTGAGCACCTGGAGGTCCCAAGTCACCCAGCACGGAGCCAGCAGGCGGGCCTCTGCTTTTCTATACCACTGGCGAAAGAGCTGCCCGGGAAGGGATGAGAGTGGCATCCCTCCACCCACTCTGGCTTGAAGGCAGGAAGACCTCCCAGGACTGGAGGAAATCTCTCAGGAATTTTAGGCAGAAACTTTGACACCAGGTGGAATTAAGGAGTGGCTTTTGTTATTGCCCCTTCTTCAGCCTAGAGTATACCAACTGTGACTGAGTATTTGCACAGCTCCTAACAGCCCAGCGTACAATCACATGCATTGCTGCTTTGGTCCAAGGACCCTGTCATTCACTTCCAGGTGCTTGTTCTTTAGGAAGTATGTGCCGGCGATAGAACATTTGGAACAGTACCAAAGGACTGAAAGAAAAGTCATTTCCCAGCACTGTCCCCAATTTCTTCCAAAGAGACAACACATGCTATCGTTTTCTTGTGTATTCTTTTAGATTTTATCCCATTTTGGAGATGAAGAAGATGAGGCCCAAAGCAGCTGAGTGACTTTCCCAAGGACACGCACTGAGCAAGTCAGACCTGCTTCTCTTACTGCATTTGTGACTCTTGAACTGTCCCTTCAGCCAAGATTTTGGCTCACATGAAAACACACAAGAGCATAAACAAAAAACAAACAAACAACAAAAAATAAAACCAGGAAAAGTGAAAGCCAGAACAGGAGGCCTGGGGCCCACAGGCTGTCCGTCAAGGAGCCTGGCTGCCCAGCTCTGTGGGGAAATGCAAGGTCATCTGCCCCCTTCACTGGCTGCTCCAAGCCAAACCCAAGCCAGGACCCTTTCCTGCTTTCTAACTAGCGGGGCCGCAGGCCAACTTTCAGGTTGTTCTGCTCTATCAAAGAGTCTCCGCCAACACCCATTCCTTCAGGACCTAGACACCTTGATGGCTGGTCTGATAAACAGCGTGTTCGGGGCTGCTAGAGGGAGATAAAGTGTACAGGCTGGTGCCTGGCCCTGAGACCACAGCACAGAGAGCCCCGAGACAAGGGCTGAGTTCCCTAATCTCTCCCACCACCTTACCATCTCCTAGGAGCCTCAAGAGCATTCCAGAAAGCCTTGATGTCTCCAGGCACAGACAGAGCAGAGGCAGGGTAGAGGGTAAGGAGGAAGGAGGTGAGGCCAGGGGCTGTGTGTGTGCGCACGGTGTGGTATTGATGGGGCCTCCCCTGAGATCCCCCGCCTCAACAATTCCTCTCATCCATACTCCCAAATCATGCATTTGCAATAGAGTAGTCTCCCCTCACCTGAGGGGGATACATCCTAAGACCGCCAGTGGTCTTCCCCTATAAATACACACCTAGGATGAACTTTAATTTATAAATTAGGCACAGTAAGTGATTAACAACAACAGCTAATAATAAAATGGAATCATGATAACAATACACCTTACAACAATCTAAAAGAATTTATTTTTAAAATATAGTATAGGGCCAGGAATATAGCTCAGAGATAGAGTACTTGCCTAGTATGTCTAAAGACCTGGGTTCAATCTCAGTACCGTGAAAAAGACCCTATCATTCACTTCCAGTCGTTTGTGTTCTATATTCCAGTATTAGAACTGCCAGCATTGCCACTCTTGCAATGAGGGACTATTATTAAGTGAAATAAGTGTTATTTGAACACAAACACTGAGATAGCCTGACAGTCAGTCTAATAACCCAGATGGCTGCTAAGCACCCACTAGGCAGGTAGCATATACAGTATGGATACGCTGCACAAAGGGATGATTCATGTCCCAGACTGAACAGAAAGGACCAGTATAAGATGTCATCACACTACTCAGAATGGTACACAATTTAAAACTTGTTAAGTGTTTATTTCTGGAATATTCCATTTAATATTTTTAGCAGTGGGTAACTAGGACTGCAGAAAGTGAGACCTTGGGTAAGGGGGAACTACTGTACTTTCAGTTTCCTTTGGGAAGGGCATTTCTGAGATGGAGAGGCAGATATTTGGTTACAGGGCGGGGCGGAGCCAGAGAGGTTTAGAAGCAACAGTATGTTTACAGTGCAGCTGCACTTAATGAGCTGGTGTGTGTGTGTGTGTGGGGGGGGGTCATCCGTAGCAAAGAAATTAAATGCTGAAGCAAAAGGAGAAGGGGGAGGAGGAGAACGCCTGCCTGGCCCTGAACGGTGTTCAGTGAATTCTTTAGCTCTCTCATATATGTCCTCTGCATTCATCAGCTATTAACTATCAAGACTCTAAGAGGAAGGAGCCTCCAGGCAGCGTTTGGAATGCAGATTTACACCCCTGCAGAAAGGAAGTGGAGGCTGGTCCTCAGGCTGGGAATCTCCTGCACAGTCACCCTCTGGGGTGGAGGCTGGGACCTGAAGCCTGGTGACTTCAAAATATACCACACTGTCCATTCCACCAGGATGAGTTGTTATTGAAATGAGACCATTTCTGCTCACTCACTGTGTGATTTGGCCTTTACATTTTAAGCTTAATAGTGCAATAAGGTAGCGTTTGGCTTTTAATCGCCCTGGACTTTTGTTAACATTAAACGAAAGGAGGAAATGGAAAGGAAAGTAGAATTCTGTCCTGCTTTTGAGTTGCATAATTGTATATTTTTGCCGCCCCATTAGTTTTCAACTACTCCAGCCTATAAACCTCTCTCGCATCACCACGGAGGAAAAGAAGTCAGCCGTTCTGTTACTGCTGCAAAGTTTGCAGAACTCTAAATTCCCTTCTCTGGCATGAAGGAGAATTGTGCAACTTTTAATTGAGGGTCTATTTTTTAATCACCACCTGTGTGGGAGGCCAGGAATGACACAAGTGTTTGGTTGTCCTCTTGCTGTTACACTCCTTCCCTCCAAGAGGATGTGACGTTTGGAGACAAGCATCAGTGTTTGGAGTGGGCCAGGAACAGAACTCTCCCTTTATTTGTAGAGCAGAAAAGGCACTACCCCACCCCAACCGCTGCTAACTCACAGATGACCTCAGAGGCTCCTGGTTCCAAAAATAAAACCTCACCTAGTCGCTTTCCACACCCATAAAAACCAGCTCCAAAATCTTTTTCCGAATGAGAGCTGGGCCTTTCACCGTAACCATGACTACAGGTTTTATGAGCACTAACACCCGGATGTGGTCAGATGGGAGATAGACAGAGGGTGAGTTGTAGCAGAGTGTACACTCGAATCCTCCACATTGGAAATAGAGCTCCTGATGACTGTGATTCATAAAAGACCAGGGAACTGGAGGGGAGGGAGAGGAGGGCCTGGGAGTACAGCAGCAGGAAGAGCTCAGTGTTCTAATTTTAGCTTTAATTCAGCTTTTTAATACAGTCCTCTGAAATACTACTACCTTCCATTTAGATTGCGGTTCCTCTTCTCAGTGTTCTTTCACGTGTCTTGGCTGTTCTTGGCAACCGCATTGAGAGATATCCAGGATGGGTAATGAACTCATTTCTCTGACAAGGAAAGGGCACAGAAAGCTTAATTTTGTCCAAGGTCAAAGGCATGGAGGACAACTGAACTGAACTAGAACTAGGTCCTGTGACTCCTAGCCTCAGAGTCTCTCCACCTCCCTCTCTGCAGCATTTGGTATCGAGCCCGGGGATTTCTACATGTGTACGAGATCCTCTGGCAGACATCGCTCATCTTGACCGTTTGTCTCTTTAACCAGAGACCAGGGTCAGTCAATCGGGCTGCAAGTTTCAGCTGCTAGCAAAACCTTGCCTTTCGTCCTGATACGTTTCAAGCTGCTGCCTGGCCCTCCTCTTCCCAGAGGGTAATACAGTCCCTACTCCTGGGGGATTTTATGATGGGGGGCTCCCAGGGTGAAATGCCTCCAGGGACCAGATGGGTGAACAGGAGTGGGCAGAGTAGGCAGGGGGCAGGGATCCGAGAGAACACAGGCCCTTTTAAATCTTCAGCAGACTATGGCTATGTGGGAAGTTAGTGAGCCCAAATATTAGGACTAGCTAAATACGGAGCATTTTACATGAAATCAGAGGAGGCAGAAAAATCACAAAAAAATGCAAGTGTCTGTGTATTGCATAGAGTTGTGACTGCTGGTGAGCGCCATGTCGGAGGACTTTCATGCCTCTGGGGCTCCGTCCCTCGTGGCCAGACATGATGAAGTGTTATAACTCTCTTCAGGGTGTTTGGTCCCTTTAAATGTGAGCTCCTTGAGGTCACTTTAGACATCTCCATCAGGGGTGAATCCTTATGGTGTGGTGCATGCGGCAGCTCTCAGATGCTGGCGGTTGAATGATTGGGTGAACAGCCCATCATCCTAAAAAAGAAAGCTCAGAGACTTGAGTCCTGGGCTGCCTGTGGTTTAGCAGCATCTTTGGACCAAGATAGGACAGGATCAAACCTCATTCTGCCCTTTAGTAGCTCCAAGGCCTTGGGCAAATATCTTAATCTCGGCCTCAGTTTCCTCATCCATATGATGGGGATACCCAGGGCTACTTTGAGTTGCTGGATGAGGCCTTGTCTGTAACCCCTCAGTCACACACATTGGTGAGAACTCAACCCACGGTGGCCTTTGAATCCGCAGATCATCCTGCTCCAGTGCAGGCGGTGACACCTTTGCCAACCCCCTGTTGGGAGGCTGTGGCCTTCTGAAGCAGCTGAGTCAAAAGAGGCTGGTCAGAGGAAAACAAGCCAGCATTCGGCTGAAATGAGGGGGAAAGCTGATAGTGATGGGCACAGCAGGCTCCCTAAGAAATCAGATCCCGCAGGTCAGGAGGGCTGAGAGGCTGAGAGAGGGAGCAGCAGCCGGGGATGAATGGAACCAGTCAGCGAGGAAGCCAGGAGAGCCCCGGGTGTCTGCCGGATCCCCGGGGAGTCTGTCCCTCACCCTCTAAACCAGTTCAAGCAGAAACTGATCAGACTCAGCGAGGATGAAATAATTTGTTAATCAAAGGATGTTTCCACCTTCCACATGATACGAACCATCTAAGAGCATACGTGGTGCTTTAGTGTGTCCCAGGCAATTGTGCGGCGCCCGCTGCGTGACGCATCTCACACCACACGCCTCACACACTCTGTCCCACTTATCCCACCAGAAATGCAGTCATTCCTTCACTCATCCACCCCATGAGGGCTGCCGCCCACATCGGCCAAGCACTGCTCCAGAGTCCAAGGGCAAAGAGAGGCAGTCCGGGGTCTGAGCCAGATCTAAACAGAAGCTGAACTCCAGGGTGCTGGGGTGGCCCAGGCCCCGCATTGTGATTGTGGCAGAGGCAAATTCTTGGCTACAACAAGTTTTCTGATTTATGAGAAGAAAAATTAGGAAATGTCCTGAATGATCTCAGGGGGGCGGGTATGAGGACGCTGTTGACTTTTGGCAAGTTGGGGAGGTGCTGGGTCCCAGGCAGCGCAGCCAGATGTTCAGGCCGCCGGAGACACGGACCAGTCCCAAGAGGGAGCTGAAAAGGACTACTGATTTTGGACGCAATGTGATGAAGGAAGGAGACAGGAAAGGGAACAAAGCAATCAGCTATCCCAGGCCTTCTATTTTTCCATAATAGAAAATCCAAGAAAGTCCAATGAGAACCTTTTTAAACTCTTTTTGTTGATCTTAAATCATTCTCTAATTATTTTTCCGGTATCACCTTTGAGAAGAGGGAGTATCTTTACTCTCCCTGTATGTCCTAGCATGGCTTAATTAATACCTGATTGATTGAAAGATGGACTCATTTGAACCCGAAGTGAAATGGAGCTTTTTAATTTTCTTTTCTGCTGATTCCGAAATAGAGCATATAGTAATTAGGAAAGGATCCCTTGTTATCAGAAAGTCCCAGCCACAATGGGCTTTTTGTAACTGAGCAAAGGAAGGTAGGCGATTATTTAGGAGCGGATAAAACGTACATGCCCACTCCCTACTGCTGTTAGTGATAATGGGATTTTCTTGGTCGTTATTTCCCCCTCAAATGAGTTTTGTGGCTGGAGGGTCCAACTGGACAGTACTAAATGGATGGGTGATTGTCATCAGAGTCCAGCCAGAGCTATGGCTGATGGCCACTTTCTGGGCCCTTCACTGCTTCTCCCAGTCTCCCCCGTGCCCTGGACTGATGTGCCCTGGAGCACTGGCTTGTGTCTCCAGAACAGGGTTGGCTTCGTCCATGCTGCAGTCCCCTGCCACACTCAGGGTCCAAACAGGCAGACAGGCTCCCTGTTGTGGTGGAGGGAGACAGGCTTTAAACGTGCGCGCCATCACCAGGGCCATCAGGAGTGACAGGAATTCTGGAGTGGGAAGACAGGACGGTGTGGTGGGCGTTGCCTGGATAGGAAAGCCTCTTATTGAGGTGGCACTGGAGTGAATCTGAATGGAAACCCATTTGAGCTGAGGCCTGAATGTTTTGAAGTACTCACACAAAGATCTGAGAACAAATGGACCAGACAAGGGACAAACAAGGTCCTGAGCAGGTGGACTGTCCCCAAAGTAGGCGTGGCAAGGGCACAGTAAGTGGGAAAGGAGTGCGATACAAGGTCAAGGAAGGAAGCAGATGAAGGAGGCAGAAGACAGATGATGGGGGTGGGGGCCAGGTGATGGGGGCAGGGGACAGATGAAGGAGGCAGGGGACAGATAAGGGGGATGGGGTCAGGGGCCAGATGATGGGGGCAGGGGACAGATGATGGAGGCCGGGGACAGATGATGGGGGCCGGGGGCAGGTAAGGGGGGCAAGGGGCAGGTGATGGGGATGGGGGCCAGGTAATGGGGGCAGGGGACAGATGATGGGGGCAGGGGACAGATGATGGGGGCAGGGGACAGGTGATGGGGGCCAGGGACAGGTGAGGTGATGGGGATAGGGGCCAGGTAATGGGGGCAGGGGACAGGTGATGGGGGCAGGGGACAGATGATGGGGGCAAGGGACAGGTGATGGAGGCAGGGGACAGATGATGAAGGCAGGGGCCAGGTGATGGGGGCAGGGGACAGATGACGGGGGTCTTGTGGACATGAGGACTTTAGATTTCACACATTGAGTGATGGGGAATCACAGGGCATAAACGGGTGAGACCAACATGACCTGGTTCATGTGGGGAGAACAGACTAGAGCGCGGGAAGAGAGGGCAAGAGGCGGGCCTGGAGCTGCTGCCATCATCATGGGATGAACACAGACACAGGTTCGCAGAGTGTTTTGGAGGAAGCCTGCGAGAGCAGCCAATGGGGGAGGTGAGTGAGGCAGAGGAGAGGGCAAGGGGGCCGGCCGTCTGCTTGGTCCAAGTGTTGAAGATCCGTTAGTTTGTCAAATACTTATTAGCTCCTGTCATGGGACAGGCACAAAGCTAGACAGACCTTCAGGTCACATTGAGGAGCCAGAAGCTCTTTGGGACTGAAGTGAGGGTGAAATGCCAGTCAACGAGCCCCAGAGAATGTGGAGAGAGAGATAAGCTTTGTATTTTTCTGTAGTCTTGCAACTTTTCAAAGGAAATAAATAATTATAATACAATGAGACCAAGGTTCCAGTGGGTAATTGCCTCTTTGGAAACTCGGAAGAGAAAGAAATCAGTTCCTGAAGTGGGGACAGGGCCTGAGAGCCACAGAGGACCTCACTAAGGAGGCTTGAACGACACGGGTTCTCCTGGTGGACGCACCACACCCAAAGCACACGGCTTGTGGCC
The DNA here is from genome assembly GCF_048772815.1 of Callospermophilus lateralis. NCBI lineage: Eukaryota > Metazoa > Chordata > Mammalia > Rodentia > Sciuridae > Callospermophilus > Callospermophilus lateralis. Next base: position 101,948,570 of record NC_135317.1, read on the forward strand.
ATGGGGGAGAGCAGGGAGTTGGGGGGACTTAGGAACAGGTGGGGGGAGATGAGGGACAGATCCCAGGAGATTTGTCCTCCCTGCTGAGGAGTTGGGATTAGCACAAAGTGATGAGGAGCCAAAGAGGGGTTAAGCAGGGGTGTGGGGTCCCACTTAGATTTTAGAAAGATGAGTTGAAGGAAGGAAAAGGAGAGGAGCGTGGGGCTTGGTCAGTGTGTGACCGTGAGTTTGAAGAGGAGGCCACTTCTCATCTCAGGACCCTGTGGGAGGAGGGTGGGGAGCTGAGATACGCAGCGAACCCCTAGAGAAACATCTGCTGATACCTGAGCAGAAGGAAAGAAGGGAGAGCCACGGACGGCGTGGTGAGGAGGCAAGAAAGGAGAGACCCACGGAGGAAAGGCCAAGGTCTGAACCCTCAGACCTCTTGTGATCCGTCCCTCCTCTCCCACCGCCCTTTCTCAGTCCCCCCCAAATGCCCTGCTCTCCCCCCGCCTCACTCATCTGCCTGAGCAAGGCCTGCACATATTTCAATTCTGAAGTGGCTATTTTGAAAAAAAAAATAAAATAAAGAATGAAATGATTTTTTTTAAAGAATCTCCTAACCAAGGAAAACTAGACAAAGAATGGGGAATTCCCTTGTAAAGGAGACATACATAATCAAAATGAGACTCCAGACCATCCTAAATCTGACAAAGGCAAACAAAGTCATTATTAGTCAAGGGGTGTCTATTTGGCCTGTTTGCTTGGGGTCCGATCATCAGGATTCACATTCACTGCCACACAGGCTCTGAGGCCCTCCACCTACTGATGCGCTCAGTCCTCACAGCACCCTACACTGTCAAGCCCATTCTCCAAAGGAGAAGACGGCCTCAGAGGGCGAGGTTAACCTACAGTGGGGTATAGAGCCAGAGTTCAGACCCAGAATAACTGGTCCCAGAACCGCCAACTCGCAAGCACTAAGGGAACCTGCTCTCAGGTCGGTCGCAGGCCTAGGAGAGCGTCAGACTCCTGGCGTTGGTTGTAAGCATCCCTTAGACAAGGAGATCAAGGAGCCCTCATCACCTGAGTTGGTCAGGTTAGGCCAGTTGCTGTAGCAAAATACTCCAAGCTCAGAGGCTCCAGCCAACAGAGGTTTCTCTCCCTCGTTTCGCTGTTCACTATGGTCAGCCCGGGAGCTCGGCTCCACGCAGTCATTCAGGACACCTTGGTCTCTGCTCCCAGGCTCTTGGAGACCTCTCCTTGCGTCTGGCCAGATGAGCAAGCAGAAAGAAGAGAGGAGCTTGGCCATCATCCCTCACTTATGGCCCCTCAGAGACAGAGGAGGGGAAGGTCCTCCAGCTCATGCCCAGGAAGAGTGTGGTGGGCCTTCTGAAAAGCTCTGCCCAGTCTTTAAGGACTTTGATGATAGGAGAAGCCTGGCAAGAAGTTAACCTGAGAGGCAGAAGACACTGATTCTAGCCTGGTTTCTACAGGTTGCTAGCCAGGCGAGCTCCAGCAAAAGGCCCCAGAGTCTCACCAATAAAGCAAGGGAATTTGGTCAGGTGGAGCTGCTCAAGATTCTTCTCAACCCAGAATGGCCATACAATAAAGCATCGTTTCATTATTTTTAATAACTGTGGTGCCTTAGTCATTTGTGTATTGATGATCTATTTGTACTTGTGTTCAAAATTGTAGCCATAATTATAAATTCGATTCTGAGGGAACATACTATCTATTTTCCTTTAACAATCGATGTATGGTAACACATAATATCTGCATACTCTAGGAGAAGAGTCTCCAACTTTTATTAGGACTAGTTATTTGAAGCAATTAATTCAATTGGGAGAAATATAGATACCTATTTTCTAATGCCTTGAGCCAGGTATAAACGAACAACGTAATGTTCTACAACCAGATTATCGTTGTGATCTGATTTTTGTACAGCACAGTACTTACATCTGTGAGAGGGTATCTGAGCATGCCAGGTTAGCAAGGTGAGAACCGTCAAGAAAATATATATCCCGAGCCACGGAGTTAATAACTACCGGCTGCAGTTCCACCCTGTGCCCTCACAGCCGGAGAGCCCTGGTTTCTGAAGTGAGTGATATTATTGTAACCACTGGGATTTGCAAGGTAGGGTGGTTTGAGAGCCAGGGCAAGGTTTGAACAGGCAAGGTGGAGAGGTCTGGGGCTGAATAAGATGTTATAAACCCCCAGGAGAGACGGTAGGGTCAGAAGTCTGTTTGATGAGATTCTTATTTTGGAAAAAAGATTAAAAAAAAAAAAAAGTTAATATGTCCCCAAATTCAGAGAGATCATCACAGGAAACTAGGGCTAGAGCACAGGCAAGGTGCTGCCACATGTCCCTTTGCCTGGGGGTTCTACACCTGGAGAACCCTGAGCCAGACATGGTCCCCTGCTGCCACTGTCACCCTCACCCACCCGCCATTTCCCACAGCAATCGGAATCATCTCCCACTCCTGCCTCTTCAGTCTGTTCAGCCCGTTCTCTGGCATCTCCGTGAGAGTATTCTTTGCAAAACACCCATCGTTCATACCCCTCCTTACAACCCCACAGCCCTCACAGCACACACTGGAGTTCAGCACATGGCTGACAAGGCCCGGGGTGGTGTGCCTCCCGCCCCCATGTCGCCCAACTCCCGCCCCCACCCCCTGCGGCTGTGAAGCCACTCTGTCCTTTTCAGGAGAAGCACTGGGTCCAATTGATCATCTGATCAAAAATTCAATAAATGTATCATTTCCCTACGCCTCCAGACTTTCGGAGGACTTTCTAGTGTATTAACAATTGAACTCATCGGCGGAAATTTAGAGTCGCCTCACCTTTCAGGTACCTAAGGGTTGGAGGAAAGCACATCAAGCACATTACTTGGGAATGCTTGGAAATAGGGGTATCCCAGGTTCCCTGACTTTTCAGACACCCTGCTCGGGGAGTTTGCTGCTGGGTAATTTGGATCTTGGCTCATCCATGCCACACAAGGCCTCCCTGGCCTCCCTGGTGGGTCTCTCTTGCCTGGTGCGCCTTGCGGAGCCTCCTGGGTTTCCTGTTCGTGGCACTCACCATGATTATGCTTGGGCACAGTTGGCTCCTGCGTTGGCTTCCCACCCCAGACTGGAGCACTGGCAGGACAGGGTCTGGTCTGCATGCCCCTGGAGAGTCGAGGCCCAGCTCGGTTGCCAACGCAGAGCAGGTGCTTATACAGCCCTGTGACGAAGGAGCCGACATCCCAGGGGTTGTTTCCCCACAGCCCCTGCACAGCTGGACCGCAGGATTCATGGTACCTGCTTCTCCTTGCTGGACTGGGAGGGGCTCCAGATCTGAGTGCACAGCGCCAGATACATTGTGGGTGTCCGGCAGCCCTGGCCCAGATGCCCCGACTACACGGAGCAAGAAATAACCCCATAGGAGGGCCCACGGCAGGCCACGGCACAGCTCTGCATGGAGACACACCATTCCCTCATCAACACGAGGCTCCTGTGCTCCCAGATGAGGGTCATCTGCTCAGCCTGCTTTATGGTACTTCTCAAACCTGACCAGGAGTTTGTCATACACATACATTCCTGGCCCCACCTAGATCTACTGCATCAGATCCTCCAGGAGTGGGGCCCAGGAATCTAAATCATTAGCTAACTCTGTGAGCCACTGTTCCTGGCCTGCACTCCATCCTGCTGTCACCGGGATCCCTGGGCACAGGAGACAAAGCAAGCACAGTGTTAACTGCAACCTAAGGCAGAAAGCACAGTGGAAGCCGTTGAGGAGAGACAGGGGGAGGCCTTTCCTTGCACCCGCCCAGGTCGGCCCTGCAGCAGGGACACCTCTCAGGGTTCTGGCTGAGACCTGAACCTCCTGCCCCTCCTCCTTCCACAGGAGGGCTGAGGAGCTACAGAATTGGTAGGTCACTCTGGAGTTGGCCTTGGGATTTAACTGGGGGCCATCATTAACACTTCTAGAAAGCATTTAGTACTGGACAGACACTATTCTAGAATTTGACATGTATTATTTTATCCCATAAATAGGAACAATGAGAGGCCAGTGCTAAATAGAATGCCCACCCCCTTCTCAAGAGAGTTCTAGAAGGAACACCAGCCCCAGTGCCAGCCCTGCACAACCCCCTGCAGCAGCTGTTGGCTCTCGGAGATTGGTTCAGGCCTCCCTGTACCCACCTCTGTGTGCTTCCAGGGGTTACGAAGCCTGGGAGGGAGCCGGGGCCTGCAGGCAGCCAGCTCGTCTCCTCAGGCCTCACCTGGGAACTCAACAATCCTCAGATGTTCCCCAGGTGACCCTTCTCCATCTGCTAGAATCTCAGCCACAGACCTGAAGACTGCCGTAGCAGGGAGGCCCCTCACGAAGCCCTTTCCATCTGAACGAGGTGGGAACTGTGGTTCTTCAGCAGCGAGGACTGGGCTTGGAGGTGAAGGATGGGGAGGAAAAGCTCAAGGCTAGAATTAGTCCACTGTTATTGGGAAATAACCCACTAATTTATGGATTACGTTTGTATTGTATTTTACAGTTTACAAAATACATGGAATATATTGAGCCTTTTTAATCCTCTGACTTCATTACAAAGGAAGCTTATTAGCTTCATTTTGTAGCTGGGTCAGTAACTCGCTGGGGTCGTGCGGGTTGACCTAGGGCTCAAACCCAGGCCTTCTGTCTCTGACATGGTTCCTCTTCGACACAGGCGGATGAGAGCTTGTGGAAGAAAAAAATAAATGACTGATTCTCCCTGGCTAAAGGCTGCAAAGGATATAGAGATAAGTAATATTTCTTTCCCAGGGACTTGAAGGTGATGCTTCCCCTCTTCTCTTTCTTTACTCCCACAACCAGAGTCAGACATTGGAGGTTGATTAGCACCCATTGCTGGGCTGACGAGATTAGATGAATTGCATTTCAAACAGTGTCAGAGTTGAAAGCCAACAAAGCCAGGGTCTCCCAGAGCACAGTCAGGGCCCAGGCCCGGCTGCTTCTGCAAAACATCCCACAGAAGCGCTAACTTTTAATTCATACCACCGAGGAGCTATTTGATTGTTTCCTGGAAATGCTAATAATGCAAAGCTCATAAATACTAATGAAACACTATAGATTAGTGGAGCTCAGCAAGTAACCTAGGGGGCCTAGAAGAGAATTCTTAGATTAAAAAATATAAAGAATACCTTTTAATCGAATTTTCCCCAGACTGGGTTCCCAAATGTTAATGAATACTCTCTTTGGCTGTGGAGAGCAGGCTCAAATAAGTACCTTTAAGAATGCAGAAGTGAGTTATTGACTTAGCTTTATCTTGAAAAGAAATCTATTTATTCCAAGGCTGCTTTAGGTGCCATGGGATGGAGGAGTTTAAGACAGGTGGGAGGGGTAGGAGAGCCGAGCACATTGAGATAGACACATAATTCAAATGCATGCATCTATTTCAGCCAGCTAAGCAGCCTAGGTTGGAATTTGCTTATTATGTTTATCTTTCATGACATGATCCTTCAATAATAGTAACTCCCCTGGAATATACAAGGCTCCCTGATATCAAAACTATACCTTCGTCATTTGTTGCCAAACCCACACCTGGCACGGAACATGGCACATATTAGATGTCCAATTAATGTGGGTGGATTGATAAAGAGCTCTCTCAAACATTTCCCAGAGCTTTTACATCTTGTTAACTTCTTCTAAAGGGTAGCTCTGATCACAGGGTTCTGCTATCATAAAACTCCCAAATAAACATTAGCCCCATCTCTACCCTGGCCACACTTTGCCATTCTAGTTTGTCTCCCCATCTTCTCTCCCACCCAGAGCCCCAGGCCCATCAAAAGATGTCCTGTGCTCCTGCTCATAGTCTAGAAATTTCTCTGTCTGGAATATCTGAACATTCTTTTTACCCACATTTCTCTGTCAAAATCCCACTCATCTTTCAAGCTCCTCCTTCAGTGACTCCACCTTCAGGAAAACTGCCATAATATTCTCAAAGGCCTCAGTACCCTTCCTCTCTCTCTGGAAGACCCCAAAGTGGGCCCCAGATGCCCTTCAATCGTGTGGGGTGGCGTCGTCACTACCATGCTGCCGCAAAGTCACAGCGGCACCGTGCAAGGAGCACTCAGTCCCAGGAGGGCCATGTGCAGGATCCAGTAAGAGAAAAGACCCAAGTCTTCCCCAGCAGAGCAGAAAAGTCCAGCCCCCAGGGGAGCCCACACCTAGGCCACACAGAGCGAGGCAACAGCAAAAGGAAAAGGAAAATCCCACCAGAGGCGGGGGGTGGACAGGAGAGTGAGGGCTGCAAGGCTGCGAGGTTGCTTTTCCCCACAAACCACCTGGCCGTGTGACCGTGTGTGAGCAGACCCAAGTCCTGGGGTGTTCCCAGACCCTGGGGGCTTGGGCAGAGCCTCCAGCCAGGGGCCGTGGCTTCTCAGAGCGCTTTCCTTTGTTGGGCGTTGAGTTTGGGCAGCCAGCTGCTTTCTATAAACCTGCACTTGGGCAGGACTTGGTCCTTATGCTGTGTTTCTTTATGCATCTGGGAAGTGTCTAACAATGGGAAATAAATCTCTTTGCGGTCTTTTCTACAATAGACTGGGATAAATGTTTAAGTCAGTCTGGGGAATAGCCAGGAATTGTAAGATTCTGCAAATCCTGGGCTTCTTGCCAGAAATGGGTTAATTCCATACAAAGGAACTGGAGGTCCCAGAGCAATACCTGTGAACAGCTCAACCCTTGGGGATCTGGAACAAAACTCCCCAGAATAAGCAAGGCCAGCTCTGCCACTCACTGCATGACTTGTGCTTCTACCTCTTCAGCTGGGGATGGACATAACAGCACCTTCTTCACAAGGGTACAGTGAAGGTTAGATGAGTTCATAGGTGCACAGTGCCTGGCATATAATAGTGCTTAATAAAAATTAGCTGAAATTATCACTATTTTAGCATTACTTCAGTCTCTATGGTCAAAGGGCCCAATAGTAGGTGCCAATTTATACAGTTGGGAAAATTTGTGTAAATAGTGGCATCTGGGGTGGGGTCACATGCCAGCAGACCAGGACTGAGGTTGGGGGAGCCTGGATGGGTGCATGGGTACTAGGTATATGGGACATTTATAGATCACGCTATGCAAGGAATTAGACCTTGAAGGACAACCCTGGGATGCCACACGTAACACCCCACCCCGCAGGGCCACGCCTTTGTGCTCCGGTGCAAGGTAATGGGTGAGCCTGAGTTACCCGCTGGTGCTTCCGTCCACAGGCACAGCACCATCCTGCTGGGTGCTTCAAAGATAAAATGCATGTGGAGTGATTAGAAAAGTATCAAGTAAACCCTAACGTGAAGTAACAGCTCATCATTGCTGGCTCCTCCACTTGCCCACCATCCTTGGGTCTGGGTGTTCACCGCCCCTCTGTGTGTCCTCCAGCATGTCACCTCACCACTCTGGGCCTCAGGTGTGTCATCTTTCAGTGAGACAGTTGGCCAGGATGATCTCTAAAGTCTACAACCTGAAAATCAGTGATTCTGGTATTTGGGTACCAAGAGGTCTCTTAAACTCCTGTGAATCATTCCCGACCTCAAAGTCTTGTTTGGACACACGAACCTGTGGGTTCCAGGACCCAAGGGAGCCTCTGTGGCATGACACTTGAGAGCTGAGCCCGTGAAGAGGCAGAGGGGTAATAAGCAAGAGATGCCGCCCTGTGTGGGAACATGTCCCCATACACTGAGGTCAGCACAGGGCCAGGGGGTCCAAACACCCCCGTTTTCAAGGAGCTGAAAGACTCTTTACCCCTGAGACGCAAAGGAGCAGGTAGTGAAAGAGTCTTGGGAACAGAAGGTAGAGAGGAAGGTGAGGAAGGAGGAGAAGGTGCCTAGAATCAGGTTGAGGAGTGGGGCCTGGGAAGGGGAGGAGGCATGCAGCAGGACATCAAGGCAGGCAGGGGTGGGGCAAGTTGAGGACAGTGTCCTCTGAGCCTGGAGGAGGCTCAGGTCCCCTGCCACAGGCAGCAGGGAATAGACATGGCATCTTGTGCTTGAGCTTTAGTTAGCATTGGGAATGGCAAGTTACCTTCATAGAGGGTCACATCCAGCACTGTCCCCTTGGAAGTGTGCGGACAGCACCTGGCAGGTGGGCGGCAGTGGGGAAAAGATTGAGAACTGCCACCGCAGAGGGTCTGGAGGGCCAGCGCCTCCTCAGAACCCTGGCTACTCACATCGATTCACGTACCCAAGAATTTTTGATCAGCTACTCTGTGCCAGATCCGATAGAATAGTAATGTTTGTATAGTAAACCCCAAAGTGTGTGTGTACACAGCAAGAACGGACTGGTGCTTATTGACCAAACGCACACATTTACCTTCTTCATTGAGTCACAATAAAATTTCAGTGGACTATTTGAAAATCTGCTCTTCTTTCTCCTCCCTTTGTAAACCTAAAATCTATGAGGCTACTAAAATCATAGGGCTGAGGATGAGCTCAGTGCTAGAGCCTTCAGAGCTCGTGCGAGGTGCCAGGTCCACCCCCAGCATCATAAAACAGCCTGCCAAAAATAAATAGGGGAAACCATACACCCTCCACTGCATTTCTCTTCATGTCTCGGTTTTTCTCTCCTCAGGGGCTTTGATGGCATGCTCAGGCCCAGAGCTGAAAGAGGAATAAATTCCAAGTGGCCGAGGCTGTGTCCTCCAGGGCCCAGGACTTGCTCGTGAGTGCCTTGGCCGTGAGCCCCACACAGCCCAGCACCATGGAGAGAGTCATCACCTTCTTCAACTCCATCTGGGACATCATCGTGACCAAGCACCAGGAGGGCATCTTCAACACCGTCTGCCTGGCCATCCTCCTGGGGCTGCCACTCGTCGTGGTTCTCACGCTCATCTTCATCTGCTGCCACTGCTGCTGGAGCCGGCCAGGCAGGAGCAGACCACAGCCGGCGCAAAACAAGAGGAAGAAGAAGAAGAAGGATGAAGAAGACCTCTGGATCTCTGTCCAGCCCAAGCTTCTCCAGATGGAGAAGAGGCCATCGCTGCCTATCTAGCTCCCTCTGGGGCCAAGCCTCCTCCCGTCCCCACAGAGACTAGGGAGCAGGAATCCCTGGAGAGACGCACTCATGTCCCCAGACTACCTACTCAACCAGGGAACCAATCTCAGACTCAGTGTCCCCATGGAGGGCACTCCCCGGGGAGCACATGGACATGTCTTGCTCTGTCTTGGCCACTATGTGTCCAGTAGCCATGCCTCTGACGGCGACCCAAGAATGCATTCCACCTGCCTCTGCACACCCCATACCCCAAAGCACCAAGAACGTGAGTCTGTCCATCTTGACAGAGCTTCCCCGTGTACCCACACACCATCACACGGGCAGATTCAGGCAACGGCGCAAGGGCAAGTCTATTCTGCTCATCTGATGGCTGTCGACTGTGTGCTCCGGGCCAGCAGCGCATTACACACACTTGCAGAAATGCCTCGTGGGAAGGCGTGGCTAGACTCAGGCACTTAGACACAGTTGTGCAGCCAGGGAAGGCCCCCACGCACTGTCTGCTCCACAGTTCAGTCAGGTTGGAGTCGTTGCCTCCCTATTCCTGTACCTATTCTGCCTTTCACTGGAGAGTCTGGCAGCCTGGTACTGCCCCTATTCCAGTGCAGATTGACACAGACACACCAAGTTCCTGTGCTTCTGACCCCTCACCTGTGCCCCTGTAAAGTCTGATGATCAAAATTCACTGAAAGCTCTTTTCTCGCAACATTGTTCTCTTTGCCACTGATGGGTATTCATTGTGGGCCAAGACCTCTCTGGGACACTACCCCATAACCACTCAGCAAGGTGCCCTCTTCCAAGCAAAAACAAACAGCTCTTGGCGGTGACTGCTAGAAAACTATGGCAACCCCTCATCCACTTCAGTGGGCTCCAAGTGTATTCCTGTGCAATTATGTTTTCCAGATGGAAATGTTAGATGCTACAACTGAGTGAGGTATCCTCTTTCTACCAAAGATTTTCAGTAGGAAAGGAATTAAGACAATCACAGCACCATCTCCAAGAATGCACACAGGGACTGATTTCATATGGTTGTAAGGGGTGCATGGTGTGGTGCAGGAGGGACCCAGAAGTAGCAACTGAAATGAAAGTAGGATGTAGCTATAAAGAAGTTTATTAATATTTATCTTGAAGCTCAGGCAAGTACCTTGCACACAGTAGGTACTCATAACTGTAGTTTCTGTTTGATACATGGTGACATTATGGGTAAACTCTGATACCTCACCAATTCCCCCCAAGTGACCTTGTAAGAGAGCCCACTAACTGCTGCAATGGCTGGAACTAGGTATTGGGTTCCACAGGAGACTACATGCAGAGCTAAGGGGCAAGAGGATGCTCACGCCCCAAGGGATGTGAGGACATATAAGCTAGGTCCCCAGTGAGTTGAGAGGCTCCTCCTCACCAGGCTGAGGTTGGGAGGCACAGTTAATCTACCATATGATGAACTGGTTGGCATTTTGATTGCATATGACCATATTACAAAGATGGATCATTCCCAATCTGGGAGCAGGTTGTACTCTAACAATTCATTTGCAGATCTTCTAGGGAGCTCTCTTGAAATATTTTCCCATGGAGGCTGTTCTAGACAGTGGCAAAATCACTGCCTAATAGCACAGCTAAACTATGACATTTAGAAAAAAAACTAAATTCATCAAGGCTGTGTGAATGGAGAAATGTACTCAATTTGCTTACTTGGGCTACCTGGTACTCACTTGCCCTCCAGGTACACTCCAGGTCCAAGGAGGGTGGGCATCTGGTGGTGACCAGGGTCTAAGACAGAACTCTATGAACCTAACTTAGGCCTGCCTATGTGTCCAACCAGTCATGTTTGCCCTGGGGTGAGATTCTCTAGCGACTCAGGCCTCTACTCTTAAACCCCTTTGACCCAGAAAAAAAGCACTTTCTGATTCTGTGTCCCCTTGTCACCTGGAGAACTTGTTATAGAGCATCTGGCTGTCTCCTGCGAGTCCCAGGATGGCCAGTCATCTCCCCACATCACATGCCTCCCGTGTCCTCTGCTGCCCACCAGGACCAGCTGGCCTTCCCATCTCCAGCTCTCAGTCCCTCTAACGTAGATGACTTGGGAGAGAAATGGAGACCGGCAGAGAGATGGGGTGTCAGGATCTGGGGGCATGGATCAACAGCATCAGGGACCATATGAGTAACATGGTTTCCATGGCAACTGGCCACCAAATTGAATTAAGACAGCAGTCAGTTGGCTGCTGTGACAAGGCTTCTGTCCCTAGGCACAGGGCCCCTGCCATCTCCTAAACACATGGACTTTCTCCCACTCTGGACGTGAAACACCCAGAAACTCACATCTCAATTGTCTCCAAAGCCCAAGACACAGAAGACTCCACCTGGAGGGGGCTTGTCTGTTCCTCTCCCGGCCTCCCCACAGCCTCATGGTGCCTAGGCCTGTGCTGGAAGCGTGCCAGGCCCTCAGATTGTTGGACAAATGGAAGCTCGGAAGGGCCAAGGGAACCTTCCGGCACGTCCTCTCCCGCCGTCCTTGCCTCTCCCATGCCCCTCCTAGTCCCTCTTCTCCCTGCGCCTGCGGTTCAGCCGTCTAGTCCCTCCCCTTTTACTCCCTGTATCCCAGCCTCTGTCCCAGAACCACCTCTGGCAACCACTGGGACCTCAGGACTCCTGTCCACATGGCTCATCTGGGGAGGTGAGGTTGATGGGGGACAAAACGAGGATCTGTAAAGAAGAGGCCTCAACCAGCACAGGCTGGGAGAGAGGGTCCCCAGGCCCAGAGTCCTCACGCCTCAGCCAGACCCAGACAGGGTCAGAGGAGAGAGGCCCGCCATTGCTCAGAGTCGCTGTTCATCTGCATTTCCTGGTGGGGAGGGAAAGGAAAAGGACAGTGTGGAGAAAGGAAATTCCCCTTTCCAAGGAGAATATAAATCATCAAAGCTGTATAATATTTTTCAGTAAAATTCAAATACCATAAAAGAAAATTTTATTTAAATAAATATTTTGAAAATCAAAAGCTGTGCCTAGCCTCCTTGCTGGCTGGAGTCAGTTACATCAGGTGTTTCTCCCTTGGCCAGGCCTCAGAAGTGATGGGGGCAGGCTCTCACTCTGGACCCCTACCCAACCCTGCCTGGTCACCACCTCCCCAGAGCAGAGTCACAGGTCGAAGGACCAGGAACGTGGCTTTCTCACCCCTCTTTGCTAAGCAGACAGCCTCAGAGACCAAACTCCTCAGAGGTGCCAACTCCGGAAAAACACACTTACGTTCCCTGGCAACCCTTGGAGAACTTTCCCTTCTATGAGGTCAATCAATGGCTTCTCACAGAGAAAGGAGAAAGAGCAAAGACCTAAGCAAAAAGTCGACCTCTGGGCTAATCTGGTGTGGGAAGGGAAGGATCAAGAGCCTCTAGAGAGCCACCAGGGACTGAGCTATGGGTGTTTGCCTGGTGAGCGGGATAGGGGGGTACACACACGTGCACACTTGCACATATGGATAAGTGTACACCTTCCTTTTGAGTCACCCAGAGCTTTGCATTGGTTATGAAATGCAATGATTTAGATCCTCCTGATTCCTCTCCTATGATGCTAAGAATTGCTGTTAAAGCAGAAGCTGTCCAGAGCATGCTGCCCAAGAATCACGAGTGATGGAAGTGCTCTCCCTCAACACCGTCTGGTATGGCACCATCGCCACAGTGGCTGTTTAAATCCACTAAAATCAAATCAAAGGTCTGCCAGCTCAGTTCTGCCAACCATACTTCAAGTGTCCAGCAGCCACACGTGGCTAGCTGCTCTCATCCTGGACAGCATAGGTCCATGATCTCCTGGGGAACCACTTTCAAACACGTTGGCAAAACTCCATGCTGGACTGTATGTTAACGAGGCTCAGGAAGGAAGGCCCATGGAACAGGCTCCCATCTGCCCTGTCTCCCCCCAGGCAGGCTACATCTGAAGTTCTACTTGGTTCCCAGTCACCCATGACACCAGGCAATGGAGGCTTCACTTAGCTTCCCATTCATTCCTCAAGACATTCCAAAACTTTCCAGAGCAGTTAGGGCTGTTGACCAGAAACCACCAGGAAGGGAGCGGCCCCTGCACCCCTGAAGGGAGCCACTGCTGATGCCCCCAGCCCCTCCACCAGGCCCCCTGGGGTGTGCCCAGGGTTCCCACGGAACCATCGGCCATCACACTCTCAACTCACCAGGGCACCCCTGCGTGGGCCTTGCCTGTGACTTCAGCATGATTCCCAAATTAAAACCCCCAGGACTACGAGTCCGAGTGAAGATCCCTTCAGCCAGCTTTCTGTTTCTGTTACAGTTTCAGAGGGAAGTTTTCAGACACCTTTGTGGACAACCCCATAAGGTGGTGCTTTACTCAGGAAGGGTGGCCTGCATGCACTGAGTCCCCTCTCACGATATCTGTTCCATAGTTGTCTGTGCCATCCACTACATGCCACACACACTGGGTGCCAGACGTGCAAAGCTGTCCAGAGGGGCTCACAGCCTGACTGAGGGGGCAGACAAGCAAAGAGACCACCATGATCCAGTGTGGTCTCTGCTCCCTTAGAAGGATGCCCCAGGGCTGGTGTCAGGACAGGCTGACAGGAGACCACGGGAACACCAATGGCTGCCTGGTAGGAGGTGGTCAGGAGGGCCCCGTCTGCACAGTGGACTTTGGGAAGGTGCACTCTGGAATAGGGGTGCAGGGGGCAGCTGACGAGACCATTCAGAAGCCATCTGAGCTGTCGAGTCACAGGTGCTGTGGGCTAGGACTCAGGAGGAGAGTGGTCCGACCCTGCTGCTGACTCCAGCTCCCACTGGTCATGTCCTTCAGGCCCCTGCATCTTTCTGTCAAGACTTATCTGCAAAGTGGAGCTGATGGCAGTCCCTGTCTCCCAGGGGTGAAAAGCTTAAATGAGATAATGCATACAAATCATTTAGCACAGGGCCTGGCTTATAGAAAGTGCTCAGTAAAGGTTGGGTGTTAATAATAAGAATAGAGGGAAAGTCATGAGAGAGCTGTCCCAGGAGTCAGAAGAGAAGCGACTCTCAGGAAGAAAGCAAATTCCACGGGACAGAACGATGCAGGCAGGCCCCACGCGATGGGGATTCACCCTTATTTTTACTAACCTTTCCCTGTCTCACTCTTCTCTTTCTCTTTCTTCCATTCATGAACCATATGATCCTGTGAACAGCCTTAGAGCTGGCTAGAGACACACCCCTAGCAAGGAGGAAAACAGAAAAGCAACACTAAAATCAAAAGTTTTGAATGAAATCATAAAACCTACTATCTTACCATTCCAGAGGGTTTGCAATACATAGAGAACACTTTCATTACCTCATTTGATATCCACTTTATAAATGAAGAAAATGAGGCCCACCGAAGGGAAGCCCACTGATCTGGCCTGGAATGGAAACCAGAGTCTCAGGCTCTTGCCCCAGAGCACCCACACACCAGGCCCCGCCCAGGCTAATTTGCTGATTTGGGCTCCTCCAGACTTCTAGGAGCACCTCCTTTGAGTCAGAAATTACTGAATGCAATCAGCCATAGCCTGTGACATGCCCAAATGTCTCCTTCAGATGCTCCACAGCAAGCCCCATCTGCCTCCTTAGCTGTCTCTAAGCCTAATTGTCCTTACTCACCAAAATAAAGCACTGCTTTCATTTCATTTCCTTCTTTTATTGGAATTATAATACTACTGCAGTACTATTGTTTCTGCTTTGTTCTTATAATTACCCTGCAGTTCATCTATTTTATAGAATAAACAGGCTTTATGGGCTAACCTGGAAATCTAACTTCTTTAGATAACATTGGAATTAGAACCAAAAACCTTTCCCCCATGGAAGCAAACAACCAAAAAGAGGGCTTTGGGAAGCATTTGAAAACTTGGAACTGCTTGAAATCCCTTCCAGGAGTGCCCCTTACCTTCCTGCATGCTGACAACCTCCAGCCCCTGTCTCCTCGCTCAGCCTGGTACGCCAGGTCTGGGAACAGAGGCCCGGTCTCACTAGGCAACCTCTTCAAGCCTCTTACCTACTTGTGAATTGGTCCAGCAACAACACTGCCTGAGCAACCACCAGGGGCAGGTGGATGTTGATATGAGCCACCTTGGTTGACCCTCCATACAACTTCCCAAGAAGGAAAAGAAGTGGGAAACCCTAGCTCCCAGATTCCCGCATTATGGAGGAGAGAGATGCTAAGGCAAGAGGCTCTTGGTAAGACAACACTGCCATCTCCTGGCCTGGATGAGTATAGCAAGGCTCTGGCACCAGGCTGCAGGCCCCAACTGTACTGATCAGCTCCTAGGGACAGGCATGTCCTCCTGCCCTGATGAAGGGATTAAAGCATGACTTGGAAGTTTGTTTAGTAGAGGACCTTCTTCAGTAACTGACTACCCTTTGCCAAGAGCTCTTCGCCGTTCCTGTTTTTCCTTCCTCCTGGCTATTCCTGCATCTGCATTTCTCCCATGTACATATTTTCCTTTCACACCCCACACCTGGTTCTTCTCCTTCCTTGATCACAATTCCTTCAGCACTTCCTAGCTGCAATAGTCCTTGAATCCCTGAAAATTCCAAGTTCTAAAACAGAGCTCTTGACCTCATCTGACTAACACAGACTCAGGACCCTTTCCCAGAGGAAGCAGCTGTGAGCAGCATCCGACTCCAAGCTTTGCCAGGTGAGGACGGCCCCTCCTCTTAAATCCTGTTGACTTTCCTTCCATAGATCTGTTTTGCCTGCGCCCTCCCTCCCTTTCCCGGTCACGGGCCAAGGAAGTCATTACGTGTTGCCTGAACTCGTGATTCTCCATCCTCCCTGAGCCCTCCCCAAGAGGATGGTTAGATGGGTGGCAGGTGCAGTTGGATGCCTTCTGATGTTCTGCAGCACAGCAGAGTAACTGTGGTTGACAACAATTAATTGAATATTTCAAAATAGCTAGTAGAAAGGGTTGTGAATGCTCCCAATACAAAGAATGATGAATGCCTGAGGCGATGGATGCGCCAATTACCCGGATCTGATCATTACACATTATATACGTGTACTGAAATGTCAAACTGAGCCCCTCAGATGTATGCAATTACCATGTTTCAATTAAAAATATATTTTTTTAAAAATCCCACCACCCCCATTCTCTATTCTGCCTTCAGACTGATGATATTTTCAAAATAAAACCTGACCGTGTCACTGAAGAGTTTAGGAACCTCTGAGAGTTCTATGCTGTCCAAATGCTTTCATGTGAGCAGTAGCTCTGGTCCCTGTGGGATGTTAGAATCCCCCGGGGAGCTTTGAAAAGCTCAGATGCACAGGACTCACCTGAGACCCACTGAAATGGAGTCTTTGGAGGGGAGTGAGTCTTTGTGCACATCAAAGCTCATGTGAACTCTGATGGGCAGTGCCAGCTGAGGGCCACCGTGATGGCATGGCAGGGAATCCTGGCCCACTCCTGTAGACTGGCTCCCAAGCTCTTCACATCTGCTAGGTGCCCTGGCACCCCAGGGTGTCTGTGTCCTCCCCTGGAAGATTCAGACCCATCCTTCCAGAACTAATGCTGATGCATCACCGCAAAGATTTCTCCAGCACCCACGATGGGATTGGTGGCCCTGCTCTGCTCACCATGGCCCTGGTGACTCATGGTCCCCATGCTGCCACTGTCCTAGTTTGTTGCCACACTGGCTTCCCACAGCCCTGCCAGCTGCTCCAGAGCAATGGTGGTTCTGCTCATCCTGTGCCCTGTATGGGGCAGGCCACACTCAGGGAACTCCGCCAAACGCTTGCATGACTACTGTCCTGTCCCTACCCTGGCCTGGCCTGTGGTCCAACCCTTCCACGTGAGCTTCTGTGTGCTCTGGTTTGCACTAAGGGGTAGACATTGCTTCCCAGGAGCTTCACAACCTTAATGGCTCAGATCCTGGCCCATATTCAGCCACCAGAGCAGGAGCTTCAGGTGCTTGCCACATCAAAAGAAGCCAGGCACACGTGAAGGGTCAGGGGTGGAATGCCTCCCAGAGCCAGATAAACACCTTTTGGAACAAGCTTCCCAGACTTCCTTCCCTGCCCCAGTGGAACTCTTGAAGGTCAGCTGAGTTCTCCACCCCACCCCTCCTTTGGGCCAGCATAGGTCCTACATGCAAAGGAATATGAACTAACTAACCCACTCCAGTTTCCTACAGGACCCCTGTGGCCCCTGGTGGAGAAAGCCTGGCTCAGTGAGCACGGGTGTGCACCCTGTAATCTACTGCCATCAGACCCCACGAGAGCAAAAGATCCAGTTCAGGGCTACTCAGAGTGGTCACCAATCCAGCAGGAGCCCCCAACCCCCCACACCTACTGACTTACAACATCCGGGGACAGGGTGCAGCAGTCCGTGTTTTATAAGTGCTTAAGTTTAAGAAGCAGCTTAAAACTGAAGAGCAGGGCTGGGGATGTGGCTCAAGCAGTAGCGCACTCGCCTGGCGTGCGTGCGGCCCGGGTTTGATCCTCAGCACCACATACAAACAAAGATGTTGTGTCCGCCAAAAACTAAAAAAATAAATATTAAAATTCTCTCCCTCTCTCTCTCTCTCTCTCTCTCTCTCTCTAAAAAAAAATAAAACTGAAGACCATTGTCACCATCCACCATCCCTGCTCTGAGCAGTGCCTGGATTGAAGCCATTCTGCTGTTTTAAGAGGCACTTCTTTGCTGGAACTCCTGGACCTACCGGGATGGGCCCAGGGCTTCTGAGTCACAGGGATGAGTACCCTCATGCTCAGGTGCAGAGCATAGCACAGAGGAATCCAGAGATGACTTGAAACTGGGAAGCTGTACAGAAGGACCTTTAAGACAAGCAAGGAAAAGAGCTCAGGTCCAGGGCCCAACAAAGCTGGGTCAAGGCTGAAAGAAACCTGGCATGTCTCTGCAAAAGCTCCCCCTCAGAGCCCATCACAGCACCCTCCTCCACCCCGTCCCCACCTCCATCTCTCTTTTTTTTTAAATATATGACAGCAGGATGCATTACAATTCTTATTACACATATAGAGCACAATTTTTCATATCTCTGGTTGTATACAAAGTATATTCACACCAATTCATGTCTTCATACATGGACTTTGGATAATAATGTCCATCACATTCCACCATCATTTCTAATCCCATGCCACCTCCCTTCCCCTCCAACCCCTCTGCCCTATCTAAAGCTCGTCCATTCGGCCCATGTTCCTTCTCCCTATCCCACTATGAATCAGCCTCCTTATATCAAAGAAAACATTCAGCATTTGGTTTTTTGGGATTGGCTAACTTCACTTAGCATTATCTTCTCTAACTTTATCCATTTACCTGCAAATGCCATGATTTTATTCTCTTTTATTGCTGAGTAATATTTCATTGTGTATATATGCCACTTTTTTTATCCATTCATCTATTGAAGGGCACCTGGGTTGGTTGCACAGTTTAGCTATTGTGAATTGTGCTGCTATAAACATTGATGTGGCTGTATCACTGTAGTATGGTGTTTTTAAGTCCTTTGGTTATAGACAGAGAAGAAGGATAGCTGGGTCAAATGGTGGTTCCATTCCCCATTTTCCAAGAAATCTCCTTACTGCTTTCCATATTGGCTGCACAAATTTTCAGTCCCACCAGCAGTGTATGAGTGTGCCTTTTTCCCCACATCCTCACCAACACTTATTGTTGTTTGAATGCATAATAGCTGCCATTCTGACTGGAGTGAGATGAAATCTTAGAGTGGTTTTAATTTGCATTTTTCTGATTGCTAGTGAGGATGAACATTTTTTCATGGATTTGTTGATTGATTGCATATCATCTTCTCAGAAGTGACTGTTCAGGTCCTTGGCCCATTTATTGATTGGGTTTTTTGGTGCTTAGCTTTTTGAGTTCATCATCTCCATCTCTTAATCCTACTCTTTTTCTCCTGCAGCATTTATCACTCTTGAAATTAGATACTTATTCTTCATTGTCAGTCTCCACCACTAGATTATGAGCATAATTTATTTGCTATTTATTGCTGGTCTTGACCTCTAGTATATAAGCACTAGAATATATAGAACAAAACATATAAGCAAATGTCTTGTTCACGCGGCTAGGTCCAGTGCTTCGGAGGGAACCCGGTACATCACATGTCTGTTGAATGAATAGGTGAATGAATGAGTGAATGACGGCTTTGTGAGCACCAGGCCAGCGTTGGGCTTGCTCACCCATTTCCCCCAGTGTCTAACAGGCTGCCTGGTACCAAGCCAGCGAACTCTTTATAGGTTCCTGAGTCAATGAACTGATCAGCCCCAACATGAAGATCATACCTCATGCAGACCACTCATTATTAGATCTAAGGTTACTATGGCATTGCTCAGTGTGTCCATCTGGGGAGGGAGTGGGACAGAAACAGGAAAACTGCCAACTTGGAAGGTTGGCAAAGACAGTCTCAGGAATATGGCGTGACGTTCACCCAGAGGTCAACACCTGGAGAAGCCCAGGCAGTCACTTACCCCTGCCCTGATGGGACACTGTAGCTTTTAGGACATACACTTCCTTCCCATTCATGTGCTTCTGCATTGCAAATGCCATCATTTGCCATCACACAGGAAGACAGCAGCCAACCAAATTCCATCATAATGTGCCAATTGCGCCTTCACTTGCACTTAGGTTAAGTTTAGCGTTCAAGTGCACTTATTCAGGGAAGAAAAACACAAAGCGAAATTTATTTTTGATCAAGTGGTTTATTTCTTCTTGAATAGGAATTTAAGTTACTTCAATGGCCATTGACTCTGCTACAGAAAACTTCCAGGATGATAGGAAACAAGCAAGAAGAATCTGATTCTGTCCAGTCAAGCAGTAAGCCTCATGGGGCTGGGGAACCTGGGAAAACCCAGGGTCCAGCAGGGAGGGGAGCCAGGGAAGCAGCGAGGCTGAGGGCCACATGGGCACAAAGGGGAGTCCAGGAAGAGTCCTGGGTGGGACTAGTTATTAAGAGAGTCAAATCATTTAAAGTTGAAATGAGTGAGAATTTATTTACAACATATGCAGATCTATGCAAGTGATTATGCAAATGGATGGAAAGGGGGCAGTTAAAGATAGCAGTAAAATGGGAGCTTAGGTTTCCAGCATGCCAGAGCCCCGTCAGAGCTCAGCTAAATGTGAGTGCATTGGCCCTTCCCCTTCATGTGCCCCATAACACCAGCAGTATAAAGTGGGTAAGAGCTGCACTTTCTCTCAAAACCCAGGAAGAACAACAAATGCTGGGCTGCCTCAGCCCTGACCCCTGGGGAGTCGGAACCTCTCTGTGATGCTTTTTTCCAAAAGATTTGTAGTAGCAGAGTTTAAATATGTGTATATATACACACCCATTTCTAGAGATTTCCGATGGGTGATACTAGGTGATTCATCTTTTCACCCTAATGCAGTATATGTATTATCAAAAGTGGGCTGAAAACCCGTGAGTTCCAACACCCTTTCCCACTCACACATACTGTGCAACTACAATAATGAGGATTCTCAGGTCCCCTGGGGGTAGCTGGGAGAAAATGCAGGTGCCAGGGGTGGAACTGCTGTGATTTGAAGTGGGGAGACCCATTTATTCTGGGTTACCCATCAATCTCAGAAACTAGAGGCCCTGAGCAAACCTCAGACTTCCGTCCCCTCATCCCCACTGACCACCCAGCCCAAGCCTACACAGCCCCAACCCCAGCCGGTGGCTTCCTGTGAAGACTGCTGCAACCGCCATCAGAACGCTCTCGTCTTTCCTCTCAGTGTCCGCTTCTTTCTGCCAGAGAAACGCCCTCTGCTGTAGCCATGGGGGCGGATTTTCAACTCCACGTAAGGAATGGAGAACTCGTGTCCTTTCCAGGGCTCCCAGTTCACCCCCTAAGAAGAAGGCCAACATCAAGAAGAGGCATCCGGAAGGAGGGCAGGGGAGGGTACAGTACCAAGCAGTCCTCTGTATCCAGTGAAATTACTCTCTCCCTCCCTCCTTCTCTCTCTCCAGGGGAGAGAGGAGACAAGGTGGCCCCTCTGATTCTGGGGAGGTGAGAGTCAGATCTGAAGGCACCCTCTGCTGGGCAGCTGGGGTTAGACAGACTGAGGGGACAGATTCCTGCAGCCCCTGTGCTGGGAGGATGGGATGTGAGTTCAGGATGTGGATGAGGCCAGAGGCCCCCAAAATAACACGGGGTCCACCTGGCCAGCAATGAGCAAATTAGCTTGGCCTCACTCTTTCCCCTTCCAAAAAATTAAAGGCAAAAAATAAACATATTAATTGGCCAATTGTGTAAAATCATTTTCAATTTAGACTGTTTAGATATTAGCTCTGGGGTAACAAATAACCCGCTGAAAACTAAATTTCATTTTATGTCTTTTGACTGGTGAGCACAATAATATTTAATTCACTTAATAACCTTGCAACCTGGCCAATAAAGAGCCCAAGTGACCGATTTTATGTATTTTAATTTGTGAGGTAAATAATAAACAAGAAGCTAAATGCCTTGCAGACTGTGAAAAGCACATTAACCAGATGAATGTCTTTTATTAGCAAATATGGGGATGGTTTAGGGCATGCTGGCTGCTCGGTTCAAATATCTGATCTCTGATGGCAAGTTTCTCTGAGTCAGCCCACATGCTGCCACCATGATTGATGGGCCACCCTCCTTGGCTTCCCTGGGGGGAAAATTTATTCTTCCCTTTGAAAAACTACATAAGAATTGGGAGTCTCCCCAACCTAGTTAGGATCAAAGGGATAAAAATGTACCTGGACTTTAGATGTAGTAATATTGGAATGGAGTGAGTTCTGGGGAAAGGTGACTTCCCGAAGGGCAGGGTCAGGACCTGGGGTGTGTTATGATTTTTACATGAGGAATATTCAGAGGTAAATGATTAGACTATGAGAGCTGTCACCTGGTCAGTCCATCCTAGTTTGAGTGGACCAACTGGGTGATAACTACAGACAGGTGGGGTATGACTGAAGGAGGAGGGTCACTGGGGTCGTGCCCTGGAAGGACTCATCTTCCCTATGGCCCTTTCCCTTCTGTCTCTTGCTGCTTCCTGGCCCCCAGGAGCAGAGCAGAGCTCCTCCACCACACCCCCCCCCATGATGTTCTGCCTCACCTTGGGCCCAGAGCCACGCAGTTGGCCCATCATGGACTGAACCTTTGAAACCCTGAGCCAAGATAAACTTTTTCTCCTCTAAGTGGTCCTTGTCAGGTACTTTGGTCACAGCTATAAAAAGCTGGCTAATACAGATGGGAAATTGGAAGCCCAGGATGGAACTCCAAGGGCTTGTAGGGAGGACTGATGATGACTAGGAGGAAAGATGCGATTTTCCAGAAGCTGGGAGAGCCCACAGGAGACACCCAGTAGCTGACAGAATCCAGATGATACTCAAGAGTCATGAAGGTTTGAGAAGTGGTTACTTAGGAAACCCTCAGAGCAAGGAAGGGAGAGGTACCCTCCTGGACTCTCAGCCCTGCGCACACTCTTACTGCAGAGACCCGTCTAGCACAATGCTCTGGGAGGACACAGGGTGGGCTTTGGGTGAAGTAGATCTAAGGATAAGTCCGACCTGAGGCAGAAGAGACTACCTTCTTGGTGATCAGGGACTTGAGAGAAATGGCTCTGATCCCATGAGAACAGCTAGGAAGGACCATGAGTGTCAGGTGTGGAAAACGTTCTTCTCTCCCCAACAGGTGGAAGCCCTAACCCCCAGTGTGATGGTATTAGGAGGTAGGCCTTTAGGAGGTCATTAGTTTAGATGAGATCATGAAGGTACTGCCCTATGATGAGATTAATGCCCTTATGAGAAGAGGAAGAGGCGATAATCTCTCTCTCTCTCTCTCTCTCTTACTCCCCACCCCCACCCCCACCCCACCTCCGCTCTCTTACTGTCTCGCTCTCTTGCTCTCTCTACAGCCAGGAAGCAAGGCCCCACCAAGAGCTGGACCTGTGGCACCCTGATCTTAGATTTCTCAACCTCTACGAGAAATAAATGTCTGTTGCTCAAGCCACCCTTCAGTGGCATTCTGTTAGAGCAGCCTAAGCTGACTGAGACAACGTGTGTGTGAACTGGTAAGGTGAAATGGTGGTGACCCATGGCATCTAGCTTTATACGGCAGTGGGCATTTGGAGTTTCCCACCCACCTACCACCAAGTAAGTGTAAAGCCCTGGAATGCAGAGGGCAGGGAGGGACGTGACGTCAAGGCCTGAAGCCTAGAAGAGAAGCTTTTCTGTCCTGACTGGAAGTCTTGGAGAGAGAGGAGTCCCCAGACCAGGGAGCAGGGTGCCCTTTGGGGAGCCGATGTGGGCAGAGCTGGAACAGAGAGATGTTTGCCTCTCACATACCTCACTGTGCTTGGTCTCCCCGTATTTGCCATTGGGATTGGCCAAGTGGCAGTTCTTGTACCACCATCCGCCATGATGGGTCAGGGCACAGTTGCTGAGGGCGATATCATTGTCCCTGTCAAAAGTTGTAAATTTCCATCCATTGTGGTAAGTAAGAGCGTCCCCTGCAGGAGAGAAGAGCAGGGAGGCAGAGCCATAAGAGGATGATCAAGGCATTCCCAGGAAAGTGCCCATGGACCCAGTCACTTATATGTCACGATGGTCACCACTCTCTGAAAACAGCCATAATGGGAGCAGAACATGAGTGAACAGGTCCTCTTTCCTGGCCTGTCACCCAAATTCCAGGCTTGTTTCTCCAACAGCCTCAACATTTTCACATGGAAGCTCACGGTTACATCAAATGTCCAGCCATCCCTCACATGAGATGACCACTCTGTCCTTTCATCTCTGCTGTGCTGAACCCCCGCCCCATGTCCAACAAGCCCCTCATGCCCTTTACCACCCTTTCTCCTCAGCTCTTCGCCCCCCCCCTCCCCTATTGCTGCCACCCCAGGCCTCTCCTCATCTTCTCTCTGGCTTCTCACCCGCCAGCCCCCCGGAAGCCCAAACACCCATTTTCACTCTCTCCAACCTAACATCCTGCTTCCTACCACAGGGAGGTGACTTACTCCTCCAAGTGACAGTCTTGTCACTTGGCTGTCCCCTAGACACAATCTCAGATTCCACTGTCCCCACCAGGCACCCTCCACTTATAAATCAAGCCAGTCCACCTTTCATGGCAAGTCTGCCCTTCACTGGTCAAAACCTAACCTCCCGTAAAGCCTAGTAACGCCACTGCTAGGGAAGAGCCTCACTGATCCCCCTGATGTACGCACACACCCCTGAACCTGGAGCCCGTCATGTGTACAATTCCGCACTTCTTTACATCCCATCTGGGCCCTGCCTCTATGATCTTAGTTGTCTTTCCCTATGGCACTTGTCATTTTTATAAGTTCACTTCTTTCTCAGCTCATAAAAGGCAACGGAGTCCCATATCACACTCAAGCTTCGTCAAGTTCTGTTCCAGCAACAACGATGCCTACAATTGCATCGAATCTGAGTTTATGGAGAAGCTTCACACACATGTTCCCGTTTAACTCTCAGGGGCCTGCAAGGTGGGCAGGGCAGCTCTGGGTCCCGTGAGGAAATAAACCCACAGTGGTTAGACTCTAGGGAATTTTAAAGTCCCACAGTCCACAAATAGCAGAGCTGGGATCCAACCCCAGTTCCTCAGATTCTAAGACCAGTGTTCTTTCTGAGAGACCAGTCACGATGACTCCTTGATTCCAAGACATGGCTTCGAATGCTCTAGCAAGAGCAAGCTGTCTCTGAAAGCCCTACAGGCTTCACCCAGCCCTAAAGAACCAGAAACTGATTATGGGGTGGGCCCCTGCCATCTGTGCTTCGACTAGCCCTTAGATGTTTCTGATGCAGACTACAGTTTCCTGCATTCACCTACCTAGTCAAGGACATTTACTGGACACCTGCTATGGATTAGCACCATGCCAGGCTCTGGGAATATAAAAAATGAGGAAGCCCTTGCTCAAAAAGCTTAGCTGGGGTGAGTGTTTATAAAGAATTGGTAGGGCCTGGGGGTTCAGCTTGGTGATGGAGCATGCACCAGGTCCTGGGTTCCATCTCCAGTACCACAAAAAAAAAAAAAATTTAAAAATAAAAAAGTTGGTAACACTTTGTGCAAAGGGAAGGTCCTGGTTTCCCCTCCACCTCTGTGAGGTGAACAGCCGCTCTTTTATGCCTCACCCAGCCAAGGCAGGAGGCGCAAGTGGCCAGAGAGGCCACTCCACTTCAACCCAGCAAAATGGCTCTGCCCCCATCAGTTTCCAATCAAAGAAAGGCACTTCCCCCTCCCTCCAGTGTTCTCCCAGGTAGTTTACTACAGCTAGAAATAACACACGAGCCCCTCAGCCACATTCTTTTAGTGAGCATAGCTGACCTAAGTTGTGTGAACGTTCCCAGAGCTGTTTTCTAAAAATTCAGGCAGAAGCTTTCTTAAAGATATGTTCATGGTTATCTAACCCTGGGCACTGGGATGAAGAAAGGTGAAGCAGGTTTCAGTCTGAGTGTAGAAGGATTTTTTTTTTTTTTTTTTTTACTTTTTTGATGTTGTTTTTTGCAGATGAATGTTTTCTGAGGCCATCCTACCATTCAGAGTGCAGATAGTGAGTATACTCACAAAACAGAAAATAACTTGCTCTGGTCATCTGGTCCCATTAAGAAGCTTATGTCCCTGGTGACATCAAGTCATCAAGCCAGTGGAGCTCAGACGCCCTCCCTCCTTCCCACTGAGATTGAGGATGAAACACTGATGAGGGACAAAGGCCCACCTCAGGGACTTGGGGTCAGTGCAGGTCCATAAAAGGTCTGAACCCAAGTTCAAGGTGGGGCCACTGATATGGTCATCATTCACCTCATCAAAATGTCACCCTGGGACACATTCCCCTCCTCCAGCACTTCAGGGGACAAGAAAGTTGACCCAGGAAGCTACCATCTCAGCCCAGGAGAATCCATTAGCCTCCTGCATTGTGTTTGGACCTGGAAAGTCTCCTATCCTGGGATGTGCGGTAGGCGAAGAGAAGAGGTGCGGTTTCGAGCTTTCCCTTTTGTCCATGTATCCATTAATTTTTTTCCTCTTCCTCAAGTACTAGCTTTTGAAAATCTGCTTCAAAACAAGGAAGCCACTGTCATTCATAGAAAAAAAAAATCCTCACCATCAATATGTGGCATCCCTGGCCCCAACCTACTAAGCAGGAGGCAGAGATCCCAGGTCATGGCTCCAAGTGCCCTGGTGGTGGACACATCCCCTGAGCACCTGAGCACAATGGAGCCCCATGCAGGTGGGATATGAAATCAGCTGTCAGTAATTGGGTGGCCCACAGAAATCATTCAGCACCATTTTTCACATTTTTATATTTCCATTATCATCTCTAAGAGGATGAACAGCATCTTGAAGGGAGAGCTCACCTTGTAGCCTCCCCACCCCACTCCAATCCTTAGAATCAGAAACAAAATTTGCACCCTATCACCTGGCTGGAGTTCGCTTCATGAAGGAATAATTGACTTTTCAATAGGACTTCCGTAAAGTCAAAAATTAGGGCCCACCTGGGCAGTCTGAGGCAGGGAATAGCCTTAAACCACACATTTTCTCCAGGGTGGCACAGAGCTCACTTCTAATTAGAGCTTTTATGATATTCGAGCTTTTCAGAAGCTGGGAGAACAGGAAGGGCAGGGAGATATCAAAATGTTCACCTTCCACTTGAACACCTGTTCTCAAATGGTGATCATTAGGATGTGAGTGGCCAGAAGCTTCCTAAGTTTTAATGCCCTCCTCCTGGACCAATCAGCATATGTAAGGAAAACCAGAGCCCCATCAACCCACCATTGCAGCTCTGAGTTTAAGACTAGATGGCTGTCTAAGTGCTGGGTGATCTGAAGCCCCCAAGGCTTCCTATTAAAAAGCACGTCCTCCGCTGACTGGCACTGTGGCCTGAACAACCTGAGGGCAGGAATTACCCCGGAATCCATGCAAGTAGAGGACCTGTGAGGGGAACCAGGTTAACTCCGGAATGTGGCAACTTCCTTCCACTCGCTTTCTACTCGCATCAGTTCATTTCCTGGATTATGTTAAACAGACCCAGAAAAGGCAGATTTTAACAATGGAGCAAAGGAGAAGGGACAGCCTGGGAGGACGGGTCTGAGTGAACCAGGAAGTCAGTGACTGAGCTCCAGGGAGAGGTGCAGGGCACAGGGACTGCACCCAGCTTTTACCCTGCCTGGAGGTGCCCCAGATGGAGCCTGTGGACACTGGGACCTGTTAGTCTGAGAAGGAAAATCTGAGGCTAGCTGGTAGCTGGGGACGAGAACAGAGGAGAGGGTAATGGAAGAAAAAGGGACGGACGGCCTGTTTGGCTCTGTGCTGGAGGAGGCCCAGGGGTGAGGGAGATGGCTGTGTGTCCCCTGTTCTACCACAAGGTTGGGAGAGGCAAGAAGAGGCATCAGGAATGCAGGCTGGCTTTACTTAGGGAGGGTGGGAGTGGAGGAACATGGGTTTAGTCCTAAAAAACAGCATTTTTTAAATTATTTGACTATTAAATTATCATGACCATTTAAATCATCCTGTAAATGCCTGAAAGCCACATGCATGTCCATCTGTGTTTCCGGATTGTATCTGAACTGCCTCTTCTCCATGCCTGACTTTCATGATTGACAGCACATAGGAGTGATACAGTGCAGCCTCTCTGCAGCCCACAGAGACCAGTGACCACCAAGGAAAGAGGAGGAATCTGGAGCAGTGCAGCCTCTTCCAGCTGCAAGCCCTTGCTTCAAGGACTGCTCCTTCCTGGAGACAGTCTGTGTTCACTCTCCCCCGACCCCTACCCTTGCTTGGACTATGCAGACAGCTCTGTCTATAGCCAAACTCCTTTCACCTTGATAGATTCCCACTCCTGCCACATCACCAAACCCTCCCTTCACTAACCCCTGTGGAACCTCCAAAGCCTCAGGAGCTACTCTGTGAGATATTAAATATCCATAAGATTATATAGAAAATTTCTGCAATATTTTGTGTTTAACACTCATTTACATATGCTGAGCCAAGCTCTGTGCTAGACTCCACAAAAGGAAAGCAAAATACAAATGATTGTTGGAAAAAGTGAAATTATAAATCTCAAAGAAATTCTGCATTAGCAGTTGACCACTCCTGACCATGGCCCCAGACACTCCAGAGTTCTGTTCAAAGTCATCTGCCATGGGGGGCCTCAAGTAGGCAGCTTTGAGAAGCCCCGCAAGGCTTCAAGACTGTACCAACTTCCCTTGCCCCAGTTCCATCCTTGCCCTCACTGGGTTCCGCAGGCCTGGACAGCCCCTGCCCACCTCCCATCTATGCTCAGCCCTTCCTGCAGACCTGCCTCCAGTCCCTGTCCAGCCAGAAGCTTCCTCCAGTCACTCGGGTCCTCAGCATTCCTCTCCTTAGCTCCTTATTCCCCTTGCCTTTTGGCTCACTCTGCAAATACTGCCTTTCACTTTTCCCTCTGTATACATGTGCACTCCATGCTCTCCTATACAAAAGCCCACCCGTTACGCCAAAGTCGGGAACACTCCAAAGTCAAAGGACAGATTCACATTGTTTAAAACCCACAAATATAGATGTTTAAATATTAGTATTGAAACAATAACCACACCTCCCCCTCTTAAACATTTACTGGTGTAATCCAGCATTTCAGTCGCATTGCTTAGTTGAATCCTTGGCCTTCGCAACTGAACACACTGTTGACTGGCAGTGCAGCGAGCAGGGCTGGATGAAGAAGCTTCAAGTTAATGAGACCTGTGCTTCTTATTGGTTGAGTCAATTTTTTGCTGTGATAAAATACACACACACACACACACACACACACACACACATACCCTGCTGTGAAGAGAGGACCCCAAAATACTGCTGAGGCTAATGAAAGACTGAGAGCACCATGAAATCACTCAGAGGCTAACTTCATCCACTGAGTTACCGCATCCTGAATTCGGGCAGTCCAAGAGGAGGGAGAGGCACAAGCATGCCCCCCGCCCCCTCCAGGGAGCAGGCCTCAGCTGTCAACAAGGTCAATTCAGCTCCACATAGTACTCCGCTCTGCAGACCCACCACAGGGCACACCACCCTTGAACAACCCAGAGCGAGGGCCACAGTCAGAAAACCCCCTTTCTTACCTGCTGTGCCTCTGTATTTCCCAACTGTCAGCTTGTAGCGCTCCTTGCTGGAGGCCACTTGAAAGAAATCATACACGGCATAAGCGGATTCGTTGACGGTCTGCAAGTCCACTCGCACCTCATACCGGGTGGGGGTGGCCGTGGTGAGATTGTGCAGTTTTTCAAGTCCTAGAGACATGGGATGGAATTCTATTAACCAGCCTGCCCTATGCGTGAGACCTCACCATTTGCATCTGAGACTTTCAGAGCCAAAATTCACTTTAGCCTTTACCTTCTCTGCTAACAAGAAGCCTTCCCAACACTTTCTCTTTAATTTTCTGACTCTACTATTTCTTTGGCACAGGCATGCCAATGACTTCTATGGAAGGCACCATGAGGGGAGCAGAGTGATCATGGAATTAATCCACAATAGGCTCCATCTCTCTAAAGGAGAAGCAGCTCTATTTATCAATCATTAATCTCACCAAGTGGAAAAACAGAGCAACACGTTTCAATCCCTGAAGAGATCTGTCCCAATCCAACCACAAACACCACCTACTCTACCAGATGCTCAATGTCTGGCTCTGACTTCTAAATTTCACATTTCTCGCTGCATGTTTGGCTATTTCACTCTCTTTGAACATTGCTCCAGAAGACAGCAGAAGAGGGGAAACAACATCCACCACCCTCGGCATCCCTAGCAGAATTTCAGGGACAACAGAATGTCTCCCCAGTCAAAGCTCAGGACCCCAGTTCATTGACCCCTTCTCCACTATGGGGTCTGTAAGAAGTCCAGGCTTGGCTGACCCTGCAGAGCTCAGACACAGCACAAACCCCCGGGGCATTCCTCCCTCTCTCTACTGCCATGGCACAGGGGCACAGTGTCCCTGTCACTTGGACCTCTCCCTGAGTGTAGTGGGCATCCTTGAGCTGCCTGACCTGCTTGTCAAAGGGGAAGTGACCCCTCTGCCACCCCAACCCTCCCAATGCTCAGAGAACCGACCAAGCCAGAACTCCTTCATGGGGTCCCCAAAGCCTTCCACGTAGCTCCGCCAACGCTTGAAGAAATCCAGTTGCCCAGTGTTCCGTCTCTGGAAGACCTGAGAAGGGAAACAGGAAATAGGTGTTCCACCTGGACATGCTAACAGACAACTGAGTAGAAGGGAAATGATGTCTATATTTCCAAGGTGGTACAGGCAGACAAGAAGGGACTGTGAACCCGAACATACACGGACTCCCCCCAGGAGCTCCTCTTTGTGTATATTTTAGAAAGAATTTTCATCTATGTATCAGTTGATTCATGGTATTTGTCCACCATATTAACAAGTGTTGTTTAGATACAAGAACTATGCTGGGTGCTCAAATGTGGAACACCTACTAGAGAAGGTTTCTACCCTCAATTATAGAGCACAGAAGAACCAGGAACTGGTGATATAGTTACTAGAGGTAGGCTCTGTAGGGCAGAACATTCCAGACCTTTGCTGGCTCTGATCTGTAACCTTCAACATCTGTTCAACTCAATTGGAACACATCATGTTGTCTGCCTTCCCTCTTTAAATAGTTGGAAAAATTATTTTTAGTTCACTTGATTCCTAACATAGCAAGTATTTAGTATTTTTTTTTGGGGGGGGGGCGTTCACTCAAATATTTATTAAGCATGTAGTTGGCAATATGCAAGGTGATAGGTGAAACAGGTAAGCCAGAAATGCTCCCTGCCCTCATGGACCCAGCAGCCCAGTAAATGAAATAGACGTGGATTAGATAATCCAGCAAATAAACATGCAATTAAAACAATGATAAGGCTATGAAAGAAGATGCAATAGGACTGTGAGAGAGCTATCAAGAGGCCAGGAAAGCGCCCCAACAGGGAAGTGGAGAGAGCCGCAGGATGGGTAAGGGTATCGGGCAGGAGAACTGGAGGCCAGGTTGTTGGGGCTCTGGAGCTGATTAGGAAGGGTCAGGAAAGGCAGCTGGAAAGGCGGGCAAGGGTAGACACTGGTGGGGCTTCAAAAAGCATGGTTGAAGACGTTGGCCCAGTGGACAAGCTGTGGGTTGTTGAAGGGTCTTAAGCAGGAAGTGAACTGTTCATACATCCATCTTGCTCAGACCTGTCTGGCTGCAGCATAGAGAATGGAAAAGTGGACGAGAGAGGTGGAGTTAGGAGGCCAGTGTGGAGTACTTGACAGGAGGCTGCCCTAAGGATAGACAGAAGTGCCCAGAAGATCAAATTGGCAGACGTGGGGATTGACAGAATGTGGAACTGCAATAGGAGAGAAGCAAGAATGAGTCTTACTGAGTTTGGGCTTGCAGAACCTGGTGACTATTCACTGAGCTGTTTTCTTAGATGCAGGATTCTGAGAGAGGCCAGGCTCTGAGAGGACATGGTATGAGTTATTTTCAGGTTTCCTGGTGAATGAGTTCTTGCAAGGGCTGAGTTCTAAGGAGAAGCTAGGCTGGATGTCGAAGGCAGGTGTGCGTCTGGGAACACTAGGAGTTCACCAAATCCTGATTCACTTTCCTCTTACCAGGAACCCATAGAGAGCTTCTTCCCTAGCTCCCCTGGCAGTTAAGTTGGAGCCATGTGACTATTACTAACCAAGAGGCTGTAAGTGGGAGCACAGGAGAGCGGATGGGGCTCTCCGGGTTCTCTTCCATTGCCAAGTGTGGTGGCAAAGGCCACATGTTGAAACCACAGAACCACAAGATGAAAGCAGCCTGAATCCTGAGTCACCACTTAGAAATGGCTTCACACCAGAGCCAAAAAGCTTACGTGCCATCTAGAACCTGGGGCTGGTTTGTCTTCACAGCATGACCCACTCCATCCTAATGAACACAGAGCCACCAGACACAGGAAGAAGATGAAGTCATGGGAAAGGATGAGACCACTCAGGAAGGAACCAGCAATGGATTTGACAGCCCTGGGGAAGGGTGCGTTCATTAAGGAGAGGGAAATGTAGAAAGAAAATCAGAACAATGTGGAGTCACAAAAGCCACAATGAGAAACATGGTCCAGAGTGTCAAACCATGAGAGGTATAGGAAATGGAACCAAACCTGTCCCTAGAATTCAGAGACAGAAATCACAGTGACTTTAAAGCCAAGGCTGTTGACAAGAGATGGGGGGAGTGCAGGGTGCCAAACTGGAATCGGCTGAGAGTGAGTGAGGAAATGGAGATGGAGTGAGGTATTATCTCACAGGTGGGCTGCTTTCTTTACAAAACTTCCTCTTTCTGGAGAAGGAAGTAGTTCCTGTCAGAGTAAATTGAGTTATTTTATCTGAAATAAACTAGAAGAGTGCCTAAACCAAAATACATCTGTGTGCACTATTGGAATTGATAATCCATATAATTCCACCAACCTTGAGGGCCAGGGACTAGAATTGCATCTTCCTCTCCACCTACTTTCCTTTGTATCCATTCAAATGAAATCCCAACCCAGGCTTCACAGCTCATGTTTCCAAAGAAAACACATTATCCTGAATTGGTTAGGCAAGCCTCCCAATAGATGTGTGGCCTTTACATTTTTCTCTGGGAAGAACTGGAGTGGGGGTAGTGATGCTACAGTCATGCTGAAGCTCCCATCCAGGTAGCTGGCCCAGGAGGTGCTGAATGAAGCACCCACAGTGAAGGGGAGTCCCAGCTCTGAGGCAGCCACAGCCTCATCCTGGCAAGGTGTGGGAAGTCAGCCTTTCTGTTCCTGACCCTGGGCAGCCCGTTGAAAAACAGGGACAGAAGTGGGAAAGAAGAGTCCACCACGCAGAGTTGCTGGGAAGATTTCTAGATGCCCTACAAACATGTCTTATAAATGAGAAAGAGCTGAACAGAATTTAAGAATGGTCACAGCCAACAATCACAGGCGGCATTGGCCTGTTGGTGGTGTTCCCCTTTTCTCAAGTGTCCCTTTGTTAGAATTGTCCTGCTCCTTCCTCAGCTTCCTTCATTCTTTGCTCATTTGCTGGCTCACATAATAAAACTCATCGAGCATCTGCTGAGTGTCAGACCTGGAGCAAGAATTTATGATGCCATTTTACAGCTGTGAAAGTCCAGAGAAGCAAGTAGCCAGTATCACACAGCTAGTAATTTAGTGGCTGAAGTAAGGGTAACACACACACTCACACAAAACCTCATCTTTAATCAAAAAGGTTGGAAACACCCACTCTACCGAGTCTATTTCCCACAGAGCACTTCTGAAGACATGGAAGGTTTGTTTCCTGGCAAGGTACCAGTGCCAACCCCTCCCCCGGGCTCTTCCTGTATCACAGTAAGGGGAGGCCTAGGGCGGAAGTGGTACTGATGTTTGCTTCCCCGTGCATCATGTTATTAGGGGACAGAAAAAGATGAGGATGGTGGGAACACAAGGTTAAGAGAATAATCCTATAAGATAGACCCACTGTGCTGACCCCCACATGCTTTCTTTGCCAAAAAGCAATTTGCCTGCAGCCTTGCCTAGCCTAAGTGGACAGGATATGTCACATTCCTCAGCAAACTACCTGATATCTGCAAGGAAATGCAGGCAGGAAATAATGTTGATAAGAGGAACCCATACTTTGAAGGAAGAGACTTTTGTGACCCGTTCATAGACCAGATTCTGGAAGAGAAGGGTAGTTCCTTCTAACCCTAAATCTGTAAGAATGTTTGGTTAAGAAGTCATTTAGAACCAGACAGCATGGGCCAAAGTGACCTAGAGTTGCCAAGGCAGTAGGGACTTGAAAGTCCAATGTCACCCTGTTGTCAGTCAGACAGGTAACCTGGGTGGGACTCTCTGGAAACTTCTCTGAGATCCCCAATAAAACTGGGTGCAGGAGAGGCACAATGTCCTTCTCCTCTCTGAGAGGACCCATTCTCTCCCTTGAGAGTGTCCCCTTTCCCTATCCCTTCCATAAACTCATGCTTATTAGTCTGAAAGGCACGTCTGAAATCCTTCTGACTTGGTCACAGGAATTGGGTTTAAAGAAGAGGTCTTAATGCTGCCTCAGCTTCTCAGAAGACTCCAGCTCTGTACCAGTGTCACCTTGCACAAGGTCAGGCTCAGAGTCAAGCCTGCCCTCTGAGGACAGGTACATCACAGAGGCCTCTGGTCTCCACCTCTTATTCATGAGCCTAGTATCCACACTCACCCTGATTTTTTTTTTTAATAATTCTCCAGCATGGCCAGGGAAGCTGATTCAGGTGTTCCTGACTCATTGTTTAGACCATTGTTTAGATTAAACCACATCCTTGGGCAAGTTGGTTAATATTTTCCTAAATTGTCAGATCAAGACACCAATAGCCCCATCTGTCATGGGTTAAAATTAGGGCTTCAAGCAAGGTCATTAATCGCAGTAAATCATAACACATTGAACTCAGAGTCTGGCACATATACATAATAATATTATTTTATCTCAATAAATGCTTGTTTGCACTGTATTAAATCAGCTTCGAGTGAATTGACTCCCAGGGATCATTTATACACCTTGATCAGGTAGCATTAATTGAGCCACTCAGAATCTAGTCCATTCCCTTTCTGACACCAAGACACTCCATAATGAACTATTTGGGAATAACAAGAGCCCCTTATCGAACCAGTCTCATGGGAAAAGAATCTCTTTGTGTCTGGCTCTATGCACCAAAGCAGGCCTTACACTCAAGAACTTAATATCCTAAATGACTAAACCAGGAAGAAAAAAATCAAAATTGCATTTAAATGCCTTGGAAAGAGCCTCTGATTCAGTCCCTGAGACTTCCAAGATGGAAACATTTCAGCAGTCCCGGGTTCCTCACAGCCGCCCACCAGCTGCCCCAGTTGCCCCAGGGCAGTGTTCTTCCAACCTGTTCATCAAAGTGGGGTCCCGCCACCCAGGATGGAGAATTTTCTTAAAAACCTTCTAAAGGCTCAAAAGAAGCAATGTTCTCTAGATCAGCCTTCAGTGACAGAAGACTCCAGAACCCCCAAAGTGAAAATTGTCAGTGAACTATGTGGAGAACTTTTCAGGATTCCACATGTTTTCTGGAGCATGTGGCTTTGCAGTGAACCCTGCAGGGTCCTGGCTCATGTGGTTCACCTCCAGGGGACAGAGAACTTGACTTGAGAGGGACTGGGGGACTGGTGTTGGTGAGGATGAAGGGTGGTCTCAGGATGTCTTTTGCACAGAAGGTAGAAAGCAGGCTTCTCGAGGGGGGGGCTTTCAGTCTGATTTGTTCACTACTAGATCTTGAGTGCACAAAACAGTGCCTGACACACAGTAGGTCCTCAATAAACACTGTGCAATAGTTTGCAAGTTTCCCAGGCAGCCAGACTGACAGAGCTCATTCTAAAGTTATCCTAGACAGATGTCTTCTTTCCTATGTGGGTTTGGCTTTCGAAAGCCACACTAGGCAGCACAACCTGCCAATGGTCAATTACAAGCACAGTGGCAGCAAATTGGGCTTCAGGCTGGAAGGGTTGGAGTGCCCGGAGTCACACCAGTGCCGATGAACAGCAGCAGGTGCAGGGGGCGCTGGTCAGGTGGAAGACTTCCCTCGTTGCATTCTGCTCTGATACTCTACGGATCAATCGGGAATTCTCCCCATCTAAAATTCCCATCCTATCCAAAGACGGCTTTTCAGCTGTCAAATGCCCCTGTGCAGACAGTGAGTTTTCTTGATGCGGCTCCTCGGATGGTCTCATTTCAGCCATGGATGCTCAAGTGTCTTTGGTTTCCCAGGCCCCTGAGCAAATGTGTAAATGAATATAGCTTGGGCACTAAGAGATGGCGCTTTCTGTTTCCACAGTGGGTTGCCAGTGCAGAGCAGGCAAAGGTCGCATGCTGGGTGAGGCAGTGAGAGCTTCTATCGGTTCAGACACGGGAGGAGAGGGGAGGGAGATAGAAGGATCAGATCACCACCTTCATATGACTGATCAGGCATGGAATCAAAAAGGAGAGGCTGTGCGGTTTAAGTGGACAATGGCTCAAGAAAAGAAAACCTCCTCAGAGAAGAGAAACTACTAGAACTCTGTCCAAGCTTCCCCCTTTCAGGTCTTAGTCTTTCACATAAAATCCCCAAAGGCCTTGTTTCTGTCCTGTGGAGCCAGGGTGGCAGAACCTAGACAATAGGCTCTGTCATCCTGAGGACTGAGTCCCCAGAGAGGCCATGGGTTTCCACCTTGAATGGCCTGAGGTGACCCATTGGGGAAAACTAATGAGTAAGGAGGCTGGAGTTATATATATAATATAACTAATATAATATAATATATATAATATAATACATATAATATATAATATAATATAAACTAATGAGTAAGGAGGCTGGAGTTATATATATAAAGTAATGACTTTGTCATTAACTTGTGTGACTCAGTCAAGGTGTTTTTCCTCTGTGGACTTCACTTTCCCTGTCTGTAAAACAGGTATAATAATCCTCCCACTTACTCTAAAGCTGTTGGGACAGGTCATGTTTACAAACGTTTAGGAACATAAGTAACGCACACAAGCCACGTGGTCACCAGGCCTATTTAACCAAGCCTGCTCTATGACAGGTAGTCAGTACAAAGCTCTGTCCTTACAGTAGGTTGGGATCACTCTCAAAGCAGCTGCAAGTCCCCAAAGCTCCTCTGTCCCCTGGATAAAAATGAACTAGAGCCCCAAACACCCCCTGAGTAGCTGTGACCAGCTCCCTAGGAAGGCAGTCAGTGTTCCACAGAGTTCCCAGGCTCTGCAGGACTCACAATCCAGCCGCCTCCATCCGTGTCCATGTCACAGTACACCTCCAAGGGCCGGCTGGCGTCACCATTTATGTAGATGGTGTAGAGACCACTGGCAGCATTGCTGTTCTGCTGCACCTGGCTGCAGTCCGAGGGGTGTGGGAAACGGGCATCAACTGGAAGGGGAGCAGAGGGACAGTGTGGTGAGAAGGGCAAGGGAGGGGCTTTTCCCCGTCCGTAGGCAAGCTATTTTGTTAGGAAAACAGTTCATAACCTTCTGCTATTTTGCTCCTTCAAACTCTTCATACACATTTTATTTTCCTCACTTATTTTACTCTCATCAAACTCTGCAAAGACATTTTAAGGCCAAGTTCATATGACTTTCTCCCCCAATCCAATTCTCCCACAAAATAACTCTCTTTTTCACTCTGACTTTACTGTTTCCACTGTGGGATGGATTTCTTTGAAATCCTTAACTCCGTTTGCACTGCCCCATGCCCCAAGAAATCCGGAACTCTGCAAGCACTTGCTCACTCCAGCCTTGCCACTGCCTGTCCT
The DNA here is from genome assembly GCF_048772815.1 of Callospermophilus lateralis. NCBI lineage: Eukaryota > Metazoa > Chordata > Mammalia > Rodentia > Sciuridae > Callospermophilus > Callospermophilus lateralis. The sequence continues at coordinate 101,985,794 of NC_135317.1, forward strand.
CTACGGCACTGCCATTCAGAGGCCAGGATTCTTCTCGTCACCTGTGGAGAGGGGGGTGGAGACGCTCCTGCTCCGGCGATCACCCTTAAAGGCAACCAAGGACACAGGGTAGGTGGTGCCCTGCTCCAGGCCTTGCAACTCCAACCTCTGGTCGCCCCTTCGGAGCTGCACCTCCTACCAAGCAAAGAAGAAGTGGGTAGTCAGTGATGCGGTTTATGGTCCCAGCATGCTGGAAGTCAAAGCTTTCCTTGATGCTACTGACAGGAGCTCTCGGAGGGCTCAGTGGCAGCCCAGAAGCCCAGTGGGTCCTAGCCACCTCTCTGAAGGCCCTGCCACGGAGCTTTAGCACTACTGGGAATACAAGCTGAGAGCCAGGCACCGCCACTCCTCCAGCACTGCCAGACCCTAAAGACTTCTTCTTCAGACACCCACCAGAGCACTGACCACAGCCACCACTAGCAGCAATTTGCTGACAATGATGGGCCGAGGAGGTATTTAAAAGGGAGTGAAACTGGCCATTATATCTGTGGACACAGAAGTAGCTGATATTTCCCATCTTATTCCCTCTACAAGCACAGGGCTACCTCTCCTAGCAGGACTGGCAGAAGCATTCACTATAAAAACGAATAAGTCAAAATGCCTTCCTTTTTTTCTGCCTCCTTTCTTTCTATCTTACCAAGGAGAGAGAAGGACAAGTTTTGAAAATTTGCTGGCCTTCAGATTCAAGGGTAGATACAACCCTTAAATAAGGATTAATCAATTCATTCAATATATTTTTATTGAGCACCTACCATGTGCTAAGCATTATCCTAAGCACTTTAGATATAGCTATAAAGAAAATGGACCATGATTCCCCGCCCTCGCAGACCTCACATTTTATAACCTCACTGGTTATAAAAATAAATAACACAGGGTAGATGTGCCGCCAGCAAATGCACAGTGATCAGCTAGGAGCAGGCACAAAGCTTAGACCTAACACTGAGACCAGTGTTCACAAATGACTGTGCTTAGCTGTTTGGTATACACACTCTGTGATTGATGAGGACCCACGGCGTGATTAGCATGTTGCCAGCCAGCCAGCAATCAAGGTGATCTGCACAGTCAGTACCTCCACACAGAGGCTGTGGAGACAGGACACTAAGGGAAAAGACAGAGAATATCCAGTACCTCAACTGAGCCATTTGGGAACTGGTAGGTCAGGATGTAGCCATCGATCTGAGCAGAGGGAGGCATCCAGGTCAACACCCCACCAGAATGTGTTACCCCAAATGGACGGAGGTTTTTGGGAGGGTCAATTTCTGTAAATAAAAAGTCAGGTAATTATCATTACTAAGGTACAGCTGAGGCCATTTCTGAACTATTGGTTTATATTTTCTCCCTACATATCCTCCCATTTCTCTTCCTTCCAGTGTAAGTTTTTCCTTACCAAAGGGCCTTCCTGTCCTCTGTTTCCAAAAGTACAGACCCACTGAGAACAAGAAGATTAAGAAATAGGGTGCTGGATGGGTCCCAAAGGGAGGGAATCTGGGCCCCCGCCTCCCCAGCAGATTCCCATAAAGCAGTGGAGATGAGCAGCGCAGGGGAGCAATGAGTTCTTGGACTCAGCAGTGCTCCCAGGGTGATGTGGAGCCAGGAGACAGCCACAGACCTAGAAGGGCCCCCACACAAGAACCAGGGATGCCTCAGCAAGCACAACTCTGGTGTGCTCACCATGAAGCATAACCGGGATTATGATAAAAATTAAGTTCCATGGAAAGATAATTTCCACGATGGAAATACAAAGTTACATTTCTTAAATACCCATGGGTGTGGCATACATTGGTGTCTGCTGGTAATGCATACCCAGCACAGAAAGAAGTGGGACAAGACAGTACTTACATAGAGAAAAATGAAGGGAGCAATGGAGGCATGGGGAGGGGGTAGAATAAGCAGTTTTTCTCACGTGTACTTCCCTACCAAACACCAGGGGGAGTGTGCGGGCATGGGCATGTGCATGAAGCTCAGCAAAAGTACTAGTCACCACCATAATAACTGGTCAGACAGTTCTTCAAAAAAAAAATTTTTAAACTAAATAAGACATGAATGGAAATTTCCATTTTGAAGAAACTTCATCATTGAAGGCGATTTTAATTTAGAAGTTCCCAAAAAGACGTCTCTTGGCTATTTTCTACCCAGTAGCATTTCAGCAGAGAACAGAACTGCAGTATTTTAATAGAAATCAGACAAACAGCTGTTGTTTTGAATTAGGCTGTTTTGACAAATTTCGAGTTTCTGTAATATCAGCTTTGTTTGATTTTCTAAAACATAACATCTGGCATGGATTTTATTCTATCCATCACACGGAAAAATTTAATTTGCTTGCAAAATTGTAACTATTTAAACATTTTAACCTAGTTCCTGCCACCTCTTTGACAGCCACTAGTCCCCTGGTCATGGACTTGAGATGTCTTTCTTGGTTACTTTCACATTTCTATGAAATAGAAAGATGAAAATTTCATTCCTGTCTTTACAAATGGGAAAAGTGAGGTAAAGAAAAGATGAAGAAGAGACCATCAAAGGAATGGGGGAGACAAGAGAGAAATGGAGGGAAAGAAGGAGAAGGCAGGGACAGAGACCCTATTTACTGCTCACTCTGAGAGCACACAGGTGTGGGGAGTCTGGGGTGGAAAGAAGAGGTGGTTTGGTTGTGTTTTTACATAGATTTCTTTAGTTTGAAAACTTTTGCTAAAAGCACATATTCACTCGAGGGTTAAAAATACTGGCTGATTTTTAATAAAATTAAAATCATGAAGAAACTTAGGGCATCTCTAACTCCAGAGGCCCCGGTTGGTGCACTTGACCATAAAGGGTATGAACAGAACTTGCCCAAACTGCCTGAATGACCACAGACCTCCAGCTCCTACCGCGGCCTGATTCCATGATGCTCTGCCAAGCCTAGAGACCCTCACCCATACACACACAGCCCAGCACCCTGGGTGAGCAACTGGATATGGCATGCAGGAAGACTCCTCACCATGGCCCCCACCCTGGAAGAGACAGACTGAGGTCCCTGCCTCTCCTCCTCCACCTGGAGTTGAGCCCCAACCAATTCTGATACCAAGGGCCAGAGACTCCAACAGCTGGGCTGAGAGTATGTGGCTAGGGGCAGCCATGTTTTGGACAACCATCCCACCACGGGCTCTACATGCAATCTTCTCTGGATGGTCATGTCAGAGTATCATTTCAAAAATGTAAATAGGAAACAGCTTTGAAGAATGTCCTCAGGTAAATCAAGCTCACTTCCTGAACCCCTCCCCACCCAGTCATGATAAGTGTGAAGGGTTCCCTTGACTGGTCCCTCGAATACCTGTCAGGGCCTTGGTGTTGGCCTTCTTGCTCTCCCGGGCCCCCTTCTGGGCCCACACCTGGATGGTGTACTCCACACCTGGCTTCAGGCCCGTCAAGACGGTGCTGCTCCTCTCCTTCCCCACTGGAACCTCCCTGGTCTCTCCATCAGCTGAGGTGTAGCGCACCATGTACCTGTCAATGGTGGCTCGCACGGGGTCCCAGGAGATGGTAATGGCGTTCTCTGTCACTCGATTGGTCACCAGGTTTTTGGGGCTGTCGATTTCTTTTTTGAAAGATTTAGAAAAGATTTAGAACCAAAAAAGGACATCCCACCACTCTCCCCATTCCAGCCACTCTCCATTGTCATTAATAATGGTAGGACCTCATTTAAAACAGGGGTAAGAGGCTTCTATTTTCTGGGGAAACAAGCCACTGAATATTAAAACTGGAAGGAATCAGATATTCTCTACATTTATAAATACAGAAATTTTCTGACCTTGTAGTTCTTACCAAAATTGACAGTAAAAATCTGAGCATCAAGATGAGTCACCATAGCTGAAACACTCTTATGATCACCATGGTTTCTATTTACTGTGTTTCTCCAAATTTGAGAACTGAGAAATCAACCCTCCCAAACTTCTCGACTTATAAAAAGGGAAAGAGAATGGAAGACCAGAGAAACGAAGACTTTTATCCAAGTTCCTGTTATTTTCTTGTGCTCAAACCAAGACTGAACCCTCTTTGCTCTGAGTTTTGAAGCCCCTCTCCTGCCCACGTATTCGTCCTTCTCTGCCCTCTCTCCTGCACCACCAGCCTCCCCTTCTCTGCCATCAGTCCAGACACACCAGCCTTAGGGTCCCCATCTCTCCCAGCATCACTTATCCCCTGCACCTTTGAGCTGACAGACTCAAGGGAGGCACCTGCATGCTCAACCCCACCCGTCTCTGGCTCACTCCTCAACTTCATGTTTGGCCCCTGCCTACAACACACCACTAATCTGCTAGTCAAGGTCACCAAGGACAACTTTCTAGTGGACACTTGAAATCCTCACTTTACTTGACATTTGAGAGCATTTGGCAGAGCTGATCCCTGGCCTCCTTCTTGGAACTCTCAGCTCTGCCAAGAGCTACACACTCCCCAGATTTTCCTCCTAACTGACTGGCTCCTCCACTTCATCCTCAGTCCTCTGTTAGAAACCTTCAAGAACCAGCCAAAGCTTCCTCTTTTCCTCTCTCTCTGCGTTTCTCCCTGGGAGATTTGCACATGTCCACAGCTTAAAGTGTCAAATGGATGCTCATGGCTTCACAAAATTCTGAGCCCCTGGCTTGAGTCAACTGCTGCTCATCTACCACAGTGCCCCGCCTATGTTAGACACCCCCTAAACATGTGTTGGAATTAATGAATAAATCACTCAATTTACAAAAAAACCTCACAGATATTTCAAGCTTAAATATTTAAAAGTCTCACATTCCTTCCCAAACATTTATCTCTCAGCCTTGCTTGTCAAAACAATGGTACCACAATCTTCTGTGTTGCTCAAATCAGAAACAAAGGTCATATTTGATTCCTTATTTTCTTCTTACCCCACATCTCATTGATCACCCAGCACTGTCACTTATACAATATACTCCCAGCAACCCCTTTTCTCTCTTCCTACTGCCACCACACTTATCCAAATCATTACCATCTCTCACCCAGATTTTTATAATAATTTCTTTACTAATCTTCCTGCTTCTACCCTTGCCTTCTCTCTGCCATTTATTTTCCTCACTATGGTGTGCAAAATGTTTTTGAATACTGCATTATGTCACTCTTGTCTAGTAAATATAACATACTTCCTCTTTCAGGTGCCATGTGGTCCTGGATGACCTAACCCTGCTCCTTCCCACCTCATCTCAAGACACTTGCCAGCTCACCTTCTGTGTTCCAAAGATACCATCCTCTTTCAGTTCTGCAACCATCTCCTGGGCTGTTCCTGCTCAGGGCCATCACACATGCTCTTGCCTATGCCAGAAATAGCTTTTTCCCCAGTATCTACCCTCTGCTTCTTCTGTAAGCGCACTGTCCAACAGATCTCTGCAGTGATGCAACCAATATTTCTGGAATTTGCATTGTCTGATACAGTAGCCTTAGCCACACATGCTATTAACTATCTGAATGTGATTGGTTCAACTGAGGAAATAATTTTTATTTTAGTTATTCTTAATTAAAAACTAAATAGTCACACTAGCTAGATGCAACTTAAATAGTTAACAGGAAAATTTTAAGGAAGTTAAAACTAAGGGCTGGGGATGTAGCTCAGAGCTATAGAGCTACAGTGTTTGCCTAGCATGCATGAGGATTTAATCCCCAACACTGGAAAGAAAAAGAGAAGTAAAACTGGGCATATGGCCATTCAGATGAAGACCTCATTACCAGCCTCTCTGTAGTGAGATCTGGCACTGTGTCTTGGATCTGACAGTGAATAGGAAGAATCTATGTGTGCAATATGCCAGTCATGCCTGCCCTTTCCCAGGCCCCTCCCACTGGCTGGAATGCAGATGCAGTCGTTGTCAAATAAATGAGGCCAACTCCCTGGAGTCCACTGAACAAACACAGACAAGGAGCCTAGGTGTCCTGCACCAGGGAGCTACCACACAGCCCTGGCCCCCTTACACACTGCCATTTTAAACACAGGAACAGACTCCCCTCCTGCAACAACTGCTATTTGGGTGTCTCCATCAAGGTGTCTGCTATCAGTACCCCCTCACCCCCATTAAGGACCACCCCTCCCTGTTGTTCTCTACACCTGCACCATGTTCATCTCCTTCCCAGAACTCATCATAATTCATAATCATAGATTTGACTTTTTGTTTACTGTCCCTCTCCCAGTGGACTTTCAGAGTGCTGCCATATTTATTTTGTTCACGGCTCTATCTCCACGACTGCCAACTGAGAAGATGCTCGTTAAGTTAGCTGCATGTTGGAACAGAGCTCTAACTGCCCAGTTAATATTTATAACTTAACTATAAGGTATGCATTAAGTCAAACCTACATAAAATAGCCTGCCACAAAACAATTCCTAATCCACTGGTTTTAGGAATTTTGAATTGTTTTACATTATTTACATTATTTCTATTGTTTCTTTCTTCCTATGGGGAGTTGAACCCAAGGATGCTCTACCACTGAGCTATGCACCCCCAACCCTTTTTATTTTTTTACTCTTGAGACAGGGTCTCATTAGGACTGCTCAGGCTGGCCTTGAACTTGTAATCCTCCTGCCTCAGCCTCCCAAATAGTTGGATTACAGAAGTGTACCATACTCAGCTTATTTCTAAAATGTTCTATAGCTGAGAAGCACAATGGTGAGAAACACAGACTTTAGAAAGATTTTTAAGCCATTGGAGGGACTACTCAGTGGAGTCTATTACTATGCTTCCTTCCCTCGTTAGGTGAATGGCTATGGCTTGAATGCCTGACTCCTCTAAAGCTCATAATGAAATTGAACCATTACTGTATCAGCATTAAGCAGTGGAAACTCTGAGAGATGACTGGGTCACAAGGGTTCTGCCCTCACTCATGGATTAGTGTCATTATCACAGGAGTAGGTGAGAGATCACAAGGTAGGATAAGGTCAGAGCCCTCTTGCTGTCTCTCTTGCCCTCCTGCCAAGTTATGACACAGCACAAAGTTCATCAGCAGATGACAGCACCAAGCTCTGGGACTTCAGACTCCAGAACCACAAACCAAATAAACTTGTTTTGTTTACAATTCACACGATCTGTGGAATGCTATTATAGCAGCAGAAAATGTACTAAAGCACCCTGCAAAAACAGCCCACAGTCCCTTAAGTGACAGACCCCCAAATCAACTGTGTCATCATGAAGAAACAATAGCTCATTAATGCAATAAGCTGTGTTAATTATCCTATTTGCTCTACTTGCCCCCCTACCCCCGCCCTGTTACCTACCAATAGAAGCAAAGGGAAACAAGGGAAACAAACTTGACTCCATGGATTTAGCACGGCAGCTCTGACATTCCCAAAGAGTGGAGCCTATTACCTGTCGGGGCCTTGGTGTCAGCCTTCTTGCTCTCCCGGGCCCCCCTCTGGGCCCACACGTGGACTGTGTACTCCACACCTGGCCTCAGGCCCGTCAGGACGGTGCTGCTCTTCTCCTTCCTCACTGGGACCTCCCTGGTCTCTCCATCAGCTGAGGTGTAGCGCACCATGTACCTGTCTATGTCAGCCTGCACTGGATCCCAGGAGATAGTGGCGGTATTCTCTGTCACCTGGTTGGTCACCAAGTTTTTGGGGCTGTCAATGTCTAAAAGGAAAAGTGCTGATCAGTATACGCTATGAACAGGTTCCATGGTGCAGAAACTGGTGGCCATTTTGCCTGTGATGAGACTCTTTCAAGTTTTGTGGGTTTTCGTCTCATTTTTTTTCTAACTAGTTCATGAACATACATCTCTCTCCCTGTATACACTTGTCTTCTCAACTACAAAGCACTGTCAACAAGAATCTGAAAATCTGGTCTATCACCTCTACCAAAAGTTTAACAAATCTTCTTGTTCATTTAGTAAGGCACAGGGAGCCTTTCCTCATCACAAGGCACATTGTAGGCAGTGTGCAAGGTTCTGAGTGGAGGAGGATCTGGGAGCTAACACCCTTATGTCTGCCCTCATGTCAGTGAAGACCTCTCTTTTCATAGAAGGAGATTCTAACAGTCACAACCAAATGCTGCAGGAGAAGGCTGCATCTATTCCTCTTCATGTCCCCAGTGCTAGCAGAGGACAGGACACATGGAAAGTGCTTGGCACATGTTGCAAAATAAGTCAGCAAAAATTCAAACCCTATTTTAATATTCTTCCGTATATATGGATCCACTTGTCATATTGATTTGATAGTTAAATCACTGTCCACAATATGGTCACATATCTCTTCTACAATGGTAAGAATATAATGCAAAAATTATGCTTATCCTCAAAACCCTGGCCCACTACACTCTGCTATTCTACACAGGGAAATACACTTTTCTCTTGCTTAAGTCATTGTTATTTGGGCGTTTCAATGTGCTTACTGTGACACCCCAACTCATCCAAGAACACTCTGACCTCATCACCGTCCCTTAGGTCACAGACCCCCAAATCAACTGTGTCATCACGTTCTCTATACCTACACCATATTCATCTCATTCAGAGAAGTAATCATCGTTTAAAGTCACAAACTCATTTTAAAAGTATGATTCATTTGTAGTAAAGCAAACCCCATACATCTATCTGCTCTATTAGAAGTCACACTTATAAAGTTGAACTTTTACTGCACTCTAAATAGTATTTATTTTTATTTACTATTCCTATTCAAACTAACTGAGAACATCAATAATATCTCCAGCACACAGAAGAGAATTTGTTAGATACATTATCCAAAAATAGTTTAGAGACTGACATGAGGAACTGACCTCTAAAGAAACCAGTTAAGGAAATGAGGAATGGCATGGAGTGTGTCCATTACCCAGGGAGACTGTCCTGCCCATGCATAGATTATCCTCTTCTTCCCACATCACAAGAGGAAATAAACTCTGACCTCCCATAGGTGCTGTATGATAGGTGTCAGCTCCTAAAGAACAATTCACCTTACCTGTGGGGGCCTTGGTGGTGGCCTTCCTGCTCTCCCGGGCCCCCTTCTGGGCCCACACATCGACCATGTACTCCACACCTGGCTTCAGGCCCGTCAGGACAGTGCTGCTCTGATCCTTCCCAACCAGAAATTCCTTGGTCTCTCCGTCAGCAGAGGTGTAGCGCACCATGTACCTGTCAATGTCAGCCTCCACAGGGTCCCAGGAGACAGTGGCAGTGTTCTCTGTCACCTGTTTAGTCACCAGGTTTTTGGGGCTGTCAATGTCTAAGAGGAAAAGTGCTGATCAATAAACACTCTAACAGGCACCAGACAGTGTGCCCGTTTTGCTGGGCCGGGGCAGTTTTTTGTCCTCATGGTTTCCCTTCTTCTATGTTCTTCCCTTCTCCTGTGTCATGGACTCAGACCTTGTCTGCACAGCTGAATTCTTGGGTCCTCAAGGAGGCAGCACAGGACAATGAAATGAGTGGTACCCCAGAGTGAAAGGGGCTGGGTTCTGGACTCAGCCTGAGGCACAGCTGAGGGGCAGCAAGCACCTGGCTGCAGCCCCCAGAACATGGGTCTTCTCCAGCTCTGCCCCCAGCTGCCCATGGCCTTGGACCCCCCACTGCCTCCGACTGTGCCTCACATTCCTCATCTGTAAATGTGGATGTTTGCTATTTGTTTGTTTATTTGGTGTGGTGTGGTGTGGTGTGGTGTGGTACTATGGATAGAACCCATGGCCCCACAGATGCTAGGCAAACACTTGACCTTGAGCTACATCCCCAGTTCTTGTTTTTTACTTTGAGATAGAATCTTAAGTTGCACAGACTGGCCTTAATCTTTTTTTTTTAAGTTGCAGTTGGGCAATACCTTTATTTTATTTATTTATTTTATGTGGTGCTGAGGATCAAACCCAGGGCCTTGCACGTGCTAGGTGAGTGCTCTACCGCTGAGCCACAGCCACAGCCCTGGCCTTGACCTTGACACCCTTCTGCCTCAGCTTTCTGAGGGGCTAGAATTTCAAGCACGCACCACCATGCCCATCTACTCTATACAGATTTTTAAGGTACCATAATATCCCATATTTAATGAATCAAACCTAATAAATGTAACTATGTGACTTGTAGAAATCATGCACTGAATTTGAGCATTCTCAACTGCAAATGTGGATATTGATTTCTGCTCTACAACTCAAAAAAATATACCTTCTTCTGAGGCTAAAGCAAATGAAGGAAATAACCACCATTCATTGCTGCTGGACATACAATGATTTAACTCCTATGGAAACATACTGGCAGTCCCTCAAAAATTCAGAATAGAACTACAAAGCCAGGCCTGGTGGCACGTCCAGTAAACCCAGGTATTTGTGAGGCTGAGGCAGAAAAATCACCAAATTTGAGGTCAGCCTTGGCAGCTTAGCAAGACCTGTCTCAAAATTTTAAGAAGGGACTGTGAATGTAGTTCACTGGTAGAGTACTTGCCTATTTTATCAGAGACCCTAAGTCAATTCCCAGTACAGCTAGGAAAAAAAATGAAATACCAAATGATATAGTAATCACACGTCTGGGCAGATGCCTAAAAGAAATATATATATATATATATATATATATATATATGTTTTGTATAAAGACATGTGTATGTGTGTATGTGTGTGTGTATATATATAAAATCTTTTTGTATGAAGATATAGGTACATATAAATATATAAAATGATGCTATGAGGATTTATGTATAAATTTTGTATGAAGCTATATGTATATATATACATATATACATATATATATATATATATATATATATATATATATATATATATATACAGAAGCTATATACATATAGCTTCACTCAAAACTTATACATAAATCCTCATAGCATCGTTATGCACAATTGTAAAACAAACAAAAAAAATACAAAAGTCCAAAAACTGACGAACAAAATATGGTGTATCCATACAATCATACAATGAAATATTAATTCACAACAAAATTAAGTACCTATGCAGGCTACAATATGGATGAACCTGGAAAATACCATGCTTCATGAAGGAAGCTGGGCACAAAAAGCCACGTATCATGTTAACCCTGGATGTGAATTGCTCAGGACAGGGAGAAGTGAGGTAACAGTAGCTGTTACCTACTGCTGCAAAGATTGGGAATGGAGCAATCAGTAATGGATACGAGGTTTCTCATTGGTGTTGAAAATGTGCTGAAGCAGACTGTGGTGGTGTCTGCACCCCTCTGGATGCTCTAAAACTGTCAAATTATGTATTTTAAAGGAGCAAATTTTATAATATTCAAATGCATCTTAATAAGACTTCTTAAAACATGAGAAACAGAGATGGCAAAGCACTAAAATTGTGAACTGTTATTCCATGTAACTACAACGAAGAACCCAAATTAGTAAAGACTATTCAAAACAGGAGCTGGAACTGTAGCTCAGCGGTAGCGCACTTGCTTGGGATGTATGAGGCACTGGGTTCGATTCTCAGCACCACGTATAAATAAATAAAATAAAGATCTATCAACAACTAAAAAAAATTTTTTTTAAAAAAGACTATTCAAAACAGGATTTATCCACTAAGAAAGTAATAACCTCCCCTTGTTCCCTTGTGAGCACAGCAAAAGCCATCTCCCAAGGTACCCAGCATGCAGATCCTAAAGTATGGGTCTTCTTTATATCTCTACCCTTTCTGAAAGTGTTTTAATGACTAACCACAAAGAAAACACACAATTGGAGGTACAGAGGGTGGACATGACCAATTACCACTAATCTTTATGAAACCCAAATATGAGGCTGAATCCAAGGATTTATTATAAGATAATGTGTTCAAAGTTACTGAAGGATGGTGGGAACAGTATGACAAAGGTCTGCCATCCAGGTCTTCTACAGGTCACTGATTTCTGCCAATATCAGACAAGGAAAACTAAATATCCTCCCACAGGCCCAGCATAGTGTTAGATTGCCAAAGAACGATGCCCTTACCTGTGGGAGCCTTGGTGTTGATTTTTCTGCTCTCCTGTTTCCCCTTCTGAGCCCACACGTAGACTCTGTACTCCACACCTGGCCTCAGGCCCGTCAGGACGGTGCTGCTCTGATCCTTCCCCACTGGAACATCCTCGGTCTCTCCGTCAGCAGAGGTGTAGCGCACCACGTACCTGTCAATGTCAGCCTCCACGGGGTCCCAGGAGACAGTGGCAGTGTTCTCTGTCACCTGTTTAGTCACCAGGTTTTGGGGGCTGTCAATGTCTAAAAGGAAAAGTGCTGATCAATAAACACTACTAACAGGCACCAGAGAGAAAGAATGTTGCTGGGCGAAAGCAGTTTCCTGTTCTCATGGTTTTCCCTTCTCCTGTGTTGTTTTTCAGGGGTGTCACAGACACAGACCTTGTCTGCACAGCTGGATTCTTGGGTCCTCAAGGAAGCAGCACTGGAAAGTGAAATGAGCAGCACTCCAGAGTGAGAGGGGCCGGGTTCTGGTCTCAGCCTATGGCTTAGCTGAGGGGCAGGAAGCTCCCTGGCTGCAGCCCCCCGACCATAGGTCTTCTCTAGCTCTGGCCTTGGACCCCTCACTGCCTCTGTACCTCACAGTCCTCATCTTAAATGTGGGCCTTTCACTAGACAGATTTTTAAGGTACCTTGATAATTTGATAACTCATTAATATTTTATGAACCACACCATGAATTATCAGCTATGTGATTTGTAGAAATTCTGACTTTCACTTATTTGAACATTCTCAACTGCAAAATGGGCATATTGGCTCCTATTATAGTATTTTAACAAATTCCTCTGAGGACAAAAGAAATTTTAAAACTAACCCTCATTTATTGGTATTGGGCAAGCAAAACAACACAACCACAACAGAAATATCTGGAAGTTCCTTCAAAATTGAAGATAGAATTACCAAATGATTAGATTAATTCTACACTTAAGCATATATCTAAGATAAATGAAGACATATATGCACACAAAACTTGTATACAGGGTTGTGGGGTCAAGCTCAGTGTCAGAGCACTTGCCTACCATGGGTTTGATCCCCAGAAGCAGAAAAATAAACTTAAATGTAAATAACCAACCATCATTATTCACAACAGCTAAAAAGTGGGAATAACCCACAAGCCCAACAGCTGGTGAAAAAGACAATGTGGTATATTTATACAGCGAAATATTAATTCACAATGAAATTAAGTAATGATCTATGGATGAACCTGGAGAATAACATGTTTCAGGAAGGAAGCCAGGTATTATGTTTATCCTGCATGTGAAATGCTCAGGACAGGGAGATGTGTGGACAGATAGCAGCTGTTACCAAGGCTGCAGAGACTGGGGACAGGGAGCAATCAGTAATGGATATGAGGTTTCTCATTGGTGATGTGTGCTGAAACAGACTGTGGTGGTGTCTGCATAGCTCTGAATGCACAAAAACTGTCAAATTGTACATTTTAAAGGAGTGAACTTTATAATATATAAATGCATATTAATAAGACTTCTTAAAAAATGAGGAACAGAGACAGAAAAGCACTAAAATTGTGAACTGTTGGGCTGGGGTTGTGGCTCAAGCGGTAGTGCGCTCGCCTGGCATGCGTGCGGCCCGGGTTCGATCCTCAGCACCACATACAAACAAAGATGTTGTGTCCGCCGATAACTAAAAAATAAATATTAAAATTCTCTCTCTCTCTCCCTCTCTCATTCTCTCTTTAAAAAAAAAAGTGAACTGTTATTGTAAACAACTAAAACCATGGAATCCTCAAATGTAGTAACAGGATTTATGACAATTCAAGCTAGGGCGTATCAGAGGAAAGCTGCAGTTCCAGTAGCCTTGTGGCCCCAGATTCAAGCAGCAGGAATACTGCTTCTCAGCAAAGTGGGTGAAAGAGGAAATTTACTGAGATTCTTTATCAGAGAGCCAGCCTCTATTCAGGTGTATTGAACAAAGAACAGCAAAGAGTACACTGGAGCCAAGCCAGCAGCAGCAGCAGCTCACTGCAGAGGCAGGGATGATACCAACAGAAATAAACACAGTGAACAGATGTGAGGAGGGAAAACCGACAGATTAGACAAGTGGCCTGAAATTGCCTGATTCAGAGGCTGCACGGTGAGCTGGGGTTTGAAAAGTGCTCTGTTTCTCAACTGGCTGCAGAGGGCTGAGGTGGGGGCCACCTTGAGGCAGCCATGCTGCAGCTTGCTGCTGCAGGAACCAGGAGATCACAGCAAACTCTGCCATGCTGCCCTGGAGAGCACCTGTCCTGTGGCCCAGGGTGGACCTGGCAGAATGTACGTGAAACAGGCACAGAGAAGATGGTGCCCAGGGGGATACAAATCAGAAATCCCACGGGGAGGGAAACTCACTTTCCCTTTGAGTCGGGCAGCTCACGGGACCAGCTGAACAGGGTTGGGAAGCTGAACTGGTGGGCATGATTACTCTCACAGCCTTCACCTTGGAAGACCATATCCATGGCCAGCGAAGTGTGTGAGAGCTTTGGAGGGTTGGCTCCCCTGCTCCATGAGGTGATCCAGACTCCCAGCAGAGATCTGAATCTGGCCCTAGAAGTGGGTTGATCTAACCTCTCCAGAGAAGACAACACCCAACAAAGTCCCTAAGGCCCATTTAGACATAAGCCGCAGCGGCCAGAACTCCCCGCTTAGAACTTTGTAGCAGCCTCACCCTGGGAGTGCATTCATCTGGTCTGGGCAGACAACACTCAACTGACGCACTTCCCATTCCATCCTACCTTATACTGGTGAGAAGGGAAACTGAGAGCTATCTCAACCAGCTTCAGTTTAGAGCCACTCTAGCTGGAAACTTGGTGAACATTTCTAAAAAGGAAGTGGTTAGCAACTGACAGCCCTTGCTCTTTCTTTGTATTTTTTTTCCTTTTTTTCTTTTTTGTGGTGCTGGGGTTGGAACCCAGGAACTTGTGCATGAGAGGCAAGCTTTCTACCAACTTAACTGTTTCCCCAGCCCTCTCTCTGTGTCTCTGTCTCTCATGTGTTTCTTGCTGTCTGTACATAACCCAAGAAGAAACAGAAAGAAGGACTGACCCTCAGGGATGAGCAGTGACCATCCATCCTCACCCACAGTTATGACCACTTCAGTGGAGACAATTCTTTCATTTTTTTCTAAGAATCTTTATCCCTTTCCTTTTTTATTGTGTGTGTGTGTGTTCTTCCTATGCTGATTGGTCATGGATATATATTGGTAATGATTATATTTCTTTCTTTTTTTCTCATTCTTGGCAATTTTTTAATGATAGTTATTTTTCCTTGTCTTATGAGGGTTAGGGATTCTTGTTTGTTTTTGTTTTTTTTTTTTTTACTTGTTTCTCTTGTTCCTTTTTGTCTCAATCTTTGTTTTCTGTTGTTGTTGTTTTCCTTCTTCTTTATAGTCATTACTTGCTACATATCTTCTGCATTCTCTCTGTTCACATCTTGAACATTTTAAAATTTCTTTGACCTTTCGATCATAATTTCTTTCTCTTAATGAACTATATTTTTATAATCTCTCAGAACTAATTGTTGTATATAGCCCCGCGCTCCCTGTTCATGGTATTGCAGTCATTGTCCTGTGGACAGCGTAGTCGACACCTGCTGTTTAATGCCAGATCTAGTCCAGAGCTATTTACTGTTTTTGCTTTTGTCAGCTGCTAACCCAGCCATTCCTGTTTTTGTGATAATTAGTGCTGTAGATGTCATAGTAGGCACAGAGTATGTAATGGTTTTTAATGCTATATGTATTTTCCCCTTTTATGTGAAGTGCTAGGAAACTAGAGGGCACTACAACTTCACAGGGTAGAAACTCTGCTTCTGAACTATACGCAGCCAAGAGACAGTACAAGTTGCTCCACACACAAACTAACCACACCCAAACTTCAGTAATACTTTAATACAAAGAATAGAAGAGACAAAACCCCAAAACTAACAACCAGACCCCAAGTAGGAATACTATAGGTGTCCTCAGGTCCCACTTAAGGACATGCATTCCTATAACAAAAACAGAGAGAATTAACACAAAGCCTGTGGATATCACACCTGTGAATCAAATAAGAAATAAAAACCTTTAAATATAAGAAGAAACTAAAAGAATTCATGACTACTAAGCCAGCACTACAGAAAATACTTAAATAAATACCTCACACAGAGAAATTTTTTAAATAAAATTAAAAACAGAGTGCATACACAAATGAACAAATCTTATTTATGGAGTAGCTAAGAAAATAGAACCAAATTAAACATTATCAATAAATCAAAATGGCAGGAATTAATAAATATATCTATAATAACATTGGTTAAAATACATAGGCTGGCAGAATAGATTTTTAAAAACCAGATTGAACTATTTGCCAGACTCACCTACAAGTAAAAACAGCCCCTGGCTGAAATTTAAAGAATAGAAATTGATATCCCATTCAAATGGAGCCCCAAACAAGCAGAGTAGCTAATCTCATGCCTGACAAATCAAATTTTTAAGCCAAAATTAATCACTTCATACAGGTAAAGAGAATAATCCAATAAGAAGATATAAAAATAGTAAATATTTATACACAAAACATTGGTGCACCTAATTACATAAAGCGAATACTATTCAAAGACTCAAGTAGACCCCAATACAATAATACTGGGTGATATCAACATACCTCTCTCATCCAGACATAAACTTAGTAAAGACTCTTTGTTTTGTATTCAAAACAATACATCGTTTTGAATAATGAGTAAATGATATAAGAAATCAGGGGAGAAATTTTAAAATTCTTAGAATCAAATGAGAATAGGAAAATAGCGATATAACATGCCAGAATGTCTGGAACATTATGAAGGTGAGAGAAAGATTTATAACTATAAGTGCCAATATAGGAAAATAAGAACAATCCCAAATAAACTACCTAATGCTGCATCTCAAGCTCCTTGAAACATAGGAACAAACCACTTCCAAAACCTGTAGAAGGAAGGAAATCGATGAGCTAAAATTAAAAAAAAAAAAAATTGAGAGAAAAAAATACAAAGGATCAATGGAATAAACATTGGTTCTTCGAAAAAATAAACGTGATTGATAAGCCCTTTGCCAAACTAACCAAAGGAAAAGTGAGAAGACTCAAATTAATAAAATTAGAGATGTAAAAGGAGGCTATTTTGAAAATATGGGACTATTCTGAAAATTTATACTCCAAATAAATTGGAAAACCTGGAAGAAATGGACACCTTTCTATACACATATGAACTGCCAAAACTGAATCAAGAGGACACAGAAAACCTAAAAAGACCAATTGAAGTGGCACCCCCTTTCTCCACTAAAAAGTCTTTAACTGGGCTTCTCCAGAAATCTTCACCATGGCTGATATTAGAACTGTCAGCAAAAGAGTCTCTGCAAAAGAGTTCAATGTAGATAAACTTCCTATTTTCGTGTCACCCTGTTTTACTTGGCCACTGGCAGAGAAGATACCAGCACTCCAGGTGCTGGACACCTCTTACTAGTTTTTCATGAACATATCTAGTATAGTACTTTTGTAGAAATGTGCAAACAAGGCCTCTGGCCTTGAGCTGGGCTTCACAGAGATGTGTACATTTTTAAGATAAGTTACCAACTGGACTCCATGGCAGGGGAGGAATGAAGGGAAGAAGAAGCTCTCCCCTTCTCAGGTGCTGTCCATGAAGAGTTAACTTTCCCAAAACAGTGAAAGAAAAAGCTGCTTTTCTGTGAACTTTTACAGACTGTGAACTTCTGAGCCCCTCCCTTTACATTCTGGGTATAAAACTCTGAAACTCCCTGAATTTGGGGTTCAGGGGATTAATTGATTACAGCAAAAGCTGTGCCCTCTGAACCTGGCTGCAGCCAAATAAAACTGTTTCCTACTATCTTCGGTGCCTTGCCTCATCTGTGCCTACAACACAATAACTAGCAATGAGATAGAAGCAGTAATAAAAAGTCTTCCAAAAAAGAAAAGCTCAGAATCAGATGAATTTTCAGCTGAAGTCCTACCAGACATTTAAAGAAGAACTAACACGGGGGCTGGGGTTGTGGCTCAGTGGTAGAGCACTTGCCTAGCACGTGTGAGGCACTGGGTTCAATTCTCAGCACCACATATAAATAAATGAATAAAATAAAGGTCCATCAACAACTAAAAAAATAAAATAAAATAAAAGAAGGATTAATAACAATTTTTCTCAAATTATTCCATGAAATAGAGTTTGGAACACATCCAAATTCATTCTATGAAGCCAATATCACTCTATTAAAACCAAATAAGTCGGGCCTGGATTATGGCTCAGTGGTAGAGTACTTGCCTAGCATGCATGAGGCACAGGGTTCGATCTCTGGCACCACATTAAAAAATAAATAAATAAAATGAAAGTATCATGTCCATCTACAACTAAAACAAATATTAAAAAAAAATAAGTACACATCAAGGAAAGAAAACTACAGACCAATATCCCTGATAAAATCCTTAATTAAATATTAGCAAATCATATTTAACGATATGTTAAGATCATATCATGACTATGTTGGTTTTATCCCAGGGATGCAAGGATGGTTTAATATATGAAAATCAATAAATGTAATTTACCACATAAATATAATTAAGGACAAAAATCACATAGTCTTCTCAATAGTTACAGAGAATGCCTTTGACAAAACTCAGCACCCATAAATGCTAAAAACACTGAAGAAACTAGGGATAGAAGAAACCTATCTCAACATTATAAAGACTATATATGACACACACAAAAGCCATCTCCCTAATGTAACTAGTTCACAGATCCTAACATGTTGGCTTCTTTGTTTCTCTTCTCTTCCTAGAAATATTTTGAGGTTAACCACAAAAGAAATACATAATTGGAGGTACAGTAGGTGAATATGACTAATCATCATTAATCTTTCTGAAGTCAAACTATGAGACTGAATATAGATAAGCTCCTTATAATGAGAGAACATGTTAAACAGCATTAAAGCATGAGGTGAATAGTATGACAAAGGTCTATCATTCAGGTCTTCTACAAATCATGGACTTTTGCCAATTTCAGAGGAGGAAAACTCAACTTCCCAAAGGCTTAGCATAACAAGTGTTACGTTCCCAAAGAATGGCATTCATTACCTGTGGGGTATTTGGTGTAGGCCTTCTTGCTCTCCTGGGTCCCCTTCTGGGCCCACACATGGACAGCGTACTCCATCCCTGGCCTCAGGCCCGTCAGGACAGTGCTGCTCTGATCCTTCCCAACCAGAAATTCCTTGGTCTCTCCGTCAGCAGAGGTGTAGCGCACCACGTACCTGTCAATGTCAGCCTCCACGGGGTCCCAGGAGACAGTGGCAGTGTTCTCTGTCACCTGGTCAGTCACCAGATTTTGAGGGCTGTCAATGTCTAAGAGGAAAAGTGCTGATCAATAAATACTACTAACAGGCACCAGAGAGTGAGGAATTACTGGGCTGAGGAATTTCCTGTTCTCATGGTTTTCCCTTCTCCTATGTTTATTTTTAGGGGTGTCACAGACACAGACCTTGTCTGCACAGCTGGATTCTTGCATCCTCAAGGAGGCAGCACAGGACAGTAGAATGAGCAGCACCCCAGAGTGAGAGAGGCTGGGTTCTGGTCCCAGCCTGAGGCTGAGCTGAGGGGTAGGAAGCACCTGGCTGCAGGCAGAAGACCATGGGTCTTCTCCAGCTCTGCCCTCAGCGGGCCATGGCCTAGGACCCTCACTGCCTCTGACTGTGATTCACATTCCTCATCTGTAAATGCAGGCCTTTCACTAAACAGATTTTAAGATACCTTGATAATCCATGAATATTTTATGAATCAAACCACGAATCATCACATCAGCTGAGTGACCTGTAGATATCCTGCACTGCACTATATTTGAGCATTCTCAGATGCAAAATGGGCAGGTCTGATTCCTGTTCTACTATCTCAACAAATTTCTGTTCTACTATTTCAACAAATAATGCTCAGGTGGGCATAGTGGCACACCCGGTATGACTGGCTACTCAGGAAACTGAGGCAGGAGGAACACAAGTTCAGGCCAGCCTTGGTAACTTGACCCTGTGTCAAAATATTTTTAAAAGGACTGAGGATATAACTCAGTGGTAGAGTACTTTTTTTTAACATGCACAAGGCCCTGGGTTCAATCCTAGAATCCTAGTGTCTGTCTGTCTCTCTCTCTCTCTCTCTCTCTCTCTCTCTCTCTCTCACACACACACACACACACACACACACACACACACAAAACCATAAATCATTGCTGGTGGTAATGTAAAATGACACAAACACTTCAGAAATAGTTTGGTAGTGCCTCAAAGATTAAAGATAGGATTAGCAAATTGTCTTAAGTTCCTACCTGATAGAAATGAAGACATATGTGCACATAAAACCTTGTAGACAAATGTTCATAGTATCATTATTCAAAATAGCTAAAGGTGGAAACAACTCTAATATCCAATAATTGGTGGATGGATAAAATGTATGTATCCATACAATTAAATATTAATTCACAACAAAATTAAGTACCTATGCAGGCTACAACATGGATGAACCTGGAAAATACCATGCTTCAGGAAGGAAGCTGGGCACAAGCCAGGTGTTATGTTTACCCTGGATATGAAATGCTCAGGGCAGGGAGATGTGTGAACAGTTAGCAGCTGTTATCTAGGGCTGCAAAGACTGGGGACAGGGAGCAATTGGCAATGAATATGAGGTTTCTCTTTGGTGATGTGTGCTGAAACAGACTGTGGTGGTGTCTGTACAGCTCTGAATGCACTAACACTGACGAATTGTTTTATATATATATATGTTGTAGATGGAAACAATACCTTCATTTTGTTTATTTATTTTTATGTGGTGCTAAGGATCGAACCCAGTGCCTCCATGCAAAGGCAATCACTCTACCGCTAAGCCATAGCCCCAGCCCCTGAAATTGTATATTTTTAAGGAGCAAATTTTATAATATGTAAATTCATCTTAATAAGATTGTTCTTAAAAATTAGAAACAGAGTTGGAAAAGCACTAAAATTGTGGACTGTTATCCCATATAATTACAATCGTGGGATCCTCAGATTAGTAAAAACTATTCAAAAACAGG
This sequence comes from Callospermophilus lateralis, assembly GCF_048772815.1. Classification (NCBI taxonomy): domain Eukaryota; kingdom Metazoa; phylum Chordata; class Mammalia; order Rodentia; family Sciuridae; genus Callospermophilus; species Callospermophilus lateralis. The sequence goes on from NC_135317.1 coordinate 102,006,781, forward strand.
ATTTATCCACTAAGAAAGCAATAACCTTCCCTTGTTCCCTAGTAAGCACAACAAAAGCCATCTCCCACGGTACCCAGCATGCAGATCCTAAAGTATGTGTCTTCTTTAAATCTCTAACCTTTCTGAAAGTGTTTTGATGACTGACCAGAAAGGAAATACACAATTGGAGGTATAGTGGTTGGACATGACCAATTATCACTAATCTTTATGAAACCCAAATATGAGGCTGAATCCACAGTCTTTGTTATAAGATAATGTGTTCAAAGTTACTGAAGGATGGTGGGAAGAATATGACACAGGTCTGCCATCTACATGTTACTGATTTCTGCCAATATCAGACAAGGAAAATCAAACATCCTCCCACAGGAAAAAGGTTCACTCAAACTTTGTTGGTGGGACTGCAAATTGGTGCAACCACTCTGAAAAGCAGTATAGAGGTTCCTCAGAAAACCTGGAATAGAACCACCATTTGATTCAGTTATCCCACTCCTCCGTCTATACTCATAGGATTTAAAATCAGCAAACTGAAGTGATGCAGCCACATCAATGTGTATAGCAGCTCAACTCACAATAGCTAAGATGGAACCAAACTTGGTGCCCTTCAACAGATGAATGGATAAAGAAAATGTGGTACATATACACAATGAAATATTACTCAGCTATAAATAAAATGAAATTATGGTACTTGCCAGTATATAGATGGAAATGGAGACTATCATTCTCAGTGAAATAAGCCAATCCCAAAAACCCAAAGGCTGAATGTTCTCTCTGATATGTGGATGCTAACACACAATGGAGGGGATGGAACAGAGTTCATTGGATTAGACAAAGGGGAATGAAGGGAAGTAAGCATGAGAATAGGAAAGACAGTAGAGTGAATCAGACATAAATTTCATATGTTCACATATGAATATAACCAGTGAAACTCATGTACATCATGTACCAACACAAGAATGGGAAGTTATACTCCCTGTGGTTATAACATGTCAAAATACATTCTACTGTCATGTAAATCTAAAAAGAATAAAAATAAATAAATAAAAACATCTTCCCACAGGCTTAGCCTGAAAGGTGTTAGATTGCCAAAGAGCGATGCCCCTTACCTGTGGGAGCCTTGGTGGTGGCCTTCCTGCTCTCCCGGGCCCCCTTCTGGGCCCACACATCGACCATGTACTCCACACCTGGCTTCAGGCCCTTCAGGACGGTGCTGCTCTGATCCTTCCGCACTGGAACCTCCTTGGTCTCTCCGTCAGCAGAGGTGTAGCGCACCACATACCTGTCAATGTCAGCCTCCACGGGGTCCCAGGAGACAGTGGCAGTGTACTCCGTCACCTGGTCAGTCACCAGGTTTTGGGGGCTGTCAATGTCTAAGAGGAAAAGGGCTGATCAATAAACACTCTAACAGCCACCAGACAGTGTGCCCGTTTTGCTGGGCCGGGGCAGTTTCTTGTCCTCATGGTTTCCCTTCTTCTATGTTCTTCCCTTCTCCTGTGTCATGGACGCAGACCTTGTCTGCACAGCTGAATTCTTGGGTCCTCAAGGAGGCAGCCCAGGAAGTGAAATGAGCGGCACCTCAGAGGGAGAGGGGCTGGGTTCTGTTTCCCACCTGAGAGGCCCAAATCAGCTGTGATTGTTACAGTCCAGCAAGACATTCCAAGACCCCTGCATCTGCTCTGCCCGACCTCTCCTTCCTTCAGATTCTTTAGCCTCCTTCCTTCTGACCCCTGGCCTCTCCTCCTGACCTTTGGCCTCTCTTTCAAACACAAATGTATCAGAATTTGCACTTAGCAAGCTGAAAGAACAGTAGTCAGAGTCCAAGAAAGAAAGCGCCAGAGAAGCTGAGCAGTGCCCCTTGAGAGCAGGCAGCTGGTGTGCGAGTGGAAAACTGTACAGGAAGGTGGACTGCTTCACAGGAACTCACTCTTCCATTATCAAACAACGGACATTTGGGGGACTAGACACTGTCTTATTTTTAACTAGAAAAACACAGTAATTATTTCTGCTTAGAACATTCCTCCAGAAGGCAGAAACAAGGACAAGCTTCATAGAAAGGTTTAAACAGGTGGGAAGTTTTTTGTTTTTGTTTTTAAGTTGGTTTAGGATCAGGATGCACAAATCTTGCTCTCTTGGCATGGCGGTTACTTGTGTTTCTTCATATTTACTCCTCACCAAGAAACACTTAATTTTTTAACAACAAGAAAGGTACACAGGCAGGGGAAGAATGGGGGACCCTTAACAGTAACCATCAATCTGTGAAGACTGCAAGCCATTCAAGGAAGTAAGAGGTACTTCATTTAGTGTGAAGGCGTGCTGAACCCTAGTCCATGAAGCCGCCCTGTCTGCCAAGGTCAGAGAAGGAGCCCAGCTGCCCAGACCATGAGCTGAGCAGTGACACAGCCTGTCGCAAGCTGGTTACCTGTGGGGGCCTTGGTGTCGGCCTTCCTGCTCTCCTGGGTCCCCTTCTGGGCCCACACATGGAACGCATACTCCATGCCTGGCCTCAGGCCCGTCAGGATGGTGCTGCTCTTCTCCTTCCCCACAGGAACCTCCCTGGTCTCTCCATCAGCCGAGGTGTAGCTCACTATGTACCTGTCAATGGCGGCCTGCACAGGATCCCAGGAGACAGTGACCGTATTCTCTGTCACATGGTCAGTCACCAAGTTTTGGGGGCTGTCAATGTCTGGAAGGAACATGTTTGGGAAAGCCTCAGCTCTGATGTGGAAGGAACACCCACTGGTCCCCCCAGAACCAAGCTTTTTTTTATTAAAACAGATACAACATTTTTTATACCTTTATTTTATTTATTCATTTTTATGTGGTGCCAATGATCAAACCCAGTGCCTCGCACATGCTAGGCAAGCGCTGTACCACTGAGTCACAACCCCAGCCCCAAAACTGAGATTTTCATCTTCCAGAGCTCTTAGCACAAGGCAACAGGATTCCCATCCTGAGTCTCTGGTGGGAGTCAGGTCAGAAAGTAGTGGTGGTGCCCACCTATAATTGCAGCTACTAGGGAAGCAGAGGCAGAAGAATGGCAAGGTCAAGGCCAGCCTGGGTAATTTAGCAAGTCCTAGTCTCAAAATAAAAACTAAAATGATTGGGGTGTAGCTTAGTGGTAGAACACTCCAGGTTCACTCCCCAGGACTGAAAAAGGAAGTGTGAACATTAGCGCAGAGAGAAGGCAGCCCTCTGGTTCTCAAAGGGAGGATTATTACAAATTTGGCGCTACTTCTGGGTGTCCAGCTCCCTGACGTGGAAAGAAGAATGTCTTTAGTAGTATATGCACACATAGACTGCCAATTAAACATCTGCTGAGCGTTGGGACACCTAATTTATCATTTCACAAAGGCCTACTTCACCAGCAAGCATTGTAAAATTATTATCACAATCCCTGCAATAACCATATCCTATGTGTCCTGCCTAAGTCTGCTAAAAACAGTGCTACAACACAACTTTACTGCTTGCTTCTCCTGACCAAGTGGCTTCATGAACAGCTCATCACTTGTCAGAGAAGAGCAGCCCACTGACATCAACCCTGGAGCTCACTGTCCTACAGCTTCAGGGTTCTGGTTGTAGTCTCTCGTCCCTGGTTCCATGCACACTCAAATCCATAAGTATGGAATTCAATTCCAATGGGCCATTTTTCTCTACTCACCTGTTGGGGCCTTAGTGTCGGCCTTCTTGCTCTCCCGGTCCCCCTTCTGGGCCCACACATAGACTTTATACTCCACACCTGGCCTCAGGCCCTTCAGGACGGTGCTGCTCTGCTCCTTGGCCACTGGAACCTCCCTGGTCTCTCCATCAGCCGAGGTGTAGTTTACCACATACCTATCAATGGCAGCCTGCACAGGGTCCCAGGAGACAGTGATCGTATTCTCCGTCACCCGGTCAGTCACCAGGTTAGCTGGGCCATCAATTTCTTTAAGATATAAAAGAAGGCAGACTTTACCACCCTCTAGTTCCTGAAAAGCCAGCACATTCACAGGCAAAAAGAGGACCTCAGTAACCTTCAGAGTCTGCTATATGCCAATAATTGAGTTGGAGGATTTAAGCAAGGAAGCAGTAGGAGATCCCACATTTAATAAGTACAGTAGCAACATATAGATCAGTGCTATATACTTTCCCCATAAATTGCTTTTTGATGAAAAGAATTGGTCTTCATATACAGATTTCTCCTCTATCCTGTATTAACATAGCACACTCTTTCTATTCCTAACTTTATATATATATATATATATATATATATATATATATATATATATATATATATATATATATATCTTTCTTTTAGTTGTACACAATACCTTTGATTTTATTGATTCATTTTTATGTGGTGTTGAGGATCAAACCCAGGGCCTCGCACATGCTAGGCAAGCACTCTACCCCTAAACCACAACCCCACCCCTATTCCTAATTTTTTGTAAGCAATAACTTCAATAACTCTCTGCATTTGTTTGGGGGAAGAAAAATATCCTGGATGTAGGAGCTGTTAGTTCTTTCCATCTAAACAGCATGTCTGTGTCCAGGAATCGGAAGAGTTTTAAAGGGATGGTATTTGAGGTCTGGACTAATAAAAGTACTCCTACTTGTAGGAGCTTCCCGGGTTTCTATGTGACCTAACCTCTAGGAAGAGGGAAGTGTTAGTGCCTACCTCACAGACAGGGGTGAATTCTATAGGAGCTATTGCATAGTAAATACTATATGTGAAATACCACATTCTCCTCTAAATGTAAACCCCTAGTGAGAGTTAAAAATCAAAGTACCTGTTATATGGTTAGAAAGGATGCCTTTCTTTTCATGTTTAAACAACAGTTCCTCAAAAGGCTGGGCTCTCTGGGATAGCAAATGCATTTCACACCTGTCTGGCAGCACTTGCCAAGCCTAGCACACTGGCTCAGGGGAATACATGGCCAAGGAACATGACTGGCCTTAAGGACCAGAGTTCAGACTGCAGCACAGGCAGCTGTCATGTAAGGACACATGACTTAGCTCCTGGGACTCTGAGCTGGCTTTACCACTCCTGCCTTCTTCACAATGCAGCCCCTCACAGACCTGTCCCCTACACAAGCCCTGAGATTACCTGACCTGAAGCTTCTTTGCACACTGCTGTCACCTCTAACTGCCACCGGCCCTTCCAGGCTGTGTTCAGTTGTCACCTCCTTCAACAGCCTGCTATGACCCCTATCCCACCCTGGGCTGTGGTTGATATCCTTTTTATAGGTCGCCATAGTTCCAGGGCTGTGTGTTTCCTCTAGAACCTAACTCAGTGTATTTGATCTTTTTCACTTGTCTTCTCTACAAATCCTACTCTAGAGTCTGCCCAGGTTTCTCTGCGACCACACTGGTGAGAACCCGGGCTGCAATGCCCTCTAGCTGTTCACTTGTGAACAACTCCCAGGCATGAGTCAGTTCCTTTATCATGGCTCCTCCAGAGCCCAGCTCCATGCCTGGTGCCCCCCACCCAGCAGCAATGTCACACTCCAGTGGATCCCCAACTGTGGGGTGCTTATTAACACCACCCCACCTGAGGAAAGAGGAGTTTCTTCTCTTGTCCACCCTCCGTTTTCTTAAAAGAGCTGATCCACATGCTTTCTTTGTACAATGTTCAAAATCTGAGTAAATAGACAGCCATGAGTAAACAGACAAGGAAGCAGCAATCTACAGCCCATAGGCCAAATCTGACCCACTGTGCATCTATATAAAGTCTTACTGAAACACAGTTGTTGTCTGTGGCTGTAACACAGCTGAGTAGCTGCACAGAAACTGTGTCTCTAAAGTCAAAGACATTTACTGTCTGATCCTTTACAGAAAGTCTGATGATCCTGACTTTCACCAGATTTAGAACTTGCAGTCTTTACTGTCCACTTCTCTCCTCCCTGGAGAAGAAGGGGGCTCTCGGAGGCCCACCAGCATCCATTCAGCAGGCTGTGCACCACAAAACATTCCAAGGCCAAAGGCTGATTAATTCTAAGAAATAACTATTGTTGTTACTTACATAGCACTTGCCAAATGTCAGGTATTTTACATGAAGTAATTCATGTAATCCTCCCAACGACCTCTGATGCAGACTCTCATGCATCATTTTACTGATAAGAAACTGAGGAGTAGAGGTAAAGTAATTTGCCCAAAGCTACTTGGCTAGCAAATGGCAGAGCTGAGATTAAAATCTGGACAGCCACACTCTAAAACCATACTCCTAACTTGTACCTGCTTCTCTGAAAGTCAGCTCAGCGACTGCCCAGAACAGGGCCCACATGATAAGCAAATCCTTTTTCCATGATGTCCTATCGAGTGTTTTGGAACCTCAAGTGAGCACCACAGTCAGGCTGCTCTGAATCCCGGGAGGGACTAGAGGAGGGTGTAGCCAGAAGGAATGGCCACGCTCTGTCTCAATACACCTGCAGGCCCAAGCTGAGCAGGATGAGCAGATGAAGAATGGCAATGCTTATGTTCCTACAGTTTAAAGGCAGAATCGGCACATTTGGGGAATGTTGACTCAGGATGCAAAAAAAACCATTTCCATGGTTTACAAGAGAGCTCCAGACTATATGCAGACTGCCCACACAGTCACTGCAAACTGAGATAAGTGTCCAAATTTCCTGTCAGTCCAACACTTTAATTTTCACATTCAAAAAAAAAATGAAAATTACAAAAAAGGTACTCTCGAGAGAGAGTTGCATACAGAATTCCAGCCCAAATAAATGACCTTCTGCATCAAATAAAAAGTCTGGTCTTCTCAGTTTAAAATTAAAAGGAAAAATTTCTCTAATTATGAAACTCAAAATTGCTTTTGCAAGTTTCCTCTACCCTGCTAATGAAAGAGTTTATGCCAAGTGGCAACAACCTCCTAATTCAAACATGAACCCTCCCCTTGCTCTGGGGAGTCATGCCATTCCCCAGCCTTCCATACCTGTGAGGGCTTTGGTGTCGGCCTTCTTGCTGCCCTGGTTGCCCCTCTCGGCCCACACATACACCTGGTATGCCTCCCCCGGCTTCAGGCCAGTCAGGACAGTGCTGCTCTGGTGCTTGGGTACAGTCGTCTCCTTGGTCTCCCCCTCAGGGGAAATGTAGCGAACCATGTACTTGTCTATGTCAGCCTTCACAGGGTCCCAGGAGACAACTGCTGTGTCTTCTGTCACTTGATCAGTGACCACATTCCTTGGACCATCAATTTCTTCATAAAAATGCATGAGAAAGAAATATTAGAAAACTCATTTGGCTGGCCAAGATCACAGATGCTTTAAGATCTAGTTAATCTGGGTGACCTCATTCTGTAGTCTACACCATGCAAGAGGGTCTCTCCATCATCAGTGACAGGTGGACACTGGCCTCTGCTTTAAGCTGAGTTCATTTGTTCCACAATTCATTGCACATCCATTAAGTGCCAGGGAATGTAATCAGTAGCGGTCATCAATAAATGAATCGAAAATCTCTGCTGGTATCAAGTTTATATTCAAAAAGGACCAACCCAGACAAGATGCAGCCCATGTCTTCAATACATATATGCTTCCCAATAACATGTCCTGAGCTGGTGGCCTTAGAAAATCCCTAATCTTTCTCACTAACTCAAGGGCTCTCGATCATTGTAAACACTGGGTGCCTCCTAAGCACCACCACCAGAGATTTCATTTCAGAAGATCTCAGATAAGCCTTGGCATTCTAGTTTTAAAAGTCAATATACAAAACTCTCAAATGACTCTGATGCACATCAAAATCAATAATGGCCTGGGGCTGGGGCTCAGTGGTAGAGCACTTGCCTAGCACATGTGAGGCACTGGGTTTGATCCTTAGCACCACATAAACATAAGTAAATAAAGGTACTGTGTCCATCTACAACTAAAAAAAAAATTTTAAAATCAATTTTTTCCATGTTAAGCCACACCATTCTCATTTTTTGCATGTAATACATTTCCTGAACCCAACATTGACCCTTATTATCTTATAGATCCCATTTATAATTTAGTCTTTTGTCCAATATAGCTACTTTCCTGTCCAGCTTCTTGTCATTGGAGAAATTTATAAGTAAGCCATCTGAGCACATCTTCAAGGTCCCTGATAAAGATGCTGCACAGAGCAAATCTGAGGCATGTCACCAGAACTCCCCCAAATGCACATTGGCATCTTGGGGGTAAGTAAACAAAACAGCTCTTACTCTCAGACACCTAAGCATTTTTCCTTCCTCCCATGCTGCCGCATACTTTTAGTCTCTTGGCCAAAGAGTCTCCAGAGAGAAGTTACAACTTCACATAGTCTCATTTTTTACTATTAGCTATAATGTATCTTTCTCAAGTATAAGGGCAATGTTTCATTTGTGTGTAGAGATCAAACAGGTTCCATCACCAGAAGCAGTGCAGATTTCATTTAGTAAGTCAACTGCCATTTACTGAGTGCATACTAAGTGCCAGGTGCTTTATATATATTACTTTATCAAATCTCATGGTAGAAATACAAGGCATTTATCAGATTATCCAATGGAAAATGAATAAAAGCTACTGCTCTTACAGCACTAAGTACATGCCTGGCTCAGAAAGGTAAGATAGCTTGTTTAAGATCACTCAGCTAGTAGTCAGACTCATTCCACAAAGTCATTGAATGCTTCCTCAAAGCTAGGGATTCATCAGATGGAACTGTGCCCTTCCCCCAGCCCTACTCCCCCAAATATATTGATGTGCTATCCCCAAGGACCTCAGAATATGACCTTAGTTAGAAATAGAGTTTTTCCAGAAATAATCAAGTTAAAATGAGGTTATTAGGGTGGAGCCAATTCCATAGGACTTGAGGGATATTTCTATAAGTCACAGAACAATCATTGTCAATAAATATCAGAGGCTAGAAGATAAAGGAGGGTTCCCCTCTCTGATGAGAGTAAGCATTGTCCTGGGGACACCTTGATTTCAGACTCCTACTCTCCATAACTAGAGACAAAAATCTCTGTTGTTTTAAGCCACCCAGGTTTTGGTAGGTTGTTCCAGAAGCCTTTGGGAACTAATACAAGCAATGAACAAGATTTAGACTGTCTTATGAGTGTACACTCTCTCGGGAAGAGATAGGCAGCAAGCAAATAGTACAGCATTATGAATTCAAACAAGGCAAGGTAAAGGGACCACAGGATAAGGAACACGGATGAGGGATATAGCTGAGTGGCAGAGCAAGTGCTCAGGGTGTGCAAGGCCCTGGCTTCAACCTCCAGCACCAAAAAGGAAGAAAGAAAACGATGAACAAATTGTCTTCATGATTTTAGACAAGGAAATCAGGGAAGATCTCTCTCACTGACAAGGTCACATTTGAACAAAGACCTAAATGAAATGAGGCAGCCAGTCGTAAACATCCTGGGGGAACTTACTACCAGGTAGGAACAACAAGTTGATAGGCCCTGCTTCCTGTGTTCAGGGAACAGCAAGGAGGACCAGGTATTGGACAGAGTAAGTGGCCTGAGGTAAGGCCGGTGAGGTAAGGGGAAGAGTGGACTGTGGACGGTCGTGAAGGCCATTGTAATGACTTTGGCTTACTGAGTGAGTTGAGATTTTTGAGATGAGATTTGGGGTTTTGCAAAGAAGAATGATATGATCTGACTTCTGCTACTAAAAGAGTCTTCTAGCTACTGATAAGAGTACAGACCATAGCAAGTTGAGTGGAGGCCACCTGGAGGCTGTACTAACCATTTGTGTGCAAGATAGCAGGTGTTCAGACAACTTCTGCAGTGACAAAGGTCATGAAAAAAGGACAGCTTGGGAGTTTTCAAAGGTAAAGCTGCCAGAATCTGCCGACAGATTTGATGTGGGGTACAATGAATGACTTGTTGGTTTGGGGCCTGAGCAATATGCAGAATGGAGTGACCATTTATAGCAGTGGGGAGGGAAAGGTTCACAGTAGGAAGTAGAAAGAGGGATGGGACCAACGGTTGCTTGGAGACGTATTAAGTGGTATTTGAACCCAATTCTATCAGACCATGCATTCCCATTTTATACCATTATAACTTATGCAGCATTATCATAAGTCTATTCTCATGGAACCACTACTAATAATAAATCATAAACAAAACAAAGTGTGATCTGAAAGGTTAGTAATATCTAAAATCTAGCAGCAGTAGTAAATCATAACTTGAAGAGAAAACTAAGGAGATAAAATAGTCTTGGCCTTTTGCCTCTGGGAAACAGGCTCTGGACATACCTCATCAGCAGAGCAGACCTCATGGAATGAGATTGGACAATTGGCCACTGATGCCCAGGGGGCCATGTCCAGGTCTCAGGAGGCTGGAGCAGGCTCTAAGAGGTGTTCAGGAGGAAGCATGCACATAGTAGAGGACTCTCCCAGCCCTGTTGCCTCTTTCTATACAATAAATAATTCTGCACATGCTAGGGAAGGGATAAGCACCCTCCAAAGGTGAAATCTCAGTCTGGGAAATCAGCAGTGAACTGAGAATGGAAAAGTAAGGGAGGAGGAAAAAGAGTGCAAGAATACCCTGAGCCAGGCACTGTGATGCACGCTTGTAATCCCAGTGGCATGAGAGACTGAGACAGGAGAATAACGAATTCAAAGCCAGCCTCAGCTTAGCAGATCAGTGAGACCCTGTCTCTAAATTAAATACAAAATAGGGCTGGGATATGGCTTAGTGGTTGAGTGCCCACCCAAAATGAGAACACCCTTGAAGCCCATGGCCCTCACCCTCTCCAAAGTGACCCAAATCCACACACCCCAGGGTCCTAGCAGTGACTCCCACCTCCCCTCCCTGCCTCGGATCAGTGCTCCTTCCACACTGCCCAGGCCCATAGCATAGGCCCATGGCTTGGTGGGGTCGGGGCTGCCTGTGGATGCTGAGAGATCTACCACATCCCCCAGGCAGCAACCAGCCCTGGAGCCCCATTCCCCCAATGGTCCCAGAGCCCTCAAGAGATCCAGTAGAGCCCCCCCCCAAAAAAAAGACCCTTGGCTATGAAAAGTAGGAAGTGTAAACAGCATCAAATCATGCTGGGTTATAGGAGACCTGGAAGTTTAACCCAGAGAGGAGCTGAAACTTCCCAAGCTCACGTAGCCAGTAGGAGGCAGAGCCAGGCTAGAACTTAGGGCTCTCTGCCCACTTCCACTTCCTTTCTCTCAGTTCCCTAACAATTTAAGCCAGAAGAAGGCTCTTCACAACGCTGTTCTCTTTGGCCATTCTCAGGATGGTAATCAGATGCTGAGGTACAGGAATAGGAAAAAGATCTCTGAGATGGGCCCCCCTCACAACATACCACATTGCTAGAAGAAGCCAGCCGGCTGCAAGACCAAAGCCTCCCTATCTGCCAAGAAAGAATGTGAGGGTTATTAAACGGCGATTCCATGCAACAAAGTCTCCCAGTAGCTTTCCCAGCTGGCCAAGTCATCAATGAGTCACAGCTGCTGCCTCAACTACAAGATAGAGTCTTGGAACCACAGCCCCACCTTCCTTCTCAGGCTGCAACATCTCCCCTGCTGGACACTAGCACCCTGCAAACCTTTCTCAGGGTTGTTTAAGGCCAGAAAGATTTAAGGCAAGACTGACAAGACTTGATAGGTGACTCACCTTTGAGTGCATGTGTAAGTTAGAATAAAAGAGAGCCCCAGCTCAAAGGGACCTAATAACCTGAATATACAGAATATACAGAAGAGGCAGGCTAATTGGTAGCCCCATTCTCATAAGGAAAGTTTACTTTATAACAAGATTCTCACCTAGTTGGGAGGGACTGGCTGTCCTAGGCCTATCCTGAAATGCCCTTTAGCACATGTCCAGTGCTCACACAGCCACAGACCCAGAAAGCAGTTTCCCTGTTCATGGTGGCCACCTGTGACTCTCCCAGCTGTGTTGCAGGGAAGGACAGAGCCAGAATGTAAAATCTATGGATATAGGTTTGGGGACAGAGAAGAGGACCAGGGCCTATACCATTGATTTGAAGGTGAATTTATGAAAAGTTGGACTACAGTACCTAGGTATGCCATTCCCTGTGCTCAGGGCCTCTGTGACTGGCTTTTCATTGTGTCAACAAAAATCATTCAGAAGGCACTAGTCATAGAAAAATGTGCTCAGAAAGATCAACTCCTTTTCCTGCTCCTCTCTAGCTTTGCTTCTGGAAAGTTTACCAACCTTGGTCTTTACGGACTCTGAGTTCAAGCGGCAGATCAGCTGTTCACTACCTCATCCTGAGTCTCCAAAACTACGTAGGCTTCAGTTTTCTCATCAGTAAGATGGGAATAATAATACTTTGCAATACTATTATAAGGACCAGAAATAATACTCATGAAGCCTCACAGATGCAGAAGCCATCATAATAGAGCAGTCACTCCAGTGAAAGAGACGGTCAATGTATTTCAGCCTCTGGTGTTTGTACTGGGTGGCTATGTGAGAGATAGGAGTTCTAAAGTGGACAGGAGCTCATCTTGGAACGCTGAAGGAGTCTGAGAAAGAAAGTGTCAAGAGGTGAGGCCACTGCAAATGGAACATTGGAAATGAGTGAAAAGTGAAACAGTAAGGGAAGCAAAACTGCTTTTTCATTGCATCTAAAGGAGAAAGTTCTGAGAAAACTTTTAACAAGCGAATACGTAGACAACAGGTTCTGCTGTGCCTGGGAGCTTGTGAAATCAGAACAAAGCAAGCGTGCTTTGTTTCATGATCAGTATAAGGAGGCAGGCATCACAGAAATCATCAAAAGAATAACCATGATCATAAAAAAGACTTTAAATTGGTTTAGTCCTACCCTTCATTTTACAGATGCAGAAACTGAAGATGAAAAAAAAATGGCAACCTCCTCTTTGTTAATTGTCTGCTTTTCTTGTCTTCCATGTGAAGTGTGCTGTAGGGCTGTTGGAGAAAAACAGGGACAGTCCTCTAAGGACACTGGCCTGGTTGTGCTTGCTGCTCTGGAAGCCAGCCCACCTAAAGCTACACCTTTCCAGAAGGTTCTCTCTGCACATAAAGTATGTTAATAGGGAGAGGATTTTCTGTCAACTCTATCCCTTTTTGTGATATTCGTTTGATAAAAGAAAAACTCAGAGATGTCCTCTACATAATTAGAAGTCCAGAGGATGGTCAAAAGAGCTATGGGAAATTAACCAATTAACAGCTGTGGGTGAAATTCACACAAGAAGATTTTCACATTGCTGAGAATATATTGAAATCTTGACTTAAGTCCCATTACTGCCCAGGGACATTTCGCTGTTCACTTATAAATTTTCCAAACTGTTAACTCCAACCAGTGTGGAAACTACCAGTACCCCCCTTGCAGACTCCCTTCCTATTCCAAGTCCTCCCACCTTGCATAATTCACCCCTTTGATCAGCAGGCATTGTGGGTTCAAAGCAAACAACTTGTGCTCTCCTTCCCTAAATTTTGTAAAATTACTCTTGGCTGTAGGTGCTACAGATATATTTCCAGTTGCTACTTCACCCTGCTGCTGGTAGCTGCAGGATTTTGTCCAAAGACCTGGTCCTTTCTGGCCAGCAGCTGTAACAACTCAATAAACGCTTTTATTTAGAAATCCTTTGGTCTCAGAGTTTTGGTTTAACAAGTTCCACTGGGTGACTTGTTAAGTGGAAAATATCTGAACTGTGTCCTTTCCTCCTTGTACATGCTTATACTATCTTAAATTCCAGTGCCTTTTTCCATCTCATGAGAGGCAAAATGTTTGGAGAAAGCAGTTTCCTTTTTCTCTTAAATTAATTAGTAGTCTAGCCAGGATTGAGAGTGTTTCCTGATCTTAGAAGTTACAAGAACTTTTCTTTTTTATATTAGAGAACACACAACACAGATTTGTTTACAGTCCAATAAAACATTCCATCCTGCTTTTAGGATATAATTGGTAATAAATACACTTCCTGGGTGCTAATATTCTAGCTGGAATAGCATACTTAAAAGATTAACGAGAATTCAAGGCCACATGTGATTAAATGCTCTAGGAACTCAGAGGCAGAATGGCCTACATTTAATGTGGTCATGAAAATCTTCAGTCCAGAAGCAGAGGTTTGAGTGGAACCTGGAAGGATAAGTGATATTGCTATGAAGTGTAGGTATGATGACATGTCATCTTTATTAGTTTCTAAAGGACTATGTCATTTTTTGCCCAATTCGTTGACAGGGATGAAGGTAGAGCGTTTTCTAAGATGGGGTTACAACATAAACAAATGCAGTATGTAGATGAGCCTTCTCTGCTGGGAAAACCCAACGAGGGTCTGACTGTGGGAAGGCTTTCTGCCGGAAATAATGAGGACAAAGGTCCACAGAAGCCAAGATAAAAGGACTAGACCTTCTCCCAAGGCAACGAAGAGTCACAGAAATTTTTGTAGCTAAGGAGTACACAGTATGAAAATTAACCATCAGTAAAGGAAAAGGAGGACAGAGGTGTGGTGCTGTGACCATGGAGGGCAGGCTGTGCCCTGCCCTGAGTCACTCTGTGTTGTAAAGCAGCGGGAAGCCCTGAGATTCTCCATTTTGAGTGCAAGTGCTCAAACTGAATGACTTAACCACTTGATTGAGCAAAGAGATAATCATCAGATGTTGGGTGTACAGAATTTACAGGAAAGAATAACTCCCAATAGCACGGTACAATAATAAGGTACAAACTATCAATTGTGCTGATAAAAATGACCACCTGTGGCTGGGTGTGGTGGCATGTGCCTGTAATCCCAGCGGCTTGGGGGCGGGGGGGGGGGGGGGGGGGCGGGCAGAGGCAAGAGGATCACAAGTTCAAAGCCAGAAACAGTGAGGTGCTAAGCCATTCAGTAAGAACCTGTCTCTAAATAAAATACAAAATAGGCTGAAAATATAGCTTAGGTTTCCCTTCCGTCAGTACCACCCCCCCACACACACACAAAAAAAATGACGACCTCATGAAAGAAATCAAAGGCACATGGATTCCTGGGTGTATCAAACCCATACCAGGGAAACCAGGCATGTGAGCTTATTCGGCACACCAGACCACCCAACTATGCACCCCACTCTCACCTGAAATACATAAAGGAGAGGCATCTGGGATGGTGATAGAGGGCAGTGCACACCAAGCCATCAGCTGTCAGACCACCAGGTATCACAAGGTCAACAAGTGTCTAACTCCAGACTCTCTCGGGCTCCCTGCTTGACTCAGGCCCCTTAGAAACTGCCTGCCATCTGGCCCCTCACTTTGAAGGACCCAGTCCTTACAAGTTCCACACCTCTGACAAGTTCTTTGGCTGGGTTCCCCCTCATCCCATCACCTGCAGCCACTCTCACAACTATACCAGCCCTCTGCCTCTGCTTTCATTTCTGCCTCTTAAACCCACAGCCCTCGCCGACGACCCTTCTTCGCCATCTGTAACCCGAGTATCATTGTGCAGACGGCGATGCGTGACTCACTTGGTATAGACATTAACAATTAAGATTGGAATAGGATAAAAGAGCTAGCTATTGCCATAGTCATGACACCAGTGAACCATGGGCACTCAGTGGATCACAGCTGATGAAAGTTGTGTGGCTTGTGAATTTATTGTTTCGACATTGTGGAAAGACGCAGATGTGTCTGGTGTGCATTAATGAATCGCACAGCTCATAACAATCATTTATAATAAGAAATACATATTTGGTTTTTGTCCCTTTTCCTAGCACACAGCTCCTGAAACATTTGGACTTTCCAAAGTGATTAGTAGTTTTTTGTATGCTAATGGGATAAAAATGACTGGGAGCTCCTGGACGCCGCAGGACACAGGCTGGCTGCACTTTCAGTACCATTCGCCTCATCAAGACTGGTGTGGGGAAAAGGGGTAAATGGTTGAGGTATCACCAGAGGCCAGTGATTTAAATAGTCATGCCTACCACATGAGGCCCCCATGAAAACCCAAAGGGCAGGTTTTCTAGAGCACCCTGGTTACTGAACACATGGCAGTTTCAGGAGGGTAGTGGGCTCAGAAAGGGTGTGGAATCTCCATTCCCTTCCCCCAGACCTTGCCCTGTGCATCTCTTCCATCTGGCTGTTTATCTGTATCCTGTGCAATAAATAGTCTTTACAATAAATAAGTAAGCATAAGTATAGTGTTTCCCTGAGTTCGGTGAGCTACTCTAGCAAATTAATAGAGCCCAAGGAAAGAGTCCTAGGAACCTCAACTCACTGTTGGTTGCTTGTAAATACAGATCACAACCTAGGATGTGTCTAGCATCTGAAGCAAGAAGGGTCTTGGGAGACTGAGCCCTTAGTCTGTGGTCTGACACTATCTCCAGGTAGAGTGTCTGAATTGAATTGAATTACAGGACACTCCGTTGGTGTCTGGTGGAGAACTTCTGGGTATATGAGGAAAAATCCACACACTCAGTTCGGTGACCCTAGGTGAGGTATTCTGTGTTCTGTTGACTCTGTAAGAGAGGAGAATGTGTTCATCTCTTATAGAATCATCAAACTGGGAAACACTTCACCTTTGTGGCTAAGCCCAAAGGCTTAGATTTGCACAAACCGCATACAAATCCCAGCTCTGTCGTTTCCTGGCTAGGTGATTCCTGAGCTTAACTTCTCTGAGTCTTAGTTTGATTATGCATATGACATAGAAATCATATTAGTCCCTACAACATATAATCGCTGAGAACTAAATGCGATAATTCATGAAAAGTGCTTCATGAGTATAATGCCCGGTACTGAGTAAATTCTCAGTGAATTCAAAGCTACAGAGAAAGAAACGAGGAAGTCTTTGTCATTTTCCAACTCACTATAACGTTTCGCTAGTCCACGATTCAGGCAGGCTACAGAGTCTATGTTGTCTAGTTTATAAATTAGATTATATCTTATCCTTTAAAATCACTCAACTATAACTCTTTCATACTTCAGATACACAATCTGTTAAACAATTAAAATAGAGAATTCAATCCTTGCCTCATTTCCCCCCAATTCTCACCATCCCAACTAGCTACTTCGAGACTGGGTTGGAAAGAACTAAAAAAACTTCCAAGGACGATTAGATCCCATCTTTGTTGTCTCCAAGAATTAGCCTCCACCAGTTCCATCACCTTCTAGATCACAGCTTCCCACCTGGGGCGGGCAGGAGCAGAGTGACTATAGGAGGCTCCCAATTCAATATAGGCTATAAGCGAAAGTATTATTTAAAAGCTGTTACATAGATGTCTTTTATATATGCCTATGATGTTTTCAAATTCTGTTATGATTAATATAAGTTATAAACTTATAAATTACAAATTACTGATTTGTAACATTTTGTCATTATGTATTTTCTCAATACACAGATAGTAACTGTGTCACTACTCCCATGTGAGGGCCTTTAATATATTTTCATATTTCAAAGTGGACAGCCTGAGTGTGAACATCAGGAACAAATCAGGCAAGAAAAAACTTACAGGCCACCCTGTCCTTGGGTAATATGAAACTGAGTGCCTAGGTCCAAAGTCCAGTGATTGAAACAATTGAGATGAATACAAAGGTGCCGGAGTACCTTTGACTCCAGGATCGTGGGGGAAATTTTCTAGGCAAGAAAAATTTAAAACAGGAGAAGTCTGCTTTCCCGCTCATGTTCCTGAAAAAAGATGTCCACACATCTAAAGAGGTAGAATCTCTCTGCCTGCAAATCCTAGAATTTTTATCCAGAAAAGAGTCGACTAAGAACAATACCTGAATGCAAATACAATTAAACATGCAAGTATCGCCAAGCAGCTCTTACCTGTCCTGCCATTCAAGAGAATTGGCTTGCCCTCCAGATCGCCTCGTATGGGGACAACTGTGATCTTATACTCTGTCCCAGGCTGCAGACCTGGAAACAAGCAGCCAGTGCTAGAGTGAGAGCAGACTCCAGCCCCCTCCCCCAACGCTGCATTTCCCCCAGACTTCTCTTGTGGAGGGGAGATGAGGGGTTCTGCTTCCTTCCCAAAGACTCAGGGTACAGGCAGATAAAGAGCCCCAGGATGGGTGAAATAGAAGGCATCACTGAAGAGGCTGATGGTGGGGGGCACAGGACAGAGGAGGTGAAATCTGAGCTCTGGTTCCTTATTGGGCCTTCTAGCACTTATCTCCCAATTTTATTCATAACCCCAAATGTTTTTCTGCTTCCAACAATTATCTTCCCTTAAAAGTCTCTTTCCATGCTGGGGATATAGCTCAGTTGGTAAAGTGAGTGCCTCACATGCACAAGGCCCTGGGTTCAATCCCCAGCACCACGCCAAAAAAAGTCTCTTTCCTTTTCACTATAATACCTAGCTCCCTCTCCACACCTTTCTTTCTTTTTTTTTTTTTTTTTAATTATTTCTCTGTAGAAGCAATTTGAAAGATTGTTCCTCCCTAGCCACACACTGGCAAACACCTGTAATCCCAGTGACTCCAGAAGCTGAGGCAGGAGGATTGCGAGTTCAAAGCCAGCCTCAACAAGTGAGAACTCAGTGAGACCCTCTCTCTAAATAAAATACAAAAGAGGGCTAGGGATGTGGCTCAGTGGTCGAGTGCCCCTGATACAGTCCACAGTATCAAAAAAAGAAAAGAGAGAGAGAGAGAGATTGTTCCTCCTTATACAAATATTCAGACCCCAGGGGCAAACTTCAGAAAAAAGTAGTGCGTGGATATGCACATATTCCTACTCCAGTCCACCAACACAGAGGACCCCAAGATGTTCTCTCAAGATGGAGCGGAAGAAGAGGGCAGAACAAGGCTGCAGAGGAAGGTTGGCCATGGAGCGAATAAGCCTTGGGGCCCCAACTTGCAAGGGCTCCTTCCCAGGCCTGTGCCTGAGTACTCAAAACTGTGCACTCCTGCTCTTCTAGAGGCCCTGAAAGGGGCTGGGGATATAGCTCAGTTGGTAGAGTGCTTTCCTGGCACACACAAGGCCCTGGGTTCAATCCCCAGCACACATACACACACACACACACACACACACACACACACACACACACACAAGGCCCTGAGAATTATATAAACTTCAAGTCTTGCAAAACTCAACCCCTCTGCATCCCCGTTTCCTGAGTTCCAGTTCCCAGCAACTACTCAGTCATCTAAAACAGGAACCCCTCCAGGGCCTGCCAACCCAACCCTCCCAGGACTCCACAGACCTATCTCAACCTCCTCCCACCCCCCCAACCCCCCAACACACACACTTCCACCTCCTCAGCAAACACCTCACATCCTCAGTGCAGCTCTTACCAGTGATGTCATATCGGCTCTTCGGGTCACTGCTCCTGGGCACAGTGACTTCAGCCACCTCCTGCCCTGTCAAGGGCCCATACCGCAGCTTGTAGTAGTCCACCTGGGTCGGCGGGTTCTCCCACTCCACGTCCAGGGAGTTTTCCGTCTCTTCTGTCACCCAGGCAGTGCCAACCACAGCAAGATCTAGGGTCAGGGGTCAGAGAGCACAGGAGACAGCAGTGAGGAGCAGAGGTCCCCATGGTCTGTAATGGCCATCAGCTACACAGAGAGAGCTGGCCTCAACCCTAGGACAGGGTCCTTAACAAGGATCAGATATTGCTCTGAATTAAGTGGTCACCCTTCAGGGGCAGCATCCCTTCCCTTAGAGACCACCTCAGAATGAGACGCTCTGGCCTTTCTGCGTAAAGTTTGGGAAACGCATTCCAAATTTTCTATAGTATAACTTCTATCATACACATAGCTCCTCCCTCCATCTCCCAAATTATAGTCCTTCACTTGCAAATTCTTCTCTAAGGATTAACTCAAAGCTAAACTATAGAGTAGGTGAATTTCAACTTGGTCCTTCAATGAAGCCTTCCTGCAGTTCTAACAAATTTTAGTACTTCCGCCAGCTACCTGGTGTTCTCATGCTGCCCCAGCTGCCTCCCCTGTAAGGCAGGAGAGCACCTGCTCAGCTTTATTCATAGCAAAGTACTTTAGGCTAAATCTTTGCCCTTCCACTCAGGGGGAAAGAACTGTAGAATTATAATACAGAAAAATGGATCATTGACGTGGCTCTTAGGGAAGAACTTCGGGGAGCAGGGCACTGACTGGAGTCTTTGGGGAGTACTTTGAATTCCAACAGCTATTCCCAGGCCAATCGAGCCTGACCTTGAAGGGAAGACAAGTCCCCAGGTTCTCAGCCTTGTCCTCTTCCACAGTCACTTCTCCACCTTCACCTCCTTGGAGGTGTTCCCACCAGGCTGCTGACCAGTTGTCAAGGATGTGGGTCAGGGAACTCATGCATCAGGCAGGGTGTGAACTTGGTGATGTCAAGGTCCCTTGGTCCCTTGGAGTGTCCCTGACTCCCTATGTTAAGGATAAAGCCCCTCGGAGCCTTTCTCGGAAGCATGGCCTCTCATTGCTGGCTTCCACCTGTAGCCCAGGTCCTGTTTCTTGACATCCTTCAAAGATGAAATTCCCCAGAGACAGGTCAGGAGAGTAACGAAGGTGACACGCAGATTGTAGCAGAGGGCCTACATGGCTTAAGGGATTTAGGAGGGGTTCACAAATGAAAAGGCAAGGACTTAATGAGAATGTTCAAGATTATGATGAGGATGATAAGCCTTGCTGGGTCTGAGGCTCCCCTGAGGAGCAAAAGACAGAGGTTTTAACTTGAATCAGATTAGACAGAAAGACAAACCTCACAGTAGCCAGACTCTACAAGTCCCTAGAGCAAGATGCCAATAAGGGTTGCTACAACTTTCTGAACAGATATTACTCTTTCCCTGTGAGGCTAGACACTCCTGTCTGTAGGCAGATGCAGCTACAGATAAAAAGAGGGAAAGGAGAAAAGCAGTTAGGGCTTTTCACAGCTAGGGCTTGGTGTTCTGTTGGACCTAGAGCCCTTACCAGAACATGAGCATCAGACAAGACCACTCTGTAGCAAAAACAGGCCATTCTGTGACCACATCTGAACACAGACACAAGTATGACTGTTGCCACACAAACAATGAAACATCCCCTCTCCTTCAGCCTCCCTCCAGTCTATCCTCTTTCTAGATAAGATCCTCTAAGATACCACCCACAGAATTACCCCAGTTCCCCCAAATTACCTAACCCAAGCCTATAACCAGTCCTCCATACACTCCAGTCCTTTCTTACACTCTCTTGCTGAGATGTCCCCACGAGTCCCCATGGTGTGCATTCTCCAAGCTAAAACAATCAATAAATCCAACCTGTTCAACTACAGGGATGTAACTAGGTGTCTTTGGCTAGAGGGCACCAACAAGGGTGATCAGAAATTGTGCCCTCAAGGTACTGTCTTTCCTGGCCCTTTTCAATTCTGACCCATTCCTACCCCCACCCTATTCCTACCCTCAAAGAAGGACGAGCAGCCTGGCATTTCTGCAAAGATGACTCATTACATGCCAAAGTCCCATCCACCTGGATCTACCTGGCTCTCTCCCAGGAGGGTCATCAGCCCCTGTACAGTATCTGGCACATAACAGGTGCTCAGTTAAAACGTTTTGAGAAAAGGAATGAATCTGAGTCATTCAAACAGCTAGATTTCTCCAAACCCTGGAAGATCTAAGTTGCTTTAAGAACTTTCATGAGGAAACAAGAATTTTTAAGAAGTGAATATTAGCTTCTAGATAGGCAATTTTAGGGGCAAGCATCTATACTAACAGGGGGAAAAGCCTCTGCCACTTCAAAAGACTATCAGCAGTGCCTTCAAAGCTATTTTTGCTGCTGCTGCTGCTACTGCTGTCATTAAAGACCTTCAGAGAAACTTACCAGGAACCAGCCAAAATGGCTAAGTCACTCTGACTCATTATTTTTATTATAATACTAAATTCTTCACCCAGAGGCATCCCTATCCACCATTTTTTTTCAACCTATAATGTATGACCTCAAACTGGGCATGCTCAGGAATATACCCACCTCTACAAGTGATTATGAGTCTTTCCTAAATGAATATGTATGAGTTTCCTAATAAAAGCCCCAGCTTTCTTTATTCAGAGGAGAACACTGCTTTGAGAGTTATCCCTGGCATTCTGTGCACCTGCTGCAAGTATTAAAGCTCTCTCCACTCTTGTTTCCTGGTTGGGCTCATTGGCTTTGCATTCACCGAGAGGAAAACCCATTTGCCCTGATCGTATTAGCCGTGATGCTTGTTCTTCCAAATATTTTGGTGGTATTTGGTGGTACACAGGAGACTGTCCCTGCAAGCCAGGCCCCACCAGCCTCCATCCTGCTCTCTAGCGCAGGTTGCAACCTCTGTGAATTAAGTCAGCCAAGGGCCTTGCCCTCTAGCCTCTGGGATCAGCCAGCAGCAGTCGCCAGCAGAAAGCAGGAGAGAGTTCAAGAAACTGATCTTCACTCCCTTCCTGTGGGGAAACAGTGCCTGCCTGCATTCCTTCACCAAAAGTGCATCATCAGGTATCTTTTCTGAACATTTCTCTGCATCGAGTACCAGTGCTTGCCCCTCTCCCTTTCTGGCTGGGCTGGATCTCCACTGATGCTAGTCCTCCTGTTTTGCTCTCCAACATGCCTCTGTAAACAACCTCTTCCCTAAACTTCCTTCAGTTGTGTTTTCCTCTCTTTCCTGCTGAGATGAATCTAATTGACGCAGGCAGCTTCAGCAGCTTCTCACGAATTCCTACTTGAACTTGTTGAAGGCTTTGGAGTCTCCATGAAGGGCCAGGGATGCAGGTTTGCTCTTTGGCTGCTTATGTGGGGTGCAAAGCAGCCAGACCTGACTAATTTCAGTGACACAAAGGACCCCTTAAACCCCAAATCAGCAGGCTGCCATTACTGACATGGAGGACCCAATAATCTGGGAGCATCAAGAGAAGACAGAACTGGGACTCTTCTCCAGAACCTAATGGTTGTGTTTTTCAAACTATCTACTAGGACAATGTCCTGACCCACAGAAGGGTATCTGTGGGGAAAGTGTAAGAAAACACCCAATGTGGGGCCTCTCCTGGGAACCCTGGGGGCATCTGGCTGCTTCCTCACCTGTTGTAGCCAGGAGATGCTGAGGGCTGCTGGAAATATCTTTCTTCACGTTGCGCAGGGTGACTATATACTTGGTTCCAGGGAGCAAGCCAGGGATCTCATAGATGTGCTTCTCCTTGGGCACCTGGATCTGCTTCACAGAGAGCTCCTTCCCCAGGGGATAATAGCTGAGGAGGTAGTGGTCCACGTCACTGGAGGGCTCCCAGCTCACCAGCAGGGAATTCTCTGTGCTCTTGAGTAGCTGCAGGCCCTGGGGGGGCACCACTGTGTGCAGAACAGGAACAGGTGAGGGGTGGGTGTGGAACAAGCATGTGAATCTAGCCAGTGGGTGTTCAGTGAGCACCTACTGCACACTTGGCACTAAGATGGCAGGCCTGGAGGAGGAGACTTAAGTATGCTCCTGTTAAGGGACACACGCTTAAATTGTTATCTGCTTAGGAGCTAATACTGATACCTTCCCACATGGTGGGGGAAGGACAGGTGGAAACCTCACACAAACAGTCTTTAGTGGTCCTCAAAGTTCAGGCCCCAAACCAACAGCATCAGCATTACATGGGAACTTGTAGAAATGCAAATTCTCAGGCCCCAGCCCAGACCTGCAGGATCACAAGCTCTGGGGCATGCGTGTTTAAGAAGCCCTCCAGGGAATCTGCTCCAGCTGAAGGTCATACCCCCAACAGCACCAAGTGCAAGTGGTGGTTCAAGGAGTGGAGACCATAGGTGGAAGCAAACAAGGCCCCAAGGCACGTCTCAGCTCTCACCCTGGGAGCAGTCGGGGCCAGTGAAGCCCAGCTCGCAGTAACACTCGCCAGTGTCGCAGAAGCCGTGGCCGCTGCAGTCGCCCGGACAGCGTTGCTCGCTGCAGTCCTCCGACGTGAAGTGCTCGTGGCACTGGCAGACCCCGCGCACGCACACGCCGTGCCCACTGCAGTCCTGGGGGCAGGCCGGGTAGGCGCAGTCGGGTCCCACGTAGGGGTCGTCGCACAGGCAGAGCCCGTCCATGCAGCGCCCGTGACCGCTGCACGCCCCGGGGCAGGCCGGCAGCTCGCAGTTGGCGCCCTCCCAGCCCAGCTCGCAGTGGCAGCTGCAGGTGTCAGGGGAGAAGGTCCCATGGCCGCTGCAGTGGCGGCTCAGGTCTGGGGGAAGAGAGGAAACCATGGTGGATGGCCATCTCCTTGGAGACGGGTTAGAGAAGGCTCCGGGTATCTGGGTCTTGCCTGGCTCTTCAGGGGATGACCCGGTTCCAGTTCCCCGAGGAGGACAGAGCCTCGGCCCCTTCCAGCTGGGCCCACTTCTAACCTGCCAAAGCTACAGGCATTTTTCTCTTTTTCTTGGTCTGAGAAGCTATGGACACCACCCTTTTCCCTTCCCAGATGACTCCCTGGGTTCTGTCCCCTCTGAATGATGAGAACTGTTCAGTGTTTTCCTAGGAATGGGCCTTGAATGTTCCAACGTGGCAGGTGGCTGGCTGGCTGACACAGAGGGACACGGCTTCTGCCAGGCAGGAGGGAGATTGTCCTCTAGCCGTGGGTGAGTGGGGCTGGACCTAGGAAGGCCTCAGAAAAAAGGATTCCCTGAAGCTACAAAATAGCCCAGTCTCACTGATGGCATCGGGGGCCTGGCAGGGGGATTTAACCTGGCTCCGTTCTGTAGCCCTTTATGGTAAGAGGCAGGGGAAGGGCAGGCCACTCAGCGCAGTGCCCTCTCTGTCCATTCTCAGAACACCTTTCTGGCTTCTCAGAACACCTTTCCTTCCTAAGGATGTGTCTAAGAGGCGGCTCCTCAGGGACTGGTCCACACTGTTCTATTCATGGCAGTGTCCCTGGTGCCTACATTTGTACCTGGCACTTAGGAAGTGCTCTCAACCCTAGCAATTCCTTCAGATATAAAAATCTGTGCCTCAGTACCATTGGTTGTCCTCTGGTTCAATCTAGGTGTCTTATGTTTTTAAAAGGGTGGGACAGAGGGAACTTCAATATTTGTAAAATCAAATTGTGACATTTTATTACTAATTAAATAGTCACAACCTCCAGAACATCTATCACTGGCCATCAAATTGTGACATTTTATTACTAATTAAATAGTCGCAACCTCCAGAACATCTATCACTGGCCAGGAATCTATTACATATCATCTGTAATTCTCAGAACTAGGCTGGCTGATGGAATCATCCTGATGGACAGTTGAGGAGACTTAAGGAATTTGCCAAATCACAGTTGGCCTCCATCTTTCCTGCACACCCCTGCTTCCCCTTTGAGGGAGATTGGATCCCCAGGTAAGAAAGCCCCTAGAAGCCAGACCCATCTGGAAACATTGCCCCAGGAGTCTGGTGTCTTCAAGAGCTGCTGGTCCCTCCCTGATCAGGCATCCAGATGTCCCCTGGAGCTGAAACCAAGAAATAAATAGTGGGAACGAGCCGGATCCCAGAGAAAACCCAGAGTGAGATGTGAGACTGTGCAGCCTCAGAGTGCTCCTGAGGTCTGTGGGTGCCCCAAGTGGGTGCTGAGTGACTGGCCAACTCACCAGCAGCTCCTGGGCAGCAGCGCTGGACGCTGCACTGCTCCTTCATCTCTGCCATCTCTTCCTCCAGCTTCTTCACCCGGGCCAGGAGGTTCTGGACGCTGTCTGCCAGATCACAGTCCCTCTGTGGCGTCTGAAGGCGGATGTTGTGCCTGAAGATGAAGTTCTGCTCCTCCCCGGCCTCCCCCAGGGCCAAGAGCGAGGTCCCATCATCACTGAGGGACTGGGGGTCAGTCTCCACCTGGACCAGGGCAGACTTGGGCACATCAATCTTGTAGGTGTGGCTGACGGTCACCTGTTGCTCCTTGTTGCTGCAGCCCTGAGACTCAGGCATGGCTGGGGCCGAAGCCACCAGGAACACAGAGCCAAGCAGGAGCCCCAGGGGGAAGCTGGACATTCCCTGGAGAACCATCCTTGGAGAGACAAGGAGCAGAGCCTCCCTGAGACCTGTAGCCAGAAAAAAATACAAAAAAAAAAAAAAAAAAAAAAAAAAAAGCCATGCATCGATTTGTTGAGGGAAACTGGTGTTTTTAGCAGGTCCTAAAGAGGCCATAGGAAGATGGGAAGCCAACAGAAAGAACTCATCCTAGATCTCCTGAGGGCTGAGCAATATTATTTTCTGTTCCTTGCTCACACAGGCATGGTCCTGCCTCCTGCCTTTGCTTACCCTGATCACACCATCTGGAGCTTCCTTGCTCTCACTTCTAATTATAGGTTCACCTGCACTTTGATAATAGCAAGGAGAACAGCCGTCTTGTGTTGAGAGCCCACTGTGTGCCAGGCTTTGATCTTAATCCCTAATCTTGTCAACAGCCCTAATATTATCCTCTGCATAATATCAGCAATAATAGCTGCACGTGGAGTCCTTGTGATGTGAGAGGCACTATTCCAAGGGCTTCACATCAGCTAACTCATTAGAGCCTGGTGACCCTTTGTGAAATATATTATTACTCCTATTTTACAGATAGGGAAACTGAGATACAGCTACCTTACATGATTTGCTCACAGGCACACAAACAAAAGTGGCAGGATTTTTTAACTTATTTGAGTGTGTGTGTGTGTGTGTGTGTGTGTGTGTGAGAGAGAGAGAGAGAGAGAGAGAGAGAGAGGAGCTAGGAATGGAGCCCAGCGCCTCACACATGCCAGTCAAGCACTATACCACTGAGCTGCAGCCCCATCCCAGTGGGAGGATTTGAGACCAGATAACCTGACTCCAAAGATCAGGCTCATCACAGTGATGTCATGTTACTTTGCGCAGATGAGGAAGTAGAGGCTCAGAGGCCGAACAAGTCACCCTGGACATCACAGCCTCAAGGGCAGATCTTTACTCAGATCCAAATCACTGGCTGCAAAGCCAGCATCCTGCCTCCACAGACATACCAACAAAACATAAGAACCTCATCCACAAGGTCTTCTCTCTCTCTCTCTCTCTCTCTCTCTCTCTCTCTCTCTCTCTTTCTCTCTTTCTCTCTCTTTCTTCCCCTGCCCTGCCCCCCATCCTCTATCTCACCCCAGCTGGAAACCAACTCTCCCTCTGCTAAGCGTTCAGAGTACTGAATGGTCCCTCTCTGGTGGTCTCTTGTAGTCGCTCTTGAAGACAGCTTGTCTCCCTGCTAACCTGAACCTTTTAGGGCTGGGGTCCAAGGTGCATTCATCATATTGTTGTCCTAAGGCAAAGGCACAGAGTCTCACACTAAGGGGTTCAGTCCCTATTACTCGAGGCCAGGGGTCAAGGGTGGCCTGGTGTCAGGCAGTTATGTTTCACCTCCTTGGCCACTAGGGGGCGATATGGGCCTTCACTGCCATCAGTGGCAGATGGACCCCTCTCCCCTCTGTTCCCCTAGTTCCCATCTGGGAAGTTGTATACTCTGACTACTAAAGAGTCAAGGCAGGGCAGACCTAGAGACCCAGGTGGGCTCACAGGACACACAGGAACCTCATTCATGAGGTGAGCTTGCATGGCCACAGGTATCTAGAAACCCATCCACCAAGCTGCCCCTTGACAATGGGCTTCTGCAACCCACACAAACTTGTAACTAATTGTTGGTGGGAGAGTTTGAAAGTCCTTTCCTGGGCCTGCGTCCTCCTCCACCCAGGCTTTCCTGCACATGGTGAGAGGCAGCCTAAGAACAAACCATACAGGCCCCAGGGCGTCAGCCTTGGGTGGGCCCTTCTCTGCTTTAGCCTCCTCCTCTGACAGGAAGGATGCTGCTGCCTCCTGTCATCAGGGGGCTTAGCACCGTGCCCAGCACCCAGCAAGAGCTCAACAAACATTCTGGGTTTGTTTTGTTTTTAAGAGTCTACCAAGGCTGGGGATATAGCTCAGTTGATAGAGTGCTTGCCTTCCATGCACAAAGCCCTGGGTTTAAAAAGCCTACCAAGTGATTTCCTGTTCATCCCCATTTTTTTTTCTTTAATTGTGAAGGATTGTACTTAGAGTAAAAAGCAGCACATAAACAGCTCTGCTTTAATGACTGGTAAAGACATCAGTCAGCCTTGCACCCACAATCAGGTTGAGAGCTGGACCATCATCAGCATCCTAGCAGCCTTACAGGGCCTTGCCAGATGCTGCCTCTCTTCCACCTTAATAGCTAGAACAGCACAAGACCATCAAAAGAACTGACCTGGAGGACAACTACACAGGTCAGAAAAAGGAATAAACCTTCCTATTCACAAATTCTAGTACAGAGTAAAAATTTTGTCTTTTAAATGGTTATAATTTATTAGGTATCTGAAAATCGAGGAAATAAAGGATGAAGGACCCTGGTAGAATTATTATTTAAAATAAAAATAATGGGGGGCTGGGATTGAGGCTCAGTAGTAGAGCGCTCACCTAGCACGCGCAGGGCGCTGGGTTCGATCCTCAGAACCACATAAAAATAAATGAATGGAATAAAGGTCCAACTACAACTGAAAAAAATAAATATTCTTTAAAAAATTAAATAAAAATAATAATATTACAATACATTACAGCAAAGTTCTGTTGTCCAATTGCTGCTGCATGCTGGTCATTGGCCAGGTGCATGGAGCCTCATTATTAAGGCTCCAAGGTGCTGTGGAAGGTCAGTGTTGTGCTCCTCACTTAGTGGGAGAGGAAACCAGGTCTGAGAGGTAAAGCACTTACCAGAGGTTGCTCAACTAGTAGGTGGCAGAGGCAGGATTCAAACCAGGTCCACACTATTGCAAGCCTGTGCTGGGTCTGTCAGCATGATGTTCTTACACCACCAGCAAATGAGCTCAGTATCGACAGATAACAAATGAGTATCTCATGCAAATAGCAAATGAATTTAGTATATTCATGTCCCCAGGCAATTCCCTCATTTGGAGACAGGTACTATATACCTCATACCCAAGGGATGTGCCACCACTGAGAACTAATCAGAATGATGCCAATAAAGAGTTCTTCTTTTATTGAGACATAACATCTGTGCGGCTTTACAGACACAGTGTGATAATTCAACACATGTACTCAGTGTGCAATGACCACATCTGGGTAGACGCACCTCCACCCCCTGGAGCCTTAACTGTTTTCATGTGCTGGGGGCTTGTACCCTTCTAGCCATTTTGGAAGAGAGAGTTCGTGTTACTATTTTGCTCCATTCACTCCTCTTGATTCTCCAATCATCCAAAGTGTGTATTGGGGCTAGTGATAATCATGGCAGCTCACATTTCCAAGTACCTACTGCACCTCAGGAGCAGGGCTCTGCCCTCGCAGCGGGAGTGGGATGATCGGGGCAGTTCTGACTGTCCTGGGATTTGGACAGTGGGTAATAATTGTCTGCAGACTTTAAAGAGAGCTGCTTTAAGACAGGTTTGGGTTGGGGTGAGGTTAGGGAGAACAGGGGGGTGGCAGGAAGATAGACCAATACCTGACTCTGGCCAAGACTAATTCAGAGGTGGGCACTTGGCTCAGAGTTTGCCATTTCATGGGCATTCAGTAACTGGAGGGAACTACAGTCCCAGCTAAATAAGAGAGCCTTTGGCCTGCTTCCCCAGCCCCCACCATGCAACAGGCAGCACCTGGGGAAACCAGAGCTGCTCTCGGTTGGTGAGAAGTGGAAGAAGGGAAGTACCTGGCTGACCATGGCCCTGCCCTCCTGTGTGTGGTCACCAACCTCATGCCTGAGCTGGGAGAGAGGAAGGAAACTGAGGCTCTGATATTGAAACAGATTTGCCTTCAAAAAGTGGTTCTTTTCTAAGCCCAAAAGCAACCAGAAAACTCGGGAATCTGCTGGGGACTTCTGCGAGGATGGAGGAAGCAGGAAAGCCTATAGTGAGTTAGAAGGCAGATAGACAGAAATAATGAGATGTCACCATCGCCATCTTAAAAGGTTCAGCCCCGTGACCCAAAAGGCACACTCCAGTTCTCCACTTACTCCTCAGGGTGGGAACTGAGGCTCAGAGACACTGAGCCAAGTGCCTCTGACCATACCAGAGAGGACGGCAAGGCCACACTTCAGGTGTGGGGTCTCCAGCTATGGGGCCCTTCAGCTTGTACGCTCTGCAATTTCCAGTAACAGCACACGTCCAACACCGAAGCTCCTACAGTGTTTCCACCCTAAATCCCCCTCCTGGGGAGCAACAGAGCCAGAGAAGCCTCTCTGCCCACCCCTGGCCAATGCTGACTATTCCTGAGACCTAAATGGAGTACAGATGTTTTTCTGAATTAGTTCTGAACAAATGCAAAAAAGCCAGGGACTCTCGCCATAAACCACAGCAAGGCTGCCCAAAGCCCGTCTCACTGTGTTTGTTTTGAAGCCTGGAATATGAGAAACCCCAGAAGCTCTCGCAGCCCTCCCTGTCGCCTGTCCTTCTGAATTGTAACAAGATGTCCTCATTAATTGCAGCCTCTCAGATTTCACATGTTGAGATCAAATTTTCCTGGGCAGGGTAATTTCTCGAAAGAAGATGAGCTGGGAAATCCTCAACCTAACAAGTGTAGCGAGCAAGGAGAGAAGCTGTGGGCTCCCACTCCAACACGTGGCAGGAGACTTTCCATGTTGAACAGCACAAGGAAGGGATGACTTCATCGCTGCTTAGATATGCACTGCACACCACAGACTGAGCTCCCCAGGGCTGGGTTGGAGGGCTCCCAGTTTCACGGAGAAAAACACAGGATGAATAGAAATGAATATTCATCCTATGGAGGGGTAGCTCCCTATGGAAAGTGGGGTAAATGCTGCAGGAGTGCAAGAAGCAAAGGGCATTTACATACAGGAAAAGTGCCTACAAGAAACCTGGAAACCAGGTTCACTGTCTTGCTGCAGCTGAGCATGTGTTTAATTCTGACTATAGGAGAGGGCTGGGTACAGCAGAGAGACAGGAACAAACTGCTTGGTATTGTTCTTCTGAAGGTTTTGCTGAGTCTGAGCTGGATGGATGGCCCTCGGGTCTGCCTTCAGAGACCTGCTGATGTCTCAGGGCTCTCTGCCTGTGCTCTACATCCTCTTGGTAGCTGCACTTAGTTCTGTGGCTTTAATTTCCAGACAAACATTAACAGCCCCCATATCCATATGGATGCTTCTACCCAGATATCCTTATAAGCTCAGGGATGACAGGGGCTAAAACTGTGTTGATCTCCTCTGTATTCCCAGTCTCACAGTACAGTTCTGGCTAAATATTTTCTGAACTAAATAATAGCCACTGAACTAAATAATAGCCACTGGAATTTGGGTATTTAAAGGTGATGGGTACTGTGCCAAATACTTTACAAACATTATTATTTAATCCTCAAAATGCTGGTGGTCAATTGATGACATTCTCTTGTTAGAGGTGTCTAGAGGTGTTAAGGACCCCTTAGTATCCCTTGGTCCTTGGAAAGATGAGCTCTTTCCCAAATAGGGAGTTAAATCCCAGCCAATTTCATGAGAAGCTGGAGAATTCCCTTCCCAGGAGACACCATAGTGCACAAGGTCCCTGTGTGCTGGGGCAGATTCTGATAGGAGAGAAGGCCAGACTCCCAATCCCAACAGTCCTCTCCGACCCCAGGCCAGAAGACCTCTGTGTCACCTCATTCTCTCCAAAGAAGGACACACACTCTGGGTCAGGAAATAACAGTACTACTTACACCAAAAAGATCGGTAGCCAGTTTCTAACCACTGTTACAGATCTTTATCCAGGGCCTTCTCTCATTCCCTCATTACCTCATCCTGCCTGTATGGTTGACCACAGGCAAATGAGAGCCACTGCTTTAGCTTTTAGGGGGGAAAATGGTATTATCCTGGAGTTCCAGAGGAGTCATTTAAGATATTCTGTCCCCAAATGACAAAGTGGACATCACTGAACTATGGAGGGAAATGAAGGAGGTGGGAACTAGGGATGCATCAATCACAAATGTCACTGGCAAACTTGTCACTCCTTTGTTAATTCTCTTGAGCATGTTTTGCTGGTGATCCCCAACCTGGGCCCCAGATGACTCAGGGGTGACTCGGGGTCTTGTGATCCAAGTACTTGGTCCAGAAGAGTGAGTTCTCAGTGGCTGAGGAACCCATGCTGGCTCAACTCATCCTGCGCTGAAGACCTCTCCTCTCTCTCTTCCTCCCTCAGTATGGAAGAGTGAGTGGCATCCAAGGCACATTGTCTCCCCTAGGTCAACTCCCAGTTGAACCAGGTACACACAAGCACTTTTATTTCTAGTCTCTGTGACACTGAACTGTCTACATAGCCATTCCACATAGGATTCGGGATGGCTAGGTGAGGATGAGGATGAGACTGTGGCCTTATGTGATAGGCCTAATATGGCCATATTCTGGGTACACCTCACCCCAGTTCAATTGGATCCACCCAGTGAGCCCCCAGGAAGTGCCTGCAGATGATTCTCACACCGTGGCGCAATGACCATCTTCCTGAAGACCTCTTCCCTTCAAGGTTGCTGCCCACTACAGGTAGAAAGGATAAAGGGGGCGCCTGAACCAGTGTTAGCACTCAGTCGCTTCTCAGGGGTCCCATCAGGCTTATTTTGTTTTGTCAACTGAATCTTAATCTGCCTTGAAAAGGCTCAAGTGGGTGATGATAACAGTAGCTCCCACTTTCCAAGCATTTTTACATGTCAGGCGCTATGCTAAGCACTTGTGAGATTCTTCCTGAACATCAGGCAGAGTGTTCACTCACCCCCTTAGGGATGAAGTACTTTCTCACAGAAAGTCCTCCTTTAGCTTTCAAGATAAAATGGATACAGGGCCTAAATTCAGGAACCTTCTTTTTCCACATCCAACCAAACACCCAATCCCTAGCTGACTGATATTTGATACAGAATTAACCCTATTCCCCAAGGGTATAAGGGGCATCTATGGCAAACTCTGCTCTAGCTAAATGATAATGAAGAGAGGCACATAATGAAAAGTTAAAATCCTTTGTTTAGTTTAACGTGTGGTTTTCCACATATTGAATATCTTCAAACTCCCTGCCTTCTATCAAGGAGGAGAAGCCATTGCTAATTTCCCAGGATCTGCCCTGTTCCACCCATACTCGCTGGGCAGATAATTCCGTGGCAGCTGGTTGGCATTAATGAGAGTCCACTGTGGTGGAACCAGGCAAAGCCCCTGTCCATCAGAGATTAGGCCTGAGAGCTCAGCTTCACAGGCTCACAGATTGGTGGCTCCAAATGCTGCTACAGAACCTAAACCATGATCTCATGTCTGCAGCCAGACCCTATAGGAGCCAGGGCTATGGAATGAGTGGCGGATGGACAAGAGTTTCCATGGGCCTGGGCACAACTCCCTCAGGCATTTCTCAGAAACAGACCTTAGTCTACCCTCCATTTCAAACCACAGAACAACACTGGATGCAAACCAGAAGCCACGAGACGATTTGGAGTCATCTGTTCCATTTTCTCTGTTTTGGAAGTCAGCTGCAGTCTGCATACTTGGGCATATAGCAGGACTCAAAGTGGGGTGGAAGCATGTCAGGTGCTTTTATCCCTCCTCAGAAAAGAGGACACTGGTGCTGACACTGTTTCTGCCTGAGTCCCTGCTCCCCACACTGTAGCCGTCACTCTGAATCTGCAACTAATGCCCAAATGCCAATGGCAATGAGTCTTCATGCACATCCTGTCCCTGCCAGCTTCTAGTGCATAGCCCAGGCCCAGAAGGCATCACCTAACACCTTGGTGCTGACACCAGTGACTTGGACATTGTGGCTTATCTATGTCCAGCTGTGGGAACTCGTTATTTCTATACTGAGATTGTTCCTTTTTTTTTTTTTAATGTTTATCTAAGTAGCTCAAGTTTTATACTTTAAAGTGAAATCCTGCACAGTCTCATTCATTCTTTCTCCTTTTCCCCAGCTCCCTCCCAACCACAAAAATTAATAATAAAGTCAGTCCTCCAAAAACTAGTCCAATCACATCATTCTTGAGATGTTTCAAAATGGTTTCCTTGAGGCATTGTGAGGGTAACTGGGAATTTGGGGGGAAAAATTGTCCTCTTACAGGTAATAATTAAGACCAATTAAAACTCAAAGTTCTACAAGTGAGTTTGCAAATATAATCTTCATTGGTGCATGTGAAATCCAGAAAAAGGGAAAATTATACTAGCTTCCTGATCATAACTGATATAAAAATTCAGTTTTAGGATTTAAAAGAACAGTGAGATATAACAGATAAGAACTTTTTTAAAGGAGGTTTTTGACATTGTAAAGAAGTCAACAAAGAAAAAAGATGAGAAATACATGCTAGATCGACTCCAAGGAAACACTTTATCTAAACATGTCCTACTCCAGGTAGCAGCTAGTACAACACCAACATCATTCGGCCAGATAAGGAGATGCTGGACTTAGTCCTGTCAGAGGACAGAGTGTGACTCTGGCTGAGGATGTCGTATGCAGGTCCTGGAAGATATTTCCTGATTTGAATTTAACCTGCATTACACTGCTTGGGTTTTCAGGTTTGAACTAAGGCACGCGAGTCCAGTGGCCCCTGACCATCCACACCCAGCAGCCTTCTTCCCTCTCACAGGCAGAGCTTCAGCGATGGGTGCACTTACCTGGGAGGCGACTGGGCACTGCTTCCGGCACCCCTGTCTCCTGCGAGCTGGGCTCCTGGTGCTGAAGACCCTGGTGCTGGTCTGTCCTCACTCTTCTCTCCTTGGCTTCCCTCCCTGAGTTTAAATCCTGTCTAGGCCAGAGGAGGAGCCAAAGGGGACTCTTGGTTATTTTCCTCCCTTCCTGGCAGAGATTCCTTTAAAGATTGAGTAATTCATCCTCTTATTCTAACTAGGGGAGAAAAAAATATACATTTCCCCCTCTTTTTCACTTCGATTACACAGCAGCTAAAAATACTAAAGGCTGTTTCCATTTAAGTGGATCCAGAATAAGGATATTAAAAAAGTTTGCATGTCCCCTGGCCAGGAGCTGAGTCTCAGGGTTGGGAAGTACGTTTAAAAAGCCTCTTTCTGTTTTCCCTGTTGCAGGAATTTTGGGATTTATTGCCTCCTACTTTTAAAATAGGAAAGGACCTTTAGCATAAAGAAAATGAGCGGAGACAGAGCCTGCTCTGACTCCTACCTCTCACCATCTCGCACATACCTGGGAGCGGCAGGGTTCTGAACGGGGCTGAGAGCAGACCTGGGACTTCTGGGCCCACTCGGACCAGGTGAGGACAGTGGTGCCCCTTGCAGGCCACCTTCCTCTTTTGCCATCTCATGGGCAGACTTCTCCTTTCTATGAACCAGAGCTATTTCAGTGGGTCACAGGTGGCACCTGCCGCTCTTCCTCCCCGTGGTTCCTCTCTCAGCCTTCCTGAGTAGATTCTGGGGTGCAGATCCAGAATGAAAGGAGCCCATTAGTTTCCAGTCACCCACGGGCAGCCATATACCAAGGAGAAGGAAGAAGGTAAGATAGGAGAGGTGGGGAATCAAAGAGCTGCCCTCGGAAGTTCTGTTACCCATCCAGGCTGTTTGTGCTCATCAGGTGGGATGCCAATACTGAGATGGTGAGTTTTGTGAAAGAGAAAGGGTTTGTTCACAAGGTAGCCAAGCATGGGTATAAGAGAGCCGGTCTCAAATTCTCCTCCCTGAACCTAGGGTTTAGGGTCATTGATGAGATAAAGAAGCAGGGTGGTTTGAGGTGTGGGGAAAGTAATTGTATGTATAGAAGCAATTGGTGACCTTTGCATGCCTAATCAAGCATCATGGCTCTTCATGGGATATGTGTTCAGAAGATGGTGGGGTTAGCATGCTCTGGGGTGGGGTTTGGCCCTCTGACATCAAAAGGTTGCCCATTGGACACTTGTGCACGTTCAAGTGAAGGAGTCAATGGTTTAATTGGTTCGGGATGGATAACAGTGGCCTCCAAGTTTTATGAATAACAACTTAGGCAACTATCATTGTAACCAACATGTCAGAGGTATTATCTATAGAAAAGCTACGAAAATACTGTGTTAGCCTTCTTTTCATTGCTATGACTAGAATACCTGACAAGAACAAGTTGGAGGAAGAAAAGCTAAATATTCAGGAGCTCATGGTTTCAGAGGTTCAGCTCATGTTGGCTGATTCCATTGCTATGGGTCCAAGATGAGGCAGAACATCATGGCGGAAGGTCATGGTCGAGGAGAGCAGCTCAGCTCCTGGCAGCAAGGAAGCAGAAGAAGAGTGAAGGAGGAGCTAGAACAAGCTATGATCCCCAGTGGTCCTCCCCCAGGGACCTACTTCCCCCAGCCACACCCCACCTGCCTTCAGTTACCATCCAATTAGTCTATTCAAATGACTAATCCATCAAGTGAATTCATCCACTGATTAGGTGGCAGCTCTCATAATCTAATCACTTTACCTCTGAACATTCCTGCATTAACACAGGAGTTTTGGGAGGACACCTCATATCCAAACCATACCAGATGCTAATATATTGCTCAGCTATAGACCTCCAAAGTGGGTGATAAAAGCCAGTGAAGTAAGTAAAGTCTGAAGGTTTTATTCAGGTCCAGATTGAAGGTGAGCCCAGAGCCTGAGTGCTTGCATCTGAAACTTGCATGTGTGACTGGCAATTTCCCTCCATGTAACCTCCTTGTGCCTTAGTTTACTCATCTCCAAGGAGAAATGGTACAGTTATTGCAAGGATTAAATGAGTTGATGCACAGAAAGAACTTAGAGTAGACTCAAGGACAAAACAAGGACTCGGTAGACATCAGCTGCCCTTGTTGCTGTGATCATTATCATTTTTGATTCTGATGAAATCCACTGAGTAGTCTTTGATAAGCTCCTCCTCAGTGCATGGGTTCATAGTTCTCTATCTTCTCCACTTACAACCATGGACAGTTCTGTTCTCTGCCCCCGGAATTAGGGCCAGTCATATACAAAAGTGACCACTGTGGTGAATTAAGGGCTGTCAGAAACCCCCTAGTCCCAAACATCCTTATTCTCCCTCAGATCTTTTCTCAGCTTCTGAAATTTGAAAATCTCCTGTAGGGCCTCTTATTCCTAGTTTCCTTTCACTAATTCTTCCCCTGTGAGGGTCTTAGTTACTCTCGTCATTACCCTATCCTCCATGTCCTCAATAGATTCAACTGAACCAGTGCAGTGAGCGCCTAAGCCCTCCAGTGAAGCTTAACAAAGCAGAACATGCATCACAGTAGAGGAAGGCAGTCCAGGGTGCGAGGGCTGGGCCACCCTCCACAGCACACCTCTACTCCAGGACATCTCCCAGCCAGAGGGGAGCGGGAAAGGGCAGGGGCAGAGGGAATGCACACCCACTCCTTAAAAACACATAAACCAGCCGGGAGTGGTGGCACCTGCCTCTAACCCCAGTGGCTGGGAGGCTAAAACAGGAAGATCGTGAGTTCAAAGCCAGCCTCAGGAAAAATAAGGTGCTAAGCAACTCAGAAAGACCCTGTCTCTAAATAAAATATAAAACAGGGCTTGGGATGGCTTAGTGGTCAAGTGCCCCTGAGTTCAATCTGCAGTACCAAACATACACACACACGCACTCACATACACATACAATTATTTTAAATTCATTTCAGACTTGCAGAGAAGTTGCAGAAATATTACAAAGAAGCCCTTACATCTTTTACCCACATCTCCATACATTAACAGTCTGCTTCATTTGCTTTATTGTTCAGTCTTTCTCTATTTTTTTCCCTAAAACTTTTGATAATGACTTGTACCTTTATCCTTCATCTCTAAATAATTTTAGTGTGTAGTATTCCCCCAAAACAAAAGCATACTCTTACATAACCTCCATACAGTGATCAAAATCAGAAATTCACACTGACATCCTATCATCTAACTTGAATCTTGTTTTCAAATCACATCAACTGTCTCCCTAATATCCTTTATAGAGAAACAAAAATATACTGATCCAGGATTCAATTCAGGTAATCCATTGCATTTAGTTGTGCTGTCTTTAGCGTCTCTAGTAATCTAGAAGTCTGCCAGCCTTTGCCTTTTATGACCTCAACATCTTTGAAGAGTGACAGCTGTTCTGAAGAGCATCCTTTCCTTGTATTGGGTGTTTCCTCATGACTAGAGTCACATTCTACCTTTTTGGCAGGAATACTGTAGAGGTAGTGTGTCCTCCTCAGTGCACCACATCCAGAGGCATCTGAGGTGATCAGTCTGCCTGATTTGGACATGTTGCCTTGGATCAGAAGGAGAACTGTGACAGGTTTCCTCCATGGTAAATATCTACCTTCTTTGTAATTCATATCTTGTGGGAAGATTTTTTTCTTATAAATATTCTGAATATTTTGAATCTTATAAATCTTATTAAAATATCTTATAAATATTCTGCTTTTTTCTTATACTTTCACTACTAGTTTCAATCCACATTGTTGTTTCTCACCTCAACAGTTTCTTGCTATGTATTAGCTATTGGTGATGATTTTTTTCTAACTCTATCTTTCTTTCATTAATTAGGCAGAATTCTGTCATAAAGAAGAGCTTTTTTACCATCCCTATTTTATTAACCAAATATTTTACTTACCTATATTCAAACTGACTTGTATTCTTTTTTCATTCTATGGGTTATATTCCTTTACTATCATTATTTATTTTGCTGCTCAAATAGCTCCACATTTGATGAGAGCAAGCCCTCCAGCACAGTCCCCATGTGTTGTTAACATGCCCCCATCATTCCCTGAGCACTTCCTTACTTTCTGGCACAGCAAGATATCCCAGACTTACCTGGTTCTGCTCCTGTCCCAGTTCTAGAGCCAGCAACATATATGAAGAGCCCTGCTTCCATTTATTAGAGAATGGTACACATTTTGGATAAAGGCTCAGCCTAGGACGGATGTGCATCACTTCTCCTGCCCCGCTTGGCCAGAATTTGGTCACATGTTCACCTACAGCTACCGGAGAGGCTGGCATATTTCTCAGTGGGTGGTCATGTGTCTTGCTAGAATTCAGAAGCTCTGGGAGGAAAGAAAGGGAGAGTGGCATTAGTGAAAATGCAAAGTCCACCACAGTGCCCACCCATGCACCATGGCAAATGCTCTTCCTGAACTGTGAAATCTCATCGTGCCACACTTCCCTGCCCAATATTCTAGAAACTCCCCTTTACTTACAAGATCAGGTTTCTAAAGTTCTCTGTACTCTACCCATCATACTCCTTCCTATTTATTCCCATGCCCAAACTCTTCTCCCACTTCTTACAAACCATCCATTTCGACCAATGCAGATGCCTCCCCGTCCCTGATAAAAGTGGTACTCCTCCCGGTCTCTGCTCACTGGCACTGCAGCCCCCACTTCTTGAGGCCAATGTCATCTCCACAAGGTCTTCTCCCATTTCCCTATGATATTACCTAAGTTAAGGTGAAATTTTTGCATTTTTAACAAATGATGCCAAACTTTTCCTTAGGAAGGTGACTGTCTTTGCTTAAGAAGATACTTGGGATCCTAAGGATGGGCCTCAATAAAACAAAAAAACCACCACCACCACCACCACCATCACCATCACCATCACCATCACCACAACCACCACCACCATCACCACAACCACCACCATCATCACCACACCACCACCACAAGCTAAACTGATCTGCATGAAATGAATAGGAATTGGCAGTGGGAAAACAAAATATTGTAGAGGATAGAACCTGGGGAGGAGTAAACCTCTTAGAAATTCAATTGCTTTTAAGAACAAGAATTTCTATTCAGTATTAAATTGTTTGCTTAAATTTTATATACATCTTTGTTCATGGTCCCACATCTTAAGTTAAATCTTCTACCAACACTCATATTTACAGCTGACTTGAGAGATAGAAATAAACCAAATAAAAGGTGGTTAGTGCTGCCCAAAGAGAAGGAAGGGGCCATGAGATCTGTGTTACAGACCTTCCCCTCAGAATGTGTGGTTTATAGAGCTTCTATGCCCGTTGGCTGTTAGATTGTCCATGCAGAGGCTTCTTAACTTCAGTTTGAGCTCTAGGTGGAAAAAGACTCTGTTTCCCTGGATTGTACTCACTCCCTCTGAAAAGTACACACTAATTATGGTGTGGATTTATTCCTTAGGATACCTAAGGACAAAGCAAATTCCATAAACACATAGGGGCTAAGCATGGTGGCAGGCACCTGTTGGTCTGTCTCCTTTACAACCTGCCCCTTCCTGTGGCCCAAGAGAATCCCGATTTTATTTTATTATCTACTTATGTCCTCCTGATCTTAGGCGGTAGGGAAATCTGGGCTCATTCCCTATCCAAGAAGAGGGGTCTGGCTGACCTAAGTGAATCAGGGTAATCCTCTTACCCTTGCCAGAGACCAGTTCAGGCAAGAACATGCAGTGTATTTGGGATCAATGAAACATAAAGAATATGATACTGGCTACATACACACACACACACACCCCCCAGAGAAGAGAGAAATATAGGATGCCTGGAGCTATGGCAGACACCTTGAAACTAATCATAAAGACAAAGAAAACTCACCAAAGATGATACAACAAAAAGTGGAAGGAATCTGGGGTTTGCAGGACATTGCTAAGCAGCTGAATGAATGATCCCTCAAGTTTTCCTACTTCAGAACTTTCTGGAGTCAGGATTTTGTTTCTTAGAGCTGCAGCTGTTCTTGAAGATTCAAAAAAGATCTGCCAAGTCCTTAGCAGCAAAGGGGTTTATTGACATGCTGCTAAGAACATGGAACTTGGCAAGGACCTCCAGGAGGGAATGAAGAGTCACCGCCAGTCATGGCCCTGCTGGGAGGCAGGGGAGAGAGGCAAGACCAACTCCAAAGCTTGCTGTCCCTTTATCTCCACTGTTGTCTTCGGAGTGAGAGTCCGCAGTAGATTAAAATGGTCACAAATTCTTTGCAGCTTTCCCCCTCAAAAGGATGAGTCTAGTTGCCTGCTGCTTGACCTTGGGCTAGCTTTGTGATTTACTTTCTCCAAGAGAATACAGCTAAATGACACTGTGATTCTAAGCGTGGGCCTCCGGTGGCACTGTAGTTTCCACTCTCTGCCTGTTGGA
This sequence comes from Callospermophilus lateralis, assembly GCF_048772815.1. NCBI lineage: Eukaryota > Metazoa > Chordata > Mammalia > Rodentia > Sciuridae > Callospermophilus > Callospermophilus lateralis. Next base: position 102,047,524 of record NC_135317.1, read on the forward strand.
ATTCAGTGCTGATCATCCCCTGTTGGATTTCAGGGCTTTTTGGAGAAGGAAAACAAAGGAGAGGCCTGGCTAAGACCCCAGAGTTCTGAATGAGCCAGGCAGTACCAGGTGGGCCATCCCAGCATAGGCTACCCCAAAATGGCAAGCAGAGGACTATGAGCAAATAAGAGATTGTTTTAAGTTACTACAGTTTAGAAAGGTTTGATAGAATAGAAAGTTCTCTTGATAAAGACAAAAATTAACATTTTCCATAATTCCCACAACCAGAGATAACCCCAGGGTTTTTTCCTGCAAATATATAAATATGGGCTGTGGATACAGCTCAGTGGTACAGGACTTGCCTAATATGAGTGAGGCCCTGTACTCGATTCCTAGAACCACAAATGTATGTGTGTGCAGAAATGTGTGTATCTATGTGAATATATTTAAAAGTTAATTCAGATTATACAACAATGGAAAAATGATACAAGAACCTATATCTAGCCAGGCGCGGTGGCACACACTTGCAATCCCAGCAGCTCAGGAGGTTGAGGCAGGAGGATCACCAGTTCAAAGCCAGCCTCAGCAAAAGAGAGGCACTAAGCAACTCGGTGAGACCCTGTCTCTAAATAAAATACAAAAATATGGCTGGGGATGTGGCTCAGTGGTCAAGTGCCCCTGAGTTCAATCCCCAGTACCACCCCCCACCAAAAAAAGAATCTATACCTAAACAAGAGGAATAGTTTAATGTGAAACTAATTTCAACTCATCATTTTATCCAGTAGTATAACCCATTCCAAAACAACCTGGAAAAAAAGTTGCTGATTCAAATGATGACTCAAAAAAAAAAAAAAACATGTTATTATATCATTTTCTTTTATTTGAGAAAAATGTAGGATAAAGCATTCCAACTGCAGCCATCTCCCATTGTATCTGTTCTAAGAAATCACCAAAAACCCAATAAACCAAAGTGCTGGCTTTGAGGGAGTCTGAATCAATTGTGTCTAGTTTGGAGATCTGGGCTGGTTTCAGTTCGTTTGGGTTTGTTTGAGCTGGTTGGAATGTTTGTCTTGTATCTTTAATTATGATGCTGCTGAATCTAAAGAAGCTGAAGCCAAACCCAGACAGATCTTATTGTTAAGAGTTTATCTTGACTGTCACTCTCTCTCCCATAAATTATATTTATTTTGAACCCCAGGACCTTCCTCCCCTTGGTCCCCTTGTAGTAAATTCTGAATTCAAGTCTCTTAACAGTGCTTGCATGAATGTGATATCTTAGACTTTAGATGTGAAAATTGCCTGTAAAAATAAACAACAGAATATGGAATTCAGCAAAGAGGAAGGTTTATTACTCCCTTCAAGGAAATGAAAGACCTTGATTCTTCTTCCATCAATATTTTCTTCTCATGGGTCAATATTTTTTGATATCCATCTCAGTAGAAGTCAATATCTTCTTATTAATCTCTTCTGGCAATAACAGTTGCTATGAGCCAATGACCTGAAGTGTATGGGTTCAGAGAGCTGGATTTACAGCTAGGGGCCTGGAAACTTGTAGGGGGCAGCAATTTTCTTCAGGAGACTCTTTTGTGTATCACTTGTCTGGGGGGGGTCACTATTTTGTGAATATAATTATTTTCATTTAAAAAAGCAACCTATTGTTATAGACTAACCAGCACCACAAAAATAGAAAATAAAAACAGAAAAATATAAAATAAACATTTTCCATAATTCCTACAACCAGAGATAACCCCAGGTTTTTTTTTCCTGCAAATGTATAAATACGGACTGGGGATGCAGTTCAGTGGTCGAGGATTTGCGTATCATGAGCAAGGCCCTGTGCTTGATCCCCAGAACCACAGATGTATGTGTGTATCAATGTGAACATATTTAAAAGTTAATTATTCAGATTATATAGAGCATTTTTTCCTGCTTGTTTTTCTCTTTATATAGTAATTTTTTCTCTGTTTTCTTCCATATATTCAAGGAATGTATGTTCATGTCTCATTGTTTTCTAGTATTTAATACACAGGGGGAAGGACAGACTGCAAAGGAACACAAAGGAATTGGGGGAAGTAATGGAAAGGTTCTATACCTTGATTATAGTGGCTGTCATAGAGATTTATACATTTGTCAAAACTCATCAAACTACACACTTTTAAAGGGTAAATTTTAATGTACATGATTTATATCTCAATAAACCTGACTTAAGAAGGGAAAAAAAGATTTGTTAAAGTGTCACCACACAATCTGACCCAGTGTCACCTGTGTCTTGGTCCACTCTTCAAGTCTCAATCTCAGTAGCACATGGGAATCACCTGGAAGATTTTAGTAAAACAAGATGGCAACATTGTGGGGGAGAAGCAGAGACTCAGATGTACTGGCCATGTGTTGGGCGCAGGCTCCATATTTTCAAAAAACTCTTGTGGAGGTCCTAAAATGTGCAAGGAACAGCCAGATTAAGAACAACACACTGTAAGTCATTGGGACCAAGCAAGCAGAGGAAATGGGTAAATTTTACAATCATAAATTTTATATCATAAAATTCATCCTTTTGAAATGTAATATGAAGTGGTTGTACAGTAACTGTATATTCATAAGGCTGTGTCATCATTATCTTGAGAACATTTTAATAACTTGAGAACATTTTAATAACCCAAAAAGAAACCTCACACCTATTAACTGTCACTTCCCATTTCCCATGACAACCACTACTCTTTCTCTCTCTATGGATTTGCCTCTTCTACATGTTTGATAGAAATGGAACCACACAAAATGTGTTCTTTTGTGGCTGACTTCTTTCACTTGGCAGAATTTCCAAAGTTCCTCTGTGCTGTTGCATGCATCAGTACTTCAGTCCTTTATATGACTAAATAGTACTCCCTTGTACAGTTTTATCTCATTTTGTTTATCCAAGCTTAAGGAAACTTGGATCATTTCCACTTTTTGGCTATTATTAATCAAATGCAATGAACATTTGTGTAAAAGCTTTCATGTGGATGTAGGTTTCTTTTATCTTGAGTATTTACCTAGGAATAGGTACTGGATCATTTGGTAATTCTGTTTTAAGTTTTTGAGAAACTGCAGTTTTCCAAAGTGGCTGTACCAGCAATATATCAGTATTTTTCCAAGTCTTTGAAAACACCTGTTATTCTCTATTCTCTCTCTCTCTCTCTCTCTCTCTCTCTCTCTCTCACACACACACACACACACACACACACACACACAGTCATAGTCATCTAGTGGGTATGAAGTGATCTCTGTGGCTTTGATTTGCATTTCTGTGACGCTTAATGATGCTGAGCATCTTTTCGTGTGTTTAGTGAACATTTGAATATCATCTTTGGGGAAATATTTATTTAAATCCTCTGTGCATTTTAAATTAAGTCATTTGTTATTTGTATTTTTATTATTGAGTTGTAAAAACTTTTTAGATATTCTGGATACTAGATTCATAATAAGTATATGATTTGCATTTCACTTTATTTTTTCTTTGCAGTACTGGGAATTGAACCCAGTGGTGCTCTACCACTGAGTTATATCCCAGACTTTTTTGGGAGGAGTACTGGGGATTGAACCCAGGGGTACTCAACCACTGAGCCACATCCCCAGCCCTATTTTGTATTTTATTGAAGAACAGGGTCTCATTGAGTTGCTTAGTGCCTCTCTTTTGCTAAGGTTGGCTTTGAACTGGCAATCTTCCTGTATCAACTTCCTGAGGCGTTGCGATTACAGGAGTGCACCACCATACCCAGCATCCCCAGCCTTTTTTATGTTTTTATTTTGAGACAAGGTCTCACTAAGTTGCCCAAACTGGCCTAAACTTACGATATTCCTGCCTCAGCCTCCCAAGTAGTTAGGATTACAAGTATGCAACATTACACCCAGCTTCACTTTCTTCATAGTGTCCTTTGAAGCATAACATTTTTAATTTTGATGAGGTCGAAATTAAATAATTCTTTTTCTTCTTTGACTAATCCAATGTTACAAGATTTACATGTTTTCTCCTAAGGGTTTTTAAATTTTATTTTATAGTGCTAGCTCTTACATTGAGGCCAACGGACCCATTTTGAGTTCATTTTTGTTTGTAAGGTGAGGTGAGGGTTCAGCTGCCTTCTTTTGTATGTGGATTTGGAGTTGTCCCAGCAGCACTGTTGGAAAGACTATTCTTCTTCTCCTATTGAATTGCCTTGACAACCTTGTTGAAAATTATAGTCACATGCACTTTTTGAGTATTTACCTTTGCTCACCTAGATGACATTTTTATATATTCTGTCAGTTTGATTAGGAGCTCTCAGTCCAATTGTCTAGTGTGCATGCTAGAAGGGCCAGTGTCTGATCACCAGTACATAATACCTCAGTGTACCTGGTTCTTAACAAATGCTTTTTTGATAAGTTGACCCTAAGGTCCATCAGTTTAATAAATAACATAATTTATTTCTGATCAAGTTGATGGTCTGATTCAAGTGGATCTCTCTGACCAAGAGGATCAAATTGACCTGTGTGAGTCTTAGCATCAGGACAGTGAAAGAATTCTTTGGAGGACAGCTGTCTACCAAGCAGGACCACACTTTTGTCTGTGTTCACCCTCCCCAATTTGATCCTGATTTTTTTCTAAACCAATCATAGTAAGTCTGGTCTTCTGATATGGTTTGACTTGGAAAAGGATATTTTACCCAATTGTGTCAAATGGGCCTTCTGGAAAAGTTTTCCTGCACAGAATGAAGTGGTCCTTCTCCTGCCAATGTTTGTTGCTGTGTTGGCCTGGAATGCGACAGCCATTTTACAGCTATGAGTTAACAGGTCAAAGGAAGACAAAGCAGAAATATGGGCAGAACCTGGGTCCTTCAGGACATTCTCAATCTTCTCAATCAATTGTGATTTTTTAAGAGAGAGAAAGAGAGAGAATTTTTTTTAATATTCATTCTTCAGTTTTCGGCGGATACAACATCTTTGTTTGTATGTGGTGCTGAGGATCAAACCCGGGCCGCACGCATGCCAGGTGAGTGCACTACCGCTTCAGCCACATCCCCAGCCCTCAATTGTGATATTTTTTGACCTTATTTAAGATCATTTATTTCTTCATTAATAAGCAAATTGGTCAGAATAATTTGAGTACAATCAAATGATTCGAGTACAATGATTGTACTCGAATCATTCTGACCAATTCAGGCCATTAGACTCTTCATGGAAAATGCCCTTCAGACTGCAAGAGTTCAAGAGGACTGTAACACTGCGCACAGATACCCAGGGATATGAAATCCTCCTAAAGGGCAGCTTCCAAACTTAGTCCAAGATGAAGCTTTCCTAAGATCGGCAGACACTTGCCCTTTTGGCTGAATGATGACTGGGGAAAGTATTGCACATGAGTCAAACTCTGTTACAAGCTCTGAGCCACTGGCTTTTGGGGGAAGGATAACTTATCTCCATTGTTTTTCAATGAAGGGAATAGAGTTTGGGTAATTAATATGTCTCCTATAGTCCTACCTCTTAAAAATGTATGGCTGTGAAGGAAGGACTTTTATATCCTAAATGGAATGATAAAATCTCATCATTTTTGGACTGAGAGGGAGTGGGACGAGGTCATACACGGAGGAGTCCTCTCTGGACTAGAGGGTTTCCCTCTGGAGAGCTGGCTGTGGAGCATTACAACTGGAAATCCCCTCTAAGTCAGTCTGGGGATATGAGGTTCCTTTATGCCAAGGTAAAATATTTCTCAGACTTCATAGGTGTAAATAAAAAAGATGAAGGGCCCTACTGAGCCACCCTGGAGATGACTAACTGCTGCAAATATAGGAAAATCCTGTGGTTCTCCTTGTCCTGAGTCACAGGCTCTCAACTCACATTTTCCTGCGAGGCCAAGCTGTTCATGTTTTTCTTTTAAATGCAACATTGATTCTTCCTAATAGCCAATGTTTGGGTTTTGTTTTCTGCTTTTAATTGTCATTTTCTCAGAGGATAGGATTACAGCAAGGCTGTGCTGTGGCAATTGTTCCATTCCATGCAAGGGCAAAGCCACAGTAATGACAAGGTCCTACTGTGGAACTGCTGAGGTCGCCTATCTGAGGCCAACTGTGGTGCCTGGGAGAGCTGAGTCTATTGGTAGTTCCCCAAGTGACTGAGAGGCGGGATCCCCAGAGGATACCACTGCAGACCGATTTCCCTCTGCCTCTGCATCTCCTCTGGCTCTGTTTCTGCACACCCGGGTCCCCATCCTCACAGGCTCGCCTTCCTCCAACCCCTCTTACCAAGTAGAGATTTGAAAAATGTTGAAAAGTGGGGGCAAATTCATTGTCAACACACTGTCTGTGCTAGAGCCTAAAGCTCCACATTATAGAATATTTCAGAAACACAGAAGGGATAAAGAGGTGTTACAAGCACTCGTGTCCCTACCCAGCTCAGGAAATACAAACACTGTTAAAGTTCCCGCCTGTGCCTCTGCCATATTCCCCTCCCTGCAAAAGAGAGAAATGCTTTCCTGAAGTGGGTATTACTAGTCCAACACATATCTTTATATAATTACTGTATATGTCTACACACAAGTTTCAATATAGTTTTTTTTTCAGATGTACTCTTGTTTCCTATATTCTAGCATTTTTCTGTTGAGAATAACAAGCTTAAAATGATTTTTCTCAACATTCTGAATTGACACTTAAACCTAGATATCCAGTCCTATAAAACTGTAATAATGATTTTAAAGTGGCAATTAAGTCTAATGTGCTGATTTTTTTTCATGAAAGAGCAAATTCCTACATTACTTATATTTTCTCCTTATTTGTACTCCTCTATTAGCTTTCTTTCTGGTATTTTAATATGCAGATGTTTTCATTTTAATTCAATCAAGTTTATCATCCTTTCCCTTTATGATTTGTTCCTTTTGTGGCTCATTTAAGAAACATTTTTCTATCCTGAGGTCATGAAGATAGTCATCTCTATTTTCCTGTAAAGCTTTTAAAGTTTTGTTTTAACACATTCAGGCTTATGATATACCTGGAATGTATTTTTGTCCAGGGTATAAATAAGTACCCAATTTTATTTTTTTCTACATAGATGATCTAGATTCAATGTATGGTGCTAAAACAGCTAGCTATCCATGCAACAAAACTGCTTCCCCTTTAATAGGCCATCTCTCACTTATCAAATTTTCATACATGCATAGATTTGCTTCCAGATTCTCTATTCTGGTCTATTGCTCTATTTGGTTATTCTTCTACCAATACACTCTGCCTTAATTATTTTTAAGTCTTTATATCCCATTTTTCTTCAGAATTTGTTTAGTCTATGCTGACTTTTGTGTCTATGCTGACTTTTGTTCTTTTTATGTAAACTTAGGTTCAGATTGCCAAATTCCATGAAAAATCTCACTGGGATTTGATTGGAGTCATCCTCAATTTGTAGTTTAATTCAGAGAATGTTATGGACTGAATAAATTCATATGTTGAAATCCTAAATTCAAGTACTTCAAATATTACTGTTAGCTTTTTCATTGCTGAGAACAAAAAAAAAGACTTGACAAGAACAATTTTAGAGGAGAAAAAGTTATTTGGCACTCTGGACCTTAGGTGATGCAGATGGGTGTGGTAGAGTAAAATAGTTCAGGGCACAAAACCAGAAGCAGAGAGAGCTCTGCTCAACAAGGACAAAATATAAAAGCCCAAAGGCATGCCTCCAATGAGCTACCTCCTCCAGCCACACCATACCTGCCTATAGTTAGCATCCAGTTAATTCATTCAACTGGATTGATGCACTGATTAGTTTAAGGCTCTCATAACCCAAGCATTTTACTTCTACAATTTCTTGCATTGTCTAACACATGAGCTTTTGGGGGACACCTAATATCTAAACATAATACAGTGCATTTGGAGATGGAATTTCTAAATAGGTGATTAAAGTTTAAAGACATCACTGGGGTGGGCTCTAAACCAATATGATTAGTGTCCTCATAAGAACAGGAAATTGAGATGCAGACAAATACACAGGAAAGACTATGTGAGGATGCAGCAAGTAGGCAGCAAGTGGGCAGTCATCTAAAAGCCAGTGAGAGAGGCCTCTTGAGAAACCATGCCTGACGACACCTAGATCTTAAATTTCCAGCTTCCACATCTGTAGAAAAAGAAACTTTTGCTGTTTAAGTCGCTAGCCTGAGGTACAGGTTGAGTACCCCTTATCTGAGGTGCCTGGGACAAGGAGTGTTCCAGATTTTGGAGGTTTGGGAATTTGAGCACATTTACATAGGCCTCACTGGTTGAGCATCTTTAATCCGAAAATCAAAAATTCAGAATGCTCCAAAATCTGAAACTTTGAGAACATCAGGTAAGCACTTAGAAAGTTTCAGTTTGGGGAGCATTTCAAATTTGAGGATTAGAATGCTCAAACTGTTCTTTATTATCATAGCCCTTGTGAACTAGTACAGAGAACACTGGCGGAATAACAATATTGAATTTTTTGTCTACAAGCATGGGTTACCCTTCCACTTAGTATTTTCTTCTATCAACAAAGTTTTATCATTTTCTCCAATGGGAATCTCATATATCTTTTATAAAGTGCCTTATATTTTTGTTTTTACTCTCTTAATAATTATAATAATTTTCCTATAGATTTTCACAAGTTTCCATGTAAATAACTATATTATCTGAATAATAACAGCTTTACCTCCTTCTTTTCTATTTTAATATTTTTTTGACAAAATTGAATGGACATACTGAAGGCTAGAGTCCTTGCTTTGACCTTAATCTCCAAGAGTCTACTTCTAAAACTTCAAGGGCATATGTTTTTCTGAAGGAGATTTTGTTACCTGGTATGCTACAGCAGATGCTTAGAACACCCAGCCTGCAGGGCTGGGTATGTGGCTTAGTGGTAGAGTGTTTGCCTAGCACATGTTGAGGCACTGGGCTCCTTCTTCAGCACCACATAAAAATAAATAAAATAGAGGCGTTGTGTCCATCTACAACTAAAAATATTTTTAAAAATTAAAAAAAAAGAAAACCCACCTGCATCACCCCCTTTCTTCAACACTTTCTCCCCATTACTGTCTATCTGTTCTGCACCCTGCATCTTTAAAAGAAAGTCATTAACATGGCGGTTCACACCGAAACCCTGGGGGCTGGTCAGATGCACATTCACCTTGTGGGGAAAAGTCTAGACCCAAGAAATAACTGATTGTTGAGGCCTAAGCAGTAACACCTAAGACCACAATAATAATGGAAAGCATCTATATCTCCCTTCCCACTTACTCTGTAAACATCACTTCTTTAGCACTGCCATCTGGGTTCCCAGATCAGACTAACTCAGATGTAACCAGGAGCCATTCCAAACTATGGGGAATTGACCTCTTCCCACACTTTAATCAAACTACTCAGGTTCACACCCCAGTTCCACCACATATTTGTATGGGCTTGGATAAGGTTCTTCTCTCTTGCCTGTTGCCTGACCTGTCAAGTGCTGTTAGAATTAAATAGATCATTAATGTAACTCTCTCGGAACAGTGACTTACACATAGGGAGCCCTTGACAAACATTAGCTAAGCCCAAAGGATGGCCATCTCTGTACTGCCTTCAGTTACTTAGTGGATTTTACTTTTTCCCTTAAAAAAATCTCAAAATATAACATTTAATATTACTCAATCCACCATGTATTCAACCCTGCAGCCTGGTACAGAATATTGGTCTTGCCTGTAAAAGTTTATACAACCCTGCCTTTAGCAGCCACATTATCACTCTCCTTTCCTTCCCCACTCTACTCCCCTAGCATTTAGGGTCACATACAACCAGCTTCCAGGCTATCTTTCCACAAGGAATGAAAACCTAAGCAAGAAGCAAAGTATTCTGGGAAATGTGGTTCTTTGGGTTTCAGACCCAAAGATAAGAATGGTGTAAAGAAGGAATGACAGACAAGCTGAATCTGAGCCTGCAAGTGAATATTATTTCTATATCTCTCATTATTTTTACTGTATTTGTCCTACAATGGTGCCTTACTTCAAGAAAAAAGTTGGAAGAGCATACTTGTAACTGTGTGAGCCAAGTTCATTACATGTTTTGTCATTCGAAGTTTCTTCTGATGTGGATACCCTTAGTCTTTCCTTCACCTTTCCTCCTTCACCTGCTTGCTTTCTACTCATTCCTCAGTCTCCAACTGAAACTTTCACCCACTGAAAGCCCACACTCTTGGCCCCTGAGTTTCTCCCACCCACTGACATTCTTGTAAGTATAGGATTCCTGTCTTTCTCACCAATATGAGAGCCTCAGAAGGCAGCCGTCACATCTGCCTTATTCACAGATGCTCCCAGGCACTTCTGTTCAGCTCCTTCACTCCATTAATGTTGTAGAATCAGTTAATAATGGCTATACAGGAGGTAAGTCTGGAGACAGGAAGACCAATCACAGGGCAGTTATGGCAGTCTGGACAAAGGAGGGAAAGTGAAGAAAAGGAAGAGAATGGAGGAGAGAAAACAGCCATGGAGATTATGGTTTAGATGTTTGGTGTCCCCCAAAAGCTCATGTGTGGAATAATACAAGAAAGTTTAGAGGTGAAATGATTGGGTTATGAGAGGCTTAACCTAATCAGTGCATTAATCCAGTTGAATGGATTAACTGGGTGGTAACTATAGGCAGGTAGGGTGTGGCTGGAGGAGATGGGTTGATGGGAAGGTGCCCTTGGAGTTTATGCATTTTGTCAGTTGTGGGGAGCTCCCTCCTTCCTCCCTCTCTCCTTCTCACCCAACCCTCTTCTCTCCCCTTCTTTGTGGCCATGTCCTGCGCTACTTATCTCCATTACACTCTTCCACCATGATATGCTGCTTCACCTCAGGCCCTGAGGAATGGAGTCAGACATCTATGGACTGAGACCCCTGAAACCGTGAGCCCCAAATAAACTTTTCTTCTCTAAAATTGTTCTTGTCAGGTCTTTTGGTCACAGCAGCAACAAAGCTGACTAAAACATAGGTGTTGTAGCATTGTGTCTATAGAACCTAGTGACTACTCAGATTTATTCAACAAAAAGCAGAAATTTGGGGAATATTTTAGAAGTAGAACTATTTCTTCCTGATGGATTAGATACAAGAATAATAGGGAGATTTCAAGGAGGCCTCAAGAGTTTTGACTTGGGCATCTGGATGTGTGATGTTAAGACTGTGGAGGCGGGTAGGGTGGAGAGCTCCAATTTTGGATGAGAAATAAGGAGTGGGGAGAATGCACCTTGAGTCCTAGTTTTCGAAGTATAGGTCATTCTCTTAAGCTAGAAATAGATAAGGTAGACCAAGCTCAAGGTGAAAAATGGACTGTTTGGGGCATGTTCACAGTGAAGTGTCCACTGGGACACATTATAAATGTCTAGAATTCAGGAGATATTTCTGGATGCAGATAGTAGTATGGTCTTAGTGGTGATGGTTGAAACTGTCAGAATGAATGAGAACGTATGAAATAAGAAGGGCAAAAAAGAGATCATATCAAACCCCTTGGGAGACTGTTATTTTTGGAAAAAGAAGTACCCTAAAAAAGGAGTTTGAGAAGAAACTTAGAAGGATAAGATTATCAAGAAATTATGTAAAAACAGGAAAGCTATTTGAATCTAAGAAGAGTTCAATGAAGTGATAAGGAGCCAGATTTTTGGAAGTCCCTGAATGTCAGTCAAAATAAAATTGACTCTTTATCTAGGCCCATCATGATAAGTAGTGATGATAAATACAGACATGCTAGCCTTTGTGGGCTGAGACTCATGCCTCAGTAGGGAACTGAGAAACAGTATGGGTCCAGGCTCCAAAACCTGAGATTTGGAGGTAGGAAGTAGAGAGTGATCTTTTAAGGATATATCCCTCATTAAAAAAAAAAAAAAGTGTCATCCAAACCAAATCATCACTGACTTGAATAAGATGGAGAGAAAACCCAGAATTTCAAGGGCTTTCATTATTTTTGCTTGGTTCTTATAACCAGCCCCTTGGCAATGACAAAGGACAAAAAAATTCCCCAAGAATCCTGATGGTCTCACCAAGTCCAAAACCAAATGCAGCTTATCCAGCAGCCTCTATGACAAGCCTCTGTCACAGAGACTTGGCGCCACATGAAATATGGGGCTTTTAGTTTATGTTCCAGAAGGAGCCATCAGACAAAAGCAGAAGAATGTCTGCCCACCTTTCCATTACAGTGTTCTACAAGAAGAAGGGAATGGCCTGAGGCAAGGGCAAAGGAGACATCGTGACTCAACTTTGGCAGAATTACCTTCTGCCATGCCACTGTGGTTTTGGGAGCAGTTTAAAGCTAAACTTCAAAAATAATTACAAAGGAAGGATCTGGTTAAGCATAAACAAGAGGGAGACAGATGAGCTGGGTCTTTGCAGAAGGCATTGGGGTGCAGGGCAAGTGTGTAAACCTGCAGGAGGGAAGGCACTTCCTCAGGCGCTGTGGTGAATGGCAAGTGTTAGGGAGTGTGTGTGTCATGGCAGGATGCACCTCTCTGTAGATTGGGAGATGAATAATGATCAGGACTGATGGCAAGATGGTTGGTAGCTTGCAGTGCGTTTACCAGCATCTGCGTGAGATTGCACTTGGCAAAAACACTTTGCAGACATACATTGTGTAGTTGCTTTCAAAAAATTCTAAAGTTCCAGCCGCTGACAGAAGTCAGAATCTATAGAGACTCAAATGAAGTATGAGCTGGAAATTCTTTGACCAGAACTTTGACTAACCCTCCCTCTAGCCCCCAAGTTTCACTTCGTGCTGGATTCTTCTCAGTGAAAGGTGGGTTCGTGGGCAGAGAAGACTTTTGGAGAAGGGAGGGACCAGCTCTAAGGGATGGAAAAGCCAGAGCCTGAGTAGTTGATCCCAAAGCACAAGAAGCCTGTGGCTGGGCCTCTAGCCTTCCTCATGATGTGCCATGTTGGAGACAACAGGTCCCTTCTTTCCCCTGGTTTGGCGGTGAGACCCATTGTAATCAGTGGATTAAAAGAGGCAAAAATCACTAGAGAGAAGGTCAGAGATGAACAGGATCATGAAGGGGTCAATGGAGCCTGGCAGTGGAGGCCAGACAGACCTGGGAATGAGGAAAAAAGACCAGGCAAATGTGCACACTTTGATCTCACCATCTGAAAATGGAGCTAGTGGCATTTCACTGGAACACGGCAACATCAACAACTCACAACTATGTTTGAGGTGTCTGGACCTTCTCAGAAGTACAGGTTGCCAAGATTTATCTGTCCAAATTGTACCGTTAACAAGGACTGGTATCAGTCCTTGATGATTCTTTCCAGTATTAAAAGCAATATTAGTCAGAACCCAACCTGAGAGGTATTATAGCGGGCTAGCAGAAAACAAAATGAAGCCTCTGTGGGGACCAAGTGCATTCAGTAGGGAGGACTCCACTTATGGGCCTGTTCTTATTTCCTCATTACATCAGCTTTTCCAGTAGGGTCAACATTCCCCTACGTCCCTGAAAATGCTTCTCTTCTTCAAAAAGCAGACTTGGGTGGCCACCAAGCATATGAGGCTGAGATTTTATACAGAATCACAGATCACACCAGAGTGGGAGACACAGTCTGAGGTCAAACCCCAAGAACAAACTTCATATGTATGAGAAGACAAGTCTGATTTCTACTTTTCTGATTACCAGAATCTCTGAGATTATACCAAATACAAGCTAAATTCTATTTATTCTTTTTATAAGTATTGATTTAGTATATACTATGTGCTGGGGATCATTCTATGAGCTAGGGAAATAGAATTAAATAAACTCATTATCATCATCATCACCATCTTCTTCCTCTTCATATCATCCCTGCCCTTGTGGAGTTTCCATTTCTAGAGGGGAAAACAGGCTATTATTCCCTATAGGAGAAGGGAGCCAATATTAGTGAAGGATTGTTCTGTAGTTCTATGAAAGAAGTAAATGAATTAATGATACCTTGTTTTTGTCATGCATCCTTTAAGGCATATAAACTAGACTTCTTAGTACTGCACAGGATACTAAGAAACAATGAGAAGACATGACCCTACAGCTTGCAATTTAGATGGTCACCACTGTATCTTTTCCCTTTGCTCTCTTCCTTGGGTATAACAGAAATGCCAAGAGTTCTAGTTTACATAAAGTACATCCAAAGGGGAGAAAACAAAACTCCAATAGAAATCTGAAAGCAGAGTTTCAATGAATATAACTCAATCTTGCAACTTGATTATTTGACCAGGAGGGATATACTGAAGGCTGAATGCCTTCCTAGTGCCTGAGTCCAGCCTGGTGTGCTGTGGAAAAGAGCAATGACAGGAGTCCTGCACTCAGAGATCAGACAGGGAGCGATTAGTGAAAACTTGAGAAGATTATATTAGCTCTTTATGACAGTGCAGAGCAAAGGATGAGAAATATACTAGAAATATAATTTTAATTTCCTTTTCTAAAATCAGGACAAAATGCAAATTCACCTGGTTTGACTGACAACTGATGATTCAGCAGGAGACCAGGCTTCTCTGAGAACATTTTTTTCCTACCCCAAGGTAAATTAGCCTGGAGATGGGGCAAGGGTAAAGATCTCTGAGATGAGGCCCTGGGAGAAAGATGATGAGAAGGTGACCGAAGGGTAAGGGAGCATTCTGTCCCCTTGCTCCTTTCCAGGCCCCAACACAGCTGTGGACATAATGACGTGGTACACATTTCTATTGTTCTGGGGCTACTAAGTGGCCTGCAGGATCACATGGACCACATATCTTCTCCAGGAAAGGGGACATCTGCCTTGTGTTGGCATCATCAGGACCCATCTGTGGCTTTGCAGAAGTTTCCTACACTTGGGTCTCATTAACTTATAGCTCTTTGATATTTTTGTCACCATGACTAATAAAAGTGATGCACTCAAGCTAAATGACTCACATTTTGCCTTTTCATTAGACGGCTTTAGAATTTAGAACAATCAAGAAGAGTAGGAAGAGAAACAACAAGGAAAAATGATATATGGAAGAATGGAAAAGCTGATTTTCTATCAATTGTTTATTCCTCCAAATGAAAAGACATCAAGGACGTTGGAAAAGAAAAAGGGTGTGACCTCATCCCTGAAACCACACAAGACATTTTGTTTCAGCCTAGGCCACAAGCAGTTGGAGGAGAGTGCCTGGAAGAACACTGAGTCAGATTTGAAATCTCCCAGTGTAGACTGTTCTTGGGAAGAGGAGAAAGGGGCTCACACCTATCTGGAAAGGTGGAAGACAGAAAGACAGCACGCTGCACCATCAGGAAGTCCACCAGTCTCAGGCAACAGGAAAAGAGAGTGCTGGGGCTCTCCAGGAACTCTGAAGAGGCAAGAGTTCTGGAACCCCGAACGCCAGGTAGCCCTGGGGTCCCTGTCTCTCCAGTTGGCAGGAAAGGGGCCCCTGTGGGCATTCCAGAGGACTCCAGAGTGAGCCATCTGCTTGGCTTTCAGCCAGCTCATGTGAAGTAGCACGTGTGATCTTAAGAACACAGAGACCAAGTCTCAGCTTCATCCTCTGAACGTTGTTTCTTACCAGAGAGACAAACACAAACATCATGGCTGTGCTTCAGAGGGGCTTCTTGAAAGCCCTTCACTCCCCCTGTGCTCCTCTTGAGGATACTTTGTTTCTCTTTTTCTCTGGAAGAGATATAACATCTAGCTTATCAACACTTAGACTGGTTTTTGCCAATGCCTGGGAAAAGAGATACAAGGGCATTTTCTTCTAAAATACTAGGCCATGGGGAAGGATTTGGCCAAATTTTACTGTTACATCATGTGCATATATGAATATGCACATACACAAATGGTGATAACAAGTCCCACCATTGTGTGTAATTATAATGCACCAATAAAAACATGGAAAAAAAATAAAGTGCTAGACCAGCAGGTCACAACCACAGAGGATGGCCTTTAGGGAAAGAGCAACAAAGACTTCTACACCACAGAGGTTGGCAATGGCTGATGAGAACATGGTCACAGGTAAGAGTCTGACTCATTCCAAAACAAGAAATATTTAGGAGCACCTACTACATATCAGACACTCTGCTAGGAACTTGAAAACAATATGTTTCCTTAAGGAACTTTCAAATAAGTTGGGGGGAATAACACAAATGCAATATTAAAACAGTTGTTTGTGATTCTGTCAGGCCTTTCCTCCCTGACTTTGACTTACCTCTCTGAGAAATTCTATTGTATATGTGCTTACTTTGTATAGGCTTTAAAAATGCAGAATAGTCAAGTCTTGTGCACACAGAATTATGAGTCACTCCTAAGGGAGCTAATTAGGAAAAGAGGAACAGGGAATTGAGAATTGAAGAAAGAGGTAAAGCAGCTGGTGTAAGTCGAGGTCCTTGAGCTGAAGTCTTGGTAAGATAGATGAGTGTAGTGGATTAAATAACATCCCCTCAAATTTCATGTTTACCTATAACCTCAGAGTACGACTTTATTTCAAAATAGTGTTTGCAGATGTCATTAAGTAAAGATTAAGGTGAGATTATACTGAATCAGAATGGACCTTAAATCCAAATGAGAGTATTCTAATCAGAGGCAGAAAAAACACCAAATCATACACACAGAAGAGAACGAGGGGAAAATGGAGATAAAAGAGTCACCAAAGTCTGGAAGTGTAGGAGGCAAGGGAGGATTCTTCCCTGAGGCCTTTGAAGGAGCATATCCCTGTTGATATCTTGATGGGGCATCTGGCTTCCAGGACTGTGAGAGGATTTATGCCTGTTGTCTCAAACTACGAAGTTTGTGGCTAATTTTTATGGCAGATAGGAAATACAATGAGGAAAATTAAGCAGGTCCCTAGAATTGAGAATTAGTCTAAGAGGAAGGAAGCTACTAACATTAAAAAGAGGAATCAGGGCTGGGGTCGTGGCTCAGTTGGTAGAGTGCTTGCCTAGCATGTGTGAGGCACTAGGTTCAATTCTCAGCACCACATATAAGTAAATAAATAAAGGTCAATCAACAACTAAAAATTTTAAAAAAGAGGAATTAATAGTAGCATCTGCTCACAATCGCCAGGCCCCAGCTACCAGCTGTGGTTATATGCCCTGTGAGCTGGATAGAAGGGTTGAAAACTACCCACTTAAGCTGTGCTTCATTGGTGAATCAGATTATTCTGAAAACCATTTATTTCTATTTCAAGCAGACACTTATGTGTCTAGTTCTGCCTGTAGGACCATGGACACAGCATGTAGCACTGTACAATAAGACCAGGCCAAGGAGCACACACCCCTGACATCCAGCACACAAGGTTTGCTAGATTGGCCTTCTTGGCTAACAGCTGCATTATGACCCCCCTACCCCCATCCCGTGATGGTGATCACACCCAAGCTCTCGTGCATGTTAGGCGAGTGTTCTACTACTGAGCTACAATCTCAAGTACTCATGTCAAGAAGACAATGAATATGTAGACAGAAATGGGACTCAGAAAAATCTCTGTGCGTGCATATGATCTGCAGCCATTCACAGCAAACATGCAAGTGTCTCCTTGAAATTGCTGGGAAGAAATTTAACATATATTTTAAAGTTGGGGATGATAAGCAGAAATTGAGTATCATCTCTGCTTTTACTAATTTAGAATGTGCAAAATGTCAACTGCATTCATAATTTGCCTTACTCAGAACCCCACTTTACCATAAAGATCTCAAGTTCTTCAAGTGCACATTTTCTTTTCTTTTTACCAGACCCCCAGAAGTGTTTCTATCCAGGTGAAAAATTATTTTCAGGCCCCTACACTGGGGCAGAATAGCTAAAAGTTTTTACATGGAACTCTGTTTACCCATGGCATTCTGCACCACTAACCCCCAACCTTGTCACCTGCTCCTCCCCTCCTTGGATGACCAAAACTGGTGTGTGTCTGATGTTCAATTAAGCATTTGATAAACTAAACTGAACTGAGTGAAAAGGTTTAAGAAAAAACAAAAGATGGAAGAAAGTCTGAGAGGAAGAACACTTGAATGGAAACTTGAAATGGGAAAATCCAGTGTGGCTGGAGGCATTTGGGGGGACTGATAAGAAATGGTGTGGCAGAGATTGATTGTGGTCACAAATATTGCATTAAGGGATTTGGACTTCATTTCTGGGGGTGATGGGAAATTCCTAAAAGTGAGTAGTCACAGTGTTTTAGAATATTTGCTCTCATGACTCAAAAGGTGGTAGGGAAGAAGATGGGTCAAGCAGTTAAAAGCCAGGGGTGGAGGGCAAAAATGCATTTAGGAATTCAGCTAGTTTAGAAAGGGTCTGAATAACAAGGGAGGCAGGAGTAGGAATGGAGAAAATTAATGACACAATTCACAGTAGAATCACTAAGATGTGAACAATCTGTTGGGTGGGTTACTTTTTTCTTAGCCTTAGTTCCCCCCACCTACCACCAAGGAGAATCCAAAATAAAGAATTATGTGCATGTAATTTACTTGGGAAGTGACCTGGCCCAGTAGTGAAGGATCAGGACAGTGGAAAACAAAGAATAAAAAAGAAATGCAAGGACACCTCTTATACTATTTAGCTACTGCTGTAGGCAGCTGGTGCTCCGCGTCTCTCAGAGCACCTCAGGAGCATTGTGAAGTGTGTCACACACAGGTTTCCAACACCAACAGGGTGTCCCTCTGTGTCACCTCCCCTGCTCTTGGTACCTGTACATGCGTAAGTGCTGAGCAGGCCCCTGACTCCTCAGAGTCCAAAATCAACATCAGAGAAGCCAAATGAGAGGGGCCTGAAGACCGAAGGTATCTCTTACTGCAGCTGAACTAAGCCAGTAGTAGTCTGCTCAGAACTGGTCAGCCAGTTGGTAGTTAGAGCAAGAGGTGCCCAAGAGGGTTTGCAATGGCATCCAGGAAACGAAGAGAGAAAAGGAGCCAAAGGGGGCTCAGACTGTCAACAATGCCATTAATCAAAAACTGGAAGCGCTTATAGGAAATGGTGGGAATGCAAGACCCTCTGTGACCTACCCCGAAACCCCCACCTCCAGACTTCACCTTCTTTCTCCCTCTCATTCACTTAGCTCCTCCTTGCCTCCTTCAGACACACCCCGCACGTTCCCACCTCTCAGCCCTTAGGCCTCCTGTTCCTACTGCAGCTTGCATATTCTTCCTCCAGGTGCCTCCTAGGTCACTCCCTCATGTCCAGAGGTCTCTGTTCAAGAGGTATCATCCAAAGTTGTCCTCTAATCATGTTATTAGACAGTACGTCCTGCCAAAATTCTTCATCTTTCTTCCCTGCTTTTTTTCCTGTAGCATATCACCATTTGATACCAAAATCAATCCCTGCCACACCACTTCTCAACAGTCCCCCCAAATGCCTCTGGCCACACTGGATTTTCCCATTTCAAGTTTCCCTTTAAGTGTTCTTCCTCTCAAAGGCTTTCATCCACCTTTTTCTTTTTCTTAATATTTATTACTTTCACTGTACACGTTTGTTTTTACTTATTTACTTTTACGTGGTCCTGAGGAACGAACCCAGGGGCACCTTTTAGTTTTTCTTAAACCTTTTCACTAAGTTCTGTTTAGTTCATCAAATGCTTAATTGAATACCAGGCAATTAGCTCTTCCTTACCCTCTACTATGGTGTAAGTTCCATAAGGACAGGGACTTTTGTTTTGCACACTGCTGTATCTCCAGCTCTTAGAATAGTACATAGAACATAGCAGGAACTCTCAGAAACTGTTCCTTGAAGGGATGAATGCTCATAAGCTCAGGCAGGGTTTAAGGTGCTCTGGCTGGCTGGGACATGGCTCAGTGATGCAGCACTTACATAGATGCATGAGGCCCTGGGTTCCATCCCTGGCACTGGGGGGAAAAAAAGAAAGAAAGAAAAATGGTGTTTTGGTTCCTGGATGAAAATGCCTTCTGGAGATATAGGTGAGGCATAGTGTGGGAATGTGGGTGTGTGGATGGCTATGGCCAGGGCTGGCTTCATGAGTAGGCCACCTGTGTGTCCTACAGAACCAGATATTCCATAGAACACCATGCTTGGCTCATTCTGCTGTTACTATCTTGAAATATGTAATTTTTCTTTCTTTTTTTTTTTAAATCAAGGTCTTGCTAAGTTACCCAAGCTGGCTTCACACTCTAGATCCGTCTGCTTCAGCCTCCCAAGTAGGTGGGATAACAGATTAACCTTATGAGAGGATACCACACCTGGCTCACTACTTTGAAATTCTTATCCTTGAACTTGTGACTTGGGAGTGGAACCTGATGGGACAATGAAGCATGCTCAAGAGCAGAGGGGATGTGTGTGCCCATCTGCCTTGCTGCTCCTTCCTGGGATGCCCACCAAGACAGAATCCTGGTGGACCCACCATATAGGGGACACTGAGCAGCCTGGGGCACTGGAAGTCCCCAGAGGCCACCAGACCTTGATTCCTACATAGAAAGAAGATTACAGCTTTCTGGGGGGAGGGGGAACAGATCTTTTCCTTTCAGTCCTCCTTACTCATCAGTAAGCTGAAGGGAGAATGTTTTGGTGGAATGTGCACATTTCAAGAAGCAGAGCAGACTGGGGTAGCTCAGTGGCAGATGGCTTGCCTAGCAAGCAGGAAGCCCTGGGTTTCATTCCTGGCGCTACAAAAGAAAAAGAAACAAAAATAAATGAAATAAAAGCCACTGAATTCTTTTTTTCCACCATTCTGTTAAGAATGAGATGCGTAGGCATGCACACACTATAAAACATAAATTGTATGATTTCATTGATTCTGCATGCAAGTTAAATGCTCTTAATTTGCATTGGGAACTGGCATTATACAATATAGAGATGAATGGTAAAATTCATGCAATGGTTTAAAATTAAATGTAATATTTTTTCTTTACTAAGAACAATGCTAAACAGCAAATTTAAAAAACCATGACAAGTTGAGAATCTGGGAGAGAAAAGGAAAAGCTTTACATTTTACTTCCTATAACAACACTTTTTCCCCCTGCATTTTGAACAAGGGGCCCTGTATTTGTATTTTGTACTGGACCCTACAAACTGCATATCCTGTTTTAACCTGGAACTCCTACAAAAGAGGGCAACTCCATCTCACAGTTCCTACTGATGAAGGGCAGTGCCATCATTTCATTTAGAGCACAGCTGTGTGTGTATTTCCAATATGCATCAGGCAAACTGATGGGAACTGGGAGAGGGTGGCTGAGTGTAGGACCTCAGATGCAGTATTACTGCCATCCTGTGTCTAATCTGATGCACAGCACACAGCTCCAGGAGGAGGCTCACAAACAAGGGCCCTGTGGCTGCTTCCAGAAACGCGGAGCCACCCATACTCTGTAGCCAAACTGGCAAGCCAATAGGATTATTATTTTGCTGGTGGTGTTTAAATGAAGACAGATGTGTAATGAGAACAGAGGTTTAATCCACTATCCATATACACCATTTCAGGACTCTGTGCGTGTATGTGTGTCCTTTGCCTTTCTGTCTCCCTTCACATTCATTTTCCTTCATTCCCGCCTTCTTCTTCTAAGTAGTTTCCTCTGATTGTCCAAGAAGTCTGGTTCTTTAAGTCAAAACATACCCAGCAGCCACTACCCCTCTTGGAGAACATCTCTGTGAAGCACTTTCAGAGCAGACAGGGAGAGTGTTTTAGTCCAAGGATGCTGGTGACTCAACAAGGGCCAGACTCTTGAGACAAGAGTATGCCAAGTAAATGCTCCTTCTTTGCAACTCCAGGGGCTGTAGCCAAGTTAGGTCTGTTAGTTACTAGTTGAAGATAAGGAAAGGGAATAATTAATGAATCCTCCCAGAACACAGAGAAGTTAAGGAAATGATCAATTCTGTATTAGGTATAGGTTATGTACCAAGGGGACAACAATCTATTTGATGGTAGACATGGAGAAGCCAGAAAAATGAAAATAAAAAAGGGGAGGATGATGTCATACTAAATAACAATGAAGAAAATACCCCTGGACTCTTAATTTCCTACTGCTTTGGCCACAGTTCTGATTGCCTTGTCCCCAAGGAAGCAAAGCATATTTATGGGGATAGGAATGACTCTTTCCTTCACCCTTAAAAAACATGCTTTTTAAATATTTTGGGTAAAATAAGATAAGAACTGGTTAATATTTTTAAATCAAATTTAACATGCCTGAGTCTATAATATATGTATATTTTAAGAAAATTGGAAAAATTCAGGCCATAAGTAATTTGCTTACTCGTCTTTATTCTTACTGCATTATATATATATATTTCCAACCATACATTTTTCTATATACCTAATCTATACTTATACCTATAAATATATATGCTTTAACACTTGAAACCCATTAGATTTTTTGTTGTTGTTGTTACCAGGGATTGAACCCAGGGTTGCTTAACCACTGAGCCACATCCCCATCCCTTTTTATTTTTTGTTTTGAGATAGGATCTCACAAAGTTGCTTAGGGCCTTGCTAAGTTTCTGAGTCTGTCCTCAAATTTGTGATCCTCCTGCCTCAGCCTCCTGAGTTTCTGGGATTATAGGTGTGCACCACAGCTGGCTAAAACCCATCAGATTTCTTAGAATTATGACATATTCTTCCTCCCTCCCTCCCTCCCTTTCTCCTTTGTTTTACCACTGAGCTGTATCCAAAGCATGTTTTTCCCCCCTTTGGTTTTGGGGATTGAACCCAGGGGTACTTTACCACTGAGCTACATCCCCAGCCCTTTTTATTTTTTATTTTGAGACAGGGCCCACTAAATTGCTAAGGCTGTTCTCAAACTTGCAATCCTCCTGTCTTGGCTTTACGAGTCCCTGGGATTACAGGTGTGCATCACTGTGTCTGGCATTATCCACAGCTTAAAAAAAAAAAAAAAAAAAATTGAGACAAATTTCTCCCTATATTCTCCAGCTGGCCATGAATCTGCAATCCTCTTGCCTTAGCCTCTCAAGGAGCTGGGATTACAGGCATGTACCACCATGCAGGGCAAATTTCCTAATTCATTAACTCTCCCACACACTGTTGGACTTTAAAGTTATTCAATTTGCTCTTCTTATAAATAATCCCATGGTAAATGTCTGTATAAATAAAGTTTCTCAGTACTTCCTTAGAATAGTTTCCTCAAAGTGGCATAACTGGATCAATAGGTATAAACTTTGAAAAAATTCTTGCCAAATCACTTTGTGGACAAGTTATGCCTATTTTTTTTTTTAACCAGGAAGATAAAATTACCTATTTTCCCACACCTCTGACAGCACTGATTTATCTTTGATTATTTGCTAACTTAAATTAATCTCACTGTATAAATTTGCATTCCAAAACTAGTCAGGTTGAATACATTTTTTTTCATATCTCAACTAAATTCTTTTTTTTATTAGGTTGAATACTTTTTAAAGAAATTTTTTAGTTGTAGATGGACGTGATACCTTTATTTTATTTATTTAAAAAGAAGCCAGTAACTAAAGGAGAAATACTGTATGATTCCACTTATATGAGGTACCTAGAGTACTCAAATTCACAGAGGAAGAAAGCAGCACACTGGTGGCCAGGAGCTGCGGAGAGGAAGGAATGGGGAATTATTATTTAATGGTACAGAGTTTCGGTTTGGAAAGATAAAAAGATCTGGAAATGGACGGTAGTGATGGTTGTACAACAATGTGAAGTAATCAATGCCACTGAGCTGAGCACTTAAAATGTCAATCTACACCTAAAAAATAAATATTAAAAACAGAGTTTAAAAAATGGCTAAATAGTAAATTTTGTGCTATGTGCAACAGTTTGCACATGACCCCCAAAATTTATATGTTGGGAATTTAATCCCCAGTGCAATAGTGTTAAGAGGCTGGACCTTTGGAAAGGCTATTATATCACGTTCCAGAGGATTAATGTCACTACCATGGGAATGGGTTCCTTGTCTTGAGAGTGGGCTTGTTAAACGAGTGTGGCTCTCTTTTGCTCTCCATGCTCTTGCCATTCTGCCTTCTGCTCCGAATGATGCAGTATTGGTGTTGGACTTTCACTTCCCAGAAGTGTAAGAATGTCTCTTCTTAGGTATTCCATTATAGCAGCACAAAGTGGACTAAGACATTTATGCATGTTGCACTACATTTTTTTTTAAGGTACCAATTTATTTTTCAGGAATTTTGGGTAGCTGGGAGGGGGGAGCTAGTCTTACAAAAAGGAGGCATAAGTTCACACTGCACCCATTTCACGAGCTGGTCACAGAAGATGACTCTAGTTGTGGGGTGGAAAGATATAACATGGGCTTAGACGTCCTGACACCCATCTAGGACTTCTCTGATTCTACATGTCGGGCTCATGCCATCTCCTCCCGGTAAACCTGAACTTCTAAGAAAGGAGCCCTCCTTTCTCCCAGAAGGTTCCCGCGTGTAAGACTGCAGATGCGAACGACACCCGGCATCTCCTCAGCCCCCACCAACACGTCCACGACCCAGGACCGGCCAAGGTCCACTCCTTGCCTCTCCTCCGGTCACTGCGGAGAGGGCCCTTCGAACGGTCATCCCAGACAACGGCAGCGGCTACGAAGACGCCCCAAGTCTCCAGTACTAGAGACTGAAAACGCCAGGGTTTAAATGGACGTCCCCCACCCCGGAGAAGAAACAGCGCCAGGTCCTTTTCTCCTGAACCCCGACACAGGTAGGATGTCTATAAAAGCCCCCGAGACACTTGGGAATCCAGCAGCGCTGTTACCACCACCACCTCCACCTCCACAGAGGCGAGAGGAGGGAGGCGCAAGGCCTCCCGGAAGCACGACCCGCGGCACGGAACCCCGCGGTTCCCTCAGGCCGTGTCCTGCTCCCCGCGGAACACGGAGGCGGGACAGAGGGACGCGGGGGAAGGACAGCTGGGGACGATAAACTGAAAGGTGGGGGCGAATGAAAAGAGGTGAGTGGGGACCTACTAGTTTAAGTAAGTGTGTAGACGTATGCAAAGAGACATGCGAGAAGCCTCAGACTCCGCCAACACGGCCAAAGTCGTCCCCGTGGACTTGTGATATGCCCAACTTGCGTGAAATCCCGCGAGAGCTCAGCCTCAACTCGCCCTCTTTCCTGTAGGCTAAAGACCCGCCCCGCGCCCGCCCCGCCCCAGGCCCCGCCCCCAAGACCGCAGTATCCGCTTGTGTCAATAAAGTTGCGGGAGACAAGATGGCGGCTTCCATGCTGGGCGCGCTGCTGCGGACGTTCCGGCAGGTCAGGCCCGCGCCGTTCTCACTTCCCTACCTCTTATTCCAGAGTGGCGTAACCTTCGGTCCCCACGACCCTACCACCGTAGCACCCCTCGAGGGCCAGACCCAGGCTTCTCTCCACCACCCCAGGCTTCTCTCCACCACTTCCGCCTCCGGCTCGACTCGGGCAGGTCGAAGCGGATGCTGTCGAGACCCCGACCACACTTAGGACACGGAAGGAGTGTGGGTCGAGGAAGAGAACCCAGGGCGGTGCGGTGGCGCAGAAGCCGCCGGTGACAGAATTCCCGGGAGCGGGGTGAGCGACCCTGCGGAGAGGTGCCCGGCCGCTTAGAAGAAGGGCTGAGAATTGGCCGCGGAGGGTAGCAGTGTGGTGAGGACGGAAACGTTCCCGAGAGAGTAGGAGGAAAGAAATTGGAGAGTGAGTGTAGACGAGCCTTTTGGAGGAATTTTAGTGTAAAGGCAAGCAAAAGGTGTGTGTGAAAATGTGTCACTTTCCAACACGCATTATTGGCATCATGCTAATTATTACCACTGAGTTATGTCCGTAAAAGTTATTCATCTTTTAATTAGGAAATCTATTATTTTGAATTATAAAATGATCCCAAACAATTTTTTAAAAATTGCTTCATAATAGGGACCGAAAGATTGCTGATTGGGGAACACTGGCAGAGTTGAGGCCTGACCGTCCATGTCCTTCACTCGTTCTTGGCCTGTCTTTTAGGTGGTTCCTTCATTACCTTCACGCCAAGTCCGAGGTTATTATGTAGACTGGAGAATGTTGCGTGATGTGAAGAGACGAAAAATGGCCTATGAATATGCGGATGACAGGTTGCGGATCAATTCCCTCCGGAAGAATACCATTTTGCCCAAAGGTCTTCAGGTTAGCTAATTGAGTCCTTCCTACCCCAACATCATTAACTCACATCAGATAATTTTCTTCAAAAAATATTTATTTTAATTTTTTTAGTTTTAGGTGGGCAAAATGTTTTATTTTTATGTGGTGCTGAGGATTGAACCCAGTTCCCCTGCATGCTAGGGGAGCACTCCACCACTGAGCCACAACCCCAGCCCTCTTATCAGATGACTTTTGATACTGTTTGTTGTGACTTAGTTATCCATATCATTTCTGGAGAATAAAATCCAGTTGTCCAGATCAGCATAAACAGCCTTGAAACTTGGGTGAGTTTCCTAACTAGCCTTCATCCCATCCTTTTAGCAATCAAGGCATTAGGAAGTGTTGCTGGTGCATGGGGCCAAGTGCCTCAGGAGCTTGAACGTGACCCAAACTGTTCTTGCTCAGGACCTGTCTTCCTGGACTCCCTTGCCCACCTCTGTGCTGAGGTGGTCTGCCATTTAGGCTTCTTTTCTTATCATGCTCCTCAAGTTGAATAAAATGGAATCAACCCTAGTTGACCCTTTGAAGCATAAGGTCCTATGCCTAAGTACAACATAGAACACTTGTTTCAAAGAGCCTTGTGTGTGTGTGTGGGGGGGGACATTGTCAGGGAGTACATAATTTAAACTCAAGGCCATTCACTTTACCAAAAGCTCATATTTATAAATAAATAAATAACATTTATAGATTCTTTTAAGTTTTGTCTGGATTAAGCCAAATGAGCAGAAAACTGAATTTCCTGGACTGCTCAGTTATGGCTTTTACCATAATGGTTTTAAGCTGTCTGTACTTAGGAGTACTAAGAAGAGTCTCTTGAGACACTTAGCTGAAGACACTGTGATCACAGAAGCAGAGAGTAGAATAGTGGTTTCTTGGAGCTAGGAGGCCAGGGGTAGGGTTGGAGAGATGTTGGTCAAAGGGTACAAACTCAGTTATAGGATGGAAATGTGCAGGGACACCAAGGCACAGTATGTGGCCATCATCAGTAATACTGTACTATGTGCTTGGAATTTGCCAGTGGGTAGGCAAGTGTTCTATTCTCTACATATTTCATAATAACAATACATGCTCAAGCATGGTGATCAGGAACTATTCTTAATGCTTAATAGTTTGTTAATTTAGTGGCTTTCATATGCATTGATTTCATTCAACTTGTGGGGTTTTTGTTTTTTTGGCACTGGGGATTAAACCCGGGGCACTTTACCATTGAAGTACATCCCTAAGACTCTTTTTTTCTTTCTTTCTTTTTTTGAGACAGGGTGTTGCTTAGTTGCCCAGGCTGGACTCCTGCCTTAGGCTCTGTGGTAGTTGGGGTTATGGGTGTGTTACTACATCCATAACTACATTCCTTCTTGAACCCAGGTCCTCAGACGCATTAGGCAAGTGCTCTAACACTGAACCACGTCCCCAGACCTTGGTTTGTGAATTTTATGACTATGTTAAAGTTTCAAATTATAAACCACACTGGAAGGATGTCAGACATTTCTGGCAGCCTTCGGGTTTATGGGTTTCTACTCAGGTTAAGGTTTACTACCTGTCCAGGGTTCTTTGGGAAGCTCTGGCTGACAAAGAACAGCCCTTTCTTTAAGCATAAATTTAAACATCTAGAAAAAGTAAATGCATGTGGTCTGTGTAGTAATGTTGTAATTCCCTTTAGGAAATGGCTGATAAAGAAATTGCAGCCCTTCCCCGGGATAGCTGTCCTGTTAGGATTAGGAATCGATGTGTTATGACATCCCGTCCACGTGGTGTAAAGCGACGCTGGAGGCTTAGTCGAATCGTCTTCCGACACTTAGCTGACCATGGGCAACTTTCTGGGGTCCAGCGAGCAATGTGGTAAAAATCAGCTCCAGAACCAACTGATCTTTCAGAGAAGAAGAGACTTTTTTTGTGATGCTGTGGATCAAACCCAGAGCTTCCCACATGCCAGGCAAGTGCTCTGCTATTGAGCCACATCCCCAACCTGAGACCCTAGCTTATATAGGTGTCCAGTAGAATTGTCTCATCTACCCTGTGATACATATAGTTAAATTACTTTCAAATTTTAAGAAATTTGGATATTTCCTTCTGTCATTAAATTCTCTAAAAGATTAAACATACTGTTCATATACATGATGTAAAGAGTAGGGCAGGCAATAAAAAGTATTTTCTGTGAAAACAGGCTTTGTATGCTTCTTTTTTTCTCTATACTTTTCCTTTAAGAGTTATCTTTTAGTAACACATAAGGATTTCTATATTTTTTTTTGAATTTTTACTTGTAAAACAGTATTTATCTTATAGATAACCCAACCAACTGACAGACAATTTAATTCTGGGTTAGTTTCCCTGCCCTGCAGAGGCTGCCTTACTATTAGTTGTTAAACAGTGGATTGGAAGTTAAAGGTGATGACCTGTATTACTGGCTAATACTCAACTGCTTTGTGTTGACACTGAACAGAAGAACCATCTGTTCTTATTACATCTTTACTGTAAAATATGCCTCTTTAAGCTTTGTTGGAATAATATATATTCCCTATATTCACTAGGTTTTCTTGTGCAGTAACTAAACAGTGTGATCAGCCCAGTGATGAAAAATACATGTTACTATGAAAGAACCCATTTACATACATGTGAAATACATATATAAAATCTTCAGCTAGGTGCTTTGGTGTTTATAATCCCAGCTACCCAGGAAGCTGGGAGAAGGATCCCTTAAACTAGGAATTTGAGGTCAGCTTGGGCAACAGTGAGGCAACATTTAAAAAAAAAAAAAAAACCATCAGCACAACACAAGAGCCCTGTCATGGAGGATTTCACATTATGTGAAGGGGTTGACTTCATTTAACTGCCAGGTACTAGAAAGTTTTAAGCAAAGGGATGACAATTCATCTACAGATCTCGGATAGCTGTTCTATAGTAGGCCATTTCCTAAACACCAAACTAGTACTTTGATCTTGGATTTCCCAGCCTCCAGACTGAGGAATTTTCAAGATTCTATTATTTACAAATTAATCTTAAAGCTTTGAAAGGTAAATCTGTAGGCAAGACAGCCACTTACGAGGATGTCTTGATTGTTCAGGAATTGAGGGCCTGAACTAAGATAGTGGCATTAGCAAAAAGAGGACAGATTTGCAAAGTATTACTTAGGAAAGAAAATTAGGTAGAACTTAAGAAACTATATTATTTAAGAGTGAAGATGGCTCTGAGTTCCTGGTAAGATAAATGGAAAGGGCAACTCCAAGACAGAATATAATGGAAAAGACAACAGGTTTAGGAGAAAACAGATCTGAGTTCAGGTTTTAGTCATGCAATATTTGAGATACCTATCATCTGATGGAGAAGTCTAGTATACACTGCGTACCATAGTCTGGAACTCAGGTTTAAGAATGAAAATTTGAGGGAACTGTGATATACCTTAGATTCATATTTTCTAATTTATGACAAATTACAAACTAGAATGCTCTAATACCTAAACTAGTAACTGACGTTAATTTCTCTGACCCCCAATTTTGTGTAAACAACCCAGTGGTTGCAGTTTAAGATTCCTTTGTGGTTATTTTTGTCTGATAGTCCATCTCACTAGCACTGGTATTCAATTTTATACTGCTAACTTGATGTGTTATGGTTTGCATGTGCCCTTTCAAAATTCATGTTGACTTATCAATCCCTGGTGCAACAGTACAGAAATGAGGTGTTAGGAAGGTACCACCTTCATGAATGGGATTAATACTCATTTTGTATTTGTCCCTTTTGCGCAATTCAACCACGTGAGAATTCTTGAGAATGCATCATCTTGGAAGTCAAAAGCCTTTACCAAACACCAAATGCAGAGCTAGTACTTTGATCTTGGATTTCCCAGTGTCCAGATGAAGAAATAAGTTTCTATTATTTACAAATTAATCTTAAGGCATTTTGTTATAGCAGCAGGAATGGAAAGAGTTTGATTTACTTTCAAATTAGGGTCATTTTTACATTTTCAATTGTCTTAGATAGTTCTTAAAAATGAGCAGTACATTTATTAAAGTATTACTTTTTTCTCCATCTCCTTTCTTCCCCGTTGGAAGCAATTTTTTATTAATTCTGAGTTTCTAAATGATTTTCTAAAATAGAAATAAGTGTATTTACATTTCTAACCATTTCTTACAAAGGTTAGGACTACTTTGTTTTGTGCCTTGCTATTCTACTACTTGGACCTGGTGATTCTGTGTCACTACATACAAATCATTTTTTTTGTGGCTGGAGGTCCTCTTCCTCATGTAGATGTAACCATACATAGCATTTAGCTATTGTTAGATATTTGGGTGTTTCCAATCTTCTGTATAGATCATTCCAAATTTTTGCCAGTTTATC
Source organism: Callospermophilus lateralis (assembly GCF_048772815.1). Taxonomy (NCBI): domain Eukaryota; kingdom Metazoa; phylum Chordata; class Mammalia; order Rodentia; family Sciuridae; genus Callospermophilus; species Callospermophilus lateralis. The sequence continues at coordinate 102,077,780 of NC_135317.1, forward strand.
TTTCCCAGAATTCTAAGCCAGAGGTAAAACACATTCCATTCCACGTGTCCTTATTTCTCTATAGCCTCAACACAATAGCACCAGTATGTTTATCTTCTGGAATTTTCCCCAGTGATAGATAAGAAACAGTGTAGTTTCTTAATTTCTTTTCTGAACCAGACGAACATCTTTCTATATTTCAGGTCATTTACTTTTTTCCTATAAATTGTAATTGTTGAAAATTTTCAACATGTCATTTTTGGTTATGGTAGGTTTTTTTCTTGCCATGTATTTAAAAAATATTATTTTTTAGTTATAGGTGGACACGATCTTTATTTATGTGGTGCTGAGGAGTGAACCCAGTGCCTCATGCATGCTAGGCAAGCACTCCACCTGTGAGCCACAACCTCAGCCCCTGCCATGTATTTTTATATAGCTAAAACCAATTGATTTAAAAATTTAGAATGAATAAAACCATCAATGTAGAGTTTCCCTTTACTTTTGTTTTTGTAGAATTTCCCTTTATGTCTTCTCATATTTGTATTCTTTTTTTTTTTTAATTTTTAATATTTTTTAGTTATCGGCGGACACAACATCTTTGTTTATATGTGGTGCTGAGGATCGAACCCGGGCTGCACGCATGCCAGGCGAGCGCGCTACTGCTTGAGCCACATCCGCAGCCCATATTTGTATACTTTCATATCTAGATCTAGACTATTTTAAATCCTGCCACTTTTACCAAATTCTTGTTATAGTTTCAGATTTGGTTGGTCCTCTTGGATCCTCTAATTGCTTCCTCCATCTAACTACACTGTATAATGCTCCTGTAAAATGTAGTGATAGAGCTCATGGCACTTTGCTCTGGCTTCTGATTTTAGGAAAGCCTAATCTTTCTGACATACTTCTGAACAAACAGAGAAAAGCTATTTCATTAAATAAAAACCCAACTTTATTGAACCTAGAAATAAATGGATTTTCAAATTCTTTTTGGCTTAATGGTTATTACCTTTATATGCCATCTGATCCACAGCAGACCTAATTGCCCCTACAAAGAAGCTTATCCTTGTTTTGATTTAGTTTCAATTTCAATTCTGTATTCGTAAACAAATGCATTTAAATCTACACAGAAGCATGTGACTGAGTGTTTGGTAATGCATTGCTTAAGCTAGAAATAAGTAATCACTCTACAGCAACTTCCAAGGACATGTACAACTGAATTTTATGCAAAAATTCAGGTTTTACTCTTATTACATTGGTGGGAACTGATGTCACTAACTTACAGGCAAGCAAATACTTCTAGCTGAACAAAAATACATAATTTATCATTTTCATGAGGCAGGACTTGCTTTTTACATTTCAATGAAAATGCCATATAACTCTTTCTTGGGGGTATGGGAATAACCAGGTACCAATGAAACCATCTTTGGAGTAAGTATTTAATAAGCACATTTTATTTAAATAAATCCTCCAGTAAAGGAGAATTTACTGCCTTTACTGTAAATAGTTATGTCAAATTTATATGTGCAGCACTCCAACATTCCCTTATTGGAAACATCCATATTTCCACATCACAGTTCCCAAAAAAGACTTAAATGTCTCAAAATTCTGTATCTCCTTTGGCTTGCTTCTCTCTTGATTCCACCCAGGCTTTATTAATGGTTCGCTTCATATCATCATCTCCATCTTCATAAATTTTCTTTAGAACATTCATTAATCCTTCACTAGGATCTGTTTCGGTGTCGTATGAAGGCTTTCTATTAAAGAAGAACACATGTGATAATGAAATCAAAGCATGGAAAGACACAATTTCAGATTAATGCTGGTAGGAAATAAATGGGTAGAGATAAGAGTATCAAAGTACCCTCGATCCAAATATACAAATTTATCTTAATGAAAATATATACTAGCCACACAGGTACACATCATGTACCAAAGAGTGGTCATCAAAAACGGAGTTACTGTGGGGCACTGTAATTTCAAGTGATTGTTTTTAGCAGGCCAAATAATAAGGATTCGGCTTTTAATTTTTTACGTTATGTTTTTAAAAAATACTCTGAGGAAAAACCCACAAGCATTAACATTATACAAAGATACATACCAAAGTGCCTACATTTTATTAGAAAAGCCCTTCTCTTAAGCCTGAGATACATGGATCTGGGCCCCAGTGGTGAGAGCATAGTCTTAATAAATATGGTCAGTACCTCCAGTTTAATGAAAGTCCAAATGTATTTAATTCATTAATTGCCAGATTCTGTACTGGGCACTGGAGATACAATAAGACAGGGTCCTATACTCGGGTATTTCAGTCTATTCCTCGGATAGTTTGGTATCCCTCACTCTAGCCAACCACAGCCCAAATGCATGTGGCTACCAAAGAAGTGAGAAACACAGACAGCCAACTCAGTGCAGTCATGAAGGATAAAGAGATTCAAAGATGAAACTAACTATATATCACAAACATCTGAAGAATTACTAACACACATACATGAATATCTGAGCCTTTCTGGAACTCCTGAAACAAAATTCCTAGGAATAGGCACAGTATCTGTAGATGTACCACCATGCTAAGACTGAGAGCCAGTACTAAAGAGCCAACTCTAACTACAAACACCTACAAAGCAACCTGACCTCTTCCAGTAGGCTGTGGCAGCTGAAAGCAGGTAAGACAATGGGGTTACTCAGTGGACATCAAAAACATAAATGGCCAAATCAGTCTCTACAGCTCCATTATCCATAAAAATAAAACAATAATCCCAACCAAGAAAATGATTAAAATACTTAAAAGAAATAAAAGTAGACTTACTCTTTCTCTTTGCATTCTTTTTCAACCTGAGTCAAGTACTCCCACCGTGTATTTTCTGCTTTCTTTCTACATAAGATGAGAACTGTGTCGGTCTTAACCTAGAAGCGGGGAAAAAATATAACTTATAAACATATGGAGATTAGTATATTTAGAAAACATTTACTCGTTCAAGAGCCTATTATATGTGGGACTTATTCTAGATAAAGAGGGTGCTAATGGAGGATATGAGCAGGAACTTGGGAAGGATTCTCTGGAGAGGAAACAAGATCTGGAGAGGGCATTCTATGCAGTTGGCAAAGCCAACAGAATGGCCCCAAGATGAGATGATCCTGGTGTCTGAAGAAAGGGAGGAGGTGGCTGAATTTTAATGACTGAAAGAAAGAATGATATGAAGTATGTTGGGCGGGTGAGGAAGTAGAAGGAACCTCCAACTCCTTTCACAGTGATCAATATTAATTCCCAGAAGTCTCTGAATATTTCTTCAATTATAGGACTGGTGGATGAAGAGGGTTGCAAGGAGACACAAGCTAATAAATTCTCTTATAATATTCCTTAACACTGTAGAATGACTTGTGTACATACCTGATGCATTAAACCTCATTTATTCAAATGATAGAAAAGAGGATTATCTAAGTTCATGACAAGTATGAAATTTAAGACACTTCCATTATTTTTATAGCTTCTACTACAATTAGGTCAAGTAGTTAAGACCTCGTTTTATGTATCAGAAACTTTATACACACAGTATACCTAACAATAGCTACCGCTAATTTAAACATGTTATATATAGTAATTCACATCAGCATATCATTACAATTTTGTGAAATAAATTGTTACCACTGTACAAATAGGGAAAGTGAGGCACAGAAATAAGCTGCCAAAGGTCACAACTAGTAAATGATAAAGTTGGCATTAAACTCAAGCCTCGCTCTTAACCATTTAAAAAGTTTATTTTCCACCTGATTTTAATGCAACGTTATAATAATCTATTCTTCTACAGGATAAGTTGGTAAATGTTTTTGTAAAGGGCCGGATAGTCAATATTTAGGTTTCACAGAGCAGTCATCTGTTACAACTACTTAACTCAGTCAATATAGTACAAAGGCAGCCACCAACACATAAAAAAAGTCTATGCTCCAATGTTACTTACAAAGCAGGCATGGTCTGTAGTTTGCTGCTCCCTAATATAGCCAATAAATTCTAATTCATCTGAATTCTAAATCAGCCAGGTATAACTTAGTAAGTTTCACAATATTCTGACAAAAAAAAAAAAACAAAAAACAAAACCAAAGCACTCACTTTTTTTGAACTGCCTTCCACAGAGATGGGTTTCAAGAGATTGTTCACAATCATGGAGTAACTCTTCCCATTTAGATTCTTTACCAAAAGATCAAATGACCTACAACACAACAGCAAATGCATTATCTTTCTGGTTGTATAAAAAGGTAATCTCATAATTGCCTTTCTTTCTTTCTGAGCAGGGGCGGGGTGGTGGTGGTGGTGCTGAGGATTGAACTCAGGGGCACTCAGCCACATCTCCAGCCCTAGTTTGTATTTTATTTAGAGACAGGGTCTCACTGAGTTGCTTAGTACCTTGCTATTACTGAGGCTGGCTTTGAACTCACAAACCTCTTGCCTCAGCCAAACCATCACCATACCCAGCTACCTTTTTTTTTTTTTTTTTTAAAGCCACGGACTTTATTTCAGTATGTACATTTGGGTAACCCAGATGATTTTCACCTCTACAAAAAATTATAATTTGTTTTACAATTATGCTTTATAAAGCATAATTAAAATAAGCAAAATCTTAGAAACTTTACAGAAATGATAAGGCAAAAAAAAAAAAAAAGACTCTTCATGAGCATTGTCTTTCCCGTTATGTTGAGAACTCACCTCTCTGTGAAATGAACCTGCACATTCTCGGCGGGAACTTGATGAACTCCAGTTAAAGTGATATAGATTTTCACAAACTTATCAGATTGATCCCATCCTAGCAACACCAATATAATATAGAACACGAGTTAAGTCTCCAAAACTGCTTCTTTAACAGCCAACATAATGTGGCTTATAATAAAATTCAGTAAAATAAAAAAGAAAATTAAGTAACATGAAAAAATTAAAATTTAAGAAAATTTCTAGGTGGAGAAAACCTCAAAACAGTTAATACACTTTACCCAAAGTTACTCAAATTCAGGTTTTGAACCAAAAAACCCATTTTATTTTCCTTCAAATAAAAACATGACGATTACATAAATTAATTTACTCTTTTTCTGGGGAAATAATTTTCTCCTAAGCCTACGTAATACTAATTCTCTGCCTAACAGGATGGTGAAACATCAGCACTGATTCTACAATCAGCTCTACATAAGTAAAATACAATCCTAACTTCCTCAATTCCTTTCCAGGACATGGTAGATGTGAGTTTAAAAATAGTCCTAGTCTTCATCTCAATGTGTTCATCTGACTAACCTACTAATATCTAACAAAATGCCATTTCAAAACATATTGTCAAACTAACTTACATGAACTGTCAAATGTTAAACTAGATGCAGGGGACCAACTCATACCATAATTACTGATTTTCACGGTATATCCTGTTGTGATGGGAGCAACCACAGCAGCTGGCTTTTCATTGTCAAGAAGTTCTGGTTTCTTCTGTGATTTCTGTTGCATCTTGTTCTTTATTTCTGTCTCAATCTTGTTTTTTTCTGCTGTAAGGGCATCACGTACTCTTTTCCTAGTGGTCTTTTCCAGCAACACCTTTACCTCTTCTAGATCATTCTGCAGCTGTGTTAAAACAGAAGGTAAATTAGCTATGATAAGTAAGACCTACCACCTTTTTTGGGGGGCAATATTGGGGATTGAAGCCAGGGACACTTTACCACTGAGCTATATCCCCAGTCCGTTTAAATTCTGAAACAACCTCAAGTTGTCAACCTTGACCTGCCTCAGCCTCCTTACTCTCTGGGATTATAGGAGTGCATCACCATACCCAGCTCCTACCACTCATTAAGAGGTTCATCTGTATTTTCCATTTGGTAAACTATTATCTGCCTTTGTTTTAGGACATTTATTACAAGAAACTTTGGAGATTTAAGAAGGAGAACACAAAAAATTTTCTCAAAGAAATTAACAGATTTTTAAAAAATTTAGTTATAGATGGACAGTGTCTGTATTTATTTTTATGTGGTGCTGAGGATCAAACCCAGTGATTCACACATGCGAGGAAGGCGTTCTATCACTGAACGTAGTCCCAGCCCAACAGATTTCTTTATAACTCCTAGTCCAGCATTATCAAATGCTAAAAATTTTTAAAAATATTAAAAGGGCTGAAGGAAGCCATGCTGACAGGCTGTGGCAGGTTTACTGAAGCAATGTTCTATTTTCATTCAGTGCTTGATCCTCACTGATAGTCTTATGCTAAATACCCCACATGAAAAAGTTTGAATTTTTAAGACAAGATTTTTAAAAATTCTGCTTTTAAGACTATATCTGGGTCTGGGGTTGTCTTGCATGTGCAAGACCCTGGGTGATTCGATCCTCAGCACCACATAAAAATAATAAATGAAATGCAGCAGTCTGGCTGGGCACAAAATAACCGAGCCCCCAGGAGGCACTTGTAGGTTCAAACAGGAACTCCTTTATTGCTGGAACTGGAACTCTGGAGCTCGTTCCCGCACACACCACCCACCTCCCTCTCCCTCCCCCGGGCGCCCAAGGCAGCAGGAGCCGCCCTATTGCCCGACAGCAGGGGTCCATATACAACTGATTACACAGCCTATTTCATCATCCAGTCACAGCAATTATACACAGCTTAACTTAATTATCATCATCTTAATAGCTCAGTGGCACCACCTCTCAACCACTCCTTCTGGTAATATGCCAGGTGCCATTCCGACTAGGCTGCGGGTCTCAACAGCGAAATAAAGTTGTTGTGTCCAACTACAACTAAAAGATAAATATTTTAAAAAAAAGACTATATCTGGTTTGGCAGCTACGTCAGTCATACAGTAAGACATCTGAGACTTGGTTGTGCACAGGAAAAAACCAGAAAAATGATCCAAAATGCAACATCATCTTGGAAAGGAGGCTTAAGGCTTGTTTTCTTATACCAATATATCACCTACTGAAGTGTGTTCTGCTTTCTGGACATGAAGTCAAAACTTTATGAATTTCCACCAAGACACTTTTAGAAAACTGCTGGCTTAAATGACACGCCTCCCCCCCAAATTTCTTTGACAAAACTGCCAATAAATACACAAGATCTTTCCCAATAACTGAGTTCTGGTTTCACAGTAGCCAACTTTATCAGAAAAATCTTACTTCATAACTTGACATTAAATAAAAGGGTCAATATAAAAATCTAAATACTTGAGCAGCCTGTAATACCATCAGCTTGGGAGGCTGAGGCAGGGAGCTTGTGAGTTCAAAGCCAGCCTGGGCAAAGGCAAGGTGTTAAGCAACTCAGTGAGACCCTGTCTCTAAATAAAATATGAAACAGGGCTGGGGATGTGGCTCAGTGGCAAGTGCCCCTTGCTTCAATCCCTGGTATCCTTCCCCCACCAAATACTTGATAACTTAGTATACCATCAGAATACTAAGAAGTTTTAAAGCCTTTAAGTTTATTAGACTTATAAAAATGTAGTAACAGAAAGAATACTTTCCTTGTATTCTATGTCTTTAAATTTTTTTTTTTTTTTGTAGCTGAGGCCGGACAGCATGCCTTTATTTTATTTGTTTTTATGTGGTGCTAAGGATTGAACCCAGTGCCTCACACAGGCTAGGCAAGCGCTCTGCCACTGAGCTGCAGTCCCAGCCCCATTCTATGTGTTTTATTATCTCATCTAACTCAGATGCTGTTGTTTCCCAACAGTATCAAGTTCCTGGTCTATTATCTTCCCTCCCCTCCAAAGAAAACTTGTACTATTAAGACAAAAAAAAAAAAAAAAAAAAAAAAAAGCAAACTCATCTTTTGAGCACAGTGTTTTAGTTCAAAGTAATCTTCAAACTATAATGATTTCAAAAACTCCTGTTATTTCTTCTACCAACAAAACAAAGATACTAAAAATGTATAATGAGTGGACTTGTTCCCAGAGCAGGGATTTATTTGTCAAAAATGGGTAATGTATTAAATAAACCTTATGAAGAGGTTTTATTTTTGATCAGACTAGGATTCCCAGTGGCTGAATTCCCAGGCCCTCTTTATTGCTAGTTGTGGCTCTGAAGTACTGTGGTTAAGGTATCCACTGAAACAAATCACAGAACTGTACCCCAGTTCTTGTTCTTTATAGACCTGAAACCAGCAAAGGTCATTCCTTTCGTGTGCTTTCTAAACACATATTAATTTAAGATGCAGTTTCTTATCTAATTATCTTGTAATCATCCCTTGTATGTTTTCTTGACTACATTTGTTTTGTGAATGCAAAGACCACATTTCCCTTTTATTCTTATACCTTTATCTTCAAATGTTTCTTAATTATTCATTAGAGACCTCAAAACCAAACTACCTCAAAAATGGGCAAAGGATTAGAGACTTTTCTCCAAAGATATACAACTAAACACCAAGCACGCAGATGCTGAACATGTTTAGTCACTAGAGAAACACATCAAATGCATGAGATACCATTTCACATACCCATTAGGATGGTATAAAAACAAAAACAAAAAGCCCCAGAAAATAACAAATGTTGACGAGCATGTGCAGAAACTGAATTCTTCATGAGCTTGTGGGAATATAAAGTGGTACAACGACTTTGGAAACAGTCTAGCTGTTTCCTGAATTGCCATATGACTTAGCAATTGCATACTTAAGTATGTGTATAACCCACAGAACTGATAGCAAGTCCACAAACTTGTACACAAATATTCAAAGTATTATTCCTATTAATCAAGAAGGGAAAACAGGGCTGGGGATGTGGCTCAAGGGGTAGCCTGCTCTCCTGGCATGCGTAGGGCCTGGGTTCGATCCTCAGCACCACATACAAACAAAAATGTTGTGTCTGCCGAAAACTGAAAAATAAATATTGAAATTCTCTGACTCTTAAAAGAAAAAAAAAATGAAAACAACTCAAATATCCACCACTGATGATGGGTAAAGAAAATACCCATCATGTGGCCATACAAAAGAATTCTGTTCTGACACATGCTACACCATGTGTGAACTTGAACACATCCTAGATAAAAGAGCCCAAAAACAAAAGGCCGCATACATCATGATTCCACTCATATGAAATGCCTAGAATAGGCAAATCCAAAAACTAACGCGATGGTGGTTGCCAGGGGAAAGGAGGAATGGAGAGTGAGGGCTTACAGAGCACTTAAGGGCTTTCATTTTGGGGCCGATGAAAATGTTCTGGAACAAGATAATGCTTATGGTTGCACAACATTGAATATATACACTTTAAAATTGTTCAAAACAACACAAAAAGGAGGCGTCCCTAAACGTGTATCTCAGTATCTAAAATTGAAAGCGTTCCTTACTTTGATGGGGGATGACACTGGGCTAGCCACATGCAGGACTGTAAAGCCACCGAGGCTCCCCTCAGGTCACATGGTACCCAAGTCAGTTGTGCAAGTCACCCAGATTAATTCTTCATGTAGATTTTTACTTAAAACACAAATTTTTTATTTACCAGTACATGTCATTCAAATGGAAGGGAAATTTCCCAGAAAGCGAATCTTACTCGATACCCAGCACTCAACCGTGGATAGCAGCATCATGTACTGACACCCTACACAGGCAGGAAAAATGAATGCTTAATCGTCCCATTTTGTAACGGAGCAAAAGTAAGCCTCCACAAAGTTAATTCGCCCACTCCAGCGTCTGGAGAGCTAAAAACAGGTCAATTTCCTACATTAATTACAGCTAATTTTCCAATCATTTATTTTTTTAAAAAACAGCACATATATAGCCTTCTGCTGTTTGCCAAGCACTTCTCCAACCCTGACTCCCAATACTGACAACCCTGGAGATGGATACCACTACTCCGGGGCGGAGCGGCAAGTCCACTCGCCCAGGGAAACAAAGCTACGCGTTCGGCTAGAGAAACACCTTCCCACAGCCTCCCGCCGCGAGCTGACCCAGGCTTCTGCAGCCACCTTTCGCCTGGCGAAGCTTCCGGTCCCCAGCCCGCAAACCAAGGCCGCCAGGGCCCGCAGACATGTGAAGGTGACCGGCGCTCGCAGCCGCGCCGCCAGCACTACCTGCAGGCGGGCGGCACCGCCCCACCCCCGCCGGCAGCGGCAGGTGGGGCGCGGGAGCCCCGGGAAGCGCGACGGCCACAAGGCGTGAGCCTAGACGGACCCTTACCTCGTCCAGAGCTGAAGCCATGGTCCGGCTGGGTCAGCCCGCGGGCCCGCACTGCAGCCGTGCACCGGAGACAGGAAACGCCGCGCCAAGCGCGCCCGCCGCGAGCGATGGCCCCACAGCCGGAGCCCGCGCTCACACCGACCTTGCGCGAGACCGGGGCCCGCCTTCCGCACGCGGCGCCTCTGGAACCTTCGCGATGCCGCCGCCCACCCCGAGCACCGCCCTCCCCGCCGGCCCCGCCCCGCCGAGCCCGGCCCCGCCCGCCGGCGAGCGCCTAGCAACGCTCAACTTTCGCGAGCTAAGCGGCAGCTTCCGAAGAGTAATGTCTCTTCCCCTCCGCCCGAGCAGACTGGTGCGTTTTGCTTTGACTGTGTTTGCTCTGGCTACGCAGTCGCAGCTCAGAACCGCTATTTTAACCCCGCCCCGGAAATGACGTAAATATTCGGGGTCCAAGTCGGAAGCTAGCTGGCGAGTGGACTGCCCCCACCCTCTCCCTTTGCAGGACACCCAGCCAGCCATTTTGTCTAAGGCTAGTGTGAGAAAAGGACACAAGAGAGGACACAAAAGGAAGAAGGAGCAACCTAGTTATATTAAGATAAACATGTTAAGGATGGAAGATTCCTGAAAAGAAAAGCTCGATTCTCTGGATTTTGGCGCGCTGGAAACGTCACACGGCTAGTCTGACGTGGTGGCGTCATCCCGGGCTGCGGCTGCCTTGGCCACCTGACAGGGCCTGAGGGCGCTACCCTGGGTTAGGGCAGCTGACGGAATGCGCCCCCTGTGGCTGCAGTGTCGGCCCCGCCTTCCTAGGCGAGCTGTGGAAGCACGCTTTTTCGGTGCCGTATCCCGTGTACTGACCATCCCGCGAGCCTAGTGCGCCCCCGCATGAGGCATGAGCAGGCCTGTAGACCCTCAGGAAACCGGGAGTCGCCTCTCTCGGAGCCAAGTTCCTCCCCTCTCAGCAGGGCCGGGGAAACCTGGGTGTTCACAGGGTGTTAATTTCCGGCAACATTAAGACGTCAGCAATACAATGGAAAACGGTACCCTTGAGAGGTCAGGTAGCCCGCAGTCCGCTGCGCAGGGGGCCCAGGGGGCGATTAGAATCAGCAACCCGAGAAGGACAAAAGGCTGGGAAAGCGCAGGCCGACCCGCACGGTCGGGAGAAATCGCAAGAGCAGAACAAATAGTCACAAGGCTCGGGTCCAGTTTCTCTCCCACAGGGACAGGAAGGGAAAGAAGCCAGATCAGGGTTCACATTGTTTAGTTCCATTTAAATGACGTCTCAAACTAGCAAGCCTGTGTGTAGCCTGATGCATTCAAAATGAGGATCGACTTGTAGTCGGGAGGACAATGACAGAAAGGAACCACCAGGGGGCTTTTGCGGTTCGACTAAGGTTTCTAAATTAGGATTGTAGGTGTGTACACTTAATAGACTTCACTGGGCTGCATGTCAATTTAAGCCTTGCTTTTGCAAGTTATACTTGAGGCCCAGGAGGAAATTTCCCAAGGTGTGATAAATGTCACAAACTGGACGGGAGGATCAAAATATGTCAGGAATCAAAGGACTTCTTACCACTGCCTCTGAGCTATCACCACCCCTTTTCTCTGCAGGATTTGAACGCTGGTGTTCTCGTTACTCTTTCCACCCACTGGGTTTGCTCTCATCTCCAAGTTTACAGTGTGCTTTCTCTGCCTGGAATGCTCTCCAGATCTTCACTCTGTTGAGGGGCTTTTCTAGACTGCATTAATTCACGCAGGGAAGCAAAATTAGTAGGATAGAGAATGAAATAAAAAATAAGGAATTGGCTGGCTTACACAGTTGTGAGAATTGGCTAAGCAAGTCCAAAAATCTGGAGACCAGGCTAGAACAGATGATCACAGGCAGGCTGTGCCCTATGAGAACTGGTTGAAGCTTTTATCCGCAGGAAGTTAGGAAGGGACAAACAGGAACCAGGAGGAACTCCATTGAAGTGAAGAGGATTCAGTTCTACTTTTAAAACCTTTCAACTCAGCAAATCAGGTCCCCCTGGATCATCCAGGGTATCCCTCTTACTCAGTGAATTGATTATAGCTTTAATTACACATGCAAAATGTCTTTTCAGCAACATTTAGTGTTTGAGTAACTGGTGAGTGTAGGCCAGCCAAGTTTACAAATCAAAAACCTTTATACCAACCATCCTACCAGTTTCATCCCCAACAGCCTATCTCCCTCCATTCTCCTACCCTGCTGTTCCTTATAATACTTTTTACCACCCGAAATTTGATTATCCTCTATTTTGGGGGCAATTGTGGATATTTTGCTCACTCTTCCCCACCCCATACTTTTCACAAGAGTATGGAGATATATTTGGTAGTCACTCTTTGGGAAATACAATTGGCATTTAGTAGGTAGAGGCCAGTGAACAAGGATGAAATAATAGTCAGTAAAATGCCCAGGCTGTCAGGATAATGCGCCCCATTCAACCTGCACCACCAAGGCCTATTTCAAATGTAAAAGACTTGAGGCCTGCCTGTGGGAATACCTCTGGCCAACTCCTTTGCCCCAGAGGTGGAGAACTGAAGGTGGGGGTGAATCCAGATGGAAATTACAGGAAGGAGGAGGGTTACAGAAAGGATGAAAGTGAACCCCATGGTAGCCAGGATTTCTTTTCAATACCTATTTTACATAGTTTTTGCTCCATGCCCAGAACCATATATAAACTTCTCAGGTTGCACACCAAAGTTGGTTTTTCTATCAGGCCCCCTCCCGCATGGTGGGAGTTTTCTCTCTTCCTGCTTAAATAAATCCTACTCTGTTTACTCTTCATTCTTCAAAATTTGCAAGACAAGAACCCAGAGGAAATTGGTGAAGCAGGAATTTAATCTCATCTCAAAACTTTGGTTTCACCGGGGATACTACTAAACATCCTATAATGTATAGGAAGCCCCCTCCCATCATCTAACCCATAAAACCAGTGGTGCTGAGATTAAGCACTGCTCTAGGCTTTAAGCTCCACTCAGGAAGATTTTCTTTGTTCTCATTTTTAGTCTCACTTAGAGAGTGGCAAAGTAGGCAATCATCAAGTACAGCTTTAATTAATAGACCAGCTAAACTATTTTTAACACACTTGTGAATGATTCATATCAAGGAAACTTGGTGAAGGATGTGGACAATAGGCTTCTGGGAACTTCCTTTACTATTTCCCTACCTGCTCTTCTGTCCCACCCTAAATGAGCCTGCCAACCTGTGAGTTGGGATTAATTTAAACTCTCAAAAGCCTGTTTTTCTATGTCTAAACGAGGACCAAAATACCTAATAACAGAGTTTGGGGATTAAGTTCAAGATAGCACAGTTAAATTCAAGATTTAGGGGCTGGGGCTGGGGTTCAGTGGTGGAGCACTCGCCTAGCACATGTGAGGCCCTGGGTTTGATCCTCAGCACCACATAAAAATAAGCAAAGGTATTGTGTTCAACTATAAAAAAAATTCAAGATGTAACATAGTTCCTTAAAAAATACGTATGTAGGGCTGGGGATGTGGCTCAAGTGTAACACGCTCACCTGGCATGTGCGGGGCGCTGGGTTCGATCCTCAGCACCACATAAAAATAAAATAAAGATGTTGTGTCCACCGAAAATTGAAAAATAAATATTAAAATATTAAAAAAAAACATATGTATCTATAAGCTATAAATATTAACTCAGGTTTTAATTCTGTTGTCTTTATCCATGACTGTGCCTTAGAACCTGCTCACTTCTTATTTTTTTTGGTGCTGGGGATCGAACCCAGGGCCTTGTGCATGTGAGGCAAGCACTAGAACCTGCCCACTTCTTAACCCTAAAAGCCCATGTTCTGAAGGCACTTGTTTTTCTAGCACTGTATTCCCTAATTACTACCACATCAATACTGCATTTCTTTGCAGTCTCCATTTTTTCACTTTCTGTTGGCCTGTCAGGAGATCATCAATTTTATCCACAATCCTGGGCCATTTCCGGGTTCTTTGTCATTTTAGTACCTCTCCAGCCACACTCCCCATCTGCTTTAATTTTCCCTGAACAAGGCTTGAGCTGCTTCTCATCCTCCTATATATTTTCCTTTTGTCTGCATTTAAAACAGCTTGAGGGCTGGGGATGAGGCTCAAGCGGTATTGCGCTTTAGCGTGCTTGCCTGGCATGAGTGCGGCCCAGGCTTGATCCTCAGCACCACATACAAACAAAGATGTTGTGTCCGCCGAAAACTGAAAACAAATATTAAGAATTCTCTCTCTCTCTCTCTCTCTCCCCCGCCCCTTTAAAAAATAAAATAAAACAGCTTGAATCTCCCATGCTTCTTAGTCTAAAAAACAAACTTCATTTGGCTTCTTTACCTCTACCAAGGAAGAGACTCAGCTCCTTGCAGGGCTGCCATTCTGAGTAATTGGGTACAAATTACTCAGGTCAGTAGCCAAGAAAAATAAAACAAAAACCCCTATGTGTCCGCAGATAAAATCAAGTGATGACAGAAACCACCACCACCACACATATCAAGATTATGTTTCAACTTCTAGTCTCATAAAGGAAACTGCTGCTCCACACCTACCTGTAAAATTAGCCTCCCTACAATCAATGAAACAAACTGTTTGAAATGCTGATGTTCGAAAACATTTGACAGTAATGTGAGAATTGCTTTTTCCCACTATGAACAAATGACTCTTTGTAATTGTCTTATGCAAATATAAAACATGGGACAAATATTTTATTAAACTTATTAGTGAAAGGAAAGTGAGGAACTGAGAGACAGGTGAGCGAGAAGTGAAAGAGGAAGACTAGGCAGAGATACACCAGGCAGAGTTTATTTGTCAGAGTTTACAAACAAAGGCCATAGACAGAGAGAGGCAACACAGGCTTGGGGTGGAAGACTGTTGTGGGGGAGGCTCAGGGATTACAGAGCCAGTGGGCAGGTAAGGTTGGGGTTGGTATGAAGGAGTGGCAAGCCTTTCTCAGAAAGGCCCTTGGGCGGGAAAGCAAAACTTTTTCTTAAGATGCTGGCTGTCATTTAAGATGACCATCCTGATACTAAGCAAGGACCTTTCAATTAGTTGATGAGGAAATCAGTAAGAAGTGAAAACTATTTCAAGGTTAAGGTCCTTGCTTAGCCTCTGGGTGGCCATCCTAACAGCCACAATTTTCCTGCCCAAGGGCATATTATCACTCCCTCATACAGCTCACCTTTAACCACTGCATTCTTTCCCACCCAAGGGTGCACTAACCCCACCCTTAGTCACCCACGTGAGGGCCCACCTAGCTCTAATCCTTGAGCCTCCCCCATAAAAGCCCCACAACTCAAGCCTGAGTTGCCTCTCTGTTTTAAACTCTCTGCTGTGTATCTCTGTCTGCTCTCCATCTTTCATTTCTGGCTCATCAATCTCCTGCTTTCTCACTTTCCTTTTACAAGGTGTATTTGAATAGCTGGGTATACATAGGCAAATTAATAGTGGAATATTAGTGTAAGGTTGCAAGGTTAGATAAAAACTGGGTTAATAATGTATTACAAAGTAAAAAATTCATAACCTTCAGAGTTATTCATTTCACTGATATTTATAGTCCTATTGGACAAGTCTATAAATTAACATAGAATAAGTGTATGACCTTTAATCAATAGTAAAAAGTGAGAACAAAATGCTATCCTCCAGCCCTTGATTTGATATTGAAAGATGTCACTCACCTTTTTGCCTTGTTTCCAAGTTTTAGGTAATTTTCCTTTCAAAATGAAATCCTTCTCCTTATTCATCCCACTGTAATCAGCACCCCCCCCCCCCCACTTACTGTCAATGTCAAGCCCACTCATGACCTCCTGCAAAACTCAATGGATTTTTTTTCTGGATAATTTCAACTATTGTACTTATGTAAAATTTCTCATTGTTGAAAAATGCCACACATGGTTTAAACAAACAAAAGATTCCTGTGGTCTAGAATGAGCCATAAGCTGCAATTTTACAAGCTGTAATATTTTTAATACATTCTGGATTTAGAGGAGCTGGCCAACTTCTTGGCATTCAATTAGGTTCCATGGACTCCCAGGGCAAAATACAATGCAGAATAGACACTACTGGGCTCTCTCTGCACATTGCCTCCATTTTAGAGAGAACCTTTGGACTTATATTTTGAACCATGCAATACTACCTGCCTTACTATATACCTTGAAAGACTGGCTAATCCCAGGTCAGGTGACTGCTGCTAGTCAGATTTCTCTAAGAATTTAGGATTAAGAAACCGATAGCTAGTCCAGCTATGCTTGTCATTTGAAGGAAGAACATGTAATTTGGTAGTTGTGCACTTAGAAGCACAGAATGCTTGTTTTCAGAGAGAAGAATAAAGCAGATAAGCATCATCTGGGAAGACAAGCAGAAGAGGGACTGTAGAGTTGGTTGCTTGGGTGGGTTCTGGGTGGCATTCCAGTTTTTTGTCCTAGCATCCCTTTAGGCACAGTGGTTTGATTTTGGGACCCCTGATATAGAAACTCTGATTTTCTTGTAATTAATTGCCCCTGGAAATTAATACTAATTAATAATTATTGAGAGGATTTCTATTACTCACAATTAAGAAACCTCAATAGAGGGCTGGGGATATAGCTTAGTTGGTAGAGTGCATGCACAAGGCCCTGGGTTTGATCCCCAGCTCACACAAACACACACACACACAAAAAAAAAAAAAAAAAAAAAAGAAAAGAAAAAGAAAAAAAGAAACTTTAATAGAGAGGAGGGTGGGATAGTTGGCAATAGTGCTCTACAGGACAGCATTCTTCAGGGTATGTCCTGGCACAAACTGCTCTTTCTAAGTTGACCGCAGCCTGGCTTCAGATAAGAAGTGTTATATCAACACTAACTTCAAATGGATCAGGATAAAAACAACATGAAAAAACATTAGAGACATATGTGGACTTCAAACAAATGTTTATTACTGCTTAATAGGGCCAAATGGGCAACACAACGCATTGAAAATATCACTGGCTCACAAAACAGTCACCTTGCTACCTTCTTGGGTTGCAGTTGTTTATTTCACAAGGCTTCATTCACACATGAAAACAAGATACTACTCCAATTCAAGTTCATGACAATTATAAAAGTAAACATTTGTTGGGACAATGTACAATAAATTGCACTTTCCTTAACAAGCATTACATTTACATTTATAGTGTACTATACATAATACATGGAATTATGGAAACATCTAATTGGTCATTGTTTATAGAGGAAGAGGCTAATAACTAATTTTTTTTAGTCAATTAGCACTATTCACACTTAAGTCATTATATAACCTGCTTTCATTACAGATGCTGTGGGCAAAATCACAAGTTTCATAAAAATAGATAATATAGAATTTCTACTATCTCTTCAGCAAGAGGAAGGTAGGAGTTGGAAAGAAGAGGGGGGTGGGTCTGACGGAGAAACTTCTCCTCTCATTTGAACTGAGTATCCATGCATTATGCAAAATACCAAAAATAGAGAAACTGATGCAAAAGGCTATTGGGACATCTTGGATTCTGGGACCATCTCCAGCTTTGTTCTTGTGCTTTCATGATACCAGAGTCTTTTGATGCATTTATATTCTCACAATTCAGTTTCCTTTATCTTATTCCATATATAATATATAGTTATTAAAAGTTACATTTAATGGAAAAGATTTTACATATTAACCAACTGTCAATGGAAAAGGAAAGTAACTTAAACTATTCATTATCTTTTCTGATTAATTTTTTTTTAAACTTTTCAGAACTAAGGATAAGCCAGGGACTGGGTAATAGACAGATGAAGATATTTTTATAGCAGGTAGCAAATTCATTTGGAGATAAGCTTGACATGGGTCTTTTAGATGGAAAGTGAAAAAGATACACCAGACAGCTGTTTGCAGTCACTAAGATCTCACAAACATCCACTTTTTTCCTTACTATAAAAATTAGCATCGGTCACATGCAGTCCTCATTTTGGTAGATTCTGACAGTCAGGGAAGTTGCTAAGATGAAGAAAGACCTGGCCTGTATTACATAGAAGAAATAAAGAGTTGGGGAATGTTTTCATGCTGGTGACTAGCAGCATGGTGACTTAGGAGTTTTCCACGACGTAGCTGGAAAACTGGCCACTCCCTGGCCTTGCGGTCTTGATCACATGTCTTGAAATCTCAATATGTATTAGATGAATGGTATCTAACTACACAGAAGAGGCAGGGATAATCCAATTAATATTCCACCAATCTCTCTCTCACACACACATAAATCTAGCAGTGTTCAAATCATACAATTCATCCTCTCATTTGTAACTGAAGTAAGAGAATCAGAGTTATTTTAGAGTGTTTTAAAGGGTAAATTATATAATACAATCATCTTGCTAAGTAATGAAAAGTGTTCTTTCCCAGAAGATAAAATAAGTATTTTTTTTCTCTTAAAGGAGTCCTAAAAATCAGACAGCCACCTTAGTGTTTAATGCACAGAGTTGGTAAGACAGTAGACTGATTTCAACTAAAAAAAAGTTCAATCCATCACATTAGTTATTATATATAATTCTTATCCTAGGTGACTGACTTCTTTAAGGATCTAACTCTAATCTCCTATACCTTAACTTTTATTATCTCAGTTTACTCACCACAGCTAGGAAATGAAGTCACTAATTATTAACTAGAAAATATCTGAAGAATGTGCAGTAGAGGTTGGAGAAAAATAAATATGAATACAGAGTAGGAAAGAATGAACCTTTTCTTATAAACGAAACAATAAATACCATTAAATATCCCAACATCAGAATAAAGGTTGCTTTTCTACTTTATCAGGAAAATTTTAAGAAAGCCAGTGAAGAAAAAATTATCATCAATTAATAGCTATAAGAGAGAAAGAGAAATTCATTGTATGGCAAGGTAGGTCACAGCCTGTATAGCGTCTCTATCAGTGTTTCTGATAGGTTCTCATGTCCAAAACATTAGGTAACTAGGATTTCTTAGCATCAAATTCTATGTACCCAAATATAACCAAATTGTGACATGGCTGCTGGCAAACATGCATTGCAGAATTAAAAAAACAGCTTGGTTTCTTTCAGCTTTAAAGAATGTGTTAAATAAGATTCTTAAGATATAAAAGCTAATGAACTAAATTACTGAGTTGAATTTTATTCACATTCTTCTACAGAATTTAATAAAAAGAGAAATGATCATTTTTCAAATGTTGCAAATACTGGATTTTTGCATGAATGTTTTATACAAAGTACAGCCTAAGAAAGGATGAGAATTATTACACTACTTGAAAATGTCCTATATATTAGGCTGCTTTGTAAAGGGAATTCAAAAGAAAGGTTATAGTTCTCAAACAATACACTGTAAAGGACATGTAGTTTGCAGTATTGCTATAACATATTTTATGAACAATCATATCATATACCAAAAATTTTAATTTTTCTTTCCCATCACCCGGTCACCCCCTCACCCCTGTAATGGGAATCAAACCCTGGGCCTCATGCTAGGCAAGCACTCTGCCACTGAGCTTACTGCCGCCCCCACCCGCCCAGCCCTTTATTTTTGGTTTAAAGACAGGGTCTCACCAGGTTGCCAAGGCTGGCCTCAAACCTGCCATCCTCCTGCCTCAGTCTCCCAAGTGTCTAGGATTACAGGTATGTGTCACTATGCCTGGCCATTTCTAATCTTCACTGTTGCTACTAATTCAAAGGCATTGCAGTGAGGGTCATCTCAGACTTGCCACACCAATATGCATACCCAGTTTGATGCGGGGCTGTAAAAGAAGAAAAACTGTGTATTGACCTTATAATCCTTTATAAGAATTAAGACTAGAAAGACAAATTTACCAAACTTTTGGAATGCATGCTCCTGGCGATTCTGTTCAAAGACTAAAAGGAACAGGACTAATAACTGAAGCAGGTCCACAGACAAGGACTTGACTTAAAGCCTTCTACTTCCCCTGTGACATTTAAGAAAAATTATGCAACTTGGTATTCTGTGGAATGTATTTATTTCTGGAAGCTAAAAAGAGCTTGTTGTTATTATGAAGTTCACGACATAAGAGTATCTGCAATTTGGCTGGCCATTTGCAAAGGCAACTTGTATAGGGCTTCCTGGAACCAAGCATAAAGTACCACTTCAGCTAACAGACTCCACTAATGATTTACAGAGTCAGGTGCCAAGATGAAATTTTTTAGCCATTATGTTTTACAAAAAAAAAATATATATATATATTAGCTTACCTAATCCACCATGTAGGGGAATTTAAAGTCAACAGACACTTGGAATGCTGAGTTATTTTCCTTTTTGGTAAAAAGAAATGAATTTTATAATAAAAGACATCAGAACAATAACAACAAAAAGAGTTCCAAAGAAAAATATTATTTGACAAGTGTCATGGATACCAAACATAACAGTTTTATGTTGCAGATGATAGAAACAGATGAAGGGGATTTAACTTTTTAGAATTCAAATATCTTTCTAGAGGAAAGGATCTGTGGTGAGCAGCTTGTAGTGCATCCTCCTAGGATTGAGAAGGTTCTTATTTGATCCTAACTTTCAAGAGTGGTGTTCCTTATAACTGCAATATATGGCACAGAAGAGAACCACTCTGGCACTACAAAGTTTAAGATCCTTTAAAAACAATATATCCAACAAAGAAGCCAAGGATGAATATCAGTAAACATTACTGTACATAGCTGACAGTAGTTTTGTTGGTGTGAAAGGATCAGATTATCTTCAAAATAGCTTAGAAAATGGGAAAATTAGTTTTGCCCTTACCAAAGAATTCCTTGTAAGGACTATTTATATAGGTATGTTAAATATAATTTTTAAAAATATTTCCACCAATTTTAAACAATAGCCTTATCTTTTGTTAGATAAGTATTTCTATAAAGATTTCATATTCAATCAAAAATGTTATAAATGCATTTGTATCTCTTCATCTACAGGTACCAAGGGCACATACTAGGGAGCTAGAGCAGTGAGGAAATGTTGCCTAACATTAACTAAGGTAATGAAGCTGCCCTCGATTTCTATTTCAATACTATGTCCTCTAACAAAATTACAGAATATTAGTGTTTCCTTGGTAACTATGTCAACACCAAATGAAAGAACTCTGTTGCTGGTTCTGTACTTCACTATAAGCACAGAAACTGAACCTGGGCTTTTCTCGAACTCTCCGGTGAAGGTTCCCTAAGTGCAACTCACAATAGCCACCTTGACTGGACACTTGTCAGAAGTCTCATCTGTGTTCATAGCTAGCCACACTAGGAACACACAAGTCCCTTGTGGATTTTTGAAAGGATCTGCTAGAACACCAGAGCCAAAATGATTTTACTCCACATTTGTCAAAATCTCAGTTCACTCACTGAGTTTGCATTCTCAATAGCCCATCCATTCCACAGTTCTTGGCACTTCAGAAAATGAAACATGAAAGAAAATGAAAATAAACCAATTACCTTTGGGGACTTTTCAACCCCTGGTCTGTTCTTGCATTGGGCAGGAATATCGCTCCCTGGTTTTAGAATGAAACCTGACGGTGGTCATGACTGGCCCCACAGTGTGCTTTATCTGAATAAATCCTGAAAAGCTAAAGAGGTTTAGGTTTCAATTTTTTTCCCTGTGACAAAGATCTTCCTATCACGTCAACCTTGGAATGACAGATGATTCCATTTTTGTAGGATAAAATTATTAGGAGTAATTAATTAGTTCTAAATAAAAAGCACTTAGTTCTGAATTACTTATTTCCAACTAAACATCAGGCATATAAAATAATGTGTAATACTAGGATGGATCAGAACATGGCTTCCCAGGAAGAAGCTGGGCAGTAGGTATCCAACATAAATCGGGTCAATTTAAATAACATTCCTTTGAAAAGTGTCATACAGGAAAGAATGAGAGCTACTGAAGGATTCTGGCTTGCTTTCTGGCCTCCTTTACTTTCCTTCAAAGGGACACCAGGAAGACGGCTCCCGGGTTTCCGTTGCTTTGATAGTTGTGCTCTTGTGCTTGGGTGAGGCTGGAGCTATGTGCTCTCCTTAGGCGGCTGGGTGGCCTGAGGCGGCTGCAGTGGCTGGGTGCTTGTGGCCGTTTTGATAGAGTTCAGGGTTTTGCTAAACCAAGAGTTTTTTGCAGCTTGGATTTCATTCAGAAGGGCCCCTCTCTGATGTTCAAGTTCCTAATTAAAGAAAGAAAATCATCTGAGTATTAAATGAAGAGTGCAGTTTTTTTTTTAAATCCCCAGGTCTATGTAGCCAAACTATTCTTCCCTCAAATCCAGGAAAAATTTAATCAGCTTCTTCATGGAAAGAAAAAGTTTCAAGCTAGAAGAGTTTCTACTGAAAATCAAATCTGTCCTTTCTCTGAACTGTGAAAAGAAACCTTGTTATAGTAGATGGGGTAGAGAGAGAAGATGGGTGGGGAGGGGAGGGGAGCGGGGATAGTAGAGGATAGGAAAGGCAGCAGAATACAACATACACTAGTATGGCAATATGTAAAACAGTGGATGTGTAACTGATGTGATTCTGCAATCCGTATACGGGGTAAAAATGGGAGTTCATAACCCACTTGAATCAAATGTTTGAAATATGATATGTCAAGAACTATGTAATGTTTTGAATAACCAATAATAAAAATTTTTTAAAAAAGAAACCTTGTTATATTCTTTCTTTTCCCCTCTGCCCTTAGGTCCAAATTTAGGTTTAGGATGCAACCCCAGATAACATGTTTAAAATCACAAATAAATATGAACATTAGGACAGAAAGAATTTATACTACTAGCATAAGCATAATGAGTTCCATTTCCAAAGACATGGCCTTTGTCCCTGAGAACATACAGGGTCCAGAGCAGAGACAACCTTAGCAGAGGACCCTAATGTGACACAGACTGGTGCCACATAGGCATGGGAGGTGGGTTAGGATCACTGGTAAAAAGGAAATGGGGAAGAGTCCATCAGAACTCATACTCTTTTTCTAATCATGTTATTTTCTAATATGGAGTGAGAAAATGGCAAAATCAAGATAAAAAGAAGCTCCAAAGAAAAGAAGGGGTATGAGCCAATGTTAAGGGCTGGCGGAGAGACTTGGCTTTAATTTTCATGATCAGCTTCTAAAGTGACCAAATTCATTGTGACAGGACATGTGCAAGAGATCTAATGATAAACTGGAAAACTGTGTTAATTACAAAAAGTTCCTTTAGATTATGTGTTTGCTTATACCAGTGTGTAAAGATACATGGCACACAATGTGATCATGTAGGACACATCAGTGGGTAGAACTCATCTGCAACGTATCCAGTGACAGCTTGTGATTCTGACTTAGCACCTGAGTCCCTGCCTGTGATTCTTCCCTGTTGATCTTTTACCAACCAACCTGGATTTTGCACTTGGCCTCTACCAGCTGCAGTTTGGTTTGTGCCAGTTCCAGCTCCATCTCCCTCAGCTGCTTCTTGAGCGAGTCCTTCTCGTCATCTGCTTCAATTCCTTGATCCTCCCTGCTGATGGCTGCTGGTTTCAAAGTGCCCTCCTTGCTGAAAATGTCACTGCAGTGTTTGCATGCCATCATTTTACCCTGAAATAACCAAAACTGATAATCAACATCAAAATGTATTTCATAGCCAGGTCACTTCCTGAAACAATATATGATTTCTTAAAGTCACTGCCCATGCCCAGCAGATGCAGTGTAATCTCAGATAACATATATTTACACACACATACACACACACCCCACAAACAAAATGGTTACACTCAGTGCCAAATCCAGCTATTCAAAACAGGTGTTCCGTTTACAGTTCTGAGGATCAAAACTTGGACTCTGTGTGGACCAGGCAAGCACTATAGTACTGAGCTACCTCCCCATCTTCCATTCTTTTTCTTTAAATAGCTGTAGGAAGACTCTAGGAGTATCACAGTCTTCAAAAATGTGCCCTAGAAATTTTGTGCTGCCATTACTGTTATTAAGTGCCAAGCCCCATACCATATACTCTACCTATAGTATTTAATTTAATTCTAGAGCAACTAACTATATGAAGAGGAACAATTCTCAGCCCCATTTTAATACCTATAGAACTCATTAGCATTTAAGTAACTTGTGCATAGCATGCCCAGGACGGTCATTATAACTAACCTAAATCTACTCTCACAATAAAGTAAATGTCCTACTGTTTGGCTTTAAGCAAAGATGACCATCATTGTTTAAGTTGATAAAAATAACTCTACTATATGCCTAAGTTGCCAATCAAGTACACTCCACTGAATGACAGCAATCTTTCCAAAGTTAACAGTGCTATGTTTTCCTGAATTACTTCAATAAAATTCAGAAATAAAGATATTACATACTATTTCTATTTTTATGTCCTACTGTTACGACAAGCTCATTGATTTAAGTTTTCCAATCCAGGTAAGCAGTTATACTGGATTGAACCAAATGAAGGAATAGATTGGTGTCACAAAAGGGAGGACAACATTTTTGTGAGAAAACACCACATGCAAAGCTGCAACATCCTGAGGGAACGTCCAGGAATGTGCAAGGGCCAAAGCAGAGTGTAACGGTGAGAGGTAAGACGTAGGTGAGCATTCTCTGTGGCCAGGTTGTAAAGGTCCTGATTTTACCCACAGGAAATGTGTCTCTTGGCTGCACCATGCCCTGTGCCACATGCTGAGCAGCAACAAGCTCCCTGGAGCTGGGGTCCATTGTGGTGGATAGTGCTGAGTCCCATGGGCCACCCATCTGTCCTTCTTCCTCAGGAACAGAACCCTGATTTTATTTGAGCTGGCAATGGGTCCTGATAAATGGTGGCATTTCTCGAATTCCCTTGAAGCTAGGTGTGACTGGAAACTAAGTTCTGATTCTCAAACAGAAGTGTGACATGGAACTTCTGAGAAGGCTGCTCAGAGAGCACACCCCCACTGCAGCAAGGCCCTTATATCCTTGTAGAATCAAATTCTGCCATGGGGTGTGAATGTGAAGCAGAAGCTCCAGTTGACAGGTGTGGCTTGTAGGTGATCTGAGGGTGGGTGCCCACGTAGAGGATGTGGTCACTAATGACGGATGAGGATCACTAATGACAACTAAGGATCCACCTTTCTAGTCCTTAACCACTTTTACTTAACATAATCACTACCTTTTGTGTGTAAGCCAATGTCAGGGGCCTGTCTGTGGTCCAAAACTGACAGGCATCGTGATATGGCCAAACTTATACTTGGGCATGCTCACTCTAATTACAGTGGAAAGGATGAACTGGAGTGGTGGTAGTGATCAAGAGGGTTGTTATAGGAAGCTGGACAAATCAGAAGCTAACACATCATGCCAAATGAGGTGAAGAAGCAGCACCCTAGAGAAAGGGGAGGTAGAACAGTCTAAGATGTGGACTTGAGTCTGATGCCCTGGGTTCAAGTCCTGGTACCACATACCAGGAGTATAATCTCAATCAAAAAGAATCACCTGTTTGGGGCCTCATCATTAGTAAAAACAAATTGTATCTATTTTCTAGGGTAGTTTTGGGGTTAAGTGGATAATACACGGAAAGTATCAGAACAGTGTGCACAGTAAGGACCAATGAAGTTGTTCTTTATTATGGCTAACTCAGGTTCACCTTTCTCTCCTGGAACATCATGGCTTTCATTAGGTAGTCTTACCTACTTATCCAAAATTGTTCTCTGTTGCTTCATAATCAGTTTCCTTAATAAGACGTTAAAACACTCTTGAGTTTTCCCTCATGTTTCTGAACCTCTCTCCAACTGAATTCTAACCATCCTGTTTAAATCCACCCTTCTCCATAAAGCTTCCTTTGGTCTGCAGTTCTTATGCATCTGCTTTCCCCACAATTCCGATCGTTGGTGTAATCCAACTCTGCACACTTGACCTGTTTTCCAAACATTCCATGTTTGTAAGTATATGACTTGTCTTACAGGAAAATTCTATGCTCCTGTTTCTGTGTAATTTCTGTAATGAAATGGTGGCCTAATACCTGTGCACAGAGAGATGCTCAATACAATCTTTACTGAGTGACCAGTGTAAATCCTTGTTTCATTTTTATTTCCATAAGGATTGAAGTTCAAGACAGCTGGCCCTTTTATGGCAAGACACTTTATCAATAATCTGTCAGTAGGCCTATAACAAATAATAATAAATAACAATAAATACTAAGTAGAAGGAATAGAAAAAGACCAGAAAGGGAAGATATGACTCCCAAATTTTAACAGGTTTGGAGAGAGAGACCACCAACCCTTTACTTACCAACAATCTCAGATGGATATTTTGTAACATAAAATAAGAGAAAAAAAGTTTCTGAAAATATCAGAATGAGGTTTTCCAAATTTTAACTTAAAAATATTATTGTGGGGCTGGGGATGTGGCTCAACGGTAACGTGCTCGCCTGGCATGCTCGGGGCGCTGGGTTCGATCTTCAACACCACATAAAAATAAAATACCAATGTTGTGTCCACCGAAAACTAAAAATAAATATTAAAAAATTCTCTCTCTCTTAAAAAAAAAATATCGTAGCCAAGTAGGAATCTAAGCACTTTGTATACATTATCTAATTCAATCTTCAAAATGGTCTTATGAGGTCGGCAATGTTTTCTCTATTTTACAGAAGACAAAATGAAGATTAGAAAGGCAAATAACTTTTCAAAGTTGTTAAACTATATGCTAAATTGCCAAGAACACATTTGCTAGTATGACTTGAATATATTCAAATAGGAGCATGTCAGATTTCTGGGACAGTGGGGAGGGCGGGTAGCACTCGCCTGTAATCTTAGCTACTTGGGCAGCTGAGGGAGGAGCATTTTAAATTCAAGGCCAACTTCAGCAACTTAGTGAGACCCTGTCTCAAAACAAAAAATAAAAATGGTCTGGGCATATGGTTCAGTGGTACAATGCTTGCCTAGCAAGGCAAAGTACAGTCCTGGTATGATCAGTAGGTAAGTCCATTTTCTGAAGAATAAGCAATCACTTTTTTTCAAAGAGAGCGGTAACATAAGGAGTTCTTCCACCAGAGGGCAACATAAAAATAAATGCTACTGTTTTGTTGTTTTTTTTTTTTTAAAAAAAAACCACTAAAAATTTGGTTGAGGGGCTGGGATTGTGGCTCAGCGGTAGAGTGCTCTCCTAGCACAGGTAGGACTTGAGTTCGATCCTCAGCACCACATAAATATAAAGGCATTGTGTTGTGTCCATCTACACCAAAAAAAAAAAAAAAAAAAAAAAAAAAAATTGGTTGAAGAATGAGTCAGTTATGAACATGTTTTCCAGCCGAATTCTATAGTGTCACAGTGTTCACTGTTCAAGAGAGCGACAGGATGATCCTACTGAGTCCCAAACTGAAGCTGCACCATTCAGACACAGGTGGGCTGCTGAGGACTCCCAGGCCCCACTTTATACCAAAGCTACACGGCTCAGGGGCCTCTAGTGACAGTGGTCAAATCATCTTTCCCTTCCTGGTACCAGCTTCTGCCTTCCTGTAAGATTTATGGAGCATCACCTGTCACCTGGTCAAGAAGACAGCTGTACCCCAGGTCAAAGAGAGATACACTACTCTTCACATGTTGAAATCCTTTAATACCAAATGGGGAAGGCAGACTTTCAGGTACGTGCAAGACCACGTGTGGAGCAGAGATGGTCCCAGAACTGGCTCCCTGCTTACCTTCACAGTTTCCAGCTCCTCCTTGCTGGCTGCTTGCTGTTTCTCCAGCCGGGTACTTAACTGGGAACAGATCTAAGGCAAATAAAAGAGGCTCTTTACTAGATATGCCTGCAGTGAGCACATGCACACATCTGCTTAGCAACCCATAAAGGCCTTGAGCAGATCTGCTCCTAGAAGAAATCTTGCAAATGAGCAGCCCTACAAATGCTGATCACTTTTGAAACAAGCAACAGAAGCCTGGGCATCTCCTGTGGAGACTCTGTCTTCATCCACAAAAACAAGACACTGGCGTAGATTGGGTTTCTTGCTATCACTAGCTTTCTGTGATGAGTTCCAATGAATTTTTGGCCTTGCTGAGTATCTACTTTGTACAAATTGATGAAAAGAATTTTGAACCAGAAACAGCTCCTACAGCTCCCATCCAGCCACAGAAAAATCTCTTTCCAATCACTAGTTTCCTTAAGTAGCAGCAGAGTGAATAAAAGTTAAAATTATTAGAAAATGAAACTGATTAAAATAAAACTCTGATCAAGAGTTTGGGAAACAGCACAGAAATTAAAAGCTTCAGAGCCAGTGCGGTGGTCCATGACTATAATCCCAGTGATATGGGAGCCTTGGCTTTAGTGAGGCACTAAGCAACTTAGTGAGACCCTGACTCCAAATAAAATGAAAAGCTTCAATACTGGAGTCGAACTGTGAGTTTAAAGCACATCCAGCTCTACTACTTATATCTATGTACTCCTTGGCAAACTCATTCATCTCTAAGACTTAGTTCCCTTGTGACTGCACAGTACTGTGAGAAAGATGCATGTGAAGGGCTCAGTACTACATGGCATCTGACCAATACAAAGCACCTATGGAGTAAAATCCATTGTTATTATTAATTCTGAAATAAGGTGCTGATAAGTACCAAGAGCAAGTAGAAATAAGTGCTTTCAAAGGAGAAAATTTCTGCTTAAAAAAATGCATCCCCTTGGGGCTGGGGATGTGGCTCAAGCGGTAGCGCGCTCGCCTGGCATGCGTGTGGCCCGGGTTCGATCCTCAGCACCACATGCAGACAAAGATGTTGTGTTCGCCAAATACTAAAAAATAAATATTAAAATTCTCTCTCTCTCTCTCCCTCTTTCTCACTCTCTCTCACTCTTTAAAAAAAAAAATGCATCCCCTCATTGACTAAAATAAAAATCTTTTAAAAAATGGATAAAAATAAATTAAAAAAATAAAGAGCAAACAATAAAACAGAAAAATGGATGAGAAACAGGGGATGTCAAATTTTAAAGAAGAAATTAGAATAGAAACATGTCTGATCTATTTCTCATCAAAAGACATTAAAAAAAATTTCATTACTAAAAAATAGCTCAAGGCCAAGTCTTGCTTGTTGAGTTAAGCTTCCAATTTCTCCAGATCTAAACCTGGCAAATAATTCATAGGACTGTATTTAAACTGATGTTAAAAAGAAGGGTCTGCTGGGCACAGTGGCACACACCTGTAATACCAGCAACTGGGTAGGCTAAGGCAGGAGAATTGAAAGCTGGAGGCCAGCATGGGCAACTTGGTGAGACCCTGTCTCAAAACAAAAGATAAAAAGGGCTGGGGATGCAGCTCAGTGGCAGAGCACTTGCCTAGCATATGCCAGGCCCTGGTTTAATCCCCAGCAGCACATGCACACAGAAAAAGAAGGGATTTCCCTGCTCATTTGTGCAAACCATCTCCCCTTTTATGTAAACCAAAGCATTCAGAAATAGACTTAGTAACAGCCAGTTCCCACTACAGAATGCATTTGTTATGTTTTATATCCTAATCGTCTTTGAGGAGATGGGTCTGTTGGCTTTTATATTATGGATTCTTACCAGGGAATGTAAAGTCCAGGGCCAAGGATTACTATTTGAAGAGTGTGGTAGGCTGTGGCCACCTGTGGTGTCACATGGTCATGAGGTAATGCATTTGCAGTGATGGCGAGTTTTGCAGCCATGGTCTTAAATGCTCCTTGCATTAGTTCATATCTAACCACCATGTCTTAGTTACCCAAAGTCAAAGTGCCTGGATGCCTTCCAGGTTTTCCCTTGTCTAGCAGAAAAAAAAAGGGCGGGGGGCTATATTTGACATCTCCTTCTTCTGTTTTCACTATTGCTTATTTTAGTTCAGGGCCCAATTTTTCCTATTTCTCCCTTTTTCTTCTCATTTTGTGACATTAGCCTCTCATGGTCTGTGTCCTTGCCTATAGATCTCTCCTTTGGTTCCACATTCCTCACTGGGTCAGAGTAGTGCCAATACGTATCCCTGAGCATGCCATTTTCCTGCTTAAAGATTCCTACAACAACAACAACAAAAACTAGACGGCTATGCCCAACCTGAAGACCGTCCTGGATCTGGGCCCCAGCAAAGTGGTGCTTCTCTTCTATACTCAAATCTCTTACCACATAAAATGTTTTCTGTGTTCACTAGCCTACCTCTGTGCCTTCCATTTCCCTCTTCCCACCATTTGCACCCCATCCTCCACTGTCTCCACATATCCAACTCTCACACAGCCTTGAAGACACTCAAGCTATCCCAGCTCTGTAAGGGCCTCCTCATTGCCCACAGGGAAAAACTTCCTTTCCTCTTATTCTTGCTTAGGTCTGACCTCCCTATGACAAAATAAGCTTCTAGGAGAGAGATTAGATTAATTCATCTTGGGCCCCCTGAATTATTAAGCCTCACAAGTAGCAAGCATTAAATAAGCACATTATTATAAAGGAGAGTAAGAATGCTCTGAAGTCTTATTTCTAAGAAATGTTTCATGCATATAAGGAAACCTTATGAAAAGAAGTTCATGATATATGAAGCAGACCAAAGCTACTTCCAAGAAACAGAATAAACAGTACAGCCATCCTGTTTATATACATTATAAATTTTTTATGTAGCAATTTATTTATGTAGCAATGCTACATACTCAACATTATAGAGATTATGTAGGTGGCAAGATTGAGGGAGGTTTGTTTTCTTTGTGCTTTTTTTTTTATTTTTTATTTTATTTTTTTATTGGTTATTCAAAACATTACAAAGATTGCAGAATCACATCGGTTACACATCCACATTTTTACATAATACCATAATAGTAACTGTTGTATTCTGCTACCTTTCCTATCCTCTACTATCCCCCCTCCCCTCCCCTCCCATCTTCTCTCTCTACCCCATCTACTGTAATTCATTTCTCTCCTTATTTTTTTCCCATTCCCCTCACAAACTCTTATATGTAATTTTGTATAACAATGAGGGTCTCCTTCCATTTCCAAGCAATTTCCCTTTTCTCTCCCTTTCCCTCCCACTTCATGACTCTGCTTAATGTTAATCTTTTCCTCCTGCTCTTCCTCCCTGCTCTGTTCTTGGTTGCTCTCATTATATTTCTTTGTGCTTTTTTGCATTTCCCCAACTTTCTAAAAAAACATAAATTTCACTTATAGACAAAAACAAAAACATCAAGCGAGGCATGGTGGCACATGCCTGTAATCCCAGTAGCTCAGGAGGCTGAGACAGGAGAATCGCGAGTTCAAAGGCAGCCTCAGCAAAGGCAAGGTGCTAAGCAATTCTGTGAGACCCGTCTCTAATGAAAATACAAAATAGGGATGGGGATGTGGCTCAGTGGTCAAGTATCCCTGAGTTCAATCCCTGATATAAAAAATAAAAAAAAAAAAAACATCAAAACCAAACTAAAACAGTATGCATTAGATTTCAACATCCTTTGTGAGACAGATGATCTCAGGGAAACCCTTGGATCTGAAGGCAGTGCATGGTATTTAATTAATTCTGGAAACCTGGAATGTGAGGAGCCAACTCAGGTTTCTCAGAACTGAGAGGGCCCTTGCCATGTGCATCCAAAAGGAGAAACAGCAAGATGTACCTGGAGTGGAATAAGAAGCGTTCTGGGGCCACCCAGGTGACAGGAGAGAGAGATTTTCAAGGAGAGCAAGCTCTCTGTTAAAAAGAGAATTTTAAGGTGCATAGTAGAAAGCCTCCTACTAGTGGGGGCCTGCACTGGGTCAGGCCACGTAGCCACAGTGCAAAAAAAAAAAAGGGCCTCATTCTGTTCTTTGATTGCAAAGGATACACTGATCCCCTAGCTATTGCCATTTGATACAATCACTAAACTTTGCAAAGTGGCAAATGTCCCCAGTGAGATCTATTGTAAATTAGCTTCTCAGTAAGGCAGAAGCTGGATCCCAATGGCAATTATGGTTCCAAACAGTGTTAAACAACCAATGGTTTGTTTGTCAATTAAACCTCCCATGTTACCAGCCAACAGGTCCAACCACTGTTTTAGGAGAGAGTGAGGCACAGATTTAATAAATTGGAAGACTGTTCTGGAAACTCTAAAAACAAACAAAACACAAAAGTAAAAGGCAATCACTTTTACAACAACAAAATCCACAGTGGCACAATACCTGTTTATACTCAGCAATGATGGCTGTGGTCTTCTTTATCTCATACTCTGCCTTCTCTAGCTGTTTCCTGAATACTTCTTTTAGCTAGAAAGGAAGGAGAAATAGCAGGATTCAGCAAAAATCTTAATAAATTTCTTAAGACACCTACATTCATGTCTTCTTGGTTCACGATCAGAAACAATGGTAACAATCACGGCTATGCACATTTTCCTCACTGAAGCTGCATCTCGATAATCTGAAAACCCAAGCATCTCCAGAGATACAGAGATCTTTCTTTTCTGTAAAGAAAAGACATATGAGCCATGCTGTTATAAAGCTGCTTATGCTCACTGCCTGCCTGGTAAGCATATTGCCTCTAAGTGTCCACTTAGACACAGTCTTCATTTTAAGTGTAAACTAAAATATATCCAGGCAACATTGCAGGCTAAATTTTTCACTCTTGATACTATGTTATAAATTAAGGAGAAAAACTTTGGGCCTTGTGTTAACAGTCCCCTCCGTCATTGCTCCCTCTCTGAAAGCAGGGTCAAGAGGTTCTGGAGTTGGGAAGAGATGAGATGAGACTCTAGGGAGTTACAGGGGATTCTGGTCATGAGTTCAGGAGGAGCACAAGCTACATAACCCGCAGGTGCTGACTAAGATTGCTGAAGAGCTAAATGACCAATGTCATACTCAAAACCACAGTTGTTTTTTTTTTTGTGTGTGTGTGTTTGTTTTTGGCTTTGGGGATGGAACCCAGGGACTTAACCACTGAGCTAAACCCGCCCTTTTTTGAGAGTGACTCACTAAGTTGCTAAGTTTGTCCTTGAACTTGAGATCCTTCTGCCTCAGCCTCCCAAATTGCTGGGATTGCAGGTGTGCACCACTGTGTCCGGCTACAACCACAGTATTTTGATAGCCCAGAGGCTGTAGAATTCTGGTACAGAGGAAGACTGAGTGATGAAAAAATTCAGGTGCCACCAGATAAAAAAGAAAGAATTCAATTCTGACAAGTTGGCCAAATAAACAACAAAAAACAACTCTGGTTGGTCCTAAGTACATAATCAGAATAAAGGGACGAACCCTGGAGAGAGAAGAATCCCATTTTATTTTCCTGGCACTGGGGATTGAGCCCACGGTTTCATGCTTGCTGCAGGGCAAGCCCTTCACCTATGAGTCACAACCACAGATCTTTTTTATTTTTTATTTTGAGACAGGGTCTCACTAAGTTGCCAGGACTGGTCACATACTTGCATCCTCCTGCCTCAGTCCCCCAAGTACCTGGGATTATAGGTATGTGCCACCATGCCCAGCCCCCCAAATATTCATAGGGAATATTCTACACTTGCTAATTCATAAATTAATAATTTACAATTGGATTCTATCATTAGAGGATTTCTGAATTTCTTCATATTTGTTACATTCTAAAATCCTAAAAACAACTTGTAGGTTATACTGCTTCAAATGCAGCTGTTTATAGAAGTCTCTATTCTCTATTTTACATAACATTGGACATAAACAATAACCTCCCCTTCCTATAATAAGGCCTCACTGACTTTAAGATGACTCAGGCAGCTCAGAGGCTTGGAGCAAGTTTTTCTAAGCCATAGCTTCCTCGGGTGACAAATAAAGAGTAAGGTACACGGTACAAGTATCATCATCACAATAACCAAGACAGGGTGAAGGGAAGACACCATGAAGCATCTGGCTTTGCTCTGGCCACACGTAGGGTCTTGCCCCTCTGCTGGGCTGGTGTGTGTCGCAGAGCCATGGGGCAGGCAGAGTGTGGGTTAATTCATTTGCCAATAGTGTTTTCTTCCCTGGAAGTACTAAAGGGGTCAAAGAAAGCCAGAGGTAGAGAAGAAAACAAAACACAAGAGGAGGCCTGGAGAATCTATCAGCCCTCAAAGTTTTTTGAGGAAGTTTTTTAAAAAAGAAAAAACTTGGACCACACTAAATGCCAAAGACTCATTTTAACATATTCCAGCAGGGGAAAAAACGTCACAGAATATGTTTTATAAATCCTGGAAGGTGTGAAATGGCACATCTCTCTATGTGTAATTTTTTTCTGGATGAAAGTCTTTCAAAGGATTTCTATTCTGTTTTATGTTTAGCACTAACTATTAATACCTTAGAATGAAATTCACTAATCATGATTTAAGAAATCTCCTCACTATATAAGGTAGTTACATCAAGCAAGCTCTGGGCGGTAGACTTCAGTCATTTCTGAAGACACTCTACCAGCTAATCTAGTCCTCCGCCACTGGCTGGGCCCACGGGGGAGGCAACGGTGGGCAGCCTCTGGGCCTAGGGAAGCAGGAAGCTCCAGCTCGGAGCAGAGGTCCCGCACCCTCTCCTGGGCCTGCACTCCTCCTCCACATGGAGACCACCACTCACCTGCTCCTGGCCCCCACAAACAGCACAGGGCACCAGCTTCAACGCAGGCTCCCAGAGGGCTTTTACATTCCCCCAGGGGTTAGGACCCGGAGCTCTGCTGGGAATGTTGAGGCTCCCTTTTCTAAGGCATGAATCAGAGGAGTTAGGGGGACTGACGCAGAGGTCTGTAGCAGTCCCAGCAGAGGCCACAGTGGCTTTCGGTGTGACAATGCCATAAAGTGCTTCCCAAGAGTTGATGATTTTGGAGGCAGGACATGAAACTTCCACACTGTCAGAGCTCTTGGATCATAGCTGCAAGTTACTAAACTCGGAGAAGACTCAACACTCCTTCGAGATGTCTCAGTAAAGGCACATTCCTGAAAGCTATTGAGAGCAGAAATGCTGCCTCCTCTTCCAATACCCTCAGCACACTTCAACTTCACCCCGACTTAGAATAAATGTCACTTTTTTTTTTTTTTACAATATTCGTAACTCCCTGCCAATCTACCGTGTGCAGAAAAGCCTGTGAACACCTTTACCTGGGCAGTCTCTTCCTCCTGCTTCCTCTTCTCCTCCTCAGTCTCCACCAGCTTCTGCTTGGTCAAGAGGAGCTCCTTATTCAACACATCTGCTTT
Source organism: Callospermophilus lateralis (assembly GCF_048772815.1). Taxonomy (NCBI): domain Eukaryota; kingdom Metazoa; phylum Chordata; class Mammalia; order Rodentia; family Sciuridae; genus Callospermophilus; species Callospermophilus lateralis. The sequence continues at coordinate 102,112,882 of NC_135317.1, forward strand.
GTCCTCTGCCTGCAAGTCAGGGCACATCACAGCCATAAAGAAGGCGAATATACACACACATACCTTCTCCACACCCTGTCCCCAGGTATTTCTCTACAGCTACCTCAAGTCCTTCCTCTCTTCCCAGCTCACTGCAGGGTTGTGGCGGGGGCTGCTTTCTCTGACCATCTACGTGCCAGGTACTTGGTACACATTATTCCTAATTCTCACAACAACACCTTTACAGCTAATGACAGTGAGATTTGGCTAGACCAAATACATCGTCTGGGGTCACACATCTAAAATGACAGTTATGATCTGAATTCAGATTTGAATGACACCGAAGTCCATTCTCTTTCCACACCCTTCTCCCTCATTCTCAGATGTCATGACAGCATTGGCGGTGCTTCCAAATGGCAGTGCATGGGGAGGATTCAGAGAAGGCAAGTGGACAGGCGGGTCCACAGACAGCAATCAAGTGAGAAAACTCGAAGGCCAGGCTTGCGGTTAACTGGCCCACAAGCCGCTCAGACTGGTCAGTCAGTACAGCAGGGAGAAATTAAAGCCAAAACCCAAGATAGAGAGAGTCGAGTGGGAAACCAAAGCAGAAACCAGACTCCAGGCTGTTTCCAGGGTGCCAGGATGTGCCTGGTGAGAGCAGGCTGGTTCTACCTGGGTCACAGAGCCCTCTGGGGTGTGTGTGTAACTGAGGGGACACTGTCTTATTTATACGCCAGGACCCCCTGACCTCATCCTCAGGTTCCAGCCACACATTTGCACACCAATGGAGTGTGACCTGAGACCCACCCTATTCACTGCCATCTGGACCAGCCCCCTGTCCACGCCTCTCCAGTCTCCCTGATAGCATGTTAGAACAGCTCCATGTGTGATGCGCGTCTTGCCCACTGCACTCTAACTCCAGGAGGAACCATGTCTCCTCTGCTCTTCACCATTTCCCCAGCACCACACCCACAATCGGGGACAGGGGCAGGTTTTCCCCCCAAGTCCTCAGTGAATAAACGAATGTTCCCTAAGTCCCTACAGAAGCAGCCTGTGGGCAGCGGGCCACAGGATGAGTCCGGCAGAAAGACTCCCGAGGCAGAGGAGAGGTAGCTATGTAAAGAAGCCATCCCTGGCTGACAGCAGCCAAAGGTTGTCCAAGAATCATGCAAACTGGCCAGATGGCTTCTGTCTGTGTTTGCCATATCTCCCCCACGCCCAGATGGCCGGGCCAGCACAGTCTGCTGGATACTGGCAGAGAGTGCAGCCCTGCTTCTCTGTGCTTGCTGCCACCTAGGTCCAGAGCCTTCTGGCTCAGTGGTAATAACTCTTGCTTCCAGAGCATTTGGAACTATTGGGTGGAAAAGACTCTATCGCCCTCTAACCCCAGCCCACTGGTTCAAGGTCTACTGCAGCAGGAGTAGGCAATGCCACCTTGACTTCAGTAGCACGCTTCTTGAATCCTGCAGTATATCCAGCTGTTTTAGTTTTGGAAACCTCTATAAGAAAAGGGGAAAAACCCTTCCCTCAGGAACTCTTTTTAGAACACTCATGTTGAAGGCCCTATTAGTTGTATTTACACATTTTCTGTTGAACAGTCCTCATTAGGTGTAGCTCAGGCCTCCCTACTCTGACTGTAGCAACAGTCATGGGTGCTAAGTGAAGAGGAGTCTCACGGTTTCCTAGGAAGCCGCAGCCAAAGCTTCTCCTTAGTGCTGAATAATAAATATAGAACAACTGTGCTCATCAAAATAGGATCAGATCTGAAATAACCTAAGCTTCCTCTAAAAGCAGGCTTCTGGACCTTTAAACATCCAGAGGCTCCACCTCAAGGTATCTCTCATGTCAAGTGAAAATAATACTAAACAGATAGTTATGTAAATTCTACTTTTGAACCCAAATTATAAAACGTTCCTTGTAATTTGACAGTGGGACTGAGTGGAACTCCATCATTTTTAAGTCTTCTAATCACATGTGTATGTCTTAAGATGTCTTACTGATGCTGAGAGCTCAGACTGCAACCAAGGCTCCTGTGACATCAACCTACACGCAAAACAAGCTCTGCCCTGTGTGCCGAGGTTGTGAACCCACTGCCCTTGATGAAAGGTCTGGTCAAAATCAGGAATGAGGAGCTTTCAGAAATCAGCCAGGCAGTTGTTCAATTTAAGAGAAAACAAGTACTTATCACCTACAGCTTCTGGTCTAAGAACTCCAGTTAGAAAGAGCTCAGTCTTCAGTGCGAAGGTACCAATTCTCTCTCTCCTTTTTGTTCCCTGAGAACAGGGAAGGGCAGGGAGGGCCTGAGAGCAGGTAGCATCAGAAATTGAAATGGAGATGTCTTTTTCATTACTAATCTCAGAAATTCTTATTTAAGGAGTCGGAGAGAGATCTTTCTGTCAAAGGAAAACTGACCAGCCTTTAGTGCCTGGTGCCCTGGAGGGTAAAGCCATGACTACAACAATAAGGGTGAAGAATGCTTGGTTTAGAGAAAGTACCTAATAACCTAGGAGTGTGTGTTTATTTCCCATATTGTCTCAGGTACAATCTGCTTTCATGTCTACTACCAAGTTTTGCTGTTTGGGTTGAGAAAAGTGATTTTGGTAAGCTGGGACTCCAAAGAAGGGGGAAAGAGGTAAGGCCTGGTGTCATTCTCAGGTGATGGTGCCCTTCTGTGCGGACCAAGGGCAGGACACCTGAATTGTAGGGATGGCTGTTGGATAGGCACATAACCTCTGCTGGGGCAGAAACTGCAAAATCAGAGGTTAGGAGGAGATAAGCATAAAAGAGCAGTTTTATCTTTCATTTAGATAATTGGCTTCAAAAGGCAAGATCCAGATATTACTACTTTTCTGAAAGAGGGAGTCAAGAGGGAAGAAAAAAGGGAGAAAAGGAAGGAATGCTGGAGTCCTTCCTTTAGGGATGGATGTGGTGCCCACACGAGGCAGCCAAGTATTCAATTATGTCAGGAGTGTCCATAATAGCAGCCGTTTCAGACTGACCCACAAAAAGGATTCTCTTGGAGGTGAACTGACTTTTAAAATAACATTATTCTGATGATTAAAGCTATGTATATTATTTTCCTACATAACACCCATATCCCATTGCACAGTGTTTTTCTGATCCCTTTGGTTCAAAAATTATTCCAAAAAGATATAGGTATACTACTGTTCTCCCCCAATACTGAACATGCATTTTATTTCTACTTTTTATTCTTCTAAGTTATACTGCAGTAAACAACAATCAATGCAGTTTTTTTACTAAATCTGTACTTTTTAGTATAGCTTTCCAAGTTCGAGTATAGTTAGATCAATTTCCTCATTTTTAAATAGTGGACCTAAAATACTTGCTTCATGGGCTCATTAAAATGAGATAATGCTTATAAATTGCTACATATAGTGGTTAGCACATACTAGGTACTCAGTACAAAATTAATTTTATAAAAGGGATAAAAATAGGAAAGGAAGAAGTCAAATTATCACTGTTTGCAGATAATATGATCCTATTCTTAGAAGACACAAAAAAACTAGAGCTAATAAACAAATTCAGCAAAATAGGAGGTTACGAAAATCAACATTAAAAAATCCATGGTTTTTCCATGAACCAACAATGAATCTGCTGAGAAATAAATCAGGAAAGCAATTCCATTCACAATAGCCTCAAAAAAAAAAAAAAAAAAAAAAAAAACAAAAAACCAAAAAACCTAGGAATAAATCTAAGAAGAAGGTGAAAGAACTCCACAATTAAAACTATAGAACTTTGAAGAAAGAAGTTGAAGAAGACCTCAGAAGATGAAAAGATCTTCCATGTTCATGGACAGGCAGAATTAATATTATTAAAATGTTCATACTACAAAAAGCAATACACAGATTCAATGCAATCCTCATCAAAATACCAATTACCTTCTTCACAGAACAACAACAACAAAAACCAGTCCTAAAATTCGTAAGAAAAAATGACTGAGAATAGTCAAAGCAATTCTAAGGCATCATAATCAGCATCTTGAAATTATACTACAGAGCAATAGTCACAAAACTGCATGGTACTAGCATAAAAACAGACACATACACAATGGTGCAGAATAGAAGACACAGAAAAAAGCCCACACATCTACAAGGAACAGTCATCTGTTCCTTGACAAAGGTACCAAAAGCCATGCACTGGGAAAAAGACAGCCCTTTTTTGGGAGGGGAGGGGGATACCAGGGATTAAACTCAGGGGCACTTAACCACCGAGCCACATCCCCAGCTCTTTTTAAATATTTTACTTAGAGACAGCATCTCACCAAGTTGCTTATGGCCTCACTAAATTGCTGAGGCTGGCTTTGAACTCTCCATCCTCCTGCCTCAGCCTACCAAGCTGCTGGATTACACATGTGCACTACCGGGCCTGGCTCAAGACAGCCCTTTTAGCAAATAGTGCTGGGAAAACTGATTATTCATATGTAGAAGAATGAGACTAGACCTTTATTTTTTACCTTATCATAAAACTCAACTTAAAGTGTATCAAAGATCTAGGAATTAGACCAGAAACTCTGTAAATCCTAGAAGAAAACATGGGTCAACACTCCAACATATAGGCAGAGGCTACACCTTTCTCAATAGGACACCTATAGATCAGGAAATAAGGCCAAGACTAGGATGGCATCAAATTAAAAAGCTTCTGCACAGCAATGGAAATCATTAGGAAAATGCAGAGAGAACCTACAGAATGGGAGAAAATCTTTGCTAGCTCCTGGATTAATACCTAGAAATTATAAAGAACTCAGACAACTTTACACTCCAAAATCAGATAACCCAATTAATAAATGGGCAAATGAATTAAACAGACACTTCTCAAAAGAAGAAATACAAACGGCCAATGACTATATGAAAAAATGTTCAACACTGTTAGCATTAAGGAAATGCCAATCAAAACTACACAGAGATTTCATCTCACATGAGTCAGAATAATGATCATCAAGAATACAAATAATAATAAATGATAGAGAGAATATGGAGAAAAAGTAATACTTTTATATTGTTGGTGGGACAGTAAGTTAGTACAACCATTATGAAAATCAATGCGGAGGCTCCTCAAAAGACTAGGCATGGAACCACCATATGACCCAGATGTGCCACTCCTTGATACTTATCCCGAAGAATTAAAGGCATCTTACTATAGCAATAAATGCATACCTGTGTTTATAGCAGCACAATTCACAATAGCCAAATTATTGAAACAGTTGAGGTGTCCACCAATAAAGAAAATATGATACACACACACAATAAAAAAAATGAAATTATACATTTGCAGGGAAGTGGATAGAATTAGAGACCACTATGTTAAGTGAAAAAAGCCAAACTCAGAAGGTCAAGAGTCTCATGTTTTCTCCGTACGTGGAAGCTAGAGAGGGAAAAGAAAAGAAAGGTAGGGGTGGATCTCATGAAAATAAAAGGGAGATCAGTACAGGAAAGGGACCAGGGAGTGGTAAGAGGTGAAGGAGGGAGGGGCAAGTGCTGGGAGCGATATTGGCCAAACTGAACTTTACACTGTGTGCATGAATGAATATGTAACAATGAATCCCACCATCATGTGCAACTATAATGAGCCAATAATAAATATGGAGAGAGAAAAAAATTAAATCTAAAAAATTAATTTTATTATTTGCTTACATCTTATACAAGACTTAACAGGTACTCTCAAACAACTTTCAAGCTCTCTTCACTTCATTGCGCCCCTCTGAGTTCAACTCCTTACATTTTTTTTTCAGTTAGCCATCTTAAGAACATTATCAGTGGTCAAAGATTCAACCTAGCAGAATTGGGGGTGAACCACACTGTTTGGGAAGCTAATACAGAGCCCAGACTAGTGCTGCAGTATGTGGTCAGGCTGAGGCTGGCCCTGCTGGGACCCTTGCCTTGGTGCTGGTTCTTGGTCACACTTCCCTCATCTCATTTCAATCAACTTCCACATGGAATTTGTGATTAAAAGGACAAATATTTTTCAAATGGACTACTGTTCTATTTCTATGTCCCAAACAGCATAGTTGTTCTGCTTTGTACCAACTATACCTGGAGGCTGAAGGTGTAGCTCAGTGGTATAGTGCTTGCTCAGCATGCATGAAGCCCTGTGTTTAATCCCCAGCACAGAAAAATAGAAATCAAACTTCCTTTAGTGCTGACCCCCCACCCCCGCAGCTTCCTTCCTTCCTTATTAGCACCATTTCCTCAATATTTATGTTTATCTCCCACCTTACTATGGTTAAAGCTTTTGAGCTAAAAAATTAGCTGTTTATTTGAGGAAAAGATGTGACAGAAACTACTTCTACCAACTTTATTTTTATTCATTTATTTTTGCAGTGCTGGGGGTCAAACCTAGTGCTTTGAGCACAAGAGCTCTACCAGTGAGCAACACCACATGCTTCAATTATGAACACATAAGCAGATTATGTTATCAGTGGACTTGTGTTTTAAATACTGTCAATGCAAAGTTAAAGCACAGACAATGACTTTTTGTTTCCTTCAACAGTCTAAGTCTCAATTTTTCTAACCCTGCACCATTGAAAATATTTATTTTTTAGAAGTAAAAAAAAAGAGTAAAAATTTCAAGTCTGCACAAGACTGCTTCCACCTTGCCAATCATCTCAGGAAATGCTAGCAGTAGCAACAGGAAGTTCTAAGACTGTCAACATTTTGGGAATGAACAAGGGAAGTTATAGCATTAGAGATCTCTTAGCAACAGTGAAGGTTTGTTGAACACATACTAGAAGTGCTTTAGCTTAACTCTCACATCTTCCCTCCAGGGTAGACACTTTTGCACCTACGGGCAGCTAAAGGACTGCCCAGGGTCACATGGTTGGCAAGTTGGGGGTGCCAAGAGATTCACGTGCAGGCTCTCTGGCTCTCAGCCACTAAGATGTCTGCCAATTCGACAATCCAACATTTAATGCTTGCACTTCATGTAAAACTTCACATTTATTATTGGAACAAGCAGCAAGGTGCCTACGATGTCAGGGTGGCAATAGTATACTCTGATACTCTTTTGTAATTATGTGGGCAGCTTTTGGTTTATAAAAATACTGATAAAGAGAAGAGATGCTAAGAGAAATTTAGAGGTATAAAAATCAGTGTCACACATGCCTTTTGGAAATGAGCCACCTATTCTCAAAGGTGTGGGGTTTCCGCTCTCTCCAGTTAGTGCCAGCTGCCCTCCCCCTGCCAGCCACCATCCATCTACCAGGCAGCACACTCAAGAACAGCGAGCCTGGGAATGCGGTGAGAACTACCTGGTCCTCCCCCTTGAGGAAGTTAGTCTCATGTCTACCTCATGAGTGACAGATTTACCTGATCCAAGTCATTCCGCAGAGCGATTTTGCTGGTTACCAGTTCATGGGCGAGGTCATCATTCTCCTGCTCCAGCCTCATGCTGGCCTCCTGTAATCTTCGGTTCTCCCTCTGTACAAAAAGAGCAAGAGCCAGAGGTGGGCATGAGTGCCTGCAGGCACCAGCAGAAATGGAAGCAGAAGCAACTGGTGAGGAAAAACAAGCAACACCAACAAAGTGAACTTCCAAAGGTGTAAAAGGAGAAGGCGCAGTGGCACAGGGAGGCGGGCCTCTGTTTGGGCAACAGCAGCGTCTGGCTAGCGGTGCGGCTGCGGAACTCTACCCGGTGCAGCTTTCAACTGTCCCTTACGCCCCCCAGACGGACTCATCATGAAATGTGGACCACAAACAGCAGCCTGTCCAAACATACCCGCGATCCCATGAAGTTCCCACATAGACCTAGAATGCAGACGACAAGCAATTCTTGGACACATGCACAATAACTCCACCCTGACCTGATGAGAAATGGTAAGACGCAGCAAGGATGACACTAGACATTTCTCCAAATTGTTTTCTAAGATCTGGGTTCAAGATGATTGAGAATATTTAAGAACACTAAATCAAGAGTCTAGATACTTGGGCTTGTGACTTACTATCAGCTGATATTTTTTATTCTGTGAGTGAGAGCACATTGACTTTTCTGAATACAATCTACTTTTGTGTTAGTAATAACACAGTAACACAATAAGAGTCCCCATAAAAAGTCTTCTAAATGTCTATTTTGCTCCTTCAGATTAAAAAGACTCTGGGTAAAATAAATTACTAAGCTTGGATCCTTTCCCCCCATTAAAAAATAATAAAAAAAGTTTTTTCATTTTTTTCTGCTCCCAGAAAAAATCTGAAGCAAAGTTATATGATGAAAGAACCAAGTGTCTGATGCTTATGAAATAAGGTCTCCCCTTTACTAGAGGTTGTGAGTCTGCTACGTTTATATCTAGTCTCAGAAGAGCAGTTTAGTGACTTCTACTCTAGAGTATCAGCAGTGCTTTCTTTGCTATTGTTAGCAATTACAAGCAAGTCAAAACAGAGCTGACAGGAAAGACTTAGATGTGACAAAACCAAGTTTAGATTTACACTTCTAACCCCCCTTTTTTTTCTGCAAGGGAGGTAGAAGCAGACAAAGCACTGATGAAAGGAAAAAACCACACACACACAAAAAGAAAACAAGAAGATAAATATATGTTTTAGAAGAGAGTGTTCCACAGTATAATAGAGGGGGCAAAGTTAATTCTATTATCTTTAGAACAGTAAGCATCTCCCCCGCCACCTCCCAAGAAGGGCTAAGAAACAGATGATAAGGGCAAAATCTGAGGTTGTCATGGAGGCAGAGGATCCATTAAAAGGGACGGTCAGAAGAAAGATAGGGGAGAAACCTGCTCTTTGCATCTTTTCTTTTTTTCTTTGTTATTTTTTCTTTCTTTCCTTTTTTCTTTTTTTCCCCCTTTCTTATTATACACTGGGCCAAGGATATTCTACCACTAAGCTACATCCCCTAGCCCGTTTTATTTTTTATTTTGAGACAAGTTCTTGCTAATTTGCTAATAAGGCTGGCCTGGAATTTACGATTGATCCTTCTTCATCAACCTCCTGAGTTGCTGGGATTACAAGCATGTGCCAGTGTAGCCAACTTGACTATATCTTTTTCTTTGGAAAAAAAAATAGACTAAGATAGTTGGGGGATATCAGAAAATTCTTGAAAAAGATATCTACTAAACATAAAAAAAGGAAATAATCCCAAATCACTTAAATACTCTTAAGTGGCAAAATTTCAGTTTTAGAATATTAAGAGAAAAATATCTAGTAACTGAGTAAATGCTTATTACCTTGTAGGGGGAAAAAAGACAAATAATGAGAAAATTATTCGGGCCACTGAACCACATGCCTAACCCTTTTTATTTTATTCTTTAATTTTTTTTTTTAGTTGTAAATGGGCACAATATCTTTATTTTATTCATTTATTTTTATGTGGTGATGAGGATCAAACCCAGTGCCTCATGTGTGTGAGGCAAGCGTTCTACCACTGAGCCACAAGCCCAGCCCCCCTTTTTATTTTTTATATTGAGACAGGGTCTCACTAAACTGCTGAGCCTGGCTTTGAACTTGCAATCTTCCTGCCTCAGCCTACCGAATTGCTGGGATTACAGGCATGTGCCACCATGCCCACCTAGAAAATCCCATTTGTTTAACAGTATAAAAAGAAATATTAACTGTGGGTAGTAGATTATTTTCATTATTGTCTTTTTCCTTTTTAAAAGAAAGTTTCCAAGTTTTCTTGGAACATATAATAAATTTGTAATAGGATTTTTAAAAGTTTTGTTTTTAAAAAAAGGGGAAATTGAGAATTTAAATTCCATCTAAAAGGATAAACTTTTGTTTTAAGTCCATTCCTGTTATAAGGTCATACCCCATATGAAATACTGGATCTCCTTTGTGACAGAGGCATAGTGTAACCCTTTCCCAAGCTATTTCTGAAGAGACAGTTATTTGTATTTGTAGGGGCAACTCGTACTCATCTAATTCTGTCTGTTCCCTCAACCCACACAGGGTCCATGCTACCAAAGCAGCATAAATGTAGGAACTAATCTATGTATCCAGGGGACACAGCCAGAGTTTCTATAGTCGAACGGTGGGCAAGCCAAAGGAACTCAATTTCTCACTGGTTCTTGAGAGCTAATATTTATTCCCGATGTATCTATTTCTGAACTTATATACTTGTAGAACACTTAGATTTTAAAAACATGTTTCAAAAATTTTAATAAATTTCCTTCTTGACAGAAGAGCAGCAACACCCAGCACAATTTCAACACAACGGATTTCACAACGCAGACTGCTTACGTGGGAAGAGATTTTTCTCAGTTCTCAATAAATCCCTCAAGAAATCAAGATAGGATGATTTCAAAACCTAATCCTGAGATGAGTGCCTCACTCCTACCAAAACTGTACGGTAGAACTCCACCTTAGAAACGCTTCCTCTATTACATAAATAGGTTAATCTGGCACAGGTGAAAATGTTGCAGCTACCAGTTTTTCAGGCTACATTAATATGCTTAGAATTGAGTTAAATCATCTCCAGGTAAATTCACATGATGTTTGTGGGAAAGCACTATGTTCAAGTATTTTAAAAATGTACCAGGGAGCTACTTCATTATTGGTTAGAGATCAACATTTGATAAACTATGTATTACAGAGGAAAGAAGTGAGTTCCGCCGAAATTCTAACTGCAACTTCTCACTACAAGACTACTGTAGCTTCAGCCTTGCCTAGACCCACAGCTGAAGGCACAGGTGTGGGTGGGAAAGACCGGGAGAAAGTGAGGGGCTAAAAAGCAGAAGAGCCTGGGGCGCACCTACTGGCTTTTGCTTTAGCAACAAGCTTCTGGTTGGTGTTTGCAAAGCAAGCAGCAGGGTGGGAGGTGTCAGGATGCCTGCTCTGACTCACAGACAGGTGGGAAAGCAAGCTACGGGGCCAAAGTGCAGTATTCTCCTCCAAAGTACAAGCCTAGGGTGGCCAGGGGTCCTCACATGTTGTTTGGTGCTACAGATGCCTACTGAGTGCTACAAAGAGATGCTGCCACCCAGATGGAGATTTTCTACAAAGAACCTGCCCCTGTGTATCAAGGGGCAGCAGAAATTACACCACTCAGCTGGCTTTTCCAGCCCTTACCAAGAGCTGAAACGGTTCTCAGAACTGACTGATTTCAGAAAAAGTTTGCCTTTCCACTGGAATGAAGAAGTTAAGTTAGGTTTGATGGGCCTGGAAAAGGCAATATGTTCATTTTGAATGCTGGTGAAGTCCGCCCAGGAGAGACTTTAGTTCAGCCAGATAATCTGTGTCACCTTGGAGTTGTTGACAGGCTGCACGTTTACAAAAGCAGACGTGCTGAAGGCCCAGACTCTAAGCAAAACTGTTCCCCTGGCCTTTCAGAAGAGTGCAGGAGATGTTGGTTACATAATCCTTAAAACTGGCCTCCCGCTGTCTGAAACAAACTCCATCTCACACAAATTACACTATTCCCACAGAAGGTAGACTTTCCTCAGGAGTTCCTCCCCTCTTACATAAGAAATGCACAGTAACTTTGGGGAGGAGGATACTGCATTTTCAAAGAGACAGACGCTGATACAGACACACACAGATTAAAAACTTACCTCCTCAAAAGTCATAGACCAACTACCGTTTTCAATCATAGGTACAAAGACAATCGAAAAAAAGGAATATCCAATGAAATCACACACCTACTAATACATACAGGAAATGACAGTAACAAAACACACTTGTTAATGCTATTTTTTCTTAGAGTCATATGCTCTAAGTTCCCGCTGTGAACATTCGATGGAATAAAGTATGCTAGAGGCAGCCAAGTGGCAAGTCTCAACCCAGGAAGGCTCTACTTGCAAACTCCTCCCTCCCCACACTGCTATTTGCAGCTCTTATGACTGATGAAGACGCTGGCTGCAGAAGTATGAGCAACTACAGGGTGAGCTGTGGATATTGCTATTAATGCTGGCAGGAGGAACTTCCCTCTATGACAAGTTCAGCAGCCTTGCAAAATAGTTCATCTTCAGGCAAAAGAATGAAATCGCTGAGCAGGGAAATCCAAAAGAAAAACTGAACCCAGTTCTCATTTGTTTCTGGAGGCTGAAGCCGGCATAAAGCAGTCCAAAGGAGGGTGAAATCATTTACTCCCAAGATGAGAAACTAGAGAAATGTGAACTGGCAATCAGCAGAAAATAAACTAAGCGCTAGGGGAAAAAATGACGGGGAAGGAGGTGGCTACATAAACCCTGGCTCAATATTTTGGGTGTGTTGTCTCTGCTATGATGAATTCTTGGCTCATGCTTTTTTAAAGACATCTAAGGGTCAGGAAAAAATGTTTTTCTAAAAGACCCAGTACAACTTAATTAGCAACAACACACGCAATGCATCCATGCTTTCTTTTCGATACCTCTTTTAAAAGAGTTGATAATCATTTTTAAATTTTCAGCATACAATTTTTGACATACAAAGACAAATGTCCACAGATGAAATGTTCAAATGTCTATATTGCGTGTAAATGGAGATCTGAGGAGAAAATCTGGTATCTGAAACTGTTTAATGCTTTCATTTCTTTCTCATCACATCCAATTTTATCTTTCTGGTGGAGACTTTAAAAAATTTAAATGTCAAACTAAAAACAAAATCTTTTTGGTGATAACTGACAGTTGGCAGACCAGACTGCATTTCTCTTAGCATTAAAATAAAAAAAAAATCTTAAATGGTACTCTGGCACAGGGTCAGTAAACTTTTTTTTTTTTTTTTTTTTTTAGTTGTTGATAGACATTTATTTTATTTATTTATATGCGGTGCTGAGAATCAAACCCAGTACCTCACACATGCTAGGTAAGTGCTTCACCACTGAGCTACAACCCCAGCCCCTGAGGTCAGTAAACTTTTAATGTGAATAGCCAGAGAATAAATATTTCAGGCTTTGCAGGTCACACATCTGTGTTGAAATCACTCAGCTCTACCACAGTCATTTTTAAAGCAGCCCTAGGCAATAAGTAAACAAAAAGATGTGGCTGTGTTCCAATAAAACTTTATTTACAAAAACCAGCAGTGAGCTAGATTTGGCCCGAAGACTGTTACTTGTGGATCTCTGCTCTTCTTTAGCATACCAACAAGTATTTTAAAAACAAATAGGTTACAGAAGATGTAGAAACATATTAGTGTCATATTTTCTCAGGTTAACAGCAACCAAAACTTTCTAAAAATTAAAGAGAATATCTGGAGGATTCTGAAGATCATCAAGAAACACACTCAAAATTCAGGTGCTTGGCACTTACACCTCCCCTCAGGGCTGGACCAAGCCAGTCAGAACACCAGAGCCCAGAAGCCTCAATTCCTTGCTAGCTACTGTGCTTGAGAAGCCCCCAGGGCTCTAGCTGTGGTCTCCAAGGTCCTACAACAATAAGCTCATTGTTATGCAGGTCAAAAAGAAAGTGGCAGCCTTCCCAAATAGACCATTATTATCACAAGCAACTTGTGTCCATTACTATTCATTAAAAACATGTATGTCCTAAAATAAATATTTCTGAAAGCCAGAAACAGTGTCCTTTCATGAGAAAATGATAAAATGTAAGCTTTCACTGGCAGAACAACATTTTTCAACATGGGTTCACTTATCTTGACTTCCATGAATAAGGAAAGACCCAACACAGAGGGAGGAAAGTACCTATAAACAAAAGAGTTTATAGGTAAGAAATTTACTACAATTTAAACATGTTCATTTGTTCACGTTTTTAAAATGTGATAGTTGCTCTAAATCATTTTAATAAATACATGAAAATGGCAAATAACATAAGTATAATTAAGTTTTATGTCACTATTTTGTATGATTTTTTACTTGTATAATTTAAAAAACTTTAAAAATTATACATAGTAACAATTGCTCTACAAAAATAGTAAAGTGCCCCTAGTTCAGTCCTTTGTGTTGTGGAAAGAAGGAAGGAGGAGAAGAAAATAAAATACTATCTGTATCTCAAACTCAAGAGAGTTGAGCTTTCCAGACTCTTTAGGATTTTCCCATCCAGAATAGGTAACCTTGACTATGCTCTGGGAGATTCACTGAACTTAATTAAATTACTTAGCTGCATTTTCAAGGCTTGCCCCCATTTGTGAGTAGTTCTCTAATTAAAAGGAAGAGCATATGCATGAAGTCTTATGTCCCTAGAAACCACCTTTCCCCACAATAACATTTCATTTTACTGCTGGGCACAGTGGCACATGCGTGTGATCCCAGCAGCTCAGGAGGCTGAGGAAGGAGAGAAGAATCCAGACTTCAAAGCCAGCCTCAGCAAAAGTGAGACCTTGTCTCTAACTAAAATACAAAATAGAGCTGGGGATGTGGCTCAGCAGGTGAGTTCCCCTGAGTTTAATCCCTGGTACTCCACCCCTGTGGCTGGGGGGGCACCCCCCCAAACAAAACAAAAACATTTCACTACCTTAAGATAGAAACAGTATTTTGATTCTGAAATGGGTGTTTGCTAGGGGCTTGGTTACTAATTTTAAAAATGTTCTAAAGTAACTATACCTATCCATAAACATGTTTTCTGGGGAGTTGTGCAAAAGTGGAAATGTACTTGATGCATTTCTATAGCTATATCCTCACCCCACATTCCACCTCATTAGAGACCAATCAAGAAATTCACAAATCAAAATACTGGAGTAGATAAAGACTATTCCACAAATTGAGCCAGCCCCAAGTTAAGAAGGATGTTAAAAACGATTTAAAATATTCTATATTCCTTTCTGTCTTTTGAATCTTGTCATGAAATGAACCAGAAAGAGAACCCTGAAGCAGGTGATGTGGGGTTCACTGAGGTCACATACAAACTGATGCCAAGACAGGCAGTGCAGGATGTGTGGGTGTCACCTATTCATGTATGCACATGTCTCTGTGCATATGTATGTGCAGGCACTGCTAATGTTATATCTAGAAATTAAAAAGCATCACTAAAAATGAACATACCACCCATTTGTGTTGGTCTTTCCCCTACAAATAAAGGTACACATGGGGTTGATGATCATTAATTAGCTCAGATTCTGACAGGAAGACCTCCTTCCCACTTGTGTGGCTTCTACACAGGTACATCTGGTGTGACTTGGGGTCCATAAAAAGGAAGATGGTAGACTAGAACATTTAGCTTGGGTTTGTTTTTCCTTTGGTGGAGGGCTGTAATTTACCTACCATAAAACCATGCTCTTAAAATGTACAATTTAGTGGCTTTAGGATATTCACAAAATTGTGTGACCATTATCACTGCCTAAACTTTGAACATTTTTCATCATGATTATGGTTTTAGAATTTAAATTTATACTAACATTATTTTATTGTATTTTTTTGTCTGAGATTGAAGTGTTGGATAAAAGTGAGAATGGCTAGGTAACTCGAGAAAGTAAAGTTTACATACGTCATAAAAATATGCACAAGCACATGCTTAGACGGACACAGCAAGAAGTGTGACTGCAATTCTAAGGGCCATCTCTGATTCAAATTCTGCCTTTTCTGCCATACATTTTCTTTTTTTTTTTTTAAACACAGGGTCTTGATAAGTTGTCCAGGCTGGTCTTAAATTTGTGAGCACAGGTGATCCTCATGCTTCAACTTCCCAAGTAGCTGGGACTCCAGGTGTGTACTGCCATGCCCGGTTACAAGAGCACTTTGATGTATGCCACCAAGACCATGAGAAATAGCATCATCTGAAATACCTCTGTTGTATGACATTTCTGGGCATTTAAAAAGTAAAAATTGAAAGAAGTAGAAAAAAATTTAAAAAAATAAAAATAAAAAGTAAAAATTCCCAATGTCTTCCAAACTCTGTTGCCATATGGCAAACTAGGGGTAGATGTGGCATTTTAAGCAGTATGGGTCCAAAGTTAGGGAGGAGTGGATACTGAACTGATGCAAAATTCTCACTCAATGCCTTAAAAGATCTTTCCTGGTTATTATTTTTTAAAAATATCTTAATTTATTTATTTAATATGGTGCTGAGAATCGAACCCAGTGCCTCACACATGCTCAGCAGGCAATCTATCACTGAGCCACAACCCCAGCACACCCCCCCACATTATTCTTAAAGCACTTACTTAAACTGGGTTCCTAGTCCAAAATCTAAAAATTATAAAGTGTTCATTATCAGCACAGAGACCTTATTCTTGACAAGATTAAGTATTATAAAGGTATTTTCTAAAATACTTCACTACTTTAATTAAAATAATGATTAGTTTCTTTTTAAAAAATTTTTGATATTCTGGATTGAACCCAGGGATTTACACACTTTACACTTTACATGCAAGGTAAGCACTCCTCTACTAAACTACATCCCCTATCTTACCATTAGCTTCTTAAACTAGATGTTAATCATCTGAAGGACCAAATCTGTTGATGGTTGGAAACTATCTTGTCAAATGTGTTGTCAACTATATTGAAAATGGAATTATAATTTACCACGCCCATCACCAGACAAATGCCTGGATGTCCTTGAAAACACTGAGAGATGCTACCCTAGAGAATATAGTGAGAAGATATTACAATCATCCCAAAGGAACGATTACTGAGGTTATCTGTTATGTGCAAATAAGACACTACAACACTTGAATTTAAAATATTTGCATTCAAAACAAAACCATAGAGTTTAATTTTTCAATGAAAGTTTAGTCTTTCAATGAAAAATATACTGATAATCCTACATGTTATAAGCACTTTTTAAAAATAACACACATTTTACATTATACATATCTACTTTGACAAAAGAAAGAAAAACATGGTAACAGTTCAGTCCTAGCCTGTTTTTAAAAGTACAAGGCTGGGTTTTCATTTTCCTCTTTTACTTTAAAGCACTCTTCAGATTTTTTTTTCATAATGATGGTGGCATTAAGGAAATTAAAACTATATAAGCAGTAATAGGGTTTCATTCTGGATCTACCATTACTACCTTCAAAACTTTTTACAGTAGAGTGATATAGGACCAACATTAAAATTGGACTTATTGTGGAACAATGGTAGTGGGAAGTAGCTTTAGCTCTTATCTGGTGGTAGTTATCTGTTGTAGCTCTATGTGGGATTTTATTTGCAGCTCCTGAGCCAGTTCTATAAGCAAGGGGAGAAGCATACTGACTGGTGGTAGGTTACTCAGTAGCAATACCTGGGAGAAACAGAGGAAGATCCATGAGGGACTGGAGGGGCAGACCAATGTGAGGTTATGTTATTTCAGTAATTCTTGGATAACTTGTGGTAGTAGTCTTCATAAGCTAATAATAACCAAGTTTACTGAACACTAACCCTGTGCCGAGTACTTAACACACAACATCCCTCAACCTCGCACAAATCCATCAAGAAATTATGTGCACTACACATTTAACAGATGTGAAAAAGGTTCAATAACTAGTCGAAGATGCTGAACAGCAGCATAGATTCTAAAATTTCCAAATAGGTTTCCAAATCCTGTGCCCTTTCTCTCAAGAGCCACAATTTCAATTCAGGTCTTCTGACTACAAAATCCATACACTCCTTCCACCCTGCTCCTCTGTACACATTCCATGCTGTTCAGTTCAGCAACACAGTGAAGATGCACTGTGTGACTGTGCTACCCACATAAAGGCAACTCTAGTTACCGCGGTGGAAGCCATCCCACTCTGGGTGATTTCATTAACAAGGCTACCATAATACTTCTCTTGGCAGGACATTTTGGCATTAGTGGGGTAATGAGAGGGAGGGACTTGTGCATCTGCATGAGTCTGAAGA
This sequence comes from Callospermophilus lateralis, assembly GCF_048772815.1. Taxonomy (NCBI): domain Eukaryota; kingdom Metazoa; phylum Chordata; class Mammalia; order Rodentia; family Sciuridae; genus Callospermophilus; species Callospermophilus lateralis. The sequence goes on from NC_135317.1 coordinate 102,130,501, forward strand.
ATTAAGACAAAAATGTTTCACTTGGAAAAGGTAAGTTGGCAATCAGTATTTCCCAACACTATTCAGGAACCAGTGTTGCTAATTACTATTGTGATCACAAATGGCCTAATTTAAAAAAAAATCCACAATTAAGAGATTAAAATAAAATCACTTTGATTCTAAGACTGCATACTGTGTCAAATGTCACCATTACCCATGAATTTGTTTATAGAATAAATGTTGCAACAAACTCCATTACTGGGCTTGAGGTACCTTTGTGGTTTTTTATTTTTCCTTCCGAGTAAGTCTGTCTTTTTAACATTTGCTACAGGCAGAAATAAGTTTGAAACATCCTTGTGCCAGTCTTGCAACAGTTCACCTTCTAAAAGTCTCTGAGGAAGTGATCATGCACAGCTAAAACAGCACTTTGCCATTTTCCTTTTTTTCTCATTTTTGAAAGTAGAAAGCCACTTTCTCTTTTTCTTTTTCCCTTTCTCTCAGCTTCTTATGAAGATTCCCAGTATAAATGCAACAGCTGGAGTTACCTACAAATATACAAACTGAGAGAAAAGAAATATTATGGTTGGCTACTTGGGAGTCTCCAGAAACGAAGACACACCCGGACAGTCAGCATGACCAGACAGTGCTCGGTGGATCGGGGTGGGCCAGAGGGAAATGAAATCCCCACAACTGCTGCTTTCAGATAAAAAGGCACGCTGCTGACAGGTGCACAGTACCTCCCATACCTTGTATCTATCCATTGGGTCTTCCTGCTGCAGCTGACTCTCTCGCATTGTCTGGTATTCTTTTTCATATTTTTTCAGCTTTTTGGTTGGTACCTGCAGAGTTTGGAGAAAATTGCATTAGACAAGACAATCATTTAGGATCCCCGCTCCCCCCCCCCCAATACTGGGATTGAACCCAGGAGTGCTCTACCACTGAGCTACATCCCCAGTCCTTTCTATTTATTTATTTATTTAGAGACAGGGTCTCACTAAGTTGCCAAGGCTGTCCTTGAACTTGCCATCCTCCTGCCTTGCCCTCCAGAGTCTCTAGGATTACAGGCATGTGCCACCACACCTGGCTGGGAAGAAGCCTAGATTCTACAGCAAGGCTTGGCAAACTTCTCCCGTAAAGGGCCAGAGAGTGTACTTTGGGCTATACAGGCAATAAGATCAAGGTCACAGCCATTCAACTCTTGCTATTGCAAGAAGATGGGGGGAAAAGGCACACTCATACATTGCTAGTGGGACAGCAAATTAGTGCAACCATTATGAAAAGTGGTATGGAGATTCCTCAGAAAAGTTGGAGTGGAACCACCATTTGACCCAGCTATCCCACTCCTCAGTTTATACCCAGGACTCAAAATCAGCATACTACAGTGATGCAGCCACATCCATGTATATAGCAGCACAACTCACAATAGCTAAACTATGGAACCAACCTAGTTGTCTTTCAACAGATGAATGGATAAAGAAAATGTACACACACACACACACACACACACACACACACACTGGAATATTACTAAGCCTTAAAGAAAAATAAAATGATGGCATTTGCCAATAAATGGATGGAACTAGAGAATATCATGCTAAGCAAAATAAGCCAATCCCAAAAAAACACAGGCCAAATGTTTTCTCTGATATGTGGATGCTAATTCAAAATAAAGCGGGGATGCTGGAGCTATGAAAGAATAGAGTTACTTTGGGTTAGGCAGAAGGGAGTGAAGGGAGGGGAGGAGTATGAAGGGTAGTAGAATGAATTAGACATAATTACCCTATTGTGCATAAATGACGACATGACCGGTGTGATCCTACATCAAGTACAACTAGAAGAATGAGAAGTTATACTCCCATTTATATATGACGTGTCAAAGTGCATTCTACTGTCATATATAACTTAATAGAACAACAACAAAAAAGCTGCCTCAGGTGACACGTAAGGGGATGAGTGTGGCTATGTTCCAGCAAAGTTCCATTCACAAAAACAGCCAGGTCTGTCCACCTATTTTAAATACTGTTGTCACAACTCTTCTTATCTATGTATTTAATAGTACTATTAATTTTAACTCATCTTTAAGTGTAATTCAGTCTTCTATCATATTGAAAATAAAAATTGTTTACTAGAAGTAAAAAGTTGAGCAATAATAAATGTCTTTAAATGGGTTAATATACCAAAAACAAAGATCTAAAATTTGACGATAAAACTTGAAAAAATACAGTATCACTGTACTGAAACAACAGTAAATCATCTCAACATCTATAAGCAACTCATCTACTTCTTGCTAAAATAATGTCATCCTCAAAAGACAGTAGTTGACTCTTTCTGAAAGGACTGGAATCATATAGAATCTTTGATTTTAAAAATAAATAAATAAACACAGCATACCATAAAGATCATAGAATTTGGCACTGGACAAACCTGGGTCCCAGTGCTCATTACTTATTTACAAACTTTGTAATCTCTCTGCAAAGAGGTATTTAACTTCTCGGCCTCAGTTGTTCATCTATAAAATGATGGGTAAATAAATTTCTACCTCATAATGCTTGACAGGAGAGTTAAATAACATATAAATGAGAAATCTAAAGAAATGCTTGGATAATAGAAAATTTTGAATTAAAAAAAAAAAGCTTTAGTCGAAATGAACATATTACAACCTATTCTGCTCCACATGACAAATCAGGTCTACTTTCAGCCTTTCCTTAAAAGGCCAAATTATGTAATTCCTTTATTTATTTATTTTTTATAAGTTGTAGTTGGACACAATGCCTTTATTTTTTATTTTTATATTCCATTGTCTATATATACCAAGTTTTCTTTTTACAATGCCTTTATTGTATTTATTTATTTTTATGTGGTGCTGAGGATCGAACCCAGGGCCTCGAATTTGCAAGGCAAGTGCTCTACCGCTGAGCCACACTGCCCCATGTAATTCCTTTAAACATCAAAATCTTTCCTTAGTGTTTAGATGCCTGAGAAAGGGACTTGAAATGAAGAAAAGCAGTTTTTTTTTTTTTTTGAGATTATAAACATGCCATTTTGCAAACATCTTGAGGAGCAGGAAGGCAAGGATGTGGTCTGTACCCTCAGTATCCACCACGACAATGAGCACAGGATGGATCTATCCTGGGCCCTCGACAGGTTCTTCCTCGGTTCAAAGTATGACGTTTGGAAAACATGTATGTGTGTGACAGACAGCCAAAGAGAATGGAAAGCAACCAGCATATTCATAATTATTTTATAATTTTAAAGACAGTTTTAATACTCTGGAATCTGACTAGAGAGTTAAATTAAAAAGCAGACTACAGGGCTGGGGATGTGGCTCAAGTGGTAGCGTGCTTGCCTAGCATGCGTGAGGCCCTGGGTTCGATTCTCAGAACCACATAAAAATAAAATGAAGATATTGTGTCCACCTAAAATTAAAAAATAAATATTAAAAAAAAAGCAGACTCCAGGTATCATTCTCTTCATTCTAATTACTTTGTTATTTCTATCCAGGAGCACTGTGAAATTCTGGAATTTTCTGCTTCTGAGCACAATTGGGAAGTTTCACAAACTCAGTCCAAACCACTAGACAACCACATTGTGAGAATTTTTTCATTTGGCTGATGAAAAAATATCTCCCTTTCAAACAAATGGGACACTTTCGAGGGTGTAACTGAATTACAAGGCCACCATTGAGTGCGGTCATGAGAAACACTAATTCATCTCCAGAGACCTTCCACAATGCACTGTGACCAACCAGAGCGCAGCAGGAAGGAAAGCACCACCTACCAACTGTGTGACTTCACAGATGCCAGATAAACAAGGGAAACACACAGACCGGTGCTAGGAAAACAACCATATTTTTCTAGAATTCGATTGTGATTCCCTTTCTCTGTATGAGCTAATCAAAAAACCAGACATAGACTCTGAAGATCAAATGAAACAACCCTGGAACCCTGGAAAAGAGGGGAGAAGTCCCAGGGTTTTATGCAGTGGCAAGGTGTTGAGTGTATCCCCAGAAGCAGGGCCCTGGGGGCAGCTGAAGCGTCTACTCAGCAGCCCCAACCCACCAGATGGGAGGTGTTCAACATCTTTGCAATTGGGATGCCGTACCGCAGGGTGAAGGCTGAATTTCAGTCCCAGGTGGAAGCATTTTCTACTATTCTAAAATGGATCTGTTCATCAATGACTGAATTACATATTGCAATTTGTTCCTAGAAAATTCTTCTAAAACCATATTTTAAAAAAATTCTATCACTAAGATTTTTTTTTTTACACGTAAAAGAGTGTTGTTTTTTTTAAGTCAAGCTTGCTACTTATGTTAAAAGGTTCATTTCCAAGTGAAATTTTTTTTAAAAAAATACACGAAACATCCTCCATCAGCTAATCCTTTCCCATCTGGCTGAGATTCTAGGATGTTTGGCTTCATTTTGTTCAGGGAAACAGCAGGTTCCCAGAACAATATGTTGCTAGGAAACCTTGGAAGCTTATTTATCTTGTGCTGTGCGGTGATATTGAGCATCCACCTGTAATTGCCACAATGTGAAGGGGGAGAGGCGTGGAGAAGGAAGAGAGGAGAGCTGATATGGTACTCGTTATTTATGAAGTAATCTAAGAAAACAGACTTTTGTTTTTAAAACTACATTTCAGGGCAAATTTGCATTTTATCTTAGGGAATGGAATATTGAGGCTAGAAATTCTTATTAGATAAAGGAATAAGAAAAACCTCTCCATTAGGTAGTTTTAATTAATTAAAAAGGTCATAAAAATTACTAGATTAAAACCACCCATTATCTAAAGAGCAGCATAGGTATTTCTCCTCTTAAAATTAAAGTTAAATCAATTTAATGAAGGTGTGCTCTTGAAGAATATGTGAAGATATTAAGAATCACCCCTCCTTTTTTTTGGTGCTGGGAATTAAACCCAAGGGCACTTAACCACCGAGTCACATCTCCAGCCTGTTTTATATTTTATTTAGAGAGGTCTCACTGAATTGCTTAGCACCTCACCTTTTCTGAGGCTGGCTTTGAATTCATGATTCTCTTGCCTCAGCCTCCCAAGTCCAGCTATCCCTCCTTTTTAATGGTTACCTAATGTGGAGATACTGTTCTACCAGCTATCTATCCTCAGCCTCTCCAGCATTCACTGTTTGGCTATGTTCAGAAATCTGGAAGAATCCACAACTGTTTCCATGAGTTCAACTGATAATGAGCACTCACCACTCAGAAATGGTATTTATTAAAAACAACCAACCAGGGCTGGGGTTGTGGCTCAGTGGTGGAGCATTTACCTAGCATGTGTGAGGACCTGGGTTTGATCCTCAGTGCCACATAAATAAATGAACTGTGTCCATCTACAACTTAAAAACAACAACAACCAACAACAACCAAATGAACAGAAAGAGAAAAATGGAACATCCAACCCTGGCACGACACCTGCAAATGACTATGACAGGGATTGTTTTAACACCCAGCCAAGCTCAACATTTGGGACTTGACAACTAGTTTGGGAAGACAGCATTTTAAGAGAGAACCAGTTTCATCTCTTGAACTGGGTTTATGGCATTTAGTGATATTTCACACTGTGCTTGCCCCTGACATTTAAATTCATATCATAAATATTTATTTGCATGGAATTAGTAAATGGCAACGGGCCGGGCTTTCAGAGATTGCTTGCTTGGTGCATCCTCTCTGCAGGATGCGGACACTGAACACCTGTGGCTAGAGCTGAGGAAGACCCACGAGTTGCAGCAGAGCAGTCTGGGCCTGGGGGGGGTCAGCTCCCTCATGCACACTGCTCCTTCCTGAGACTGGGCAAACTCTGGTAAAATGCTTCTCAAATATTAGCCATTTGAATATTCCTTCTCTATTTTTGCTGTCTATTCACATTTTACTTACTACTTTTCTTTAAATCAATCATTAAAAAAAAAAACAAATTTATTTTGCAAGAAAACAATTTGGAAACTGGAGTCAAAATGGAACAATCGTTTCTCAAAGATGTCTGCATTCTAATCCCTGGAGCCTGTGAATACGCTATCTTCATGGCAAAATGGGTTTTGCAGACGTGGTTTAAGCTAAGGACTTGAGACAGAAAGATTTTAGATTATTAGGTGATGCGGTGAAATGACACAGTTCTTTAAAGGAGGAGAACTTTTCCAGATTTTACTCAAAGGAAGCTGTGAGTGCTACAGATGGAGGCCCAAGTCAACGTTGCTGGCTTGGATGACGGAAGCAAAGTCCTCCAAGTAGGGGATGTGGGCAGTCTCTGGACGCTGGAAAATGGGAGGGAATGGATTCTTCCCAATGACATCAGGGAGAAATGCGGCCCCTCAATGCCCTCATTTTAGCCCAGCGAGACCCATGTCCTATTCTAACCTAGAGAATTGCATGTTCTTTTAACCACTAAGTCTGTAGTTATCTTTTATGGTAACCACAGGAAACTAAACCAAAATATTATAAATAATAACTGCTATTCATGGAACTATTTAATGTTTACAAAATTCAGTTGAAAGTCAACACTTGCTAAAAGCAAGATAAAAATTCCCTCGTTCTTCATTTTATAGTCAACAATAAATATGCCAATATAAAATAAACTGTAAACTACTAATCCTTACATTAAAAACAGCAGGGGATCAAACTAGACAGCAGTAAGCAAAGATAAAAACCACTGGTCCCAGCCAATGCGCAGACTCATGTGGTCCCTTGCTGCTCTCTCCTCCTATAACCACCCGCAACTGGCTGTGGTGTTGGCCAAGTGGTACCCACAAGGTACTTTTTTAGTTCTTGCTAAGGATTGGTCCAGTATCCACTGGCATTTCCATGATGGGTTTATTGTATTCTACTGTTAAAATGCCTGTTCAGACCCTCTAAAATGATTTCATGGCAGCATTTTGAAAGACACTGCACTGAATTGAATGGGCTTTTTCAATGGTTCCCCTGATAACAATGGGTTACAATTCTAAACCAGGGGTATCTTTATTAACTCCACTCCCGGCCACCAACACCTCATCTGCCACTTACTGAGCCTTATTCAGCTGTTACCTGGAAACAATAAAGACAAGAGCCTGGTGAGCTAAGGCAAAGCGGAGGGAAGAGAAAGGGCGAGGAGTGTTAAGCAGTGACCTTCATGACAGTAAAGGACGAAGCACAGTAATTGCTCTCCCCCATGTTATCATGCTGGCCTCAGAAGATAGAGAGGAAAGGCTGCAGGAAGAACAGGTTGAGTCTCCCTCAGAGGGAACACTTGGATTCCAAATGTTTCAGATTTTGTAATATCTGTGCATACACACACACATACACCCTCCAGATATCTTGGGGATGGGCATCCAGTCTAAACATAAAATTCATTTATGATTCAGATACTCCTCGTGTATATAACCGGAAGGTGACTTGACATGGTATTTCCAGTGCACTTGGGTTCTGACTGTGCTCTGACTTCTAAAGTCAGGTGTGGACTTTTTCATTTCTGGCATCATGTCAGTGCTTAGAAACTAACAGATTCTGGAACATTTCAGATTTAGGGTTTTCAGATTAGGAATGCTCAACCTATACACCCAACCTCTTCACTCCCCATGGTCTCTCATCTTCTCATTCAAGGTCTATATTTCTTATTTTTATTTGTGACTCAGAGGGAGAATTTTAATATTTATTTTTTAGTTTTCGGCAGACACAACATCTTTGTTTGTATGTGGTGGTGAGGATCGAACCCGGGCCGCACGCATGCCCACACAAGCACACTACCGCTTGAGCCACATCCCCAGCCCCTGTATTTTTATTTTCTTTCTCTAATTTTGAATACTCATTAATATTTGAATTTCACATCATTAATTATTACAAAATAAAAATATATTTTCTTACATTTAAGTTTTAGGTAAGTTTCCTGACTACAAATACAACCTTTGTACATTTAAGAGCTCAAGTGCTTTTCAACACTACAGATCTTAAACTTTGGATAATTAGGATAATAGAACTCTTAAGTAACAAATTTGAACACCCCAACTATATGAACTTACAGGAAACTTATACACAGAAAGCAGAGAAATAATAGAACACACATGGAGATTTTTCAACTTGCTCTGCAATGCATATAAGATCTTTGGTTTATATGGATTTTATGGAATAGTGTCTCAAGTTCATGAAAAAAATGGTTTTTAAATTTAAACAGAGAAGAGAACCTAGGAGCCACCAGTGTTTCTCAGGGTAAGGTACCACTGGCATTTGGGTGGAATGATTCTTGTTTGTATAGATTCCACTTTCCAATTCTGAGTACCTGGCAATGCTGGTGCCATTGTCGGAGACCAGCTCCAACAGGGGGTCTCAGGAGACGAACGGATGGTGAGGAGTCGGCGAAAGAGGGGTGGAGAAACAACACAGACACCAAAGTGCAGGTGTTGATCCCAATCTTTACTTGTGAACTTGATCATATATACTTTTCATTTTGGCAGGCTCACAGTACTTTGTGGTTACAAAACAGGAATCATTATTCAAAGAAACAAAATATTACCTAGCTACAATCAGAATAGAAGAATGTATCTTGGCTTATGTATAAGCAAACATTTGTACTTTCAGTTCGTGTTTTGCTTTGAGCTGTTTCTGCTTAGTTAACTTTTAATAATAATTACAAATGTCCCAAACTATTGGCCTATACCTTGACTATTCTTTCTTGACTTACTGACTGGAACCGGTGCCATGGTTATGGCAAGTGGTTGACTTGTTATTAATTTTAATCAAACAAGAGTAAGAGCACAAACCATTGTGCACAGGAACAAGAACAAGTTGCCCAGTACTAAGCACTAATCTGTCTTCTTAACATTAATTTTTCTTCTCTAGATTTTAATTTAATTTCTCAAAAACTTCCTTGACAGGAATACAGGGAGTTTTTCATTAGACATTAACAATTTACACTCCACAGCTGAATCATTGCATTTAGAGCAAACAGATCCATTCTTTAGAAGTAGTTGTATTAATTGGGAAAGTCATGTTTTTTCCTTCATACTTAATGGTCATATGAGAAGTCACAACTATACTTATTAAAGGAATACAAAAACAAATTAGCCCATTCCCAGAAACATACTGCGCTCCTCCAGAGGATGGACGCCTTGCGCCATCCACCTCAGTAGGGCCTTGCCATTGCCTGAGTCAGGGGAGGGGCGCAGCATGCCATTTAACATTTTACCTAGTAAATACATAGTGCCCTCCTGTCATTGACAAAGGATGCCATATGCCTTTTCAAACTAGGGGTGGACACAGGAGTCTGCAAGATCTGAGGGGTAGGTAGTTGCTCAGCATGGAATTTGTACTGAGAATTAATGAGCTAACCTGTCAATAAAGAAAGATGAAGACAGGCACGGCATGCTCGGTTCCCAGCAGCCCACTGGTACACCCTGACGCCCGCTTCCCTCTGCAGCTTTCAGTCAGCAGTAATTGGCATTAAGTATGGGATTGTTTCAAGTTTAAAAAAAAAAACCAACAGTTTTATAGTAGTAACTTAGAAAAATCTATATTTAATATTTTCAACAACTCTGTATTATTCAGATTCTACATATAAGAAGGTACAGTCACACAGATGGTAAATGGAGTCAGGAATGAGATCCAGACAGTTGCCTGCAGAGCCTGCTCTTGAAACTACTTAGCTTTACTGTCTGGGACCAGAGCATGAAGGCAAAGAAACTTGAGAAGCTGAGGGTCTAGACAGAGTGCCAAGTATGTGTCTGATTACCACATGGTTTCATGGTACAGTAACAAATGTTCAGATGTTCATACAAGGTACAAGGATGACCAAAATGAAATGTGTGGGGTCAGAGGCAGAGGAAGCACAGCTATCAGGGCTTTTTTTTTTTTTTTAACACTGGTTTAGACAAGCTTCCTTGCCAAACTAAAAAGCTGGTTTTCCCCCATGCTCAAAATGAGCACTGGGCCAGCCAACTGTAAGACCTATAATTTAGGGCCTAAGGAATCTGTTTCTCTACTTTAGAAATAAAAGATAAAAATATTTATTGATGGATGCAGATATTTGTAAATCACACTGTTGGGTTTTTTTTTTGGCTTTTTAAAGAATCATATGACTCAGGTTAATGTTTTTCAAAATAAATATTCCCTGTGATCAGATATTCAAGAGCTTAAAATTTTAATATAATAGAACAAATGACTATTCATTCATGTACTGTTCTTGTTCACTCCAGATAATTTCTTAGGATGAATATAAATTATTCCATTTACTATATTAACGATTGGATCAAGAAAAAGTATAATATCACATTCCTTGGAAATTTAGTGGGTTCTAAGTGTTTCTAAGTAAGAATCACAGAACTTCTGCAAGAACTTATCAAGATCCGGATATGGATCAGTGACAACCAAAATTGTCACTGTGCAGTAACGTTAAGGACCAAGAAGAAATAGATGGAAAGAAATCAGGAGACAACTTCTAAGAAGAGAGAGACTTCCTGTAGGTTTAACCTAATCCTCTTTTTATGGGTAAGCAAAGGATGCAACTTAGATTCTTTGTGAGATTTTTAGCACTAAGAGGGTGACTGTTAGTCAATGTTTTACTGCATGAGACCAGGGGAAGAAAATCCGTCATAGTACATAAGAGTTTATTAGATGGATTTTTTTTTTTTTTTTTTTTGGTACTGGGGATTGAACCCAAGGGTGCTTTACCACTGAGCTGAACCCCCAGTCCTTTTTATTTCGAGACAAGAGCTCACTAAGTTGCCCAGGCTGGCTTGAACTTGCCATCCTCCTGCCCCAGCCTTCTGAGTTACTGGGATTACAGGAGTGTGCCACCAAATCCAGTTTATTAGGTGTATTTTTTTAATATATATATTTTTAGTAGATGAACACAATACCTTTATTTTTTATGTGGTGCTGAGAATTGAACCCAGTGCCTCACATTGGCTAGTGCTCTACCATTGAGCTACAACTCCAGATGCACCCCCATCCTTTTTTTTTTTTTTTTTTTTTTTTTTTTTGGTACTAGGATTGAACCTGGGGCACTTAAGCACTGAGCCACATCCCCAGACCTTTTTATATTTTTTAGAGATAGGGTCTCTCTAAGTTGTTTAGGGCCTTGCTAAATTGCTGAGGCTGGCTCTGAACTCACGATCCTCCTGCCTCAGCCTCCCAGCTACTGGGATTATACGCATGCACCACCATACCTGGTTGATCGGGTACATTCTAATACTTGAGGAGCACATGGTTTAAGCAGTGAGGACAAAGAAGGTATTTATCTCTTACTGCAATACTAACATAAGTTCCAGGCTCACAGACATCAAGTTCCAGGTACTCTTTTCCTGAATTCATAGTAACACAAACTCAGAACACCTCTTGTTCTCCTCTCCTCCAACATGTTCAAATTTCCTCACTAACTAATGGTGCACACACCTGAGACAGGTTCCTAGGTCCAATCATGAGTAATTGATGACAGCCACTTTCCAACATTCATGGCCCACTCCAGAATGGAGCATGCTCATTCAAGTATTTCTGCAAGCTTCTGAAATGTTGATTTCTACTTTCTTCACCATGTTTGAATGCTACGGCAAACTGAGGAGACTCTTTCACTTTATAGGATCTGCTTATCTATTCATTTCTAATTATTCCATAAATCTAATTTTGCATGCTGTTTCTGTGAAACTCTGTGACACTTCTGCTATAAGGATGCCTTATTAGTAAATACTGTCTGGAAGGGGAGAAATTACTGTACTAATTGTGTTGACAACTTCCAAAGTTACAGTTTCTAGCCTAGAACTTCTAAACTCAACCTACATATCCAGCTAGCTTCATATTATCCTTTGGGTGTTTTACATTTCAGAAATTTAAAACGTGGACTCATGCCCCACCCCTACTCACCTCCAGCTCTTCTTCTTCCATTGTTAATCTTCCAACCAGAAATCCAAGCCATAAACCCAGAAGTCACCGTTGACCTCTCCCACACCAACACTCCTGCAATCATGAGATTGAGCCTCACTGCAAGGCCCTGGCTCAATTCATAATTACCTATAATCAGAACTATTGCAATAACCCCCAAACTGGCCTTCTGTGTCCACGCTTGCTGTACTATGAATCTCTGCATCATAGAGCAAAAGGAAATTTTTTTCTGATACAAATCTGAAATAATTCTTCCTAAAAATTTTCATTTGCTTCTCAGTGCTTAGGATAAAAAAGAAACACTCGGCATGACTCAGCTGGTGCAACAGGGCCTGCTCTCAGCCTGCTTCTCTCACTTTCTCAATGCCCACATCTTGCAACAGAAAAAGGTGATCATTAGAATTTCTGGCCCTATTTAATTTTTTTTACCTCATATTTTTCAAAATCCACATTTGCCTATTTTATGATATTGCAGGTACATAATTTATTGCAAAATAGAATTTATACATGGGAAGTATAGGCTCAACTGACTTTTACTGACAGGGATGTACAGAGTTTGGACAAGCCTCTGCTCCCACCATACTGGGCTTCTTTTAGTTCCTTTAACTGATGCTTCCTGCTCTGCCCTGCTTCTGCTGGGATGGGTCCAGCAGGTTCACCAGAAATTGAGAGGTCTGAGGTGTGATCAGGCCAGTCTACTTTCACAGAGCTCCCCAGGCAGTTCTGGTACATGGTCCACTAGAAAACCACTGCAGGGAAACACTGACTGCCAAGCCGGGAGGAGTAGAAACAGGCTAGACAAGTTTTTACTAATCGGCCTGAGGCTACACCCACCTGTTTCTAAGGAAACACATTCTGTGATAGAGCAACCAACTTAGAAATCAACTTTAGGAAAGAATAAAATTAAAAGGTTAGAAAGGACTAGGGTGGGCACGGTGATGCACTCCCAGCGACTTGGCAGGCTGAGGCAGGAGGATAGCAAATTCAAAGCCTCAGCAACTTACCAAGGCCCTACTTAACAAGACCCTGTCTCATATAAAAAATAAAAAGGGCTGGGGATGTGGCTCCTTGAACCTAGCACATCTAGGTTCGATTCCCGATACAAAAAAATAAATAAAAAAAATAAAAATAAAAGGACTATTTTTATTGTTATAAAATATTTCAAGAATCTGTATACACAGTTTGCATATAAAAACAAAATTAAATTTTAAAGATGGGGAAAATCATACTCTTCAAGAGCAAGTATTTGAGCACACATTTGTTTTTTGATACTCTATGCACAGTGGTTTAGGAGTTAAATAGTCTTGCATTTGAAAGTCTGCTCTGCCAAATACTAGCTATATAATTTTACAAGAAATTCATTTAGGCCTCTTATGCAGAACCTCTTTTTTTTAATGTTTTGTAATGGAGTAACACAAACATCTACTACTAAAGCCATCTCCTTTTATTGAGCACATAACGTATGACACAAAACTGGGAAAAGCACTCAAAATAAATTTTAAGCCTCACAAGGAGAACTGGTATTCTATGCCCATTCTATAAATTAATAAACTGTGAAGAACTAAAGGGACATGCACAGGCACATGAGAGTGACGGGGGCTCAACAGGCCCTTTTGATACCAAAGCTAAGCCTTGATTGTAGGGTTATGTGACCATCATCTACACTGCCTGTCACCTAGCCAGCACACTAGCTCTCATATTCAGGAACCTGACATGCCCTCTCAGCAGCCTGTTGCAACTAACCAAGCCACTCAAGGGTGGATATATTGTCATTTTAACACCTGACGGAGAGATCAGGAATCTATAATACTTGCCATATTACTGGCATAAAAAGAAAATGAACATCTTTGCCCTGATCTTTCTGGGCAAGCAAGAAGAAAAGAGCTGGTCAAATAGTTTCTGGGGTTGTTGAGTCGGGAACTTAATTCTGGGAGAAGTCTGCTTAAAATTCCATAAAGTCTTAAGAGGAAGCAAGTGGAAATGACAGATTTTCCTTCTTTCACAGCCTTCCCAGAAAAGCACTGAAGGCATAAACAAGCCAGTGATTTCCAGCTTACAGCAAATCATCTTAAGCCTCTTGGGTCTTCCAGTGCTTCAGTGGAACTTCTGAGGTATACATCTGCCTTGATACTACTTCCTCTACTTCTTGATTCTTTTCTGTTCTCTCTGTGACCCATACTGATTTAGGCAAATAATGCTGGGTCCTCCTTCTCACTGACATGTCACAGCTGCTGTGGGACCATAACTATTCCTCTTTCTACTCATCTTTAAATCTCTTTTTCTCGGATTCTTTGCACTTGTAGGAAAGGGAGGAAAAGATATTTAGCTTGCTTTTCTTTTAAGCAATAATGATTCTTCTGTTACTATATTGGTTATCTTCACTTGAAGGCTAACTTAGGAAAATTCTGATATTTTTTCTCTTTGATAAAAATTAAGAAGCAATAATAAGTTAGTATACTATGCTGGATGTTTGTATTTCTCTTCTTTTGGGGGGGGGAAGTCCTCAAAATCTTCTATATATCACAAGAAAAATTCTTTTAAATTACTTTCAGGTTATCACCTAAAAAATTTAGCAAAATGTTTGGAGAGTAATAGAATGAATACCAAGTACTAAAAAATCAAGATTATAAAATGGTATGTATTCATTCACTCAATCTGGTTGCATGTTGAACAGTGCTAGTCTGATTCCAGGAAGCAGATTAATTAGATGTAGTTCCAAAGCTGGGCGATAGGAAGACAACACAGCTGTGAATTCAGAAGGAGCTCATTCAACTTATTTTAAAATTAGACAAGACAGGAGAGAAAGAACAATTGGGGAGCCACGTGGGACACTGTTCTCTATTACCATCAAACACCATGCTCACTCCCATAGTGCTCTTCCACTACAGAATACTACAAAACCTTCAGCAGCACTTTTATATCGGTTGTTACTGGCAATTAGATCAAAAGCGAATGTATCTCCTGTTAAAAACACCCACAATGGGCAGCAGGCTACAGACATTTTATGCCATAAGAAAATGAATTCGAGAACAATGTACAAAACAATATATTGTAAACCTTCCTTTAGAGAAGCTGAGCTTTACTATACCAGTCCATCTGAGAAGGACAAACAGTTGGAAAGGAAGGGAAATGGGCAACCTTCACTGTATTCATCTACCTTTAAAAGCAATAGCAGATAAAACTGGCTAAAAGTCACCACCAGCAGCATTAAACCACAAAGTGGATCACTTTGCCATTTTTATGCACCAATTTGTAACATGGGGAGAAAAGCTTATTCCAATAGTCTAACAGTTCTAAAAATCATCTATTTGCTTACTCATTCACAAAGTGTTGACTGTTTACAATGTAGACATCCTGGAACAAATGTACTGTCCCCTCAAGGACCTTATAAATCTGGTGGGAGAAAGTCTTAAAAAATAGTCACACAACTTAAATACACTCTGGTACTTACAAAGTAAAACACTCTGAGGGAGAAGTAAAGGTAGAGGGGTAATAACACACGGCTCTTATTTTGATTGCTTCTCTGGGAAATGACAAGGGAGCTGAGCTCTGAATAAGGTAGCCAGTGTAGGGAGATGCTCCAGGTGCAGGGAACAATGGGTACAGGTGGGGAAGAGCAAGATCAGCTACACCATTTCCCAAGTCAGAAAAATGAAGCCCAAATTCCCTGTTGTGGTTTAGACATGGGGTGTCCCCCAAGAGCTCCTGTGCTTAAGTAGGTCAAGATGAATGACTGGATTGTGAGTCCATCCCACTTTGAATGGACTAACTGGTGGTACCTGTATGCAGGTGGGGCAGGGCTGGAGGAGGTGGGCCACTGGGGGTGTGTCCTGGAAGGGTTGTTCTTCCTGGCAGCCCCTTCCTCTCTCCCATTCTCTCTCTCTCTGCTTCTAGGCTTCTATGAACAGAGCAGCTCTCCTCTGCCAAACCCTTCTGCCATGATGCTCTGTATCACCTCAGGCCTAGAGAAATGAAGTCAGTCCACTACAGACTGTTTATTCAAAGTTTATTCAAACCTTCCCCCCTCTGATGTATTCTTGTCAGGCTTTTTGGTCACAGCAACCCAAAGTTGATTAACACAGCCACTTGGGTGAAATGAGGAATTTCAAGATGGTGACACAGGGGCTGGGGTTGTGGCTCAGTGGTAGAGCACTTGCTTTGCATGTGTGGAAGACTGGGTTCGATCCTCAGCACCACATAAATATATAAAATGAAGGTATTGTGTTCATCTACAACTAAAAATAAAAAGATGGTGACACAGCATTGAATGAAGCATGATCTATGCAACTGCACAGGTCAACTCTTTTAGTCAGTTTTTCCACTGCTGTTACCAAAAGATCTGACAAGAATAACAGAGGAGGAAAGTTTATTTTGGGGCTCATAATTTCAGAGGTCTCAGTCTGTAGATGGCCACATCCATTCCTCAGGGTCTGAGGTGAGGCAGAAAACCATGGGGGAATGGGTGTGTTGGAGAAAAGCAGCTCAGGACATTACCAAAAGCCAGGTGGAGCCCTCACCACCACAGCAACATATAAACCCAAAGGCACACCCACAATGACTCCTCCTCCAGCCATACTCCACCTGCTTTCAGTTAATCCCAATTAGGGGATTAATTCATGGATTGGGTTAAGGTCCTCATAACCCAATCATTTCATCTCTAAACCTCCTTGCATCTTCTTATATGTGAGCTTTTGGGGGACATCTCATAACATCACCCACCTATGAGGCTGGATCTAAGAAAGAAAATGCATGTTGGAAGGACATCCTGGAACAAATGTACTGTCCATTGGTGGGTACTGAAGAGACAGGAACGCGACAGGGCACCAGATCAAGGAGAGGCCTCCAGGGGCTAGCTCAGGGAGCGCCCAGCACTGTCTCCATCACACTTCCCCCAACCGTTCCCCCAGAGCTCCTGTGCAAATGAGGCTATTATGTAATCGTTCTGCGGGCTGCTGTGAGGAAGACAGAGAAGACAGCCCCTGCTTTTAAGGAGCTCACAAATAATTGTACAAGAGTTGAATCTGCTAAATGGCACAGAAAGGTATAAGCACCATTTGCAGGGGATTCGAGGCATGAAGATTATTTGCTTGGGGTAAGAAACTACATATACAGAGACAGAAGAACCATAAACTACTGAAATTGGCTTTCTGCTGCCTTTAGACCCACAATTTCACCACAGCACTGCAGGAACAGCAAACCCACCCAGCGCTCACTGCAAGCTGGGCGCGGAGTGCTGTGCGCTGCCTGTGTATTGATTCCCTTGAGACTGATCCCTATGATCCCTATGAAGAAGGTGCTGTCATCCTCTTCCTCTGAGGCACAGAGAGATGAAATGACTTGCCTAGGGCCGCACATCTAGTACTGTAGGGATGTATTCACATCCACGCAGACAGACAGCCAAAGTCTTAGCTCAGGCTTTATTTTGCTTTGCTTAAAAATCTATATACTATAGGTGTGATTCTTTAATTTTTTCTTCCAGTCTCCTGTTCTCACTTTAATCTTTTTATCTACTAAGTTTTTTATATATACTGCTTCAAATTAACTAGGAGATACACACAACAAGAGCAATCATTCTAAGGATTGATCCATCTTTATTAGCTGGATTCAGACTTGACAGGAAAAGCAGTATGAGATAATTTAGATCTGAATTTCTAAAAGATGCAATATAGACAACACTACTTTCCTCGGCTGTTGAGAACAATCCCAGTGTGTCTGCACGATGTCCAACTAGAGACCATGCAGTTGTGGACAATTTCTACTGATCCCTGAGAACTGTGAACATCAAATCATGGAACTCTGGAAGCTCGTGTATTGGCTGCTAGTATTCCCAGAGCCCAGTGCTGGATGTATTCTGCACAGAACTGTGAAGTGCATGTATGTCCTCAGTAATTCAGCAAATGTCTAGTGTGTGCATGTACTGTATGGGCTACAAAGACAGTTCTGGCATAGTCCTGCCATTAAGAAACTTACAATAAATTTTTACATTTTGTTAATGCCATAACATAAATATCAGTCTTATGCTATTATGGTTTAGAGAAGGTTTTTACAAACTCATCAAGAAATTTAGGACAGACTCTACAGAGAAGCTAACAGGTAAGAACTGTACAAAGGTTTTGTTGCTGACCATTCAAAAGTGTCAGGATTTGGGGTGTGGAGGAACACAGATATACAGTACCCTCTCAGGACTGGAGAGAGGCATTCCATGGCACTTTTCCTTAGTACCAGGTAGGAAGCATCTTCTGACAGGTGGTAGCCACAGGCCCAGAGTGCCACACCATATAATTTGTTCTATAGGTGTTCCATTGGTTGGCTTGCCAGAATCTTATATTCAATTCACAGAGCCAGAAGATCCTATGTAATATTTCTAACCAATGCAATTCAAAATCATTTCTTTATGCTAATTTGAAAACCCTCTGGTGTAGATTTAAAGTAGGTTTAATTTACAGTAGTTATCTCCTAATTAGGGTCTTTCCAGTGCCAACCATCTACCCCTCAATCCAATTAGAGTGCTACTCCCAAATCAAATCAGGTGCTTCAGATCCTCTTTATGGTTCAGGTATGGACAACCACATTAGGCTGGAGTATTTTCCTGTAAAGGACAGACAGCATTACAGTGGAGTAGGACTATGAGAAGTACCCAGAAGGGTAAGATGTTCCCATTGAAGGAACAAACTCTCTAGTACCAATTTCTTTCTCTATTCCTAAGGGAGCAGAAAGAAACTTCCAAAGGCAAACACAAAATAATAATGTGGTCCTATTAATTGCGCTAAGAGTTGTGTTACCTGCATGAGGAGCTAAAAGACCTTGTGTAGGCACCAGCACAGCAGGCTGAAAAGAACACTCTGGACCAGAGTACAGATGGCCTAGGTGGCTGTCAACTGATGGAGTGTGAACCTATAGAATACTTTGGTAGTAGTTCCTCAGCACTACATTTTCTAAAATGAAAGCAAGCACATGGTCTTAACAGATGTTTGCATCCACTGTGGATGGGAGAAGCAATTTGGAATAGGAAAGAACACCTAAAAAGTACTAAGCACCTTTGGATTGTTTGGGTAACTTATAGGACTTATGAGGCAAAATATATGACATTAGAACTGTCTTTTAAAAGAAAGTCTTGGCAGAGTAATGTTAAGAAATCAACGAGGTTTTAAAGTAGAACAGTAGGAGTCAAGGTGTAGCTCAGTGGTAGAGCACAAGGGTTTGATCTGGGTTTGATCCCCAGCACAACCCACAAAAATAAGTAATAATAAAATTATTAATAATAAAATAGGACAGAAAAGGATCAAACTGTGCTTTTAAGAATGTTAATCTGAGGTGGGCATGGTGGCGCATGCCTGAGCAGCTCGTGAGGCTGAGGCAGGAGGATCAAGAGTTCAAAGCCAACCTCAGCAAAAGTGAGGCACTAAGCAATTTAGTGAGACCCTGTCTCTAAATAAAATACAAAGTAGGGCTGGGAATATGGCTTAGTAGTCGAGTGCCCTTAGTTCAATACCCAGTACCCGCCCCGCAAAATGTTAATCTGGCTGGGAATGGTAACACATGCCTGCAATCTCAGCTACTCAGGAGGCTGAGGCAAGAGGATCTCAAGTATGAGACAAGCCTGAGCGACTTAGTGAGATTGTCTTAAAATGAAAAATCAAAAGGGTTGGGGATGTAGCTCAGTGGCAGTGTTTCTGGGTTCAATCCCCAGTACCAGCAACATTGTAAAAAGAATGTTAATCTGGAAACAGTGTGTATGCTAAACCAGAAGAGAGAATAAAGAAAAGGAGAAAAGAAGAAACTGGAACACTCAGGAGGTTATGAAAATAGGTGAGGACAATGGCCTCTGTGAAGCAGGTGACAGGAAAAATGGAAGGGAAGGAACCAATGAAAAGTCAAGTCTTTCCCTGTCACTTCAGTCAAGAGATCCCTCCCTTCCTGGAGCCTCCCTAAAATCAGACTACACCAGGCCACCAATAATCACACAGGACTGTGATGAGCTTTCCTCGGGGAATCCACTTTCCTATCTCCACTGGGACAGCTTAAGGCAAAACCCCTTATCAAGCTTGGAATCCATTTCAACCTAACAAGCTGAATGCCTAATATTGCCTAAAGCAAATTCAGTCAGGTAAATATAGTCCTAACGTCTACTGGTTCCAATGGAATTTTCTAGTCAGTTCTAGTACCGGAAAAAGAGACAGCTGAAGCCCATGTCCTGTGTGTTCCTGGAGTATGGGTATTACAGGAGATGTGGGATGACCCGGAGCTGATCGGTGGAAAGACACAGAACCCACCTAACAGGATATTTTTGTTACCTAAACCAGAAAATTGTGGTAACAAATTAAAATAGCAGACTTCTCTCATATATTTGACAGAGCCAATAATTACCTCTGCTCTGTGGGGTAACTTCTAAAATACAGGAGAATGGGACTATTTGAGGAGACTTTTTATGTTACACAATAGGAGTGCTCCCTGAATCAAAATTCTTGGGAGACCAAAAAAAAAAAAAAAAAACAACCATAAGAAGTAAAAAAAAAAAAAAAAAAACAAAAACATGCTAAATTCTAAACCCATGAAGAATTATACACCTAATAATAAGAGGATGTTTAAGAGAATTCTCATTTTGGAAAAAAGGTAATATATCAAACTGACTCTCCAAAAATTGATTGAAAACAAAATTGGGTCGTTTTTAAGATGTTGAATAGACCCAAAGAGACTGTAATTGAGATCATGCTTGGCCATCCACAGGTAAAGGAGAGGCCAAAGGGAGGGCTTTTTCATGTGCCTCTTTAAGGTCCATCTACTGCACACATGGAGGCTTGCTCTCCAAAGTTCAGGATGGGCTGCTCTTCATGTCCCCATTTCTGTGGGAACTGCAGGGAAGTGGGAAAAATAAGCTATGGGGAAATATGCATTTCAACCCTCACTTCCCTCCCTGCCACCCAGCCGCGTTTCCATGGGAACAGAAGTTGAACAACCTCCCCAGCAGCTGAAAGTAAAAGCTCACTCATAGACTGCAGCTGTTTGAATGTCAGCCGAGAGCTGCAAATGACAGTTTATAGCTGCTGGTAAAATTTTTAAATGATGTTTTCCCTAATAAATTCCCCACTGTAATAATTTACTGGGGGAAACTGACTATTTAACTAGTACAAGTAAGAATACTCAAGGGGATCTCCTGAGGACTAGATGTTGCTGTCTTTCATAATTCTAATATCATTTATCATATCAAAAGAATGCCTGTTGCAGGTGCAGCGACGCATACCTGTAATCCCAGCCATTCAGGAAGCTGAGGCAGATGGATCAGGCATTTTGAGTACAGCCTGAGCAACTTATGAGACCCTGTACAAAAAGGAAAAAAGATAAAGGAAAAAAATTGACTGCACTAGGAAATACAGTGAAATGACATGAGAGGACACACAAGTCACTCCGATGGCACAAACTTCTTCCAAATAGTGGATGTAGAAAAAGTACTGAGGAACTACTTAAACTGAAGGAGGAAGGAAGGGGTCAAATTGAACATTTAAGTGCTATTTAATTATCTTTTATTACTAGAAACTATGAGAAAATTGTCAGTTACACCCAGAGCTGGAACAGTGAGCCAGTTGAACTTGGCCAGAGATCTAGACTTAAGCTTTTGGAGTAAAATCTATAAACACACAGTTCAGCTATCCAAAAGACTTCGGTTCCTGAATTTGAATAGTGAGGTACACCTTTATTTCTTTAGCTACTATAATTGATAAGGACTGGCCAGAACTTGCTAAAGATTACCTATTTCTCCTGTACATCCAAGGGCTTTAGAATACACATGTAAAGTGATTCATGGTGCAAATCTGTGTTACAAGCTTTTAGCTCAAGGGGAAACATCCTCCTTGATCACCTGAAATGATGCCAACATGTGACATGACAAGGATGAAAAAGAAAAAAAAAATGATTTTTTTTTCATGTCCACAATTTGATTTTATCTCTAAGGTCTTCTTTTACTATTTTTGGAGAGGTTGCTATCCAAAATTGTTCACTGTAACTTGGCTCCCACGCACATATGCCTCAGGCAAATGCAAATGCTATTGAATTTCTAAAACAGTTCAGCAGAACAGTGTCCAGAGCAGTAGCTAACAGGATGAAGAGGAAGTATCTACTAGACTTTAGGCTTCTGGTTCTCACCATATCTCCAAGGTGACACTTCCAAAGGGAAGAGCTCCAAGTTAAGACTTCTGGTTTTCACTGCTTACTCAATTAAATTCTATTTCAAGAAGCACACACTTAGCTGATCACCTAGCACCAGGTATTGGTGATAACAACATTTAAAATGAAGACAGAACTTCCCACTGCTAGATATCAGTTTTTTAAAATAAGGCACTGCTGCCGGGCACAATGGTGCACACCTGTAATCCCAGCAGCTCAGGAGACTGAAGCCGGAGGATGGTAAATTCAAAGCCATCCTCAGCAACTTAACAAGCAATTCAGCAAGACTCTGTCTTTAAATAAAATATTTAAAAAGGGCTGAGGATGTGGCTCAGTGATTAAGCACCCCTGGGTTCGATCCCCAGTACAAAAAAAAAAAAAAAAAAAAAGGCACTGCAATTTTTAAATTAATATGACAGCTCTCCTTCCCTATTTCTCACCACAGACCTTGTTACACATGAAGGTTGCAACTTTTTTGGAAATGTCATTATAGTGTTACAGTGTAACATATAATTTAAGCTATAAAATTATAAAATACAGGTAAATATTTGAAAAAAATAGTGACTTCTTGGGGGGACCCAAGGTGAGTCTATAAATATGGAACCTAAGTAATTGGTAGATTGGGGTATTTTTAAATTATCAGTAAAGTTTCTTCTCTTTTCGTAAACACATTTTTACTAGCTAACATTATAAATTAGTATTAGAAGCACTTTGCTGTCTCTATAAAGTGTACAATAGTTTAGGTTCATTAACATACATGGAAACCTCTGTGAAACTTACCAAATTAAAGAATGCCTCGACTTAATCTGAGCTGCTCTTTTCCTGCTAAAAACCATCATTCCCTTGGACTTCATATTCTCATCAATTCTGTTTACGTACTAGCGGTAGGCTTTCCTTTTGAAGACATCTTTGTTATCCAGAAATGAAGTTAAATTTGAATCTAGATGCTGAAAAGACAGCTGTGTTCATCAAGACTGACTTCTGGCCCAGCCTCAGGAAGTCCACAAAGTCATGAAGTGTCGTCATAGTACCAAGGCTTGTAAGAGAAGCTTGGGGGAGTGGTAAGTCACAGGTGATAAATTCATAAATTAAAAACCTCCTGTGCTGTAATTTTCAGAATTCTAAGTTTTTCCTAGGTCTGCTCTTTTCTTTCATTTCTTTTCTTTTCTTTTTTTTTTTTTGACACCAGGGGACTAAACCACTGAACCACATCCTCATCCCTTTTTATTTTGAGACAGGGTCTCACTAAGTTGCTTAAGGCCTCGCTAAATAGCTGAAGCAGGCCTCTAACTTGCCATCCTCCTGCCTCAGCCTCCCAATTCACTTGGATTATAGGTGTACAGCACCATATTCGGCTCTGAGTTCTTATCTAATGCCAACAATTTCCTGAGACATTTTCAAGGAACTACTTATAAATGAAAACACTTAAGGACAACAAAAAATTAAGCCAAAGTCCACATTAAGTGATTTATTTAATCTCTTGGGCTTGTAAATGCTGAGTGGGCATTTATTACATTACATATTCATTTGTTGTTTCTTGTCAGGAAAAAGTCAAATTACTTATACCTAGATATTTTTAAAATTATAAATCACATGAACTCAGAAACACAGATCTCAAAAACCTTTTTTTTTTTTTTTTGCGGGGAGGGGGTTACCAGGGATTGAACTTAGCAGCACGCGAGCACTGAGCCACATCCCCAGCCCTATTTTGAATTTTATTTAGAGACAGAGTCTCACTGGGTTGCTTAGCTCCTTGCTTTTTGCTGAGGCTGGCTTGCGATCCTCATGCCTCAACCTCCCGAGCCACTGGGATTACAGGTGTGCACCACTGAGCCTGAATCAAAAACATTTATGAACTGTGTGCAGTGGCACACACCTATAATCCCAGCAACTAGGGAGGCTCAGACAGGAGAATCTCAAGTTAGAGATCAGCCTCAGCAACTTAGTAAGTCCTTGTCTCAAAAAATAAAAAGAACTGAGGAGGTAACTTCATAGTACAGCACCCAGGTTCAATCCCAAGTACCAAAATAAAAAGAAGAAGAACAAAAGTGGTGTAGCCTGTGATACAATAATCATTTATTGTTATCCATAAATTCTGATATTATGGAAAGACACACATAGGTTGTCTGTTAATGACACAGCTTACTCATGATAAATCCCCAACACCACCAAAAAAATAAAAATCTTCTGAGAACAAAGAAAATGAAAATCAGAACTATTATCACCTCTTAGGAAGGGCATCAGCTCTAGTTCAGGAACCTCAAGAAAGAATGGAAGTGTTCTCAAGTCCAGGTACTGTGTGGCCATTACCCCTCTGGACTGTCAAAAAAGCCAAAGAATGCAGGACACACCTAGCTCAGGAGTCTGTCCAACAGCACACCTTCCCTGGCCAGGCCCACTACAGCAAGAGTGGAGAGGCTGAACTTGACTGTGCTTTCTGCTCTATCACACACAGATCTCACTCATACATTCATGCCACTCACAAAAAAAGATACCCAACTTTCTGTCAAGTGGTTTTACTTCAGAGCCTGTCTTACTGGCCTGAAAATAAACCTCCATGTCTGTAGAGAATCAAATTTATGAACCATATTAGTGACACTGCAAAGAACAGCCATGGGGTCAGTTGGTAGCACTGGCCCTGCATGTACAAGGCCCATAGTATAAAACCAAACAAAAATATAGCCAGGATAGCAGAGTATTAATTGTGCATTCTTACACCAGATGTGAACTTGAAATAAAAACTGTGCAACTTCCATTTCTATGATGTTGATGCTACCTACCATCTCTGACTCCTACATTGTTTCTATTAGCCTTTTTTTTAAAATATTTTTTTTAGTTGTAGTTGGACGCAAAACCTTTATTTAATTAATTAATTTATTTTTATGTGGTGCTGAGGATCGAACCCAGCTCCTTGCATGTGCTAGGCGAGCACTCTACCACTGAGTTATAACCCCAGCCCCTCTATTAGCCTTTAAAAAAAGGTTTCTAGGACTGGGTTGTGGCTCAGTGTTAGAGCGCTTGCCTAGCATGTGTGAGGCACTGGGTTCGATTCTCAGCACCACGTACCAATAAATAAATTTAAAAATCCATCAACAATTAAAAAAAATGTTTTTTAAAAAAAGGTTTCTACCAAAATGGTAAAACAAAGTTTAATTCTTCTATATTTCTAAGAGTTTCCCTAGAGGATTGAACTTTCCGTGGATGGTAGGTTGAACTGAGTAGATATTCCCGTCCTGAGCCAATTGAAAGCCTTTATTTTATGGGACAGCTCCAAATCCCTAAGAAAGGGGCCTTGCCTTCACCATGGCATGGGCAACCCAGATCAGAGTGGAGACTCTCCCTCCTCCCCTCTCTAGGACAGTGAGTATCAAACACTAGCATGCCTCAAAATCCTTGAGGGCTTATAAAAGGACTGATCTCTGGGCTCCATTCCCAGAGTTCCAGATTCAATGGATCTGAGGTGAAGAGTAAGATTTGTATTTCTAAAAGTTTCCAAAAGCCACTCATAATCTAGGTCTAGGTATCATACCTGGAAAACCTGTGCTCCTGTTTCCTCCCTTTGGAGTAAATTCTTTGTTTGGATACAGGATCTGGCCCTAACCCTAACCCTAATCCTAGGAGTTCAAGGCCTAGGCTAACCCTAACCTCAACCTTAACCCTAACCCAGTACCAAAATAAAAAAGAAAGAAAGTGGTGTAACCTATGAATTTATTCTGATATTGTGGAAAGACACATACAGGTTTGTCTGTTAATGACACAGCTTACTCAGGACAAATCCAAGTCTCAATCTATCTCATGCTTCAGCTTCCCCAGTGACTGGGACTACAGGAGTGCACCACCACACCTGGCTTCTACAGTCAGTTCTTAAGTATCCAATTCTCATGTATATCCAAATCTATGAAAACAGAGTACAGGAAGACAGGGTCCAAGAGGTGAGAAGGGTATCCATGCAAAGGGATGGCTCTGCCTGTGTGTCACAGCACAGTAAGGGTGACAAGGACATTTAGAGTGGCAACCCATTATGGGTGTATCAGAACCCAAGCAGAATGAGGAAGGCATCTGTGGGAAGGGTACAACCCAATGTGAGGAGGTAGTACAAGGAGAAGATGATGTTCTACCATCCAGGAGGTGACAGCAGAAATAGCAGACATGGCACATACAAGAGCACTTGTCAAATAAGTGAAGGGAGCTAGAAAGAGAACTAGAAAGAGCTCTGCGGGGCTGGAATGGAAATGGAGGTAACAGTGCAAAGTCGGAGCTTTCCAGGTGCATGGTCAGAGAAATAACAGATTCAAGCACACATAAGAGGGGTGTGTGTGTGTGTGTGTGTGTGTGTGTGTGTGTGTGTTTTCATTCCCCAGTCCTGTCTGCTGAGAGACTAGAAGCAATAATACTTACCCCAGGAACAATGAACACACTGTTGCATAGGTCTTAGCTTCTAAATATCATTGTCTATTCAAACAACCAGGGATATGTGGAAAATACAAAAGGCCTGGATATCTTGCTCTCCCCAAAGCAAGTTAAACCTAAAGTATACTGGAACATGTCAAAAGTACACAAAAAAATCCTGAAGGAGCTCCCAGTGGTCATTCATAAAATTGGAAATCATGAGTCAATACTGGTGGAGGCAATCCCCCACTCACTGTCTTGACAGGGTCACAGTGAGAAAAAGTGTTGGCAAAGCCGCTCTCCCACTGTCTTGACAGGGTCACAGTGGGGATGAATGCTGGCAAAGCCACGCTGGTTGGTGGGTAACCGAAACCATGAGACCCTTTTTTATGTAATTGGGACTTTGCATTTTCATGCTTATGTTTCTCACAGGAGGCATGAGTATGTCAAATGCCAAACAAATTTCAGATGGCTAGAACATAACAGGTAGTTCATGCCTTGGAGGCTGTTCTACCACCCCTCAGCATATTTAGGACAAAGTAAAAGGCTGTTCTTCTATCTTAGTACATTGTGGACAAACCCAATTACGGACAACAATCATCCTCTGATAGGTCATGAGAACTAGTGCACCTCGACTGAGAAACAAACTCTTTGAGAACTAGTGAACCTTGATTGAGAAACAAAGAAACTCTTCGAGAAAGCAGCTCAACCAGTTTTATGAGAATAAATTTAGGAATTAATTAAAATAGCTTTATAAGACACAGTTTTAGAATAATGTAAGAAATATTATTTTATTTAGATTCTTAAGTTTAGAAATTCTTAAGTCTTTAGTTGTATAGGTTTCTGATATGTTTTAAGGATGATTCATAAACTTCAGGATATTTTAAATATAAGATTTAAAGGGACTTTTTTAGATGGGAATTATAAATTAGAAATAAAGTACAAGTGTACTTTAGGTTAATGATTGATTAGGAGACTTAGAGTCTGGTTACGTAGTTTGGCATTAGTTAATAAGAAAATAACATATCTTGGGAAAAATAGTAAATCTTGGGAAAATCTGAAGAATGTAAATTAGTGACATATTTTATTAATGATTCTGTACTTTTAATAATTATATAACTGAAGGTCACATCCCGGAAAAAATGTAAATTAATGTACCCTCAATCATGGTTAAGGAAATGTCATGTCTTGGCAAAGTTTTAAATTATATAATTAATGACGTATTGTGAATCTATAATAATGAGAAAAATTGTAATAAAAGGGGACCCAGAGAAAGCCGCTTTAGCTCTCTCTCTGGAGATTGCTCGAACAGAACGACTCCTGTCTCATCTTTTCGCCGATGCCACTCATCCTTCAGGACTCCCTGGACCCCGCTGGGGCTGGACCCCGGCACAATACAGATATGAATGGAGTCAACTAAATCTCTGATTAGGAATAGAATATTTATGTAATTTCAAGCATCAGACTGAGAAACTGTTCCCGGAGGATGGCGGCTAGAGAGAAGAGTGATTACAGCCCCTGGCTCAAAGTTCTTAAGAAATTCTACTAAATAAGGAATAGATACCTCTTTGAAAACTTTAAAGAAAGGACTGACTTTCCAGAGTGGTTTTGGTATAACCTGTTGTGGAGAAGTAAAGGTTCCAGATGACTTTTCTGGGTCCTTCTTGGTTTACCAATTCTCCTCCTTTTTACTAACTGCCTGTGTACCATTCAGAGCTCACTGAAGAGTAGAGTTTTGAGCATATGTAGCTCAAAACTTCACTGCACAGGCAAATAACTACATATCAAAAAAGTAATAAATCAAATGAAGCTGTTTAATAATTTAATCTTATCTTAACCTATACCTAGATGCAAAACAGGAGGCAGTCTGTCTTCAACCACAGAGGCCAGCACATAAAATCTTTCACGTAGTATTTCTGCCACTTGATTGTAGGCTCAACCAGGAAGTAATAAAAACAATACATCTAAATGTTTGTTTTTTTTAAAGAGAGAGTGAGAGAGGAGGAGAGAGAGAGAGAGAATTTTTTAATATTTATTTTTTAGTTATCGGTGGACACAACATTTTTGTTTGTACGTGGTGCTGAGAATCGAACCCGGGCCGCACGCATGCCAGACGAGCGCGCTACCACTTGAGCCACATCCCCAGCCCATCTAAATGTTTTTTAAGTTAAAAATTAATAAAACCTTCTGGTATAAAAGAAAAGCCATCTTTTTGTTCCTACAGTTACCAGGAGACCTGTGGCAAATAGTAACAGTGCACTTAAAGTATCATTAGTTTACTTTACATCTGAACTTGAGATGGCTACAACTTACCAATTAGTCAGAATCCTTAAAATCTTTAGGTAAAGACCAAACCAGAGCTAGAAAATCCTGTTCCAAAAGCAAGCTGTGCTCTAAGAGTAAAGGAAATATATCAAAAGAACACAAAGGCCATCTTGAAAGAGTTCCCAGTAAGCAAATAAGGGACAATTTCAGCATTAAATAAGTGATAATAAAAAATATGGCACTGAATAACTTATGAAATCCTGTCTATATTGATTCTACATGTAAATACATGTGTGTATATATACACACACATACATATATACACATACACACACATACATATATATACACACACATACGCATGCATATATATGCACATGCACACACACACACACACACACACACACACACACACACACACACACATATATTTATTTATAAAATTCTACATGGAGAAGGAAAAGTACCAGATGATTTTTCTAGGTCCTTTGGTTTATCAATTCTACTTGGTTTATGGTGTTATAGATACAAAAGCTCCCTGCCCTTCCCCCTCCTCATAGTCTGATTAGCTGTAAGACTAATTCTGTCTTAATAAAGCCTAGTGAAACACATGGCAGTAACTGTCTCTTCCTTAATGTCTTTAAAAAAAACATGTAAGACTTGCCAGGCCAAAGTAAACTTTGATTAGCTTTAAGGGTACTGGCTTCTATCAAGCTTTAAAAGCTGCACAAAGAAAATCCTGAAAGAAGATCAATGAGAAAAAGCATTATCTATTAGAAGTTATAAGCAATGACTTCCTTTATTCAGAGCATTCAAAGTGAGGTCTAAACCTAGAGTATGAGAAACTCATCTCACCATTAGCGGCAGGGATTCTGAATTTTATTCTTAGAAGAATACAGTGTAAAAGACATCCTACCACCTTTCTCTTTTAAAAGAGAACGGGAAATATTCATCACATGAGAAAATACCAAGTTTTGCTGGACACAAACATTCACTACCACCACCCTGAGCAAGGCCTGGAAAAGGCTTATGTGCACTATGAAATATGCTGAGAACAAGTGATATTATACATTGCGAGCAACCAACCACATTTCTTTGTCATTGTTTTAAAAAGAGGGACAGAGGTGGGATGGTTTTTAAATGTTTCTGGTAAAAATAAAAACAAAACTCTACTAAACTTGGGGGTAAAACACCAAACTATTCTCCATTTGGGGAATCTATTAAAATTCTTTAACTCGAACTCTGGTTGTCATATTCATTTGAATTATTAGACTACTGCTGTGACCACATGATTAAATCTAGCTGCAAGCAAAGGCAATGTATCCCATTTCATACTTGTGACCCTAAAAGTGAAGTGGTGTGTCCTTGTTTCCTCCCCCCATGGGCCTTTCAACCTTGGACTGTACCAAAATCGACTAGATTTCAGGATAATACAGTTACAATGTAGAAAATGAAGACTAGAGTTCATCCCTCAACATTTGTCAAATGTATAGTATCTTAGGCAGCAACTATCTTTATGAGCCATTTGCAGACTAGCAATAAAAAAATGCTCTTATCTAATTAAAGAAAAATGTATGCAACAATTGCTGTTGGTTTTCAATATTTAAGATCTGATGCAGATAAATATGCTGGGAAATCTATCCTGGCCACTATATATCTAAAGTGCATGTCTTTAAAGAATGTTCCAGCAAGTTATGGAAGTTTTGTCATTTGCTTCTATCTTTCGGGTATCAAGACCTATTTTCTGAAGCAATGAATCACCAGCCATTTCTATTCCATACAAACACTGGCATTAACAGTGCTGAGTAAAAACTTGTCTTTGTTCTTTTTGCTATAGTTAGTCCAAGGAAACTTTAAGACAGTTATAAAGTATAAAAAAGCTTTAGCAAACAGCTCCATTTATAGAAAGAAGCTAGGTATTTACTTATCAGCCATCTGATTTAAAATGAAACTGTGGCAAGATCACCCAGGAGAATGGGAAGCCGGGAAGTAGTGCCATTTCCTCCACCTGGAGGACACAGGCCTACGCAATGTAAAATTTCCAGGAACTAAGGATTGGCTAAACATATTTACTTTAACAGGAATATTGTATATTAAAAAAAGGTATATTGTTTTTCAGGCAAAACAAGAGAAACTTTCTGTCCCACCTGACAGCCCACAGAGATGAATCTTCTATCTCCAGAAACACAAGCGCTGCTACCTATTCACACTGCAACCATAGGCAAGTCAAAACCTCCAGGAATAACCCCAGATCCTTACAGGTGGACTACTGTATTGCACGACTCTTAAAAATAAGCCCATCAATCAGGGAGGACCATGCTGGACACCTCACATGCGACAATGAGACATATGCCTTCTTGCTAGGCAACAACTAAACTTGGAATACTGATGCTGCTTAATGAGCAGGGAAACGAAAGCTTTCAGAAGCTGATGCTATTTAAAATGGCACATATTTCAATTATTTTCAATCACTTCTAGGTTAGAAAAATCTTGAAACTTACATGTACCTGAAATAAATCTTGTTGTTAAATAAATCCTTTCTGACAATCTAGAAAAGACAAGAATTCATTTATTTTCAACTAATTAGCAGGCCTTATCTCTTAGATTGATACACATTTTCCATATTGAAATAAACTTATCTGACCAGACACAGCCGCAGGCACAGTCCCAAACAGATTGAGTTTATGCTCTATAATCTGCACTTGGTTAGTTATACCTGGTTTTAAGTCAAAAGACATTTCTTGTGTGTGTGTGTGTGTATGTTGCTGGGAATTGAACCCAGGGCCTTGTGCTTGCAAAGCAAGCACTCTACCAACTGAGTTATATTCCCAGCCCTCAAAAGACATTTCTATATGTGAATGTGTTCTTTCTGAGACTGCTTAAATTTCTTGAGATCAAAGACCATGTTTTTCACCCTAAGATACCATCTCACTCCAGTAA
This sequence comes from Callospermophilus lateralis, assembly GCF_048772815.1. Taxonomy (NCBI): domain Eukaryota; kingdom Metazoa; phylum Chordata; class Mammalia; order Rodentia; family Sciuridae; genus Callospermophilus; species Callospermophilus lateralis. The sequence goes on from NC_135317.1 coordinate 102,162,084, forward strand.
TATTGGCAGCCATTATGAAGTCAAACAACAACAAGTGCTGGCGAGGATGTGGGGAAAAGGGTACACTTGTTCATTGTTGGTGGGACTGCAAATTGGTGCAGCCAATCTGGAAAGCAGTATGGAGATTTCTTGGAAAGCTGGGAATGGAACCACCATTTGACCCAGCTCTTCCCCTTCTCGGTCTATTCCCTAAAGACCTAAAAAGAGCATGCTACCGGGACACTGCTACATCGATGTTCATAGCAGCATAATTCACAATAGCAAGACTGTGGAACCAACCTAGATGCCCTTCAATAGACGAATGGATAAAAAAAAAAATGTGGCATTTATACACAATGGAGTATTACTCTGCATTAAAAAATGACAAAATCATAGAATTTGGAGGGAAATGGATGGCATTAGAGCAGATATGCTAAGTGAAGCCAGCCAATCCCTAAAAAACAAATGCCAAATGTCTTCTTTGATATAAGGAGAGTAACTAAGAACAGAGTAGGGACGAAGAGCACGAGAAGATGATTAACTTTAAACAGGGATGAGAGGTGGGAGGGAAAAGGAGGAGAAGGGAAATTGCATGGAAATGGAAGGAGACCCTCAGGGTTATACAAAATTACATACAAGAGGAAGCGAGGGGAAAGGGAAAAATAATACAAGGGGGAGATATGAACTGCAGTAGAGGGGGTAGAGAGAGAAGAGGGGAGGGGAGGGGAGGGGAGAGGGGATAGTAAAGGATAGGAAAGGCAGCAGAATACAACAGACACTAGTATGGCAATATATAAATCAATGGAAGTGTAACTGATGTGATTCTGCAATCTGTACACGGGGTAAAAATGGGAGTTCATAACCCACTTGAATCAAAGTGTGAAATATGATATATCAAGAACTATGTAATGTTTTGAACAACCAACAATAAAAAAAAAAGAAAAAAAAGACCATGTTTTTACTTTTTCTGAGATCTCTTACAACAAGACATGACACAATCTGGCCACTTGTATTGTAATACAGTTTCAGCTTATGCAAGAACAAAACAAGAATCCCCCCTCCTTTGGCATGTATCTTTGATTTACTCTTCCAGTATCATGGACATCAGCTGATCTCTCTATATTCTCTTGCTTAGTCATTTTTTATAAGACAAATTTGAGAGACAATTTGCAGGGAAAAGTAGTAAAATGTACAGAACAGCACACTATCATCTGTCTCTTTTGGACATTGAGCACAGGGCTTACATTTCACAAATACCAGCCACCAGGGACAATGCCTTTGACTAGTATCTTAGGGTTTGTATTTTATCTACACAATGAATTTACAAAACATGTTTACCCAATTCAATTTATACTTTGACTTTACAAAGGTAAAAATCAAATCTTACCAACTTCCTCACTTGGTCTACAAAGGAAAGACAAAGCTGCCAAGAGCTTCAGTTAATGTGAATAGCAGCGGTAGAATCAGAGACCAGGAAGTCTCCACAAGCAGCAGGGCTTCTGTATTATGCTAAGCCTCTCAACTCACCACAGAAGCTCCTGAGGGGAATGCAGGATCTGGAATAAAATCAGTCCTGGTTTTGGGAGGAGTAAGAGTAGAAATTACTGCTTCCATAGTGTCTTCATCTCTACCCTACACTATCAAGACAAGCACAGCCTGATGTGTGGACACCTAAAGAGACTCATACTACTACTCAGTCAGCAGCTTAAAAAAACCAAGGATCCACAAGGGAGCTTTGATTTTTAGAGACATAAATGATTCAGTTCCATAACAGGAGTATTTGAATGGGGTATTTTCAACATATTGAAATCTAATAAGACAGATGATGTCATTGCTAAGCAGATACTAATGCTCAAAAATTTACTGCTAGGGCTGGGGTTATGGTTCAGAGGTACAGCACTCATCTAGCATGTGTGAGTCACTGGGTTCAATCCTTAGCACCACATTAAAAAAAAAAAAATAAAGGTATTGTGTCCACTTACAACTAAAAAAAAAATTACTGCCAATGTTGTTAGCACATTCTTAGGTTTTATAAGCTTTATAAATATTGAATATTATTTATAGGTGAATGAGAGCCTAAATCAAACACACAGATAAAGCTTAGAAAATGTAAAAAAAAAAAGATTCAACTCACAAATGTGCATTAAATCAGCTATTATATTATTTCTGTATATATTCCACAAGACAGTTGATACTCACTATTAAATTATATAAAGGGGCTGGGAATGCAGCTAGTTTAGTGTACAGTGCTTGCCTAACAGGGATGAGGCCCTGGGTTTGATCACCAGCACCACATAAATAAATATATAATACAACATAAATGTTTGTTTTCTTAAAAAAATAAATGGGACTTCATAAAAATGAAAAATTTTTGTGCAAAAACAATACCACTGAATCTGCTGGTGCCTTGACCTCGGATCTCTGAGCCTCCAGAATATAAACAATATAATTCTGTTTGTTTATAAATTACTCAGTCTACGGTTTTACATTATAACAGCCCAAATGAACCAAGTTGGTGGTTCCTCAAAAAGTTAAGCATAAGGCTAGGTGCAGTGGCACACACCTGCAATCTCAGAGTCTGTGTGAGGCAGGAGGAGAGTTTAAAGCCAGCCTCAGTATCTTAGTGAGGCCCTAAGCAACTCAATGAGACCCTGTCTCTAAAAAGGGCTGGGATGTGACTCCATTGAGAACATTAAGCAACTCTGGGTTCAATCCCCAATAAAAAAATAATTAAGCATAGAATAACCAAATGATCCAGCAATTCCACTCATAATTATATGTACCCCCAAAACAGGGTTTCATGTAAATACAGGTATGTGCATGTTCATGACATCACTACATAAAACAATCAAAAAGTGAAAAGTCTAAATGCCCATCAACAGATGAATAGATAAAACAAATTATGGTATATACATACAATGAAATCCTGGAATGCTATTCATCAGTAAAAAAGAATGAAGTACTAATATATGCTGCAACTTATATGAACATCTATTATGGTTTAGATATGAGTTGTCCCCAAAAGCTCACATGTGAGACAATGCAAGAAAGGTTACAGGTGAACTGATTGGGTCATGAAAGTTGTAACCTAATCAGTGCATTGATCCAGTTGAATGGATTAACTGGATGGTAACTGTAGACAGGTAGGGTGTGACTAGAGGAGGTAGGTCCTTAGGGGCTGGCTTTTGAAGTTTATATTTTGTCCTTGGTGAGGAATTCTCTGTTTCCTATTATCATGTCCTGAGATTTTTGTTCTAACATGCCCTTCTGTCATCTTGGGCACAGAGTAACGAAGTCAACCAACCCTCTATGGACCAAATATCTCTGAAACCGTGAGTCCCAAATAACTTTTCCTCCTCAAAAACTGTTCTTGTCAGGTCTTTTAGTTGCAGCAATAAAAAAGCTGACTAAAACAGTATCCTCAATCACACTATATGAAAGAAGCAAAACACAAACGGTCACATATTGTATGACTCTACTTACTTGAAATAAACAGAATAGATAAATTCACAGAAAATAATACAGACTGGTAGTTGCCAGGAATTAAGCAGGAAAGACTAATGGTAAGACTAAGATGGAGTGGATAAGACATTGCTTAATGGGTAAGAGGTTTTACTGTGGAGTGATGAAAATGTTTTGTAACTACACAAAGGTAGTAGTTGTAAAACACCATGAACATACTAAATGTCACTGAATTGTTTACTGTGATATGGTTAATTTTATGTTATATTTCACTTCAACAAATTATTTAGGAAAAAAATCTTTCTAAGGAGCTAATAACTGAAGATATTACAGAATGTAATTTAAAAAGCAGAACTACTAATTATAGTTCACTGCTTTCATGGTCAAGATTCTAATTATGTAGAGTTTTGAACCAAAAGAAAAAATAATGGCTTTGGTTTTCTATCATAAGACACCCTTCATAAAAAAATCACAATCCATACTCTCTGTCAATAGCAACATCATTCAACAGCAGGTAAAACATACATTAATGTTTCTCAACTTGATATGAAATTTTAAATCCAGATTTTCCCAAATGCAAATGTAACAGTTTTACCTTTACCATTCATCCAAAAGGGTGGTAAAATACTTTATTTATTGCTACATCCTATCTTGAAATTTTGTGTTGGTTTTATATATATATTTTCAGCTGTTGATGGATCCTTCCTTCCTTCCTTCCTTCTTTCTTTCTTTCTATGGGGGCACTGAGAATCAAACCCAGTGCCTCACACATGCTAGGCAAGCGCTCTGCCACTGAGCCACAACCCCAGCTTACTTTTATCATCTCAAATCTCCTACTAACTTTAAATTACTCTCTATAAGCAACACTATTTCTATTTGCCTTCCAAGCTAACTCTACCATCATTCTCCATGAAGGGACAATCTCTACTCAGATGCCACCATTTAACACCACAGAACCTTCTCTGGACCATATTTCAGCAAAACCTTGACTGCAGAAACATTTTTTATCCCTTCTTATGGACCTCTGCCTACTACTCCACAGCTCTACCTGGTGACAAGGACTGAGTACCCCTTACCTAAAATGCCTGGGACCAGATGTGTTTCAGATTGTGGAGGTTTTTTCAGATTTTGGAATATGTGCATATGCATAATGAGATATCTTGGGGATGGGGCCCAAGTATAAACATAAAATTCATCCATGTTTCATATACACCTTACACACACAGCCTGAAAGTAACTTTATACAATATTTTTAGTGCACCTGTGTTTTGACTTGCCAGCCATCATATGGGTTAGGTGTGGAATTTTCTACCTGTGGTATTATGGCAATACTAACAAAGGTTTAGATTGTGGAGTACTTTGGATTTCAGATTTTTGGATTAGGAATGCTCAACCCATAGAACTAATTAATTTCCTCAGAATCTCTCCCTTATTCCATACATGAATGTTTTTATTTTCTAGTTGCACTGTCACACATAAAAAGCCCATTGTGGATGACTTAAAAAGCAAAGTTGTGAAAGGTCTGTGTCACAGAAGAATGCCTACTGAAAGTTTCTCAGCATATATTCACACCTTCTACCTCATGATCTTAGTGTGAAAGCACAGGCATTTCCTTAGACACACATTTCATTAATCCATAGGGTCAAGAGGACAACCCCAATCACAGAACAATATATAATTCTGAAGCCTATCTGGGTGCTGAAACATCATAGAACATGGAACCTTCAGAATTTAGACATGCATGGTTAATTTACCATCTAAATACCTGAGAGAAGGTGAATGAAAATCTGATAAAAATGCCAATCGTTGTTAAAGCAATCGTTTGCCTTTGAGATCCATGCTTCAAAAACGAAGTAACTCTAATTATAGGCTTGATATCTAACTTATCATCTTCCTGAGAAATTGCTGAAGTGTAGAGAAGTTCAGATTCTGAAAAACCAAAGGAATACTAAATGTATTATCTAATGAGTGAATACAAAGCAAATGTTGTGGGTTTTTTTCATGTGTTTTTACTCATTTATTTAGGTACTCGTGGTTTTTCTATTTTATTTTACTTATTGATTGATTGATTGATTGATACTGGGGATTGAACTAAAGGACACTCAACTACTGAGCTATTTTGTGTTTTACTTAGAGACAGGGTTTCACTAAGTTGCTTAGTGCCTCAGAGTTGCTGAGGCTGGCTTTGAACTCAAGATCCTCCTGCCTCAGCCTCCCGAGCCACTGGGATTACAGGCATGTGTCACTAGGCCTGGCACAACTGTACTCTTTTTTAATTGGTGGATTACAATTATACACAATAGTGGGATTGCTACATATTGATACATGCACGTAACAGAATTTGGTGAATTTCATTTTCCAGTTCCTCCCCTTTATCTCCCTTCTTTCCTCCCACTGGTCTATTGCTCTCCTATTTTCATGAGATTCCCCCACCTTTTTCCTTTTTTCTAACTTCTTCATATGCAGGAAAAAATACCACCCTTGACTTTGAGTCTCGCTTATTTAGCTTAACACAATGCTGTCAAGTTCTCACCATTTTCCTGCAAAAGACATAATTTTGTTCTTGTTATGGCTGAGCAAAACTCTCTTGTGTATGTATTGCACATTTTCTTTATCCATTCATCTGTAAACAGACACCTAGGTTGATTCCATAACTTGGCTATTATAAATTGTACCATAATCAACAATCTCACCAACAGTGTGAAAGTGTTCCTTTCACACTGTTGTAGAAAAGTTGTGTAGAAAAGTTGGTGTGGAAAAGTTCAGGGGCTGGGGATGTGGCTCAAGCGGTAGCGCGCTCGCCTGGCATGCGTGGGGCGCTGGGTTTGATCTTCAGCACCACACAAAAATATAATAAAGATGTTGTGTCCAGGGCTGGGGATGTGGCTCAAGCGGTAGTGCGCTTGCCTGGCATGTGTGCGGCCCAGGTTCGATCCTCAGCACCACATACAAACAAAGATGTTGTGTCTGCTGAAAACTAAAAAATAAATATTAAAAAAAAAAAAGATGTTGTGTCCACCAAAAACTAAAAAATAAATATTAAAAAATTCTCTCTCTTAAAAAAAAAGTTCAGATAACCAAAGGAATACTGTGTATATTATCTAACAAGTGAGTACAAAGCAAATGTTGTGCTTTTTCTCTCATGGGATAGTTTTTATTTATTTATTTATCTACTCGTGGTTTTACCTTTCATTAAACTGTATTCTTTTTTAATTGGTAGATTTTTCCTTTACATTCTCACAAGCATTTATTATTTATATTTTTGATGACTGCCATTCTGACTGAAGTGAGATAAATGGTATAGTTTTGAACAAATGCTGTGTTCTTTTGGCAGTGCTGGGGATTGAACCCAGGGGTGCTCTACCACAGAGCTTCACCCCCAGACCTTTTTGAGACAGGGTCACAATCAGTTGCTCAGGCTGGCCTCAGCCTCCAGAGTCAGTAGGATTATAGGCATGAGGCATGATACCAGCCTAAAATCAGAGGGCTACTGTTCAATTCCCAAGTTTACTAGAGTCCAGCACTGTGACCTTGAACAAGTTACTTAATCTCTGCTTCAGAGTTACCATCTATACAGGTATGCAGACCTTAAACAAAACTGTGCCTACCTCAGAGCTGTTGTGAGGATTAAATGAGTTGTGTATGTTATTAATGTTGCATATGTTATCTTTGCATTCTGCGTCTGTTAGTGCCATTAAGGTGAAACCCAGCTGGGTATGGTGGTGTACACGTGTACTCCTAGCTACTTGAGATGCCGAGGCAGGAGGATACCAAGTTCAGGCCCAGCTTGGGTAACTCAGTGTGACCTTGTCTGAAAGAAGGGTGGGAAGGTGGGGATGTAGCTCAGTGGTGAAGCATCCCAGGGTTCAATCCCTAGTACCACAAAAAAATAAAACAACAACAACCACAACCACCACAACAACAAAAAACAGAAAGAGAGTAAGAAAAAAAGATGACACTCAGGAATTCTCTCCCTTTGAAGGGGCATCAAACATATCAGCCCACAAGTACATTTTACTGCAATATGGGAAATTTTCTTAAGTGGAGAGAGGCAAATGAGCTGCACAAGCAGATGGCCATGCAGACCCCTAAAGAGTGGCTGTCTGTAGTCTACAACACTCATGTGGTCATCATCTGGCCTGCTACAGTTTGACTTACATAGGTCAGAGGTGAGTGAAGTATTTTTCTATGAATTATATGAAGATTTCATATAATGTTCAAACATGTTCAATGTATAAGAAACTACTATACAGATTGAAAGACTAGAATAGAATTCACCCTGGGTGGAATAATTACTATTGTATTACATCGTTTTTATTTCTATTTTCCCCTTAGAGGAAGGGAACAAGTGGCACTTTATTGTGGGATACTTCAAGTCTGTGTAACTTTTAAATATTTCCAATCCTTTATTCTCAAGTCCACTGAGAGTTGATAGAACACTGTTTAAATAGATCTTATGGAACAAATAATTTTCACTCTCTGATTCCAGTTATTATCTGACCAATATGATAGTATGTCTGTTATGGCTTGACCTCAGAAAGTTGAGAAAAAGTCCTTGTTTGGGGCAGGTGTCTGTTAAACAGCCTGGATCAAATGCAGTGCCTTCAGATAGCCAGGAAGTCTACGCATGTGTCCTAAAGTGAAAGTCTTTCCAAAAAGAGAAATGAACTTGGTGGGTTCAGTGAACTCGGTCATATCCCTCTCAGAATAAAGTTCAAATGTATGCAGATCTTTTCCAGCCTTCCCTCTCACCCTCCTCTCTGCACCCTTCCAGTTACTGTAAAGCGTTCATTGAAAACAGTGAATTCTTGAGTAATGCTTTTGAGTGACAGGTTATACCTTCTTAAATTTTCTTTGAAGAGTTCCAGTCAATGACAACTTGCACTTCACATTTACAGATGATATTAACACTTTCATATTTCCTGCCTCTTCACTAAAAGGAAAACTGAGTAGCCCACCTGGTCGGGTTGCGGGGAGAGCACATGCAATAGCAATTCAAGGATTCCTTCTACATAGGAATCAAGTTAATGTAGCTGTAAGGTTGCAGAGCACCAGAGACAGCACTTTCAGTCGTTCTAACTATTTAGAGAAATCATCCTGGTTCCTCACATTTAGCACATACTGTGCAGTTTAGACCCTGCCTTGCCTTAGAAATGTGGAATCCCAAATCATTAAAACTGCTGTCACAACCTATCAACTTGGAATACTTTGATAGATAGCTCAGTTCATGCACTTAAGACGTCCCTCTACCCATCCTCACCCAGTATGATTCTTGGGATGCAAATGGAAAGTAGCTCAATGCAATTCTCCAGCAGAAGGGTGCACATATCACACAGGACATTACTGACATACTTACAACTTTTCTAGGCAACGAAGACGATCTGGGAAGGGTGGACCACAAACTGCTCCAGCAAGCCATACAAGTGGAAGTCTCCACTATTAATATTAGTAGGACAACTCCAAAAGAGCACTGAGAGCCTGAATGGTGGAGCCCAGTCTTCTGAACCTTCCCACTCCTCCAGGCAAACCGTGTTAAGGTCCAGGGTAGAAGTACCAGCCAGTGAAGTGTCACATAAAGGACGAGCAACACAGTACATGTGCTTTGGATCTATCTAAAAGGTCCATAGAAAGCCCTTAAAGAAAATTAAAATGAAATGATCATTTCTAACAGATACACTGCAGTGCATACGTGAACAATGGTGCTGTGCCTTATGTAGGGACATTCATCAGTTTTGGTTTTTCTTTTCTTCCTGAAGGAATCACAAGAAATTTCCTACCAAGTTTTTGTCTTTGGAGACCAATTTCTTTTTAGTCTACCTGATGCATATATTAATTTTCTTTAACTATTTTATCAGCAGCAGGAGTTAATAAAAAAGGAAGGTTATCTCTAAGTGTTGAACTTATGATTATTTTTTGTGTTTTGTGCTTTTATTTGTATTTTCAAAATTTACAATAATTAACATATTATTTACTCCTTAATGAGGAAAAAAACCTTTAAACCACAAGAAGAATCTTTAGGGAATAGACCTAGTTGGCAAACTTCACTTTAAAAAAAATAGATACAAATGGCTATTATTTTTATGACATGCATTAATCAACCTTTTCATATCATTCCTTATTCAAAACCTTCATCTATAGAGTTAAAACTATCACTTATACTCAACACTTTTCATGGCCAACTCCCACTCTCACTACTCCCTGGCCTTCCCAATTGGCATGGTTAGGATATGAAATGTCCCTGAAAAGTTCCTGTTAATGTAGGAATATTCAGAGGTGAAACGGTTCGACTCTAGGAGCTGTAATATAATCAGTCCCTTCTAGGTTGACTGGTGGTAACTGTAGCAGGGGGGTGTGGCTGGAGGATGGGTCACTGGGAGATGTGCTCTGGAAGGGCTCATCTTCCCTAGGTCCCTTTCCCCCTCCTCCCCCCTCCCTCTGTGCTTCCTAACCCCATCCTGAGAAGAGCAGCTTTGCTATGCTAGGCCCTTCCCTCAAGATGTGGGGCCTCTCTTTGGGTCCAGAAAAAAAGGAATTATGGATTGAGACTCTGAACCCATGAGTCCTAAATAAATTTTTCTTCCTCTAAGTTGTTTCTGCCTATATTTTGGTCATGGTGATACAAAACTGGACTAAAACATCAGTTCTAGATATATGCAAAAAGTCAAATTTCCCTTATGTGGCTCCTCTCTCCTGAGTGCCTCTGAAGGTGCTGTTCTTTCAGTCCAGAACATCTTTCCCTCACCTGATAACCTGACAATCTCTTATTTTTTCTTTAGAATCCTGATCAAGGGTTTCCAACTTGGGCTGGGGTTGTGGCTCAATGGTAGAGCACTTGCCTAGCATGTGTGAGGCACTGGGTACAATTCTCAGCACTGCATATAAAATGAATAAAATAAAGGTCCATCAACAACTATAAAGAGTTTCCAACTTTAAATAGGCATAGATACACATTGCTAGTAGATATATTAATTTAAGGAGAACAATTTGGCCTTAAGTATAAAAATTACAAGTATCCTTTAGCCCAGCAATTTAACTCCTATAAATTTAACCTGCAGATAAACTCACACCCACTTTTGTGAAATGATGATATACAAGATTACTCATTGCAGTACCAAAAAAGCAAAATATTGAAAACCTGCATACCCATATGTTGGAAATTGGTTAAATTTATCATAGAAGTACATTCAGTGAAACAGTCACACAGCTTTAGGATGAACAAGGACACTCTTCATCAACTGATACAGAAAAAAACAGAAGAGCAAAATACCGAAAATGAGACAGAGACCAAAAGTTCTGTACAAAGAGGCAGCTGGGAGTGAGCTGAGGTGGAATGTGGGCTTAGCAGGCATGAGGCCTGGGTTTGATCCCCAGCACCAGGGGAAAAAAAGTTCTAAAGAGAGGGGTGCCCACATACAAATTGGCTTCCTTACATAAAACATTTCTGAAGGACACCTCTAAAAAGCTTCAGAAGCACTGCTGGGACAAAAGGAAAGGGCGGGAAACCACCAGACAGTACTTTATAGCTGTTGATACTTTGAACACATGTGAGCATATTACTTATTCAAAAAGCAAAACTTTAAAAGTTTAAAAATCAAAATACCAGAAAGCCTGTCCACATATTTATGAAAACAGCTTACTAACGGCCACCCTTCCCACCACTCTTGGGCTTACTCACTAGAACCTTCCTGCCTGCCGACAACGCGTGCCAGGAGCTGTAGTAGGCAGAACCAGGAACAAAACCACCTGTAAGCACAAGGAACTTCAGCAGAGAACCCAGAAAAGCAACAGAACATCCCATTTCAGGGAGTTTCAGGACGCGACATCTGCCACACACATTTCTAATGCTGCTCATGTCACTGGCTCATAATGACAGTTTACATGGCTGTTCCTCAAACTTCAATTGCCATCTCTATGAGATCTCTCAAAACTTAACAGTGCTGTGCAGATAGGAGGCAGGCATGTTAAATGAACTACTGAATAGGTTACCTTGTATCCGAAATAACCACCACACTCTTTTTGCTGGCATTGGGGACTGAGCCGGGGGCACTCCACTGTTGAGTACTTTCCCAGTCCTTTTTATTTTTTTATTTGCCAACATTTTAGTTCTTTTTATAATTTCTTTTTTAGTTGCAGATGAACACCTTTATTTTATTTATTAACTTACTTTTATTTGGTGCTGAGGTTTGAACCCAGTGCCTCACACACGCAAGGCAAGCCCTCTACCACTGAGCCACAACCCCAGCTCCCTATTTTTTATTTAAAGACAGGGACATGCTAAGTTCTGAGGATCTTGCTAATAAGTTGCTGAAGTTGGCCTTGAATTTGTGATCTTCCTGCCTCAGCCTCTAGGCTCACTGGGATTACAGGTGTGTGCCACTGCACCCAGCTAACCACTGCATTATTTTTAACACAGCTAAACTCAAACCTGATTCCACAATTTATTTTATAAGAATTTAGTATATGAGCCAAATGATAAAAAATAGTTAAAAATAACTTTCCATTCTTAAGTGTACATGTTTCTAAATGTACTTATTTGTCACAAACACACAACAGACTATGATCATACCCATGTGGCACTTTACTCTTCAGTACCATTCCCTGTGCAGGCAGTGTACACTATGCACACAACACGCTGGGCTGGGGAACCATGACACAGGGCTCTGCTCCACAGAGGGCACCGGTTAGCGAGGGACCAGCCATAATCACACAAGTGGCACAGGTGTAATTCTGATGCTATAGAAGAACAAAAACTGAAGGCATGGCCAAGATTTCTCCTAGCCAGCAACAGAGAAGTCATTTAAAAACTTAGTGTCAGATGATATAAGCTACAGGTTACATAAAAGGTTCATGGGGGCTGGGATTGTGGCTCAGTGGTGGAGCGCTCGCCTAGCACGGGAGGGACCTGGGTTCGATTCTCAGCACCACATAAAAAATAAATAAATAAAGGCAATGTGTTGTGTTCATCTGCACCTAAAAAAAAAAAAAAAGATTTATTAAAAAAAAAAAAAAGGCTCATGGGTCTGTCCTTGAGCTAAGATGGAAAAAAAGCATCTATTTTCCTAATTAAAATTTGCCAGCTCCTGCAGTTATAAATGTAGGCAATAATCTTCTGTGTTAGTTGTGATTTGTTAAGATGTTTTCATTTACATTATAGGCATTGTATATATCTCAAAATACTTATCATGTTACTTTATCATAAAACTGATTTTTATTTATTTTGATAACTAGATTTTCAGTATAATTGATTTCCTCTATAATCTTACATATTTTATTTTATTCATGGACTTAACCAGATTGCCAAAGAAATCCATGACTCCAAAAACTATTGCACATCCCTGGGCTACAAAGATAATCAGGTTGGGATAATGATACTAGTATGCCCTAGAATTTCACTGTGCAAGATTTGTTTTTAATAACCTTTGGAAAGATAGAAAAGAAGAATGACCATTACTTCAAAGTTCCAGGTAAAAGGAAAAGGATTAAGGTTGTGTTTGGTAAGTTTGAAGTTGCAATCAGGTTTTACTGCATTTTTTAATCATTTTATGTCATTTTATGATAACAAATCTGTGAATATATAATTTTCTGAATATAAACTATGTGTGCTATTGAAAAATACAGGTATGTTTTACACAGCTAATTTAACTATAATGACCACATAAAAGGTCAATAACTATATATTATACCTACATATACATCTTAAATGTTGCCACTGGGAAACTTTCCTCTGGGAACTTTCAAATTCCATGATGATTCTTTAGGAATAACAGCACATCTGATGAAACTCAGCTACACCCACGACGACCAGCCAAGCCCTCACCATTCAAAGACTGTGAGGGAAAGATAAGTGCTGAGGGGCTGGGGCTCAGTGGTAGAGCGCTCGCCTAGCATGTGTGAGGACCTGAGTTCCATCCTCAGCACCACATAAAATAAATAAATAAAACAAGGTATTGTGTCCAACTATAACTAAAAAAAATATTAAAAAAAAAGATAAGTGGTGAGCACTACATCCCACTGAGATTTATGGTCATCTGCCATGAAACCACATGTAGCAAAACAACATGATCTTATAGTCTTTAAAAACCTTGCCTGATTAATGTTGTTGACCTCTCATATAAACATAAACTAAATTGTGGGTGTGAACTCTTGTGGCTACCAGGCTGTTCCCACAATTTAGTTTATGTTTAAAAACAGCTAACTGCATTTGTTCCCAAACCTGTCTATGTTCATAACAAAAAGAACAGAAATAAAAATTTACTGTTTCTATAAAAGCTATGCTGACTAGAAAGACTTAACAAAGATGAGAGATAAAATAAAAAAGTCACTGTCCCATTAAATGGTGGAAATGTTACCATCCAAAATGTTAATAATAATAATAATAATAATAATAATAAAAAATTTACAAATTTTTGCCATTAGTCTGCTTCACAAATTTAATTTCCTCTTAAAGAAACTGAAAATAGAACATACACGATTTCAGAATTCTACGGAAAGAAAGAGCATAAAGACAAAATTGAGAATGAATCATGTTTTTAAATAAATATTTAAGTTAGTATATACCATTTGTTTTGCTCCTTTTCCTGAACCAGATTTTTCTATTCACTGAACAACTATAGCCCTGTCAGAGATAAGAGGGTTTCTATAACAAGTATGTGAAAAAATGTTCAATATCACTAACAGAAATTACAAATATTTTCATTCACGTTAGGGGTACTACATAATTAAAGTAGTTACCAAACTGACTACCATGTTATTTAATTGTTAATAAAGAAGAACATTTTACTATATCATAAGTCTGGCTTTATTTTGATAACTATTTTAATATTATCTTATATCTTTTATTTCATGCATATGAAAACACTTTCCTGGTAAGGTGGTTCAAATTTTAACCAGATTGCCAAAGAAAACCATGACTTCAAAATTGTTGAGACTCCCTGGGCTACAAAGATAATCATCACAAAAATGCAAACCAAAATAACAATGAGATATAACCTCACTCCAGTAAGAATGGCTATTGTCAGAAACACTAAGAATAGCAAGTGCTGGCTAGGATGTGAAGTAAAAGGAAGCCTTGTACATTATTAGTATGAAAATAAATAAACATTGCCATTATAGAAAACAGTATGGAGGGTCCTCAAAAAATTAAAAGTAGAACTACCATACGATTCAGCAATCCCACTGCTAACTACATAGCTAAAGGAAATGAAATTAGTATGTCAGAGACATCTGCCCTCCATGTTATTGTAGAACTATGCACAACAGCCAAGAAATGGAAACAACCTAAGTGTCCATCAACTGATGAATGGATAAAGAATAGGCGGTACATATACACAAATGGGCAACTAATCAGTCTTCTAAAAAATCCTGTCATTTGTGAAAATACAGATGAAACTGGAGATCATTATGCTAAATGAAATAAGTCAGACACTGAAAGATAAGTACTGCATGATCTCACTCATATGTGGAATCTAAAAAAGTTGATCTCAGCAGATGAAAGTGGGATGGTAGTTTCCAGAGGCAGGGTAGAATAGAGGGTAGGAAGGAATGGGGAGAGGCTGTTCAATGGTGCTAAGCTACAGTTAGGAGAAGAGGTTCTGGCATACTGTTGTACAGTTAGGTGGCTACAGAGAATAATAATGATGTTTCAAAAAGCTAGAGGAAAGGATTTGAATGTTTTTACCATAAAAGAATGATAAGTGTTTGAGGAGACAGATATACTGAACCAATTTAAACATTCCATAATGTCTACATGTATCGAAACATCATGTGATACTGCATAATATGTACATTTTTATGTGTTTATGTATCAGTTAAAAATAAATTCAATTTTTAAAAAATGAACGATTTTTAGAAAGAGAATAAAGAAGCCATCTACCAATATTTCAGTCTGCTAAAAATCCTGGCTTCTCTAATAATTCAATCATATAAATTTCTATTAACCACTCCTAAAATGTGGATCATTGGATTTTTAAAATACAGTGACAGCATGTAAGTAATAAAATCTGAACTACTGGCTTACAAAGCATTAATCATAGCCTGGCCTCTGATTTCTTACTAGTCTGTTCCTGGTTCATGGTGTTCCAACCACACTGACTCACCTGTTCTGTGGGGGCCTCTCTCAGAGGTTTCCTCTGCCTAAAATACTTTTCCTAATTTTCCCATGGATATCAATCAGATCTCAAATGGCACCAATGAGGCCCTTGCTGACTATCTAATACAAAGCATCCAATTAATCACCCGATTAATTTGATTACATCAATCCACTTTAAATCTCTGCATAGCATTTATTACTAGCTGGTATGTGATTTGACTATTTTGTATCTTACCTTTCCCTACTCTAGATTCATAGTATGTGTATCTTTCTCCACCCAAATCCCTAGTGCCAGTATTAAAACACAGCACACGGTAAATAAAAAAATGATTTTGATTGATTATTAAATACAAATGTGGGTGGCTGAAACAAAACAACAAAAAAATTGGAGTAAAATTTTTAACCATCGTGGACAAGCTATAACTTTATGAAACAGCTTAATGAAAGTTACTATATTATGTATTATTACACTAAGATCCTAATGCCAGTCATACAACAAAGCATATGGTACAACAATGAATAGTGTTGTTCAATTACTGAACACACATTTGAGTTGCTAAAACAAAAAACCCAGAGTAAAATTTTTAATCATAGTGGATAAATTATGATTTTATGAAACAAATTAATAAAAGTTAATGTATTATATATTTAATGTTGATTGTTCCTATAATGTCTTCTATTAAGATTTTTATTGTTGTTTGGTACTGGGGATTGAATCCAAAGGTAGTTAACTGCTGAGCCACATCCCCAGCCTTTTTATTTTTTGAGACAGGGTCTCACTAGGTTGCTGAGGCTAGCCTTGAACTCATTATCCTCCAGCCTCAGCCTCCCATATTTTTAATTGACTTGCAAATCAACCCCACACTACTAACAAGTTTTAAAAGAGTACTTTTCAACATCAAAACAGAATTAAGTACAGTTCCCTTGTAATAGAAGCTAGTTTAAGAATTTCATATTTAATAAATAAATACCCTAAATATTTTTGGATGGTAAATTTATTTTATTTCAAGGTTTTGAATAAGGCTGAGGAATGTAGCTCAACAGTAGATACTTGCTTAGCATGCATGAGAACCTGGGATTCGATCCCTAGCACTGCAAAAAAAAAAAAAAAAAAAAAAAAAGACTTGAAAAGTAAGAATGAGTTTAGAATAATAACTAATATATGTATGCCTCTTACTCTATGCTAGGCATTTTTAAGGCTTTGCATATATTATATTATAATAATAATTAGCATAGTAGGTGCTGATATGATTTCAATTTTACATATGAGAAAAATGAAGCTCCATGTCAAGAGCTAATGGGGGAGAGGTAGAACTTGACCCAGTTAGTGTGGGTCCAGAATCTCTGGAGCTCTTGAGTTCTGCTCTATACCATCTTTCTTCACCTGACATAACTCAGTCAGATTCTCTTCAAAGGAATCTGGAGTTTTGATTCAAAGGTGGCAACATAACTCTCTGCATATGGCAGAACTGGCAGCAGTATACTGTCATGGGAATAAGAAAGATAAGAACTTGGGGACAGAGAGATAAATAAAGTAGATGCAAAGGGAGAAGTTAATTAGATGGCAAGAAACAGAGAGAAAGCCTGCCAGCATCAGACAGTACCAGCGCTGCTATAGCGGAAAGCTTGCCCTTGCATTGAAGAGAACACACCCGTGTGTACGCATGATGAATTCTTCTTGCTTAAGATAGCACAAGATTTTATTACTTGCAATCATAAGAACCTTAACTCATCTGAACCAATAAACCAAACGAGGGAAGATTTTGTTTCTTGGCTGAAGATGAAATTGATAAGCTAGTGCCAAAATACATACATGCAATAACCATAATAAAGTAAGTTCATATTTTTTAAAAATAGATAGATCTTAGCTGGCTTTATTCTATTTAATATTTGAAACATATATCTGGTGATAATTTGAAATAACTATTGATTTTATTGTTTTCCCCATCTCTGGCATATGGAATCACTCTGATTTTTTTTTTTTTAATTTGGCTTGCTTGATGCAATCTATGTGCCAAACCGATAAGGAGGAAGTAATTACAGAATGCTTACCATCTTCTCCCATTTATAGAACAGAGAAACTAGCTCCCAGAAAGAGTGCCCTTCCTTTGCTGGCGTAAGCCTGCTATTTTGGTATCTGTCAGTTAACAACATCTATCCAATGTCAATAGAGTAATAGCATGTGTTATCTGGTTGAGCAACTTTTATTAAAGGACAGTGTTCTAACCACTGATCAATCAATTCTCTTACAGAGATGCCATGACCTCAAATTTCTAGATGTGGAACATGGTAAAGCCAGAAAGGATCAACTTTTCTACATGGTATTCATGATCTCAAAATTTCCCATTCAAGTTAACACTGCAGCAATCTTTCCAATTTGATAAAATGGGAAGCTTGCAGTAATTTTCAATGTTTCTCTTTTACTTACTCTTCCCATAAAGAGCAATTGCTGCTTCTTCCTAAACAATATGACCTTATCTGTCCATTATAAGAACTAACCAACATGTCAAAACTAATTTCATATCTATCTCTCTCTCTCTCTCTCTCTCTCAGTTTTGTGTATAGTTTTTTTTTTTTTTTTTTTGGGGGGGGGGTGGGTCTTTTGTTTTGTTTTGTTTTTGTTTTTTGGTACTGAGGATTAAACTAAAGGGTACTTTAAGACTGATCCAATTCCCCAGACTAATTTGTTTATTCATGCCACCACTGTCAAGTGCCTAGGTCCAGATATTTGTTCATTCTTTAGGCTTGCATTGTTTTGTTGCCCTTTAAATTTTTTTTCCAGGGGCAATGTGGCCCCTGCCTGTCTATCACTGCCAGATTATTGCTGCAGTAATTGATCCCATCTGCTGAGCAGATGGCCTGGCCCATTTCACTTACTCCTATTGGCTCTATGTGGCCTCCCCACTGTCCTGAGTTCACTCCTACGATCTTCTGCACCATCAGGGCAGAAAGTCTCAAGTTTTCTGTAGTACTGATACCTCAATAGCGATTCCCTAATCAAGCAGAGTAACTCACCCCACTAGTCTACTTTCTCCTCTTGTCCTCTCTCCTCCTTTTTCTACATCCCCACTTCTTCCTTTAGACCCCCTCCCAACAGCCAGACCATGTGCCCTCATTGGAAGGGAGACAATCAGAAAGGGCTTTCATTGTGCTGAGTCCTTTACAGATGCTCTCACTTGTTCTCAGAGTAAAGCAGTGAGGTAGTACTATTACATTTCTCATTTTTCAGAAGAAGAAACCAAGCCTCAGAGAAATAAAGTAACTTTTGGTAAATAGCACATCTAAAATTTGAAGACCCATGTCTCAAAATCAAAGTTTTTAAAAGGGCTAGAGTCAAGCATAGTGGTGCACATCTGTAATCCCAGCGGCTTGGGAGGCTGAGGCAGGAGGATCTCAACTTCAAAACCAGACTCAGCAACTTAGTGAGACCCTGTCTCTAAATAAAAAAATAAAAACAAGCTGGAGATGCGGCTCAGTGGTTAAGCCCATGGGCTCAATCCCTGCTATTAAATAAATAAATGAATAAATTTTTTTTTATAAAGTGCTGAAGGTGTAGCTCAGTGGTAGAACATTTGATTTAGCATGTGTGAGGCCCTGGGTTCAATTAGTGCCTCCAAAATAAATAAACAAACAAACAAACAAACAAATAAATAATTCATCATATCCATGTCTGAGAACTACTGTATTTAACTGTTTTTTTTACGGTTCAAGGAAACAAAATATTTCCTCTTTTAATAAGACAAAGTCCAATTACAGAAAGATATTTAATTAATCCTGTATTAAGACAACTTCTAAATCCACTTCAGAATAGTCAACTTAAACCAAAACAGTATTTCATAAGTTAGCATGAGTAATTTGCTTCACAGTACAGGAAAAGCTCAGTTTGAAAAGCAGAAAACCTAAGGATTTCTTTCATATGATTTAAATGGTTTGTTTCAAGCAAAGCAAAACATTCAATATGGAATCAAAAGCAAATGATAGAAATTTTATAACAGAACAACTTTATTATAACTTTCCCAGATGAACCAAAACCAACTATTACCTTCAAATGATGATTTTAAAATGTCAACTATGTTTAAAGAAATCTAAATATCTTCAGAAAGTTGTATAATTTAATACTTCAACATCTAGACTATTTAAAAGTTTGATATACAAAGCAATATTCTGTGTCTCTTCAATGCTTCCCATATTAGTGACCAAATTCTATATCAAATACATACTAATAACCTACAAATAGGAGAGTGTGTCCTGGTAAGTGCATTACTGTTCATTTACATATTCATTTTTCTCTCTGCATGCATTCTCTCTCCTTTCTCTCTCTCACACGCACATATGCATGCACGCACGCACAAGATCAAGCATACACTGAGAGGAATGCTCCCTACTACTCAGTTGCCGCAGTCTGGCTGGGCACAAATCACGAGCCACTGAAGCAGGAACAAACTTTATTTCCGAACTCCCGCGAATGCCACGCACGCAGCCTTCTCCCGGGACACACCACACACCCCAACCAGAAATCCCTCTTCTCACACTTCCCCAACCAATGGGAACTCTCCGGGAATCCACGAGAGAACTTCAAAGTAGCACTAGAACCCCAAAGTAGCAGGCCTAGGCGGACAGCAGGGGTCTAATATACAGTGGAATACACAGCTTAACATAACCATTATCATCTCAATGGCTTGCTGGCGTCACCTCTCAACCACTCCATTCTGGCAAAAATGCCATGCATCATTCTGACTCAGCTATGGCTCTCAGCACTTAGTCACTGTCATCCTGTCCTGTTAGGTGCTACTTCACATTTCACTGTTTTGTTTTTTGGCTTTTTTGTGCTGGGGATGAAACCGGGGCCTTTGGTTTTCTTCGTAGGTAACTTTACAGGGGAGCTGTATCCCCAGCCTATAAGTGTTCTCACTTCTCCCCTGAGTTCTAGAAAACTCCTGGTTTGTTTTTGTTTTTTAAAGAGAGAGAGAGAGAGAGAGAGAGAGAGAGAGAATCCTTTAATATTTATTTCTTAGTTTTTGGTGGACACAACATCTTTATTTTATTTGTATGTGGTGCTGAGGATCGAACCCAGCGCCCCGTGCATGCCAGGCGAGCGCGCTTAAACCACATCCCCAGCCCAAAACTTCTGTTTTTAAAGTGTCAGCTCAAACCATTTAAGAGGATGCTGGTGGGACTATCAGACAAAATAAAACAAGTCTGAATTCTTTGGATAAATTTTAATGGTAAAATATTATTAAACTAATGGTTTTTGCAGTACCAGGTATCAAACCCAGAGCCTTAGCACTCTACCACTAAGCAACATCCCTAATGCCTAAAATAAAATTTAAATAGACACCAAGGTAGTCTATCTTCTACTGAGTCAGTGTAAATACTGTAGTTAACTAGGATTTGGTAATATCTCCACAAAAGAACAAAATTATAAAAAATGAAAGTACCCATATTGTAAGACAAGCGATAGGCCAGATGTTTCCATGTCAGCAAACATGTCCAGAAGCATGCTCTGGTCTCACGTTTATTTTGCTCCTGTTTTTTTTCCCCCCATCTGATTCTTTTAAACTATATCTTTCAAGCTTTTACAAAAGTAGACAATATAATGAATCCCTATGACCTCTTCACCCAGTTTCAATATAATCAGCATGGTCATTTAGTTTCATCTACATCACCAATCCCTCCACTGGATCCTTCTGAATCCCAGCAGACAATTCAACCATAACTATTCAAATATATCTCTGAACTGGCATTTTAAAAAAAAATCATAGTATCGACATAAGTAATTGAAAAGAAAAATCATAGTATCATTACTGCACAAAAAGATTAAATAATTCCCTTAATATCCTTAAATAACTAGTGAACACATTCCCCCTATCTTATAACATTTTTATAATTTATTCAAATCAGAAGCTATACAAAGTTGAAATATAGTATCTGGTTGAAATAACCCTTAAGTTTTTTTTTTGTTGTTGTTGTTTTAAATCAAACTTGTTTATTGTTGTTGCTGCAATTTATTGCTTAAAAAAACTGTCATGTTTTTAAGGTTCCTGTGCCTTAAAATAGAGAAGCAGGGTTTTATACATATCAGTTTTAACTGATATGACATACTCTTTCATTATGTTGTTTGCAATGAATACTATTAAATATAATGAACAAAGAGTATTATAAAAATTTTCCTAACAGGTATGAATATTTATTCATTTATTATGGTACTGGGGATTGAATCCATAGTTGCTCTACCAGTGAGCTACATGCCTAGTCACCCCCCACCCCACCCTTTTTTTTTTGCAGTACTACAAATTGAACCCAGGGCCTCACACATGCTAGGCAAGCACTCTACCACTGTGCTACAACCCCAGTCCTTATTTTTTATTTTATTTTTATTTTGAGACAGGGTCTCATTAAGTTACCAGGTTGGCCTTGAACTTGGAATCCTCCTGCCTCAGCCTCCTGAGCAGCTGGGATTACAAGTGTATGTCAACAAGGGAGGAAGAACTTAATTTTTCTATTATACCAGGCATGTACATTAAGACCCTGAAAGGGTGACAAAAAGCTTCTTACAAATATTAAATCCAAACTCAAATTGTACTAGAAGTTCCTTTCAGACATCTTGGTAATAACTTAAGATCCCGAAAACTATTTGATTTTTAGGTAGGTCATTTCACAAAGATGTCATAGCCCACTTCATAGACTGAACTGAATTGTAAATGTACGTAGTCTCACCTAATAGTCATATACATACATACAAGGCAAATGCTTTGAACAAAGTGATATTTGGCAGTATAAAATTCCTCTCAATCTCACTACATAGGAAAGCATTAGTCTAACATTTAAAATGTACAATGACGTATACTGTAATTTTAATTGTCTTTAGTTGTTGATGGACCTTTATTTTATTTATTTATATGCGGTGCCTCACACATGCTAGGCAAGCACTCTGCTGAGCCACAACCCCAGCCTACAGTGTTTAATTATGTAAATAAGTCACTGAAAACCTGTAGACCTTGTGGCCTGTGACACAAAGCCAACAGCAGTACTTCTATTTCGATTCCTAGGCAGCAATGCCTCAGTTGCTACAGGAGTATAACTACCATCTAGAAGAGAAAGAGCAGCCCCAGGGCAAAGTGCAAGGCGCCACCTACCATAGACCTGGGCTTGCTGATGGCCACCAGACTAGTGAGGAAGTCTTCATCTTGCAGCTGGCTGAAAACGTGGGCGTCATAGGCCACCATAATGGAGATTTCTTCCATCATCTTGCCAGCTGGCCTTCCTGCAGCAGCAGCGCTACCCCAGCTCCAGACCAGACTCTCCCAGGAAAACTCCTACTGCAGCACTGCCAGGACACACACCCACCCGAGTTCCAGGGGGCTGAGTGTCAAAATCCAGAAAGAAAGGGGGGAAAAAGCAGCTTCGGTCACTGTCTTGTCTAGCAATTCACCCCCAGTAGAAAACTAAAGGAGGTCTCTTATCTATGCAGGAAGTACACATTATCAACACCTCTGCATTCTTAGCACAGCAGATGGAAAAATTCAGTTTTTAGAAATCTTTAAACTTAAAAAAAAAGAGAGAGAAAGAGAGAGATGTTTCCTAACTAGAAATATCCTATATCAATGCCCCTTAAAACAAAGCAAAAAAATAAAAATTGATATATGCTATGTTCTTGGTGATTAAATGTTTCTGTAATAGTACCTCTTCTTACTTCAGTATTATTTACATGAAAAATCTTCTGGGAGGAAAAGTAGATTTTCTTAATGCTCTTAGTGTTTATTTTTTCCTACTCTAAAAAATAAACACATGTCAACCATTTTAATTTCTCGAATTTATAGAATTCTTGGCACAGTTAAAATTTATCTCCTAAAGTATGAGAAACAGATTATTTGATTATTTTTCCCTTCTGAGTATTTCCATTAAAAAATTATGGCACCAAATATAAATTATAAAAATGAAAAAATTCATTTGGGATAGCAATGTCAATTAATAATAATTTCTCTAACAAAAAAATTTTTTAAACAGAACTTAGTTTTCTGTGATTACTCAGGAAACAATACTCATGTACAAACTATTTTCTCCCATAGATAAATGGTCTTATCACCTTTTGTTTTTAAGGTTAGACTATCCCAATCAGCAGAGAGCATGAACTGTGTGCTGGGGCCTCAGCCACCAGAAGTATTTTAAAGTACAGCTGGAAGTGGTAAAGGAACCTCCACATTTCTAGAGGAATTGTCCCAAAGCTGCCTCAACTGCCAGGATGTATACTGTATGCTAATTCCATGAAAAGGCATTAAGCAAATAAAAAAGGGGGAAGACAAAAGTTCCTCCAAAAACTCTTTATCCAATATTCGAGATGAAGCCGAACATCTTCCCTGGTTGTTATAGGTGAGACTGCAGTGGTATGAGAAATACTTTTTGTTAGTACTATAAATCAATTTGATGACTTTTTTTTTTCTAAATCAAAAGAAATACAGAGACTGGTTGGAATTTTTAGTTTTCATTACCAATAGCATTAACAATAGCAGAATTGTGTTGTCTAAACTGATTTGCTTTTCAGAAAATGAGCAAACAAAGCTCAGAGACCTAAAGGGTCTATTTCCCCAGATTTTTCTGACGTATCTCCATCTTCCGCAGATTAACATGAGGACTTAACTAGTACCTTGTGCCATTTAAAAGTGATCAGGAGAGTTTTACAATGTCTACAGCATTCTAGATTAAAAGTGCCTGCGCACACTAGGGAAAACCCTCTTATTGCTAGGAAACAAGCAAGTCTAATAGGCTTAAAGAAAAAAATTCAATATTTAAAATAAATCCTCAAGATTAAAACAGCTTCAACTCGTGTTTGACCCCTGTTGAGCTGGTAAGGCATTTTTACTCCCCCCCCTCCCCCAACCCAGCTTTGTGTTTAAAGCATTATTTTCATTAAATTTTTTTCCCAGCACATTCATCTTAACACTGACTAACCAGGTAACAATTCAATGATAATCAGGAGTCAAGGCATTGTAAGGCACCCGGCAGTTCATACCTTTTAAATTCCTTTTTATCTTTTCAGTAGTGCTTTAAAAGACACTGTGAGCCTCCTCCTGTGTTCCTGGGCACCAGAAGATGTCAGAGTATCTTGCAGCACCGTTCTCTAGATGTGAAAGCAGTTCCTCCTGCTCTCACGTTTTCCTCACTACAGTGACTCAGTGCTTCCTAAGCTGATATCTGAATAAGGTGCACCGACAAAGACACCTGTTGTGAAAGGTAAGAAAACAGCTTCCCATAATGCCTTACTCCCTGCTGGCAACCGCCCAAGGGCAAACAAGAATCATAACCACGTTTGAGCAATTGCCTAAGAGCACAGTCAGTGTAACAACAGGTAATCTTGCTTAAGTAGAACGCTTATAAGTCAAGAAAAAAGCACCCAGAAAACAATATCAAATAACACCTAGAGGTGCTGCATATTAAACTCACAAAACATTTAAGGCATCAGAATACAAGGGTGCAAAAACATTTTTAGAAACATAATCAAAGGCTACAAAAAACAATTTGATATAAACTGAAGCTGACAACTACAAATAAGTCCTTCAAGAAATCTACAAAATTTTTCTTTTATTTTTGTTTATTTCTCTTTGTTTTTTTCTACACAAATCCTTATGCAAACATTAAGAGCTTCTGACTTTTACCTTCAAAAGACTGTTTTAACTAGCCACAGTGACTATATTAAAAACACGGCATTTCTAAATCTAAGAAGTCCACCATCTCAGCCCCAGTGCATACCTTCTCTTGAGCAAGGACTCTCTTGAATTTGAATTATAACCTTATTTTTTTTTTCTGTACTCTTAAAATACACTGTACTTTCAGAGTCTGGGAGGACAAATTCAAGGTTTTCTTCCCCTTATGTGATTAATTGTATGACTACGGTTCCAACAGAAGGCATGCTCTTTGAAAACTGATGATATATTAGGAAAACTTGTTCCTGTAGAGACTCTTTCTTGTTTACTCATTTTCTCCAGTCTCAGAAGCAAAAGCTACATTAATAAACTCCCAAACTTCAGCAGCTACTGAAGACAGTCCTGTTTACATTCAGCCCTTGGATGTGACTCTCACCACCCCACCTGCCTCACACTAGACTGACACCCACTGGCTGGGTTCCCAGGGTTGTTTACACCTGAGTTTCTGTAGTTATCTACTAACAGCACTGGAAAAAAGAAAAAACAGACTGTTGAAAATTACCTGAGATCAAGGGTGTGGTGCGGACACCACCATTTACCGCTACAGTTCACCAAGAGGGTTGTGCACCCAAACAGGCAGCAGGAACCATGGCATTCTGTTCACCGTTTAGATGGTCCACAGTCCCAGCAGGAACTAGCTAGCTGCCTGACCCAGGGCAAGTCATTTAACTTCCCCAGGTTCCGACTTCCTCATGGTCATGTAAATTGAGAAGGACAGACTCCATCAGAGGTTTTCACATGTGTGCAGAAAGAATCAAAAGGAAGGTGTCCAATTTCCTTCCACCAAGCAGGTTTGCTGGGGGAACTGAAGGTGGGAATACATTTTAAATCTCTATCAGTATAAAAATCAAAAGTAACACTAATTGTAGGTATCAAGAACGTTGCTCCAGTGTTAATAATTGGTCTCAACAAATGCAGTCTACTTTGAAGCCTAGTCAAGAATTTTCAAAATTCAATTATTTTGTCTAAAAATGTGGATTCAATGACAGTAGTTTTATTTTTCATCAATTACATTACAATTTATAGTCTTTTTATTCAGAGGCCAAACCAATTAGAATTAAATAAAATAATTTTCAAAAGCCTTTTCTTTAAAGAATATATCAATAAATAATAAATCTGCAATAATTTTTAATTACTGTTTTAATATTTCATGCTGATTTTGTCCCAACAGTCATCCTTCTTGGACCATGGTCTTTAAACAAAAACATACTTGGCTCCTGCTAGAGTACGAGGCAAATCTCCCAGGGCTGGGATGTAGCTCAGGTGGGATCCTGCCTAGCCTGCAGGAAGCCAGGAACAAAACCAAAAACAAACCCCACATCTTGGCCTTCAGAGAACACCCACTCTCAAGTATCTAACTTAGAAACAGCCAAAATAAAACTTGATAAAGTCTGAATAAGATGTGGTCGTATTTCTATTCCTGGGTTCTCCCAAATGCAGCAAAGCCAAGTCGTTTGACTGGGGCAGCAGAACTGCAATACGCACCAAAGCAGAAACACTAAATCCCAACTCACTCAGAATCAACTCGCCTCACCAGAGAGGCTGTGGAGGCCCTCTCCCCAGTCTCAGGTTCTACTTGTTGAACATTCTCTTCGTGACAACCATAAAATCAGGATCAGATGGCAAGGAGGACAAAACAACCATGACAGAAACATGGTCTAGAGGGCAAAAGGTCTCCTGAGCGCCCCCCCCCCCCGCCCCCCACAGGCAGAGCCCTGCAGCCGCTGCTCCTGGCCAGCCACCTTCCTCTAGTCAGCCACAAACATCCTTATACATGCTCCTAAATAACTGGACACAAATATCCAGTAAGTCCTCATGACTTAGTGTTACATATACCCACCCAAGAGCAAAATGTTCGTTGTTGATGTAGAAATAAAGAACCATAAAGAGGACAAAATTCGAAGAATACTTTTTTAATCATGGAAAACCATTATTCCAAGCAGGTTTCTAGCTAAGCTTAAAAGTATACATTACAAAACTCAAGGACTCTAAGTAGAAGAAAAGATAAATTAAGATGTGAATGAGAAACCATAGAAGTAGCAACAGAAGAAAGCTTTTCAGAATGTTTTGGATTTTGGAATAATCTAGTAACACCTACTGGGTTTTTACAATGGAAAAAGAACAACGAGTACAAAGATAAGTGAAATTCTAGTTCTCTTTAAATTATGAAAAGGTAAATAAAGAAAACCATTATGCTTATGTTGAATTGCAGCCATTCAGCACATTATCTTTCCTATCGTTGCTAGCATTGCTAGGCAAACTTAAAACCTCAGAAAACATAGATTCTCTTAAAAAAAAAAAAAAAAAAAAAACATTAAACCAGGGGAAAAAAGACCAGTGCTACCTAAATACTTGCTTCCCAGGTATACTGGATATTTTAATGCCTCATTTGCATCTCACTACAAAGAATGAGGGTGAGCTAGATTCCAGACCACAAAGAAAAGCTGTAACTTATTCAGCTTTTCACCTCAATTATAACATTGTAATCCACAAAATACACAAACTAAGCTTTACCCTAATCAAAAAATATGCCTCACTTTGCCCAAGCATTCACTGATATCTGCTCTCATCCAACATGAAGACAGTATCAGATGCATCTGAAAACTTGAATAACCTTCACCTTGTCTCACTTCTTCCCACAAAGTGTTTTTTTAGTACTGGGGATTGAACTCAGGGGCACTCAACTAATAAACAGAATCCCCAGCCCTATTTTGTGTCTTATTTAGAGACAGGATCTCACTGAGTTGCTTAGTGCCTTGCCCATTGCTGAGGCACTAAGAAACTCCTGTCTCAGCCTCTGGAGCCACTGGGATTACAGGCATGCACCACAGCACTCAGTTCAAAGTATTTTAACTGAATTCCACTTTCAAAGAACTTGACTTAAATTAATAATTATTTTAAAACTGTCTTAACAACCAAATCAGCCACTGTGTGTGATATATTAATTTTTCATATGATCAGAGTGTGACCCTTCAGAGAACACAGAAGGGTTCAAGTGCTGCTTTCTCAGTTTCTCCTGCCTGGATGACTCCTTTCCATCTCAGGTCTTCACAGGAGGCTATAAGCAGTGGACTTGACTAAATTCCCACAGTTAAAACTTGATGAATTTAATAGCATCTGAATTATATCTTGTTTTTTTGAAAAAAAAAAACAAAAAAACACCACAGCATTTACTGAATGCTGGTGATGTGCATTAGTGGGGCTTGCAGAATTTGTAATGCAGTGTTACATATCATCTAGTTATAATAATGAATATTTAGTAGAAATTTTATAATGATAATAATATAGCTAGGAGTCTACAGCCCATGCTTAGGTCCATATTAAAATCTGTGCTCTCATTCCTGTTTTAAAAAACGTAGCAGCTGTGGCTGGGGTTTTGGCTTAGTGGTACAGTGTTTGCCTAGCATGCATGAGGCACTGGGTTCGATCATCAACACCAATAAAGTAAAATAAAGACACTGTGTCCACCTATAACTAAAATATATATATATATTTAAAAGTGGCAGCTAATATTTACTAAGTGTGCACTATGTTCTAGACACAGATTTCATTTAATCTTTACAAAGTACTATAATTATCCCTATTTTACAGATGAGGTAACTAAAGCGTGGGAAAGTTTAGTGATTTGACTCAATTCTAACCTCTAGGAAGAGTGCTGATAAGACTTGGAAAGGTACGTCTGTCTCCTATGTGCATGTCCTTCACATATGAAGGAAGCACACTAGTCCCAGAATGGGCCAAGTACCAGGCACTGCTGATTCTCAAACACTTGTACACACACATGCGTGCGCACATATTACAGAATATAAAGCAGACTGTATCCTGTAAGTAATACAACACTAAGGATGGAGGATTGTAACAGACTCAAGTCTCTCTGCAGACACGGAAGACTTCATGAAAAAGACAGGTAGACCTGAAGAGGCAAAGTGAAACAATTTTTTCATATAGGGAAGATGAAATTAGCCCAACCAAAGTGGTGAATTGATGTTGACCACGATAGGAGTAAAGGTTTCAAAGGTAGACTTGAACAGGCCTGAGGTGGGTTTCAAATGCCAACTGCACAGATTTGGCGTACATGGCATTATAAGGAGCATCTGCCACAGACATACTGGGATATGCCGAGTCTCACTAAGTTGCTGGCCATAAGGAACAGCAGCCATTGAACTGCTTAGTCATGTCTGCTCACAACTGATAAAGAGATATAAGGGGCATTAGCCACAGGCATGCTTAGCAATGACTGGTTACAATTCATAGGGAGCACATCTCCATGGACATGCACAAAAAACATGACCAGTTGCAATTACATGACCTCACCGGATATAACCAATGGACAATGACTTTCGTACCAACGTACACCACCAACTTGGAACTGTATTTAAATTGCTGGTCCTGCCACAGTGAAAAGTTTTGCTCCAAGGACATCAATGAGTCTGGCTGCCTTGCTGTCCATCCCTGGGCTCACTCCACCATTCCCTGATGTCCAGCCATCGGCTGGAGAGAAGCACCAGACAAGGACAACATCTGCTCTTTGGCTAAGAGAAGTCACGGGGCATTGGAGGTATTTGGGGGCTCATAGTTGCCTTAGGGTTTGTGATTTGCTTACAGTGTTTAATTAGTGTGCACTTAAGGCTAGCTGGGGTGCTCCCACACTGCCAATACTTTTGTACTTATTGCTTATATTTGATGATTGGTGTGACTGAATATATGCTTGCATTTAAAGACAATCTGCCTCCAAGTAATTTTTAATAGTGCCACTGGCAACTGGCATGTAGGCCAGGGCTGTCACAGAAGGCTTTGGGGCTTCTGCCTTTCTGGCCTCCATGGAGGAGGGAAGTCCAGCATAATGGTTAACATGTGGGCTCTAGAGTTCCAACCTGGCCTGATACTAGCCCCTCTATTCCCTGGCTGGATCTTAGTCTGTGTGGGCTGCTAAGAGACAAAATACTATGCATAGCCCAGATGATTTATGAACAATAGAGTTTATTTCTTCCTGTTCTGGAAGCGGAAATCTGAGTCAAGGTGTTCAAGGTGTGGGAAGACTCTCTGGGTCTCCATATGGTGGAAGGGGTAAGGAATCTTTCTGGAGTCTCTTTTATAAGGACACTAATCTCAATTCAAGATGACTCCACCTTTATGACCTAATTACCTGCCAATGCCCCCATCCCCTAATGCTGTTCTCTGGAGTTAGGATGTCAATATTAGTTTTTAGGAGACACAAACATTGTGTATACACCAGTGACCATGAGCAAATTACATAAGCCACTCAGTCTTGGTTTTCTCATCCATAAAATGAGAAATAATAACAGTGCTGATATTATAAGGAATAATAAGATAACACATGTAAAAGTCCCTAGCAAGTTACCTGACTTTGGATAAAAAACTTGATAAATGTTAGCTACTGAGGTTTTGTTTGTTTTGCTTTTTGGTACTGGGAATTGAACCCAGGGGCGCTTTTAATCCCCAGCCCTTTTAATGTTTTTATTTTGAGATAGGGACTTGCTAAATTGCTTAGGGCCTCATTAAGTTGCTAAGGCTGGTCTCAAATTTGGGAATCCTCCTGTCTCAGCCTCCTAGGTTGCTGGGATTACAGGAGTGCACCATCATATCCAGCTAGTTACTATTATTATCAATACTAATAAAAATTATGTCTGGAGGGAAGAGATCAACTGCCAAAACCTGAAGAGAAGATGGGATTATAACCTTGAATGGGGGGGGCTGGGGACAGGGAGCAGGGCATTCTCAGTATGCAAGAATGAAACTAATACCTCTATTTTTTTTCCCCCATTTTCTTTTCTAGTTAATAAAACTCCAGAAGGGACTGGAAGTCCTAACCAAAGAGAAAGAAATAAAAAGCATCCAAATTGGAAAGAGGAAGCCAAATTGTTACTCTGTATAGATGATATGATCTTACATGTAGAAAACCCCAAGACTCCACTATTAAAAATAATAAATAAATTTAGAAAAGTTACAGGATACAAAATCAGCACAGAAAAGTCAGTAATACTGCTATATACCATTAGTAAATTATCTGAAATAGAAATCAAGAAAGCAATTCCAGGTTGGGGCTGTAGTTTAATGGTAGAGTGCTTGCCTAGCATGTGTGAGGCATTGGAGTTTGGTTCTGAGTTTCAGCAACACATATAAATAAAATAAAGGTACATCACAACTTTAAAAAAAAGAAAAGAAAGAAAGAAAGCAATCCCATTTACAATATCAAATAAATAAATAAATAAATAACCTAGGAGTAAGTTTAACCAAAGAGGTAAAGGCTATTTATAATGAAAATTATAAAACATTGATGAAAAAAATTCAAGAAGACACAAAAAATGGAAAAACATCCTGTTTTATGGACTGGAAGAATCAATATTATTGAAATGTCCATAGTACCCAAAGAGATCTATAGATTCAATGCAATCTCTATCAAAATACCAATGACATGCTTCGAAGAACTAGAAAGGAAAAAAACCCTAAAATCTGTATGAAACCACAAAACACCTGAAGAGCTGAAGCAATCTTGAGCAAAAAGAACAAAGCAGGAGGCATTATACTGCCTAATTTCAAAATATATCAAGAGAGTGAGGTAATCAAAACAGCATGGAGCTGGTCCTGATGTCGCACCCTGTAATCCCAGCAGCTCTGGAGGCTGAGACAGGAGGATCATGAGTTCAAAGCCAAACAACAATGGCAAGGTGCTAAGCAACTCAATGAGACCCTGTCTCCAAGTACAAAATAGGGTTGGGGATGTGGCTCAGTGGTCAAGTGCCCCTGAATTCAATTCCCAGTACCAAAAACAAACCAACCAACCAACCAACCAAAAACCAGTATGGTGCCGACATAAAAACAAATATGTATAGACGAATACAACAGAATATAGGGCAAAGAAATAAAGTACATCTACTGCCAACTGATGTTCAGCAAAGATGCTAAGAACATGCACCATCGAAAGGACAGAAATTTCAATATATGGTGCTAGAAATGCTGGATCTAGACATGTTAAGAGAATGACACCAGACTTAAATGTGAGACCTGAAACTACCAGAAGAAAACATGGGGAAAATGCTATAGGACATTGGAATTACCAAGATTTTTATTTTTGTTTTGTTTTACAGTTCTAGGGATTGAACCCAGGGATGCTTTACCACTGAGCTACATCCACAGCCATTTTTTATTTTTCATTCTGAAATGGGGTCTTGCTAAATTGTAGAGGCTGGCTTTGAATTTTGAACTTGAAGTCCTCCTGCCTCAGCCTCCTAGGATGCTGAGACTACAGGTGTGCACAATCATGACCAGCTGAAATTAGCGTGTTTGTTTTTTGCTTTTTGAGAATACCCCAAAAGCACAGAAAACAAAAGCAAAAATAGACAAATAGGGTTACATCAAATTAAAAAGCTTCTACACAGCAAGGAAACAATCATTAGAATGAAGAGACAACCTATAGAATCAGATAAAATATTGCAAATGAATATCTTATATGGGTTAACATCCAGAATATATAAGAACTAAAAAAATTCAATAGCAAAAATTTTTATTATAAAATGGACAACAAACCTACACATTTCTCAAAAGAAGACAAAAAATAGCAGGTATATAAAAAAAAGTTCAATATCACTAATCATCAGGAAAATGCACATTAAAGCTATAATGAGATACAACCTCAATGACTATTATACAAAACATTAAAGATAACAAGTACACACTGTTGGTGTGAAAATAAATTAGTATTGCCATTATGGAAAATAGTATTGCCAGTATAAAGGATATTCAAAAAATTAAAAATAGAACTATCATATGATCCAGAAATCCCACTGCTGAGTATATATTCAAATGAAATCAAATCAGCACATCCGAGACACCTGCTCTCCTGCTACTGCATCACTATTCACAACAGCTAAGAAATGGAACAAATCTAAGCGTCCATCAACTGATGAATGAGTAAGGAATATGTGTCACACACACAGTGGGATACTAATGAGACAGACAAACACCCACATACATAAAGAAAGAAATCCTGTAATTTGTGACAATATAAATGGAACCAGAGATTATTATGCAAAATGAAACAGGCCAGGTAGAGAGAAACTAGTATCACATGATCTCATTCATGTGATACTAGTCTTAGCTGATCTCATAAAAATTTAGCATAGAATGGCTGGGAGTGTGAGGATTAGGGAGCCGGGGAGAGGTTGATCCCTGGGTTCTAAGTTATGGTAAGTAGAAGTGAACCTGGGGTGCTATTGATAGCAGGGTGACTGCGGATAATGATGCACCTATGTTAAAAAAAGCCAGATTTGGGGGCTGGGGATGTGGCTCAAGCGGCAGCGCGCTCGCCTGGCATGCGTGCGGTCCGGGTTCGAACCTCAGCACCACATACAAAACAAAGATGTTGTGTCCGCCGATGACTGAAAAATAAATATTAAAATTCTCTCTCTCTCTCTCTCCCCCTCTCTCACTCTTTAATAAAAAAAAAAGCCAGATTTTAATTGTTTTTACCATTAAAAAAAGACGTTTGAGGAGACAGATGTTTAACATGATTTAAACATTATTCAATGTATATATGTATTAAAACATCATGGGAAAGCCAATTAATATGTACGATTTTTATTTTTTTATTTATTAGTTTAAAAATTAAGTAAAAAAATCCAGGAGGGGTAAACAAAAGGTGCCACACACCACCAATCGTCTACCAGTTTTCCCTAAGCAACTAAAACCCTCTAGACATTGCTTTATTTGAGAGCAATTTGGTGATTTACATGAGTCTTCTCTGAAATGAGGGAGCCAGGTTAGAGGGGGGAAGGCTGGATAAGGAGGTGGGGAGCAATCTCCTGAAGTTTGCTGCCCTCTCTAGTTTCCTGACTACAGAACACAGCACCTTTATTTTATTTTATTTTTATGTGGTGCTGAGGATCAAACCCAATGCTTCACACGTGCAGGGCAAGTGCTCTGTCACTGAGCCACAACCCCAGCTTCAAATTAACCGCTTATTAAATCAAATAATTGTGACAAGAACGGGAAACAAAGAGAACATTGTTGTGTAATGATGTCCATCTGTTATAACCTGATCAACACAACACTATTACTATGGTATTATGTGGAAATAAATAATCCTCCTTTATCACTGTATTATAAAAAGGTTTTTCACAGTTCATTTGTACCTTTGAGTCAAAAGAAATATCCTATGGGATAGTTTAAAGTAGCAGCTTATCCTGAAGCTTAGAACTGACCAATAAACCTTCCATCCACTTCATTTCAAAGATGATAAGGGGTTTGAATTAGGGGTGGACTGGGAAGGAGAAGGAAAACATTTAACATCTACTGTGCTGGGCCAGGGCTTTAACCACATTATCTCTTTTAGTTGTTACACAGAAACATGGGGCTGGCTCTATCATCCCCATTTATAAGGGGCTCCAGGCCTTAGCAGTTCAAGTAATTTAAGATTATACCACTGTAAATCAGAGCTATGATTAAAACTGAAATATGTGGGAATAAATCTCGGGGTTTTTCCCACCTACATCAGGTTCATCATAAAATGAATATAAGAGAGAAGAAAGGAGATTCAATTCACTTTTTTTAAAGTATTTATTTTTTAGTTTTAGGTGTATACAATATCTTTTACATTTATGTGGTGCTGAGGATTGAACCCAGTGCCTCATGCATGCTAGGTGAGCGCTCTACCACTGAGCCACAACTTCAGTCCCTCACTTTTTTTTTTCCTAAGTGAATTAGTGACAAGCCACTTTATTTATTTACTTTTTATTTTTATTTTTTTTTTGTGGTGCTGGGGATTGAACCCATGGCCTTATGCCTGTAAAACAAGCACTCTACAAACTGAGCTATAGGCCCAGCCCCTCAATTAACTTTTTAACAGTCCAATTACTGAAAGAAACAAGCTTTCAAATTTCCCACACCAAATTCTATTTCTTTTCTTCATATTTTGCTCTTAATATCATATCATTATGTATTAAAAATGAGCTGAAATTCATATTGTATCCATTAGTATTATTTATAGGGCATTTGCAAATATAAAGGAAAAAAAAAAACAGAAGATCAGCCATCAATTTCTCCTCAAGTTACTGATGCATACAAGTCACAAATTAACTGTCTGTGCTACTACCGAAAAGATAATGTGGTTTGAGGTGGTATTTTTTTGAACAACCTTTTAGTGGTGGTTTCCATGATGTTAAAAATAGGCTTTTGGGGCTGGAGTTATAGCTCAGTGGTAGAGGGCTTGCCTAGCATGTGTAAGGCACTGGGTTCAAGCCTCAGCACCACATAAAAAAATAAATAAATAAAAATGATGGTATTGTATTAAAAAAAAAAAAGGCTTTTATGCTGGACATGGTGGCACATGCCTATAATCCCTCAGCTTCCCTGAGCAGGAATACTGCAAGTTCAAAGCCAGTTTCAGCAATGTAGCGAGGCCCTAAGCAACTTAGTGAGCTCTTGACTCAAAATAAAAAATAAAAAGTACTGGGGATGTGGCTCAGTGGTTAAGCAACTCTGGTTCAATCACCAGTACTGCCCCCTCCCCCCAAAAAAGGCTTTTAGAGTAATATGTCAGGTACAGTGACACACACACACCTGTAATCTCCAGTTACTTGGGAGGCTGAGATAGGAGGATCCCAAATTCAAGACCAGCTTAGGCAACTCAGCAAGACCCTGTCTCAAAATAAGAAATAAGCTCTCTGCTTCCAATCATTATATGAGCTGCTTTTCTCGGCCACACTCTTCCACCATGAGGTTCTGCTTCACTTTGAGCCCTGAGGAGTGGAGCTGGGTGTCTATGGCAAAGACCTCTGAAACTTTGAGCCTGCAAATAAGTTTTTCCTCCTCCAAAATTGTTCTTGTCAGATCTGTTAGTCACAGCAGTGAAAAAAAGCTAACTAAAATAGAAACTAGTACCAAGAATGGAGTCATTGCTGTGATTAACCGACTATGTGATCTTATCCATGGAGCTCTTATGAATGGGTTGAAGGAATTTTGAAATGTGTATCAATGCAAGCTGGAAATGCTTTAGATTGTTTTAAGTGGAGCTTAATGCCAATTCTGGTGGAAGCTTAAAGACCAGAATGCCAATAGTAACACTGACAGTGAAGAGAGGGCTCAAGAGTGTTTAGAGGAAAAGGACACACTATTGGTAAATGGACTAGAGGCCATTTGTTCTGGCTGAGAATGTCTGCATTTTGCCAGTGTTCTGAGACTTTCCGTGAGTTGATTTAAAAAGCAATGAACTTCTTAATCTGGCAAAGAAATTTCTAAGCAGCACAGCATTCAGGAAGTGGAATGGGTATTGCTGGAGGCTTATAGCCAAGTTTATTTTGTGATATTCAGTAGCAGAAAGTAGAGTAGAAAGATTTGAAAAACTTGAGACTAAAAGGCAGGAGTAAAACTGGGGCTAAGAAGTTGTAGTTGCTAAAGACTTTACTACCCTAAAGAAATGCTAAAGACTTTGCCCAGAGACTTTAAAAAAGATGTCTTGAGGGTATCTCTTGAATTGGCAAGATTCTATCCATCTCAGACTTAAGGAAGGGAAAATAAAAATTCTCTGGAGAAGAGACCAGTGGAGGTATTCTTCTTGCACAAGGGGGCCTAGGAAGTTTTTTCAACATGATCAGCTACCCAGGGACTGGGAGGCTGATGCAGCCAGGGTTCCTGGAGGTTTGGCTATTGTTCTAGATGGGGGCAGACCTTGGCATCAACCACATGGTGCTGGTTCCGTTCTGCAGGAATGTAGGATGCCAGAGTTAGGGTGTTATGGAGACTTCCACCAAGATTTCCAAGGAAGGCCTGGGAGGCCAGGCAAAGTGCAGCAGGGTCAGAGTTCCTGCAGGCACCCCCTGAGAAGGAGACGCATGGGGATGTGAGGAGGAAGACAAAGATGCAGTAGAGACCTGCAAGATTACAAAATGCCAATAATGTGGGACATCATTTTAGGAATTCTGCAGGAATTGAGCCTCCTAGGAAAGCCAACAGAAAGGCCACTTGGGCTGCGACCAACAAGGCTACAAGGCCATAAGTCTTTTGGAGAGAACATCACGATGCCACACACTCCAGATGCCAGACACAGAACTACAGGACTTGTTTGCCCAGCTGGATTTCAGTCTTGCTTTGGTCTCATCTCTTCTTTCTATGCCCCTATTTTTCTGAATGGAAATGTTTACTCTGTGCCTTTATATATTGGATACTTGTAAATTGCTTTTGGTTTTTATAGGAGCTAACAATGGGATATTGCCTTAAGCCTCAGAGAAGACTTTGAACTTGAACTTCGAACAATCTTAGAACTGTTGGGACTATGGGGACTCTTGGAAATGAACTAAATGTATTTTGCATTGTGAAAGAGGGTCATGAACTTCTTGGGGACCAGGGGCAGAATGTTATGGTTTGTATGTGAGGTGTCCCCAAAAAGCTCTTGTGTGCAACAATGCAAGAACATTCTGGTGAAATGATTGGGTTATGAGAGCCTTAACCCATCAGTGACTCAATCCCCTATGATAGGGATTAACTGAGTGGTAACTGAAGTTGGGTAGGGTGTGCACCATTGTGCTCAGCTTCTTCATAATTTTTAAAGAGTAGTCATAGTAGCAGCAATGGCAATGTCCAGAGCATCCTAAATTCATTCATTTGAATGAGAGTTTATGTTAAATCTAAAATACTTTCTATAGAGAGACCAACAGATATGAAAGAGAAAAGGCATAAAAATACATGAAGTTTAAGTTCTTTGAACATGCTAGCATAACTATCTATCTTTTTATCTGTTTAATCTTATCTATCCCTCCCTCCCTCCACCCACCATATCTTCCTTTTTAAAATGTTTTTTATTAGTCCATTATAGTTACATATAGCGGGGTTAATTTTGACATGATCATATATACATGGAATATAATTTGCTCCATTTCAGTGCCCAGTACCTCCTCTTTCCCTCCCTACTCTCCTCCCCCGGTTCCCCTTGCTCTCCTCTACTGGTCTTCCTTCTATTTATTATTTTTTAATTGGTGCTTTATAGATACTCATAAAGGTATGTTCATTGTGGTATATTCATATATGTACACAGCATAATTTGGTCACATTTATTCTCAGTTCTTCCCTTTTTCTGTCCATCTCTCTCCCCCTCAATCCCTTTCCTCTACTCCATTGATCTCCCTTCTATTTTCATGAAATCCCCACACTCATTTTCCTCTAGCTTCTGCATATGAGAAAAAACATTTGACTTTTGACTTTCTGAGTCTGGCTTATTTCACTTAGCATGAGGTTCTCCAATTTTATCCATTGTCCAGCAAATGGTATAATTTCATTCCTCTTTGTGGCTAAGTAAAACTCCAGTGTGTATACGTACTATATTTCCTTTATTCCTTCATCTGTTGACAGGCACTGGGGCTGCTTGTGAATTGCCCTGATATAAACAATGATGTGCCTGTATCACTATATGCTGATTGGTATATATTCTTTTGGATACATACCAAAGAGTAGGATAGCAGGACATAG
This sequence comes from Callospermophilus lateralis, assembly GCF_048772815.1. Taxonomy (NCBI): domain Eukaryota; kingdom Metazoa; phylum Chordata; class Mammalia; order Rodentia; family Sciuridae; genus Callospermophilus; species Callospermophilus lateralis. Next base: position 102,200,793 of record NC_135317.1, read on the forward strand.
GGTGGGTCTATTCCTAGTCTTCTGAGGAATCTCCATACTGCTTTCCCAGTTGATTGTCCTAACTGCAGTCCCACCAACAGTGTATCAGTGTCCCTCTCCCTCACCTCCTCACCCCCACCATTTCTTTCAAACACACCTCTCTTAAAAGGTTATTTTTCTCCTAAAAGATTCGACACATACTACATTTTTTTTCACCTTTTCTTTTTAGTTTAGGAGGATAGACAAGCTATCACTGAGCTACAGTGCCAGGCCACATATTCCATTTCTGTCAGATAACTTACTAAATAGACATCTGGAAACTTTACTCCAGTTATCCTACACTGTTCACCTTACACAAGCGTTGATAATATAAGTGAGAGGTGAACACAGTGTATACAGTCTTATGATTGTAGTTGATAAATAAGCCCTATGTTTACTACTCACTGTAGATGAACTCTTCTATTATTTATATTTACTGCAATCACCAGGCTTTCAATATCACTTAAAAAAAGCACACACCTCATTTTATATCCAGTAATGTCTTACTGAAGATATTCCTTAAAAAAAACAACTGATATGTGTAGGGGGCAACTAACACGTAGAATATTATCTCAGGAGTTCTTTCCTATGACAGAAAACAAGCTGTAACTTAGTTGAAGCATCTCTACAAGATTCATTTCTAAAGTGGCCATTTTGTGAAGGAGTGTCTTCCTAAGTGGAGATTCCCTCTGAGAGCACACAGTTTCTCTTTCAGGCAGACTCCCTGAGCACTGTTTACAGAAGTTGCTTGTGTTCTTTACAAGTTGTCTAACTTTTCAACATCACAGAACACAAAGTAAATAGTCTGCTTGGTATTTTGTTTTTACTTCAAGGCAGCTGAACAGAAGCAGAGTAAAGAAAACAGGTCTAAGAGTTGCATAGTGATAACACTTCATATATGTTCGTGCGAAGCTTGACTCTCAAACAGGTGGAATGCTCCAAGGCTCCGTGGGATTTTCCAGGACATTACAATACAACAGTACCCCCAGCCACAGTGAGCCTTAGCTAACCTTAGCTCAAGTGACTCTGCTAAGGTACTTCTGGATCAAATAAGCAAAAATAAAATTATTACAGGTAATACCAACCACTGCAATTTAATCTGAGTGATTCTCTCTTAATATGTTAATATATTTCCTCTAAAAACAACTTAGCATTAAAAAGCAATATTGTAGAATTCTGTATGCAATGAATTTGACATTTTTTTAAATTCAGCATATTATATCATTGATAGGGTATTCTTTTAGAAAAGAGGAACTAAAGCAAATGATGAACACAGCAATGCTCAGAGGCTGAGGGGTGAAGAGACGTTCTTGTTTTACATACTGTGTTTTTTGATTTTGCTACAAACAACCCATGTATGAGTTAACACAAAAATGCAGAAATCACAAGAAATTCAAAGTGAAAAGCACCCTCTTAGTTTTGATGATCAATATACAAATATATAAATTTAAAATAAGTCCTTCAAGCCTTTACTAGGTACAGTAAAGCCTTTACTTGGTCCTGCAGATTAGTTATTCAGACAGTTGCTAAGCAACATTCTGTTCTAGAGGGCTAAAGTGCATGAAATTAACAGGTTTTCAGGAAAAGATAAACTGCATGAAAAATTAGGGAATAACAGAAAGGGGAAAAGCATTAACTTGCTAATTAGACTGTAAGACATTCGGTGGCTTTAGTAATAGTGCTTCTTTGCCACTAGCACCAAACAAGCACTTTAGTGCATTCATATTTTAATTTTATTGAAATACTGATCATAATACCTATACACTCAACAGTCTAATTATTTTGAAAACCTCAAATTAAATCAGATCAGGATACTCTACTTGCTACTACTAACAGATCTCCAAAGATAACTTTTTTCTAAGAGTATTTTACAAATCACTAGTTTCAGGTATATCACAACCATAGTTTTTGTGTTAAAAAATGTAATTATTGTAACATGAAATTATAAAGTGACATCTTCATGGTGCTGTGTAGAAACTACCAGGTGGCTAATCTTTGACAGGGCACCCAGAACAGGGGAGAAAGGATCTTCAATTGTAAAAGAAAGAAGACTCTTACCTACACCATAAGAAAAATGAGTTGAAATGGATTAAAGGCCTGAGACCCTAAACCACAAGTCTCCAGTAGAAAACAGAGAAAGGCTCCTTCACACTAGTCTTGGCATTAGTTTTTTGGTCTGACACCACAAGCACAGGCAATAAAAGCAAAAACAAACAAATGGGACAACATCGAACTAAAAAGCTTCTGCACAGCAAAAGAATCAACAAAATGAAAGGGAATGGGTGAAAATGTTTGCAAACTTTATATATGATGAGGGATTGAGAATCAAAGCACATAAGGAACTCATACAAATGAATAGCAAAACACAAATAACCCAATTAAAAAAAAAAAAAAAACGTTTTCAGGGGCAAAGGACCTAAATATATGTTTTCACAAAGAAGATATACAAATGGCCAACAGGTAAGTGAGCAGGTGCTCAACATCACTAATCAAAGAAACCAAGTCAAAACCATAAGATGACTTCACACCTCTCAAAGATAAAGGCACGTTGGTGAGGGCATGTAGAAATGGAACCTGCACATCGTTGGTGGGAACACAAACCAATCTAACCCCTAGGGAAGCTGTAGGGAGGGTCCTCAAAAAATTAAAAACAGAGCCAAATATAACCCAGAAATTCCACTTATAGGTATGTGCCCAAGGGAAGGAAACCAGCATGGTTAGGAGTTATTTACTGCCTGTGTAAAATGAAGCATGGTTCACAGCAGCCAGATATGGAAACAATCTAGGTGTCTGTTGATTAGTGAATGGATGCAGAAAATGTGGAGTATATACTTATATGTGTAAAGGAATACTATTAAGTCAAAAAGAAGAAAATCTTGCCATTTGACACAACATGTATGAACCTGGAGGACATTATGCTGAGTGAAATAAACCAACACACACACAAAAAAAACAAGTCTTGTGTGATCTCAGTCATATTCACAATCTAAAAACATCAAATGTACAGAAGCATAGAATAGCATGGTGGTTGCCAGAAACTGGTAAGAGTGGTAAAAACAGGGAGGTGTTGATCAAGGGGACAAACCTTCAGTTGCAAGATGATTAACTTCTGGGGATCTAATGGGCAGCATGGTGACTGTGATACTGTATTGTAAACTGAAATTTCCTACGAGAATAGATGCTAAGGATTCTCACTGCACCACAAAAAGTAACCAACTATATGAGATGTCAGATGTGTTAATCAGCTTGATTGCATTAACTATTTCATAATGTGTGTGTGTGTGTGTGTGTATATATATATATATATACATAAAGATATCAATCATCATATTATAAGCCTTAAACATATATAATTTTTGTCAATTATGCCTCAATAAATCTAGGGGTTGGGGAAGAACTATTCGATAACTAAATAAAAAAAATAATTTTGCTGGGTGTGGTGGTACACACCTGCAATCTCAGTGCCTCAGGAGGCTAGACAGGAGAATTATGAGTTCAAAGCCAGCCTTAACAAAAGCATGGCGCTAAGCAACTCAGTGAGACCTGTCTCTAAATAAATTACAAAATAGGGTTGGGGATGTGGCTCAGTGGTCAAGAGCCCCTGAATTCAATCCCTGGAACCACGCCCCCCCCCAAAAAAAAATTTGGTAGTCCCAGGACCTTGCACACACATGGCAAAAGCACTACCACCAGAGTATACCCCTATTTCCAAATTTGGTCTTTTATATCAGCATTTTAGAATAAGAACTCCTTCCTGATCTTACTATGTCAACTTAATAAGTAAAAAGGAATGTCATCAGATCTACTGGATATAACAAAGGAAACTCATTAAAAAGGAATTGGCTTAGTAACTGAAGGAAAAATTACTGTAGAATTTCACTACTGTGGGAGAAAAGATAGGAAGGAGAATGTACAGTTTCATCAGTCTGAAAAATCAAGGGAAAATTTTCCACCCTACCCTCTACTTCTCCCCTTTTCCACTTTTAATATTATGTGATACTTTGTATAAATGGTGCCACAGTGCAAATGTTAATCCCCTTATTCACTGAATGAACTCTCCCCCAAGTTTTTCTGAAGTTCACATTAAGCAAATGCAGAAGTTACTGAGGCCAGTTTTCATAAGTGAGATAAGGAAAAGAACCCATGTTTATGAAGAATATCACCATGAAGAATATGGAAGAGCTTGTGTCTGAGCTGCAAACATACAGTCAGCTCTTATTCCAACTTTTTAGACTTCTTTCCTTTTATTTTTGGGGCACTGGGGATTGGGCCAGAGCCATGCACACATGGACAAGCACTCTACCACTGAGCCACATCCCAGCACTTCTGGCTTCCTTAGATCTGCAGGCAGCTTCTTACTATATTTTCTTTTCTTCTTCTTCTTCTTTTTTTTGGTTGATAGACCTTTACTTTATTTAAAATAAAATAATATTTATTTATATGTGGTGCTAAGAATCGAACCCAGTGCCTCATACATGCCAGGCAATTGCACTACCACTGAGCCACAGCCCCAGTCCTTCTTACTGTATTTTAAAATGGCAGTGCTGGACTAAATGTTTGGTGAAGTCTACTTTATCTCAACTCCACTTTGAAGTCTAATGCTATATAAGAATATCTATTTATGAAACAAATATTCTCTCTTATCTTTAAAATGCTCAGAAGAGGCACTTATGACCAGATTGTAGGATCTTTTAGTGCTTTCTTTTTGTTTTCTCATAGTAATAACCATGTCTCATCTCAGACCAAACAAAGAATTCACTGTGAAGTTCTGATTATCCAGGTAAGAGTAAAAGGCCATGAGTTAGCCAGCAGTACATGATGACCACCATGGCTAAGCTACAACATTTTTTGCAAGGGAAGTGAATTGGGTATTAGGGATTGAACCCAGAGGCCCTCCACCACTGAGCTACATTCCCAGTCATTTGCATTTTTTATTTTGAAACTTTGAACTTGTCATCTACCTCCCATAGTCTCTTGAGTTGCTGGAATTATAGGGGAACACCACTGCAACTGGCTTATGCTATTAAGTTTTTTTTTTTTTTTTAAAGAGGGAGAGAGAATTTTAATATTTATTTTTTAGTATTCGGCGGACACAACATCTTTGTCTGTATGTGGTGCTGAGAATCAAACCCGGGCCGCACGCATGCCAGGCGAGCACGCTACCGCTTGAGCCACATCCCCAGCCCGCTATTAAGTTTTAATGACCTTTATTTTATTTTCACAACCCACCAGAATTTTTAACAATTGACTATAGCATAAGAAACAATTTCTATGCATAACAAAAATAAATGTATTAACTCCACATTACATGTGCACATACCTACGCGTGCACACAGGCACATGACAAATACCTTTTAATCTCAGTTTGTTTTAAAATGTCTTGACTTGAGCCTTTTCAAACCCTTACTGCATATAACAGTCTTCTTTTTCAAGAGGCTGTGTCTTTGTTTACCAGGTACAGAAATGAGGACTGAAGTGAAATGCTCAGTTCAGGATTCTATGAAATCATAGGTGAATGAAGATTCATGTGACAAAAGAGCTGAACAGCCCTTTGCGGTTTCCTAACTCAACTGCTGTGTCACAGGCTCCATGTCACAGAGCTGTTCAGTGGAAAATCAAGATGGGAGTCGGCCCTTCTGACTCTTCAGTAGGGCCCTAAGGGATGCTCATGGCATGGCTTGCTATTGGCCTATGTACTGGATACAGTTATTCCTTGTGGTCCACACAACACAGCTAAAGTCTTGGGGTAAATGAGGTGGGAATACATTCCTCCTAGGGCTGGGGTTGTGGCTCAGCGGTAGAGCGCTTGCCTAGCGTGTGTGAAGCGTTGGGTTTGATCCTCAGCACCACATAAAAATAAATAAACAAAATAAAGAAACTGTGTCCATCTGAAACTAAAAAAGTCTAGGCCTGCATGGGTCCATTTGAATGTCCATGTGGCTGCTCTGGTTCAGACTTGCCACAGACCCACAGAACAAGGCTGGAAATGTATTACATGATTGAGACTCAATGGTAATTTGACTCTACTATACTTAATATAATATCAGGCTTCCCTTCATAACATGACTTTAGGTAAATTATTCTATTGAGAATATCAAGGGAAAACATATGCGAGGAAAGGGTTAGGATAGAAAAGAAGGAATGTTTTAAAAAAGCATTTTTTAGAAATGGGAGCACTTAGAGTCTACTGCAGCCATAATGTTTAAAAGGCAAGAAGTGTTATTTCAAATTCACTGGTGGAATCTATAAATATATCTCTCATTTCCTGGTTGCTTAGGCCATTAAGGGTCTAATCTATTTCCTGAGCTAAAACTAGCTAATGGAAAAATATTTAGAATAGTTATCATCCATTGGGATGGGCACTTGGCAACTCTTCACCTAAAACATATTCTTCATCATAATTCCCTTCAGCAATTTACATGGTTTCTAAAGGACTAATCTCATTTTTTACATTGAAAGTCTTTGTTTCATAATACATGATAAGGTTCTCCTCCCCTAGTGTTTTAGGGATAAGGACACACCTCTGTGACCATCTTTACCCTCAACACATTTGTGACACGGGGTCTAGAAGTATGTTACTTGCTTTTCTGTCAAACAGTTCACTTGGGAAATCAATGAACAACAACAACAACAACAACAAAGAAGTGACGGAAACCTGTTGATCAGCTTATTATACCACCTATTTGCAATGCTGCTCCAAAGCGGCCTAGGCCCCAATCAGTAGAAGCAAACTACAGTGTGCTGAGGCCAGGTTTACCACAGGCAACCCACAAGGTGACACACACTTCTCATCCTACAAGTTTATCTCCTGTGACTAGTAGCACACTTGTGACATACCTGTGATTAGACGGAGAACTCAGACAGCAAACTAAGTTTCTGTACAGCCTGAGAGAAGTACTGTCAAGGTAAACATGCCAGAGGAAAACCCCACACGCAGGAGTGCACCCCACAAGACTCTGTGCTATTCCTCCCTTTCCTTCCGCAGAGATCAATCAGCAACAGCTATCCCAGAAAACAGTCTGCCAGAGCCAGGCTGGGGCTCTCCAGCAAACCTGGCCTTTGAGTTGAGACTTGGGCGTGTGGCTCTCAGGAGCTCAACTTACACTGCTAATTCTGAAATCTGAGCCTGCCAAATTTAAATTTCTTTTAAACCAGTATCTGTAAAGTCTGATTATACAGAAGATAAAGCTCAGTGAAGTCTGACTGGTCTTCAAAAAGCTAGCCTGCTTTGTTTCAAGCTGCATTCTTGCCACACTATGCAAGTCACTACTTTCCTATAGTCAAGGCAGCCGTCAGTGACAAAGTCACTTTCTGCATTTGGCACAGAGCATTGATATTACTTTTGCTGCTCTGAATGTCTCAGTCTACAACAGAATTATCAATAATATGGTTGCCTTCATTTTAGAAATATCACTTTTAAAACAAGAAAATAATTTAATTTCATAAAGAAAAATAACAAATTTCTGCTAAAATTGACCAATATTTTCTTTAAAGAAATTTGGTTATAAAATCAAAATAGAAACGTTTTTCTGTCTGTGCTGTTATTAAAATCAGTTGTACAAATATCTGTTCACACATTTCACATCCTCCTAGCTGAATACTGACAGCACTCTATGCAGTGACACTGCACAGGAGGCAGAAGCTCCCCTGACCCGGCAGGCTTGCAGCAAGCCCCTGGAGTCATCCGCAAACAGAAAACCAGATCCTGTAACAGACCAGCAAGAAGAAAAGGCAACAAAGCTTAGTCTAGAGATCCATATGTGACTGCACCTGGTGGTGACGTTACTAGCTGGATCCCGACACCCACTTGCAGTGTTTCTGTTCTCAGAGGTGAGGTAGTGGACCCACAGACACACCTCCCACGCTCTGCAGCCCTCCTACTCTCTCTGGAGACCTAAAAAGATGTTTCTCCTCTGTGGTTCTCAGAGCGAAAATTATTCCAAGTAAAAGTTTACAAAAGTACGACTAATTAAAAAGCAAATAATTGCTTCTAGCACCATTAAACTAAAACACTCAATTAAGTGAAGGATAAGTTCTGGTAAGTGGCAACTTAAAAGGTATAAATTACCCTTTTTCTGTCTTGGATATAATTGCCATTGGAATGAAGTCAGGTCGATTCAAGTAAACCCTAGAAAAACTAGTCAGAGAATCAGTGTTGGAGAACACAGTGAAGACAGCAGAGTACAACTGACTCAGGGCATGGATGGGGACTTGACCCAGGGCCCTGTTCTGTGGGCTCTGACACTGTGTGGCACTACCCCCCACACCCAGATTGGAGGAACATGGTTCCCAGCTCTATGTCTCATGAAGACCCACAAGCATGGAAGTTTTTTGTTTTTTAAATCAGGGCTTGAACCCAGGCTCTTAATCATATCCCCAGCCCTTTTTATTTTTTATTTTAAGACAGGATCTTACCAAGTTCCTTAGGGCCTTGCTAAATTGCTGAGTCTGGCTCTGAACTTGCAATCCTCCTGCCTCAGCCTCCTGAGTTGCTGGGATTACAAGGTATGGGCCACCATGCCTGGCTACATGGAAGTTTTAAAATGTAATTTTGTTCCGTTAGATTTCTATTACTGTGTAACAAATTGCCATAAACTTAGTGGCTAAAAATAATACTCACAACTCTGTACGTCAGGGGTCCAAATGTGCTCTGCTCAGGGTATCACAAGGCCCAAGTCAAGATGGCTGCTTGGCTAGGCTCCTATTTGGAGGCTCTGAGGAAGAACCTACTTTGAAGCTCTTTCAGGTTGTTTGGGAGAAGCTAGTTCCTTGAGGTAGGAGGAACAAGGCCAGCTCCTTGCCAGTTGTTGCGGGAGTTGCCTGCCCTCAACTTCTTCAGGCTACCTGCCTTCTTTCTCCTATGGTCCCCTCATATCCAAAGTAAGCAGTATATGTTGAACCCTTCTTAAACTTCAGTTCTCTTTGGCTTCTTCTTCTGCTGTCAGTCAATCCCAGGATGGAATCTACCTGTCTTATTAATTTATCTGGTACTGGCTGGAATGCAGGGCCTTGCACAAGCTAGACACATACTCTACCACTGACCTATGCTCCCAGCCCCTCTCTACTGTAATGCAGGCAGTGCCGTACAACACAACAAAATCACTGAATGATAGCTGAGCATTGTCACAGGTCCAAGGGATGACCCTGGGACATCTCTGGGGTGTTATTTTTAGGAAACAAAGCCACTGTATTCACTAAAAATTAAAGGTAAACAAAACAACAAAAGACAAATGGTACTATAAAGTATTTGCCCAAATGTAAAACAAAGATATTTTAGATTACTCGTAGGTGGATAAGTAACATGTGCAAATGGCATAAAATATAAAAGGCATAAAATATAGATAGTAAAAAAGTAAAACTTGTGGGCTGGGTTGTGGCTCAGAGGTAGAGTGCTCGCCTGCCATGTGTGAGGCACTGAGTTTGATCCTCAGCACCACATAAAAATAAAATAAAGACATTGTGTCCACCTATAAGAAAAAAAAAAATATATATATATATATATATATATAAAGTAAAACTTGTTTCTAACACATCACTCAGCCCAGTTCTGCAATTCCCTAGGAATGACTACTATTTACTAGTTCCTACCCTCCCAGAGAGATCCATGTTTACTAAAGCTTAAATACTAGGAAGGACTGGATTTACCTGTTCTTAAAAGGCTCTACCAAGTAAGTCCCTATTAAATCACGCAGGCTAAGGCTTATGTGGAGGACTACAGAAGTTATTCTGTGATAAATAGTTTAGATTTTCTAATTATCTGAGGTTAGTAATGATTATTTCTATTTTCCTAGAAAATCAACCATTTCTTCCAAGTTTTCAAATTTGCACAGGATTAAACAAAATATATTCATATGGTTCCCTTATTCTTTTGTATTTCAGTTATTTGCCTATTATTTCTTAGTCTAGGCTGTCATCCCTATTTATCTTTTAATGTTATAAATGAATATAAATATATAAATTTAATTTGACTTTAAAAAAGGCCTCTTTATTAGTCTGATCAATTTTCTCTGTTTTATCTTTATTCCTTTTTTAGGAGTAAATTGCTTAGGGTTATTTCATTGATTACTTTTCAAATTTTTTGAGTTAGATATATAATATAGTTCTTTCTTTTTTCATTAAGATAAGTGCTTTTGGGTCTGGGGTTGTGACTCATCGGTAGAGCACTCACTTAGCATGTGCGAGGTGTTGGGTTCGATCCTCAGTACCACATTAAAAAATAAATAAATAAATAAAAGATATCGTGTCCAACTACGACTAAAAAAATTTAAAAAAAAATAAGTGCTTCTGCACTTTAGTTCTGTCCTGCAGGTTCTGATATGTACTGTTTTCATTATGCTGTTTCTCTAGATTTTCTGTAACTTATTTGGTTTCCCCTGTGATCTAATACGTGTTTAAGTAGAAATCTTAAAATGTCCAGGTAATATAAAGTTTTTTTTTCTAATTCTGACTTTAGTTCCTGTTCTACTGCAATGAGATCAGAGCATGTGTTCATTTTGCCTTTTGGAATCATTGGGATTTCCTATATGGTCTATTTTTGCAAATGCTTTATTTGACATTTTTAAAAACCCATTCTTAGTTTTCAGGATACAAAGTTGACAGATGTCAATTACCAACTTTACTTATTATTTGTTCTGGGTTTTCTTGTACCCGTTTTTTGTCTGCCTGCCTCTCATGAACTGAGGAAGTGGACATCACTCCTCTCCCAGTCTCTCCACGCTTCCTGTGCGGCTGCTCCATGCTTCACCATTGCTGTGCATCGTTCTTCTTTGTCTTATTAAAGCTTTCTCTTCTAAACTCAATCTTTTTTTTTTTTTAACAGGTCTTTAGTTGTTGATGGGCCTTTATTTTATTCATTTATTTATATGAGGTGCTTAGAATTGGACTCAGTGTCTCATGCATGCTACGCAGGTGCTCTACCACTGAGCCTCAACCCCAGCACCCCCCCTCCCCGGAGTGTGTGTGTGTGTGGGTGTGGTGCTGGGGATGGAACACAGGGCCTTGTGCATGTGAGGCAAGCCCTCTCCCAACTGAGCTGTATCCCCAGCCCTTTAAACTCAATCTTGTCTGATATTAAGATATAATTTCTACTTTCTTGTATCTTCCCAGTTTTCAACCTAATCTGAGAGATTCTTCTTGAAGCCCATGACCCTGCTTCTTCTTGATGTCTGATTGTGACCCAGGAAGCTCCTGCTGCCAATCCCTAAGCCCCGTCCCCTGGGTTCACACACAGGACCTTTTGGCTTTGCCCCTCTGAGAATTATGCCACTGGTCTGAGGTTCACAGCTGTGGGCGTCTTTTCTCATCCGCATTCTTCTGTTCTTCATCACATATTGAGGTGTGCAGTTGCGCCTGTCTCCTGCTTTTTTGAAGACAGGGATCAAGTGCCTTCTTTTTTGTTCTGCTAGTGCAGCTGGATGATTTGTAAGGGAGAAGGAGAATAATGCTATGACCTTTGCTTTGTCATTTAAAAATCAGAGACTAGAATTTATTCTCTTCCCATTCTCTTCCACAGTCCCATTCCCTACATTATGCCCTCTGACCAAAGGCCATACTGTTCGTGCTCTGGAGATGTTCTTTTTTTTTTTTTTTTTTTTAATTAATTTTTATTGTAGGTTGTTCAAAATGGAGATGTTCTTGATAACACTATGTTCTGCCCCTTAGTTCCCTGAGTGAAGAAGGCAGTTTCTTATCTAAAAGGAAGAAAGTTCAGAGCTGCCTAGGAACCATGAAAGGAAGTGCAAGCTGCTTGTTCTACATTAGCTCTCTCTTCAGGTCAGTTTAGTCTCCCTGAAAAAGTTGTTTTTCCCCCACTAATTCAAATTTAAACTTTAAAAATTCAAGTTAACTTCAAAGTAATTCTTAACAAAACAATAACAGCGACATGATGTGCTCAGTAGTGTTTCACCTATTTTGTACAATGCCCTTTGCTGGGCACTAATGAGTCACAGCAAGATGAATGCTTCAGGGACCCAGTCAACTGGGTTAGTAGCCATGTTGTCAATAAGCTTTTCTGCTAAGTGCACAGTTCAAGGGAGTCTTCCTAATGTCAAGCTGTGTTATTAGCATTACCCATATTTCTCTGGGTCCTCACAATCACGTCACCTTTCTTAAACAATCAGAGTTATACAGGTTGCTTTTTCTTGTTCAAAGTCTATACCTTTTAGAGTAGGCACAAAAGCTGCTGGTGTTCATCAGTCCTCATCTTAGTAACAGAGCCAAAATAATAAAAGATGAACTCACAGAGCAGTTCTATCAATTAGAATATTTTGGCTACAAAGAAAAGAGATCACTCAAGTTATCTTGTATGTGTATATGTATGTGTGTGTGTGTGTGTACAGCAGGGACAGTTACTCCAGGGTTTTACATTAAAATAAGGCTCAAAAGACTGTTATATGCCTATACATGGTGGCACACTCCTGTAATCCCTGCAATTCAGGAGGCTGAGGCAGGAGGATCAATAGTTTAAGGCCAGCCTAAGCAATTTAGCAAGACCCTGTTTTAAAATTAAAAATAAAAAGGGTTGGAGATGCAGCTCAGTGGTAAAGTGCTCCCTGGGTGTTCAATCTCCAGTACTAAAAAACAAAACAAAATAAACACAAGCTACCAAACCTGTCATGTGGCCATCAGAACTAGAAGCAATCTAAACAAGCTTCATAGGAAGAACAGGAACACAGGCCAAGAATTCCAAGATGAAGCAGACAGCAACAGCAGGGTCAGTTCCTCAAACCCTCAACAGGAATACTTTTTGACCACCCTCTTCCCTGCATATATCCCCTCCCTCCTGGCCAACACACACACACACACACACACACACACACACACACACACACACAGTTCAAGGGAATCTTCCCAATGTCAAGCTGTGTTATCAGCATTACCCATCTTTCTCTTTTTAAAGTGTCATGATTGGCTTCCGCTTACTCATCACTCTTGCTTACTCATGGCTTCTAAGGACTGTACTGTGTCATCATTGTTTGCATTTTCTGGTTGAGCATTTGACTTCTGTTTCTATCAAATAATTCTCTGAACCTCAAATTTAATGTTTCCTTAGGGTGAGCATTAGGCCAGTCCACTATGTCACCATCATCAGTTCAATTAAGCACTTTATCTAGATTCTGATGGGCTAGCCACCACACCATCTGACGGCTGGGTCTCACTTTCTCCTAGCACTGGGTCAAGACAGTAAGGGAAGACAGTAGAGAGCATGGCAGCCTGTCCATATCTGCCTAGGGCTGACGTCCTCAGGAGGCTATGGTACCTATTACAATGCTCAAGTCTTCCTTAGTTCTGATGACAAGCATCTTCCATCTTATCCAGGTTCTCTGTGACTGCCAAAAGCATTAATCCTATAAAATAGATCTGCCCGTTTTATTGCATTTTAAGTTTCTTTCGTACTTAAATGTATCATTGTCTAGAGAAATGTCCACATGCTATACCACAAATATATGAGAATTTAGCCAAACCAGCTAGAAATTCTTGGAAACAGCTATATCAAATGATTCCTTTTGCTCGTTTGTCAAGGGGTTACAGTGACTAATGTATCTGCTGGCATAAAGGGACCATGCATTTAGTAGGGTCAGGCACTGTGGTGCCTTGAAGGAATTAGAACTTATAATTACATTTCTGCCACCTAAGACCACACAGACAAAAGCTTTTTAAAATTTCATTTATGACAATTTAGAACTGAATTTAGGTTTTCTTATCACAATCCCTATAAGAATAGGTTTTTTTTTTTTTTTTAAAATCATCTTATGGAATGAGAAAAAAAAATCTCAGAAGCCAACAATGCCATCATTTTAGAGGAGAGGTACAGTAGATTCAGTTAACAAGCTCCTATTGGTTCAGAATTTCAGTCAGGGCACAGCTGCAAACTTCAGCCTGGCCTATCACCTGCACTGAGACAGCCAATGCCTTATTTGTTACAGCACCTGTTTGCCCAAGCTTCACCATATGCCACTGGAATTGAAGAGGAAGCAATCCTCCACAGGTCCAGAATGTGTTCCTTTAAAGCTCCTGTGGGGGCACATGCCCCACCTGTCCCTCTGTATGAGATGTGCCTGATTCTTGTGAAATTACAAACTCTGCCAATTCTAAAAATAATCTGATGTTTTTAAGAGTATGTGAAGAAATATTCATCAAACAAAAAGGTTAGGGAAGAGTCTTACATAATAAACATTACCATGAGAAGTTTTCCATAAAAGAATTTTTCAATTGCCAGATATGAATATAGTACTGATGTGGTTAAAAGAAATCCTTTGTAGTGAATAATCCAGAAAATGTATACTATAAGAAACACTCTTCTCAATCAGATACATTCCACACTACTTCCAGCATTCATTCAGTTTTCATCCATGGAGTTCTGAGCACTTAACATACCAATTTGCTAGGATTCATGCTGGGAATTCAGCATATGGAAGTGATTTGACATCATATTTTCCCTCAAGAAAGGAGTCATAAAGGTCCAACAATGCAAAAGGCATGACTGTGAGAAAACAGTGGGGAGCAGGCTGACTGGCTAGTCCACTGGCTGAGGATCCAGAGGGCAGTTGTGATTTCAACATGTCCTATCAAAGACACGCACATCTGCCAACCCATTTTGCATCTCTCTCAAAAGTGCTTACCACTTTTGAGATCTGGTAACATCTAGCATCAGGTCTATAAAGAAAGAAAAAATTATTTCTCAGTTCTGATTCATGATTATTTTGTATCTCAGTGTATCATTTTGATTACATGCAATTGTTAAACTAGGCCAGAAGGGAAAGGTGATCAAGGTTGTCATCAGCCCTCTTTTGCAATGAGGTTGCTATTAGCAGGTGGGAAGAAGTAGCTGCAGAAATGCATCATGGAATCAGACACAGGGAGCATGAGGATTGTCTATGGAGGACAGTAAGCAACGCTCTCCCTTCACTCCTCTCTCATGTCTCAAGTATCTTAACGTCACTCACTCCCTGTGCAGACCTCCTAACTTCCTATCTACTCACATAGCCTAGTCTCATACAACAGCAAATGCAGGTCAACAAAGAAAAAGAGAAGTAAAATGAATGGGAAGGAAATTGTGTCCCTGATATGACCTTGAAAGGAAATTAACCTCTTTTAGTGTGATGACAGTCGCTGAAATAGTTAAATCACAGAATCTTTGTGATTTAAAAAGGCAGAAGTTTATGTTTTGTTCACTCAAAGTTCAGTTGGCAGGAGAGTGAGTTTGGGGGATTCTGAACCAGGCAGTCATTCTGGAACTCCACCTTCGGTCAGCCTTCACATGTAGCTCCCAAGGCCACTCTGGATACTGATCTTTTAATTTCTCGAAAAAGGCTAAATGCCTTTCTGACTGAGGGTCTTGAAAAATAGTATTTTCTGTTTAGAGGGTTTTTATATTTTTCTTTTTATTATCAAATATATTTTCATATAAAAAAAGCAGCTGCTGTGTATGACTCCTACACACTTGAGCTCAAAGGCCAACACAGGCCATTACCCAGCTATACCCCTCTGGAAGAGGAGGTGTATGAAGGCACTGGTTTCCCCCAGCACACTATAGACAGAGAATCCTTCAGAGGTCAAGCTTAATAGCTGTCTTTTGTCTCCTGTGCCTATTATTAAATGCCAAAGTGTAGGCCACCAAGAACCAGCAGATATGCAGAGAACAAAGAAAGGGTTTAGAATTTACTTCTAGCTCAGGATTCAGGTGTTCTCGTCATTTTTGGCTTCTACAGATTTTGCTTATTTTCCAATTACATGAGACACATTTACAAATATAATTAACTATTTTATCTAAAACTAACTCTTGAATCAATTCCACTAACTCCACCCCACCACTGCATCTCTCTCAAAAGTGCTTACCACTTTTGAGATCTGGTCACAAATCTAGGGATTGGCCTAGGGATACTCCACCGCTGCTGTAGCTCCAGCCCTTTTTATCTTCTATTTTGAGTCATGGTCTCAAACTTGCAATTCTCCTGCCTCAGCCTCCCAAGTTGCTGGGATGACAGGTGTATACCACTGTGCCCAGATATTCCACTCTTTATCAGATCAAAAATTCCTGTATGGTGCACATAACCACCCCTCTTCAGTTGGCTGCTCCTATTAATCATTTAGGGCCTGAGCTTAAAATGTCACTTCCTCTGAAAAGTTTTCCTTGGTGCTCATTCCTCAATCTAAGTTAGCTTATACATTTTTTTTCTCTTGTGACAACTTTCTCTTTCCCTTTGTAACCTCTATCACAACTTGTAACTATATATTATCTTTGTATTATTTGTCTCTTCCATTATTCTGTAAACTTCAGGAGAAGACGAATCTTTTTTTCTTGTGATTATTACCAATCAGAACACCTACTATAATGCTAGGACATAATAAATGTGAAATACTTTTCAAGTCAAAGAACTAATGAAACCCAATCTAATATGATCTAAGACTGGCGATAAAAAACAGAATCTGGAACCAGACTGCCTGGATTCAGACTTTGGCTCTGTGACAAATTAGCCAACTAGCCTTTGTTAGGGACTTAAAAATTCTTTGCTAGGGGACTGGGGTTGTGGCTCAATGGTACAGCACTTGCTTTGCATGTGTAAGGCACTGGATTTGATGCTTAGCACCACATGTAAAAAAAAAAAAAAAAAAAAAAAAAAAGAATAAAATAAAGGTCCATCAACAACTAAAAAAATTCTTTTTAATTTCCTAAGTTTTTTTTTAATATGACAGCAGAAAGCATTACAATTCTTATTACACTTATAGAGCACAATGTTTCATATCTCTGGTTGTATATATAGTATATTCACACCAATTCGTGTCTTCACATCTGTACTTTGGATAATAATGATCATCACATTCCACCATCATTAATAACCCCATGCCTCCTCCCTGACCCTCCAACCCCTCTGTCCTATCTAGGATGGAGTTAGAGAATATCATGGTAAGCAAAGTAAGCCAATTCCAAGAAACCAAAGGCCGAAATGTTTTCTCTGGTAAGTGGATAGTAATCCATAATGGGGGCAGGCCATGGGTTGAGTGGAGGTACTTTGGATAGGGCAAAGGTGCGGGGAAGGGACATGGAGGTAAGAAAGATGATGAAATGAGAAGGACATTATTATCCTAGGTACATGTATGACTGCACAAATGGTGCGACCCTACTTTGGGTACAACCAGAGAAATGAAAAATTGTGTTCCATTTGCGTACAATAAATCAAAGAATATTCTGCTGTCATGTATAACTAATTAGAACAAATAAATAAACTAAAATAAAAAATGGCAAGGCACACAAAATCATAGGGGAAAATATGATATTCTTCTGCAACACACTCATAGCATTTAGTTCATCTGATCCATCAGCAACTCTGTGGGAAGAAAGCCTTAGGATCTGTTCTTAGCCTCAGTTTATCTAGAATAGCTGGGAACACCAGTCAAGGAGGTAAGGTTAAGTTGTGGATCTTGGACAGCAGCAGAGTCTCTGGGCATTACAGGCACATCTGTCTTCTGCAGCAGCTTCCTGGAAAATGCAGTACTCATGGATTTTATTTTCTAAACGGCAAAATATTAGAACTTTCCCATTATCTTGGGTCTTCCTTTTTCATCTATATTTTTCTCTAAACACTGAGAATATATTACATAACCCCCCCGCCATGTGTTCATCTCCATCCCTTTCTCTCCTATTCCAGGTCCTGGATTGATCTAAAATAGTCACTGGAGTTTAGATCTTGTCATATTTCATTAAGTAAATTATTTTATAAAGAACAACATTTTACCTTTTTATTTGGATAGACCATCTACTCATGACATTCCATTAAATAACAACAACAACAATGAGAACAAGAGCAAGAACAACAACAACTTTAAGGTAAGTTTAAGCACATTAACCTTTAAAAAAAAGTCTAAACTTAAGCAGGCATGGTGGTACACTACTGTAACCTCCACTGCTATGGAGGCTGAGGCAGGGGGATTACAAGTTTAAGGCAAACCTCAGCAACTTAGTGAGATCCTGTCTCAAAATAAAAAATAAAAAGGGTGGGGCATGTAACTCAGTGATAAAGCTCCCCTGAGTTCAATCCCCAGTATTGTAAAAAATAAACAAGATGCAACCATTCTATACTCAGGGGAAAAAATGTGGAATATGCATTGGAAAAAACTGCTGTAACACTCAACTTAAACTTCTTATTGAAATAGGAATATGTGAATTTAAAGGTCAGCTGCTGCTCTACCTTGTCTAGGAAATTAAATATTTTGGAATATTCAGATTAGTTTTTAAATCTTTCACTGAATATTCTCATGTGCTATTGTCTTAAGATGTTGGTGTTCATTTTGGCAATATATTTTTCTCTTCTGCATTGATTTATGTGGTCTTAACTATTCTTTTTAGAGTAAACATTGTTCAATAGTTCATGCACAGCACAATATCTTATGAAAATAAATTAAAATTAAATACTTAATTTAAACTTTTCCTTAAATTGCCTATAAATTCCCCCTCCCCCAGTACCAGGATTGAACCCAGAGGCCTTTAACCACTGAGCCACAGCCACATCCCCAGAACACCCTGCTTTTTTTATTTTGAGACAGGGTCTCACTAAATTTCTCAGGGTCTCACTAGTTGCTGAGGCTGGCCTTGAACTTTCAATCCTTCTACCTCAGCCTCCTGAGCTGCTAGGATTACAGGCATGTGCCAATGCATCCAGCTCCTATAAATCTTTTTTTTTTTTTAATATTTTTAGATGTTGACGGACTTTTATTTTATTCATTTATTTATATGAGGTGCTGAGAATCAAACCCAGTGCCTCAATATGCTAGGCAAGTACTCTACCACAGAGCCATAACCCCAGCCTTCTCTATAAATCTTAATAACCAGGAGATAGAAAATATTAATGGGCCTGGGATGCAGTCAGTGGTAGAGCCCTTGACTAGTGTGTGAGAGGCCCTGGGTTCAATTCCCAGCAATGCAAAAGAAGAAAAAGAAAACATTTAAAATTTCAGAGTCCTCTGAATTTGGAAACCAAATTGGCTGATAGATAATAAAATGAGTGTCATAGACTGGATGTTCTATGTAAGCAGAAGATCTTGACTCAAGTATTACTAACAATTTATAAACATCTACAGCTTCTATTCTCATGGAACATAAACTGATACCAGTTTACTCATTCACTTGTTTTGTGGAATGTTTTTTGTTTGTTTTACTTGAAAAATAACAACTCATGGTAAAAAGGATATTATGAAACAAAAACTCTTAGTAAGCAAATTTTATTAAATGGTAAGGAAGTCTCCCTCTCCCTGTGACTCTCAGAAACTAAGGTACTGTTTTTCTTTTTTTAATTTTTTTTTAAGTTGTAGATGGACAGAATGGATAGAATGCCTTTATTTTATTTATTTTTATGTGGTGCTGAGGATGGAACCAAGGGCCTCACACATGCCAGGCAAGCTCTGTGCCACTGAGCTACGGCCCCAGCCCTAAGGTCCTGTTTTTATGTACTGAAACATAAACTTGCCATGCACAGATGTGGCAGACTGTTACAGGAGTGGCTCCCAATCAATCCTGGTCCCCATTTCCCTTGGGCAGTGCCTTCATACGCTCTCAGCCACACATTTGGTTTTGAGGACTCGGATGCTGACAAAGGTGACACAGCATGGCTCGACAAGTGTTGGTGCAGTGGGTCCTGCCTTCTCGGAAACCATGATGCTGTGGAGTGCCAAGAATGAAAAGGCACAGGGAAGAGCCTTACCCTGAGCTGCCCACCAGCCATGCTCACGCAACCCAAGAAGTATTAACTACTGCTTAAAACCTGTAAGCGAAAAACAGCAACAGAAAACTGATACAACGCACAAGCATAAATATGCACAAGCACAAGCACTGCTTGAATTTAATTCATGAAGCATAAAATATGATTGATAATTAAATACAAAATGTGACTATCACTCCACACAAAAAGAAGAAAGGACTGGTCTGTCATTTGAGATCTATATTAGTATTCCTTTGATTTTATTAATTTGACATTCTACTCTGTTTTAAAAATCCGTGGCATATACTTCTGTTTTTGAAATTTTTTTTTAGTACTGGGGATTTTACCCTGAGGCACTTTACCACTGAGCTACATTTCTAAACCTTTTAAAATTTTATTTTGAGTTTTTGCTAAATTGCCAAGATTCACCTTGAACTTGTGGTCTTCTTGCTTCAGCCTTCCAAGTAGCTGGGATTACATGTGTGTGCCACTGCACCTGGCTGGCATCTTTTTTTTTCTTCTTTATGCCCCCTCCCTTACCTTCATTCTCCTTCGTCTAAGCTAATGAGCTTCTATTCTCCCTCCCCACACCTTATTGTGGGTTAGCATCCACATGTCAGAGAGACATTCAGCCTTTGATTTTTTGGGATTGGCTGATTTCACTTAGCATGATAGTTCCTTCCATTTGCTAGCAAATGCCATAATTTCATTCTTCTTTATGGCTGAGTAATAATCCACTGTGTATATGTACCACATTTTCTTTATCCATTCATTTGTTGAAGGGCATCTAGGTTGGTTCCATAGCTTAGCTATTATGAATTGAGCTGCTACATTGATGTGGCTGTGTCACTATAGGATGCTGATTTTAAGTTTTGGGGGTATATACTGAGGAGTGGGATAGCTGAGTCGATTGGTAGTTCCATTCCAAGTTTTCTGAGGAATCTCCATACTGCTTTCCAGAGTGGCTGCACCAACTTGCAATGCCACCAGCAATGTATGAGTGTAGCTTTTTGCCCCACATCCTCACCAACTTTTATTGTTACTTGTATTCTTTTATTTATTTATTTATTTGGTACTGGGGACTGAACCTAGGGCCTTGTGCATGTAAGGCAAGCACACTCTCCCATCTGAGCTATATCCCTAGCCCCATTCTTGATAAATGCTGTTCTGACTGGAGTGAGGTGGAATCTCAGTGTAGTTTTAATCCACATTTCTCTAATTGCGGAACATTCTTTTCATATTTGTTGACTGTTCACAGTTCTTCTGTGAAGTGCCTATTTAATTCCTTTGCCCATTTATTGATTGGGTTATTTTTTTTGTGTGTTAAGTATTTTGAGTTCTTTATATATCCTGGAGATTAATGCTATGAGGTGCTTGTCGTGAAGACTTTCTCCCATTCTGTAGGCTCTCTCTTCGTATTGCTGATTGTCTCCTTTGCTGAGAAGAAGCTTTTGAGTTTGATTCCTGATTTTACTTCTCGTGAAGAAAGTCAGATCCTGGGCTGGCATGGTGAAGATTTGGGCCTACTTTTTCTTCTATTAGACACAGGGTCTCTGTTCTAATGCCCAAGTCTTTGATCCACTTTGAGTTGAGTTTTTGGGCAGGATGAGAGATAGGGGTTTAATTTTTTTTGGCTACATACAGATTTCCAATTTTCCCAGCACTATTTGTTGATGAGGCTATGTTTTTGGCACCTTTGTCTAGTATGGGTTTGTCTTTGTGTCTTTTATTCTGTTCCTTTGGTCTTCATGACTGTTTTGGTGCCAAAACCTGTCATTTTTTGTTACTATAGCTCTGAAGTATAATTTAAGGTCTGGTATTTTGATGCCTCCTGCTTCACTTTTCTCGCTAAGGGTTGCTTTGTGTATTCTGGGCCTCTTATTTTTCTAAATGAATTTCATGAGTGTTTTTCTATTTATATGAAGAATGTCATTTGCATTTTAATAGGAATTGCATTAAATCTGTATAGCACTTTTGGTAGTACGGCCATTTTGACAATATTACTTCTGCCTACCCAAGAACATGGGAAATCTTTCCATCTTCTTTCTATAGTGTTCTGTAGTTTTCATTGGCATATTCATCTTGATGTCAATTCTTATGGCATAATTATTTTTACTTTAGAAACTAAGAAGTTTATGCAAATGAAACTTGAAGAAAAAATTTAAGTATTCAAAAATCACTGAATAATGATTCAAAAAATAAAATATGTAAAGATAAGAGAGGGCATCTGGTTAGCTAGAACACAAAGTGAGACAGCTAACCTCTCATGGGCTTAACAGACTCTTATGGGTCTGTTAAAGTGGAAAATTCACAAATTTATATTTTAGCTACACATATTCACAAATTTATATTTAGCTGCATAATATAAGACCTTTTTTTTTTTTCCAGATAGGATCTTGCTAGGTCGTCCAGGCTGGCCTCAAACTTGTGATGCTTCTGCTTCAGTCTCCCAAGTCACTGAGATTACAGATATGTGCCACCATGCCAGTTTATACACCATTCTTAGAAGTAGAATTCAGCTGGGCACGGTGACATAGTCTGTAATCCCAGAGACTCACAAGGCAGAGGCAAGAGGATCATAAATTTGAGGCCAGCCTTAACAACTTAGTAAGACCCCAGTAACTGAGGAAACCCCTGTCTCAAAATAAAAAGGGCAGAAGATGTGGCTCAGTGGTACAGCACCCTGGGATCAATCTCAAGTATCAAAAAAAAAAAAAAAAAAAAAAAGGTAGAATTCCAACCAATTTCATCTTTTATTTTACCTTTCTATAGAAAGAAACCTGGCATACCATTCAGTGTAATGTAGGAGGATTTTTTTTTTCTGTTTTTTTTTCCAGAAATATTTTCAAGAAAAATTTAAAACCCAATATTCTTCATGTCTTATGAACATTATTTGTTAACTGAATATATATAAACAAGTAGTAGATGAACTTCTTTGAACCATCCATATGCTAGGTGTTGGATTAGGCACAAGGCAACTGTGGAGGGCAAGGTAGAGTGTACCCATAAGGGGCATATAGACAGGGGAAATGACTCAAAATAACTGTAATAATAAGAAAACACCTGCACTTATTCAGTGCATGATACAAAGTTTCTCACTTCTGTTATCCTCACAGCAATCCCATCTTACAAGTACCATATTCTTTTTACAGAGAGATAACTGAGGTATACTGAGCATAGAAACTTGCCAGAGCTAACAAGTAGAGCATCCCAGACTTGAATTCCAACAGCATGGCTTCTGAAAACTACTAGGAAACAAACCATCCCCCAGTGGTAGTCTGCTGGAGGAACTGCAGAGTCAGAATGAAGAGGCTGTTATTATTCTGACCTGGCTTTTAAAGTGTAAATAAGAGTCTGCTTGACTACGCGGCCTCAGAAGGACTTGATAAATCATTCCGCCATGCTTCACAGATGTGTCTAACTTAATCACTTCTTACAACATCCCTGGGCAGCTGCATTACCTCGTTTCATGGGGAGGAGCTCACACTTGTGGAGATTCTGTGACTTTCTTGGGATCCCCATTCAGTTAGAACTGCAGCCAGAATTCAAACCCAGACCAGCACGCCTCCACCTTCCCCAGGAACTCTGCAGAGGGCAAGTATTCCAGGAGGGAGCGATAGGATGTGACAGGGGCATGGCATCTTGGCATGAAGTAATGGGTATGTGTCCAGCTGAGGGGCATGGGGCATACTGTACACGAAGGCGCTGCAGCCTTCTCTGTGCTGAGGAGAGCTACAATGAGGGGGTTTCCTGTAGACAACACAAGTGCGGGAGCATAGGGGACACTAGAGAGGACAGAAGGGAAAGCAGTCGGCCCAGCAAGTCAGGGCCTGAACTTGAATTCCGAAGGGTCCAACAAGAGCCTTCTATGTCAGACAATCTACAAAATTTTTCTTTTGAGAGGGGAGGGCGATGTCTGCCATTTGACTTCTTAAAAAATGGCCACCCTAGAATTTGTTAAAATATTTTAGGAAAAAGTTATTCAGAGCTGGGGTGAAACTCAGAGGCAGAGTGCTTGTTTAGTGTGTACAAGGCCTGGGGTTCCATCTCTAACATCACACACACATACAGAAACACAGAAGTTTTATTCAAGTGATTTCAGAAAACAAACTATGACCCTGTGTCTTACATAGTATTCAAATGATGTTGCTTGAAATATTCACTCTATTATAATACAATATAGACTATCTTCTACCCCTGAACATGATAGTCACGCTATGACTTACACGCACAATTCACCGTCTCTAGTAAAAGAAGGGAACAAGGGAGGCTATGGTTTAATGTAATATATAAGACAACATAAAGGCAGAGCTCTTAAAGGTAACAAGACCACCAGCCCAGGGTATGTAAGGTAAAACAGAACTTTTAATCAGCTGACATACATGCCAGAGGAAATTCCTTGTCAGCTAAGTGGGTTGATGGAAGTGCAAGGTGGTTGTGGGAAAAAAAACAAAAGATATTTTAGATAATCTGAGTGTTTAGGAGAAAAGAGAGAACTTGGGTATGCTGACAAAAATAGGAAACTGCCATGTGTTATCAGATGTTGGAGCTACAGCTCAGAGCTGCCACGTAAGATTTATGTTCAGAAGAAGAGAGCATTTTCTGGGAGACTGAGAAAAAATTTGTGTCTGGTCGACCATGAGAAGAACAAGGGTATGGGTCAGCTGAATCCCCTTCCAAATAAACCTGTTGAAGCTCTAACTCCCCAGTACTTCAGAATATAACTATTTGAAGACAAGGCCTTTAAAGAGATAAGTAAATTGAAATAGAGTCATCATGTTGGGCCATGACTTGACCTGTGCGCTTATGAAAAGAGTTTAGGACACAGACCTCATGGGCACAGGGACTACCACATGAGGACACAACAAGGTAGCCATCTGAGAGCTGAGGGGCCTCAGAAAAGTCAACTCTGCCAAAACCTGACTCTCAGACATTAGTGTCCAGAACAGTCAGGAAAAAGCCTCCATTGTTTAAGCCTCCCAGCTGTGTGGTGCCTTGTTATGGCAGCTTTGGCAACTGACAGCCTCGAAGCTGGGGGCTGATGAGGAACAGAAAGCACTGCCTGTTGAGGAAGAAGCTCTGAGAATGTCAGCTTTAACTCTCGGAATAAAAGTAGTAAGAGCCAGTAGAGTGCAGCCACCCTCGGAAAGGGGTCGTGGAATAAAACACAGGCTAGACCACACTGATAAACGTGTTGTGCTTGTGCCCAGTTGGGTAGCAGAAGCTTCCCGAGCTTCCACTACACCGCCTCTTCATGTGGTCTGTATTCCAAGATTCCTTTAAGTTATGATATCAAAAAATCAAAAACAAGTATTTGAAAGAGACTCTGTGGATTACATACGATGATTTGGGCAGGAAATATCTATGGCAGAGGAAAGAGAAAAGGCAGACATTTGGGATGAAAGAAGTGACACCCTGTCCAAAGATGGGAGTAACAGAAAGTCCCTAGCTAGAGAATCTGCCAGGCGAAAAGCCAGCCTGTTAACAGTAGCCATGGATGACAGAGAGGAATACGATTCTTCCCTCTGTGTACGCACTTCTGTGGAATCTCAGAAAGCTTAACAAACAACATTTGGATATATATAAATACAACTTAAAATTTCCACTATCTTTTTCTGGTTGCTATGCTCACTTATAAGTTTTTTCCACCATTCTTAAACAAAAATTTTTCATGGGGTTGGGGGAGAGCAGGGAAGGAAAAGGAGAGAAAAAGGCACACTAGTAGAATAAGTAGCTTCTCCAGAGTATTAGGTTCAGTTCTTTGCTAACTAAATGCTACATGGATCCAAGAGTTGGAGGAGTGAGAATAGCAACAATTAATAAGTAAATATAATGCAAATGTCCTTCATATCTCAGAGCAGAGGCACTGGTATCTGAAATAGTTGTGGTTAAGTGTTTGGAATAGAGACAATCCCTGACTTAGGATGGTTAAACTTCAAGGATTTTTCAATTTTACCAGGGCACCAAATCAATAACCATTAGCAAAAGCCATACTTCAAATTTTGAATTTTTAATTTTGACCTTTTCCTGGTTACTGACATGTGTTAGATTGTCACAGTGCCCCCCCAGTCACCACGCAACCAACAGGTAAAGCAATGACACTGCAGTGTATGGCACTGCTGTGCCCTGATGTCCCACAGGTAAGGCAATCAGGTCCATATTGGCTTGATGATGTTTCCAACTTATGACAGACTTATCAGGATGTCACCTCCTCTTGCAGTGAAGAGCATCCTTTCTAAACACTCAGGAGGTTCAATGGTCCAGCCTAAGCTCTTCTAAACCTAAGACATTGACATTGATTTTTATTTCTGCCTGAGAGAACAATAGTAAATCATTCCAGGAGGCAGCAACAAGGGCACGGAGGAACATTATTTCTTGTCTAAATCAGATTCCTAAACATGAACAATGAAGCATACTTAAAATATAATCTTAATATAAATAAATAAATAAACTCAAAGGAATGTGGATTTCACTGTAAACAGTTGTAGGGAAATCATTTATTACTGCTGTTCCCAACCCTGAAGCTCTAACTTAATTCTTCAACACTGACTGATAAATATAAATCATATCACCTGGATAAAAGATAATTGTCAAAATACTTCAGAAAGTGTATAAAATGTGAAAATTCCCATTTAAAAGCATAACCATGAATCTTACTAAGTCTTACAAGACTACTAGGGGTGAATTAGGTGCAGGGAAAAAAAAGAATACACTAAAATTTTTGAAGAAAGAGAAAATACTAAGTGGGGTAGCAACTCTGGTGTTCCTTTTTGTGTTAATTAAGTGTGGAAAGTATGTAGCACCAATTTTGGAATGTAGATAAGGGCATAAAGCTTTATTCCTATGTTATATTATTTTACTATTTACCACTTTCTAATAAAAGATAAACCCATATAAAAAATCATTTTTTTTCATCCATTTATCTTAGTTTTCTTTAGGGAAGGAAGATTTAATGACTCGTATGTAGAACAGTTTATGATACAATACACAGTTCACCCATCAAGTTAATTTAAAAATGTCTGTATCATTTTCTTTTTAATGACTTGAGAAAATGACTGGCAAAAAGAAGTAGGCATAAGGGTAGAGAAAAAATAGAAGAAGTAAAGAAAGGTGATCAGTGCATTCCAGCTGGCTAGGAACAGTACAGTATAAAAGCTGTTTCCTAAACATGGAGGGTGCCAGGTTCTGGGAACCTGGAGCTGCAGCCAATCTTCTCCACCTGTGGTCAGCTGTTTCAGAGCTCATCCAACACTAATGTGTTGCTTGCTCAGTGAGAAAAAACAATTCTTTAATCTAATATACTCTGAGGATTGTGAACACTAACAGAAGCCTCTAAGGGAAAAAGGGAAAAGGTGTTGATATAGAAACTACTTCATCATCAGTTTCTTAATGATCACATCACTGAATCCTACAGCACAATTAACATTTCTCCAGCAGCAGATTAAGACTGGAGAAGTTAGACTTAATGACGTCTAAATACCTGAAGTGTGGCTATCAATGTACAGAGGTCTTTATGGGAAAGGAACACTAAGTGCATTTTCATCAAAATAAACTTTTTCAGTGATGCACATGAGGGTTCACATTTTAGATGCATGGAGTCAACAACAGCTTCTGTGTGGCTTCACTGCTAATACAAATAAAGCATCCATTTGGGAGACAGCGTCCTTGTTCACAGACCAAACAATGGCCAGTGATAAGCAGCAAGCTACATGAAGAAAGGAGAAGCAAACTGCTTTAAATATCAAAGTTCTTTGCTCTAGAGTGAAAGTTATTTTCAAATAATTCAAATCCATGGTTACAAGTATGGGAGGAGGTCTTGAAGGGGAAAAAAGGAAAGTGTTGAAAAGGGATTCAGCACTATCCCATTAAAATCATCAACTGTGAAGGGTAAGATGGAACTGTACTCATCCACTCTGGGAGAGTGGGAAATTGTTCAGCACTGTGTACAGGTAAACTGAGCTGGAGCACGGCTTAGAATTTTCTGAGGCTAGTAGTTACCATAGCAACAGTGTGTCATTGGCAGCTACCTTTCTGGAATGGAGGAGGAAGGCAATTTTGGTGTGAGAGAGGAAGATTCCAGGTTAGGTGTAGCATTTTGCCACTAGGGCCCTCCTCATTTCCCCTACTCAGAGCCTCAGCCATCTTTGTTTATTTCAATGTGCCCCCCCCCCCCTCTTTTGGTACTGGGAACTGAATCCAGGGGTGCTCTACCACTGAGCTATACTCCCACCCTTTTTATTTTTTATTTTAAGACAGGGTCTTGCTAAGTTGCCCAGGCTGGTCTAGAACTCGGTCCAAGAATGCTTTATCTAACACTTAGCCTCTACCTGAAAGTCTGCCATCTCCTAAACTTTC